>NC_137788.1:125389720-125989720 GCF_963383645.1 Muscardinus avellanarius
TTTTCATTTTGAAACAGGGTCTCACTAAGTTGCTGAGGCTGGCCCTGAACCTGCCATCCTCCTATCTCAGCCTCCTAAGTACTGGAGTTATACGTGTGTGCTGCTATGCTCGGCATTATTATAATAATTTTTAAGTGTCCAGTTGAATGCCATTAAGTATTAACAGCACTGAACAACTGTCACCCCCATCCACCCCAGAACTTTTTTATTTTCCTAAACTGAAACTCTATATTCCTTAAACATTAACTCCGTGTTCCTTCTTTTACCTGCCTCTGACAGCCATTCTACATTCTGTCTCCGAAATTTGACTACTCTGGGTATCTCATATAATGGAATCATGTAGTATACATCTTTTGTGACTGACTTTTTTCATTTAGCATAACATCCTTAAGGTTTATCTATGTTATATTATGTATCAAAATTTATTTCCTTTTAAAGACTGAATAATGAGGTCAGGCATTGTGGCGCTTGGGAGGTGGAGACAGGAGGATCGCACAGGTTCGAAGCCAGCCTTGCAGGTTTAAGAGACCTGTTTCCAAATTTAAAAAAATATATAAAATAGGTCTGGGAGTGTAGCCTGGAGAAGGGTTCCATCCCCAGTACCACCAAAAAAAAAAAAGACTGAATCTTCATGTATATAATTTTATTTATATATTCATCTGCTGATGAACAATTAGGTTGCTTTCCCCTTTTGATGCTGTGACTAATGTTGCTATGAACATGGTTGTACAATTATCTCTTCATGTCCCTGCTTTTACTCCCTTGGGTGTATACACAGAGGTAGAACTGCTGGTCATAGGGTAATTCCATGTTTAATTCTCTGAGGATCAGCAATACTGATTTTCACAGCAGTTGCAGTATTTTGCATTCCCCTCCATAGAGCACTAGGATTCTAATATTCCCCCACCTCCTGTGAGCACATGTTATCTTCTGTTTCTGGATAGCTGCATCCAATGGATGTGAAGTGCTCAAAATCTGTTTGATAGAGAAATACACTAATGGAATTTTCACTTGAACTAGGACGGAAAAAGTTCTTGGGTTCCAACTGTTTCTGGCTGCCTGAGCATTTCGCTTCTTTCTGCCATGGTTGATTCTTTGTAGTTGTGCTGACTGACTTTCTCTGCTTATTCTTATCTGTTCCCACATCACCTGGGTTTGCATGTGGCCCATCACAGATACTCCAGTCTACTACATGGGTTGTGACATCTTGAACATTTTCAGCTTTAATACCCACTGAGCAGCCACTATAGGATACTTAGTTTCCCAATACCAAATCAATGACAGAGAACACTAATTATTCAGATTAATCATTTTGACCACAGGTTTTCCCAATAATGGGTTAACCTAGGGTTGGGTGGTCAGATATTAAAGTCACTTTGAAAAATAATTAATTAATGGAGACTTCTGGGAAGATGGCGACTGAAAAAAGCAATGTTTACGAGTCCCACTAACAATCAATCTCTATTGCCACAAAATCAGCACTTTGCATAGCCAGAAAACACTATCAGCAGAGAAATAAAAAAATGTAAACACAAGGGACAGAGAATAAGAAGACTAGAAGAACAACCAGAGACCAGAAAAGAAAATAGCCCGCATTGCAGTGGTGGAGCCGCGCTGGCTCCATCTTGCCTCACAGCACCAGGCTCCAGAGAGGAAAGGTAAACAAGGGCTGAAGTGAGCAGCTGCGGATCATTAGGGTATAATTCAGAAGTTCTTTCAGCACAAGGAACGTCTAAAACTCCCAGTGGCCAAGCTCACCACACCTTCCAGGGACTCAGAACAGAGTTCAAAACCAGAAAAGAAATACGCCAGCCTCACGACTGAGGGCGAGGCAGTGGTGCCATATTGCTAGCAGCGGTGGCGAGTTCACCATGCCCGCGACAGCTCCAGATCAGCACACTCAACAACCATGAGTGAAATTGTGGCCCCTAAAGGAGAAATCCCAGCACTGCACTCCCAGGGACTTGCGCAGCTTTGATAATCTCCCTGGGTCTGAGATTTTGCAATCCAACCCAGTGAAGGAGTAGTGGTGGAAGAGATACCACACCCTAGTCACAGCTCCCCATGGGAAAATGGCCAGCTTGGCACCCCCACAGTCTCATGCAGCCTCGATTAACTCCCTGGATCTGAGACTCTGTGATACAACCCAGTATAGGAGTAGTGGCAGCTGAGAGTACCACAAACTCGAGATCCAGCAACCCTAAGTAAAGTTGTGGCGACTCAGGGAAGAACCTAGAGAAGGCACAAACTTCTGAAATCATGGGAAAGAGAAACATCAATAGAGCAATGAATGTCCACAACCCCATATTATCAGAACCTGATAACAGAGAAATTCAGAGATCTCCAGAAGATCAAATCAGGAATATAACTGTAGAAATAATACAGGACCTTCAAAAAGAATTTATCGAGAGTCTAAAAGAAATAAAGGATGCAATCATTGAAGTAAAGGCATCAATTCAAACTATAAATGATCTATTAGACCACATGGAGAATAGAATCTTGCTCCTAGAAGAGGATCACTCCAAAAATGAATGCATAATTTATAACTTAGAAAAAAATCAGACAGCAGGAATCTGACATTGAAGAAATATGGCCCATTTTAAGAGAGCTAACCTAAGAATAATCAGAATAGAGGAGGGAAAAGAAGGTGAAACCAAAGGGATCAATAATCTCTTCAAAGAAATAATAGCAGAAAATTTTCCAAACATAGAGCAAGAGGTCGATACACAGGTCCAGGAAACTTATAGAACTCCCTTTAGACAGGATCAGAGAAGAGGTTCCCCATGCCACATAATTGTCAAAATGACCAATGTGGAAGCCAAGCAGAGAATCTTAAAGGCAACAAAAACAAAAGGCCAAGTGACATTCAGAGGCAAACCAATTAGAATCACTCCAGACTTTCCAAAACAAGTCATGAGAGCCAGAAGGGCTTGGAGTAACATATTCCAAATTCTGAAAGAAAACAACTTGCAGCCAAAAATTTCCTACCCAGAAAAACTATCTATCAAATTAGATGGGGAAATAAGAAGCTTCCATGACAAACAGAAACTGAAGGAATTTATGTCTTCAAAACCAGCACTAGAGAAAATACTCAAAGAGATTAACTACAAAGAAGAAATAGGTAATACACACCAGAACCAGAGAAACAAGATTTTTCACCCAGCAGACAACTAAGCAAAGAAGAATAAACAGTATTTCAAACAGAAATAAAATCTTAATCTGTTAGGAATTAAAAGTTATCTCTCAATAATCACACTGAATGTGAATGGCCTCAATTCCCCAATAAAGAGACATAAAGTGGCAAAATGGATTTAAAAACCAGAATCCATCCATCTGCTGCTTACAAGAAACACACTTTACAAGATAGTAACAAACTCAAGGTAAAGGGCTGGAGCAAGGTAATTCATGTTAAGCAGCCATCCTAACAAATGTGAAGTAGTATTTCACTATAGTTTTTATTTGTGTTTCCTTAATGATTAGTTATATTATGATAATGATGAGTGATATTCATGTGGTTATTGGTCATATAAAAATCTTTGGAGATTCATTATCTATTTTAGTCTTTTACCTATTTCTAAATTGTATTGTTTGCTTTTATTGTTGCTAAGTTTTAGAATTTCTATTTGGAATATTAATATACCTTAAGATATAGCATTTGGAAATATTTTATCTCATTCTATCAGGAACTTTTAATCCTGTTTACATTGTTTTTGGATGTACAATTTTTTTTATTTTTTAGGAAGTTTGTTTATTCTTTCATTGCCTGTGCCTTTGGAATCATATCCAAGAAATCACTGCCAATTTCAATGTTGTTAAGTTTTATGACCCAGGTTCTCTTCTAAAAGTTTATAGTGTTAAGATTTACGTTTAGGTCTTTTATCTATTTTGAGTCAATATTTGTGTATGGTGTTAGGTAAGGGTCCAATTTTATTCTTTTACATGTAATCATTATTTTTCAACAATATTTAGTTAAAAGATTATTATTTCCTTCACCAAATGTTTTTGGAAAACTTGGCAAAAATAACTTGACCATATATGGAAGAATTTATTTCTAGACTTTTTTTTAATTAATTAATTAATTTATTTATTTTATTGGTGCACTGTATTCATACATCATAGTGGGATACATACTTTTGTAGACATACATGCACACAATGCCCAGTCAGTCCCCACCCGATCCCCACTCCATTCTCTCCCTATCCCTCCCTCCCATGCTTAGCTTAGTGGTTGACATCTAGTATTAAAGCAATTTATCCAAAATTAAAAATGATAATCTCACATAACAGTTTCAGTTGTCTGATACCAAGCTTTTGATGACTTAAAGATAACTTTTCAATATTTCTTTTTGCTTTCTTTCTTACCAGAGAATATTTTTTTTCTATTTTTTTAGGTGAAACTCATATATTTATATATTTATTTTTCAGAAAAAAAATCTATCCTAAAATGGAATATGGACTCTAGGTACCCAAAACGATCTTGAAAAAGAACAAAGCTAGAAGATATATATTTTCTGATTTCAAACCATATAAAGCTACAATAATTGAAACAGTGTAGTACTATTCTAAAGGCAGATATATAAACCTTTGCAGTTAAATAAAAGCCAAGAGCTAAATTCTTCCCTATTTGTCAAGTTATTTTTGACAAGGTTTCCACGAACATTTGGTGGTGGAAATAATAATCTTTTAACTAAATATTGCTTATTTTACTCCACTGGTTTATATTTCTGCCTGTATAGCAGTACTACACTGATTTGATTATTGTAGCTTTATAATGTTTGAAATCAGAAAATGTACATCTTCAAGATTGTTTTGGGTATTTAGAGTTCATATTTTATGTTAGGATAGATTTTTTTCTGAAATAAAATAAATAAATGTAAAAAATAATTAATTAATGAACCAATAAGGGCAAAAGATGGGCAGATTCTCTAGAAAGGAGTGTGTGTGTGTGTGTGTGTGTGTGTGTGTGTGTGTGTGTGTGTGTTTGTGTGTGTACGAAAGAGAGGGGAGGTCAATAGTTGCCTATCCTGGGTGGTGTCCTTCATCAGAGTTCCCATTGTCAATCCACTTATCAATCTGTACTACTTACTCTCTTGGAGTACTGGGCTAGGCACTATTAGCTGTGTTATAGATATAAAATGTGCCCTGAAGAGCTCATGAATTAATATTCAGGCTTGATGTAATTAAGTCATAAGGGTTATAATGATAAACCTATTGTAATTAATTTACTGGGCGGTAACCTAGACAGGTAGAAAAGGTGGGTCCCTGGGGCTGTGACCTTAGGACTGTGATTTTATATCTGAATCCCCTTGCTTGGTTGCTTTCTCTTTGCTTCTGGTCTCATTGACATGAGAGCAGAGCCCTTGGTCTCTACACTTCCTGCTGCCATGCCCTGAGATCCACAGACCCTGGACTTACATGGGCTGAACCTTGAATCTCCAAAAAGCCCTGAGCAGATAAGTCTTCCTTCCTTGAGGTTGTGTGGCCAGGCTTACTGGGGACAGCAGTGAGAATGTTGACTGAGATAAGCCAATACCTAACATTTATTAAATATTTACAATATATCAAACACTGGTTTAAAAGACCATTATACTTGGGGTGCCACAAAATCAATAATAAAATTTTGCAATTTGATCAGAGATGAGACACCTGACCTCATAATACTTTAAACTGCATCAAGAAACACCTATAGTTAAGACACTCTAAGAAATTTCCTGACCAACTTCTTGAAGAGATGTAAAGACTGTGTTTGCTTTCTGAGGATTGCTGTAGTGTGATGTTTTCTGAGAGGCCTTTATGGAGGACTTTATCTGAGAATTTAAGAACTGGTAGGTTTAAAGCAGGCATGCTGGTGCACACCTGTAATTCCAGTATTTGGGAGGCTGAGACAGGAGGATTGCAGGTTTGAGGCCAGTCTCAGGAAGTTAGCAAAGCCTCTCAGCAACTCAGCCAGACCCTGTGTTACAGGGAAATGGATAGAACTGGAGAGCATTATGCTAAATGAGATTAATTAGTCACAAAAAATAAGAAATCAAATGCTCTTCTTAATATGCAGAAGCTAGGGAAAAAATGTGTGATAGGAGGAACTCTAAGTGAAGAAGGAGATACTCTAGATGAGCAAGTAAGGTGACTTAACTGAGGGGATGGGGGAAAGATTCTCTAATATACATGATGTACATTCACAAACATATCAATCACTAAGCCAAACGTGAGAAGGGAGAGGGGGAGAGGGAATGGGCTGGGAAGGGGGTAAGGGCTAATTAGGTGATGCGTGCATGTGTGCCTCTACCATCTTGTACTCCATTAAGATGTATGACTACAATGCACCAATAAAAAAAACAAAATAAAAAAATAGCTGATAGAGGACTAATATCTAGAATATACAAAGCACCTAAAAGACTTAACACTAAAAAAATGGGCAATTGAACTGGAGATTTCACAAAAGAAGAAATACGAGTGGCCAATAAATATATGAAAAAATGTTCAACATCATTAGCAATCAGGAAGATGCAAATCAAGGCCTAATTGGGTTAGATGGCGAGATTCCAATTAGAATGGTAACTATCAAGAAGTCAAACAACAACAAATGCTGGCGAGGATGTGGGGAAATAGGAACTCTTCTACACTGTTGGTGGGACTGAAAACTAGTCCAGCACTATCAAGATCAGTGTGGAGATTCTCCAAGACACTGGGAATGGACCCACCATATGATCCAGGTGTACCACTCCTGGGCATCTTTCCAAAAGGACTGAAATCAGAATATTATAGTATTACATCCATATCCACGTTTATAGCACCACAATTCACAATAGCCAAATCATGGAACCAACTTAGGTAGTTGTCCATCAACAGATGAATGGATTACAAAATTATGAGATGTACACACAATGGAATTCTACTCAACAATAAAGAAGAAAAACATTATACTATTTGTAGGAAAATGGATGGACCTGGAGAAGATTGTGGTACGTGAGCTTAGCCAGTCACAGAAAGTGAAGGGTCATGTGTTTTCTCTCATATATGGAAGCTTGGGAGTATCTGGGATACAAGAGAAACGTTAGATGGGGAAGGAGAAACCCTAGTGGAGCAAGGGGGCGGTCTAGGGGTGGGGAAAGGAAGAATCAATGCAGGAAACACTTCCATGGACATTATGTGCATATGTGAGAATACCGTTACCAATCTCAGTATCACGTATAGGGGAGGGATTGGGAGTGGAGAGGGAGTCAGGGGGAAACTCGCCAAGTGCTGTGTGCATATACTATGAACTACATTATGGTATGAGACTATCGTACATCAATAAAAGTATACAAAATAAAATAGAGAAGAAAACAAATAAAAATAAAATAGGGCTGGGGGTGTAGCTTGCAGGTAGAATGCCTCTGGGGTTCCACCTCTAGCTATGTTCCAGAAAAGTATAGCATTTATTATCACAATCACAAGAAGACTGGCTAAAAGACCTACTATTTGGACATTAAAGTAGCTCTTGCAGGTTACTATGGCATTGAAAAAATGTGTTCTCATTGAAATGGCTACATCCTCATTACTGGGACGGAGAGGGGTTGCTCTTTAGCAGTACTCTCCAGTGTCTTCAGTGAAGGTGCAGCCAGAGACTGTGTTCCACCACTACTTCCTAGATGGCTGGTGGGGACATGCGTGGCCCTGCCCAGGGGACAGCAACACTGGTCAGATCAAGGCAGAGAAAAAGGCTAGATTCCGAGGGGACGAATGATATTTGCAGATGGACAAAAGGTATCCCGTCCACTGTGCCACAATCTTTCATGGAACAAACCTCATTTTCTGATTTTCTTGATATTCTCTGATCAAACAGAGAACCCCTGTAGAGGGGAGATGATAATATACCCTACTTTTTTGTTTATTTGTTTTTAATTAATTAATTGCTTTTCTTAAACTGTGAATTGTTGGTTTACTTAACAGTGCTGAAGAATAAATGGTTTCTAGCTCTGTAGTCTAATGCTGAAAAAGCACTCTCATTTCTAATAACCTAAGTTTTAACGACTCCAGAGGGCTTAGTAGACAAAACAAAAAAAACTTTAGCAATGGCACACGATAATATCGTTCACAATTCCTCTGCTCGGAAGGTCTGAAGCTGCCTCTACATTTGATTACCTTCTTGATCTCAATCCATTCTTTCCAAGCATTAAGAATATAAATTTCCGGCCTATTAAAATGAGGGATACTTGAGTCAGTAGCAAAACAGGTGCTTCTTTGGTACAATGTCTCCACATTTCTTTCTGGCAGGCTCTGAGGAGGTAGTTTCCAGGGGTCTCACATCAGAGCAGCTTTAGGGGAAAGGAATCTGAGCTTGATCCCATATAAGCTTGGGGAATGGGAAGGGCAAAGAGACAGATGCACTTATTTATTTCACTGTCTTAACATAGCGATGAGGTCCTTATCTCTGTCTTCCCCTCAAACCCTATTAATCCCTATAAGGGTCAGTGGGATCAGATCATACATTTAAATGTTTTCTAAAGATGTCAAGCAATTCCAACTCCTTTAATACAGCAACCTCCTAAAGAGATGATAAATCTCCAAACTGAAGAGAGGATTCCCTCTTTCAAATTGTAGCTGTGAAAGACTGATTATGTATTTAAGCTTTGGGGATGCTTTGTTAGACAAATCAGCGACCAAACCGCCTCCTACCCTGAATCTATGGCTCCTATTTATATGTGATGAATTTTGTGGGCCTCAAAGAGCAGCCTCCTCTATGTGGACATCATCAGTTTTCGGCTTAGCGTCTGGAGTGCTGGGGACTTGGTTGGGCTGACAGCAGACTTTTCACTTCAGCAAGCCTTATCACGATAATGGAAATGCAAAGGCCCGGAAACAATGTACATAGTTTCCCCGACTAATTTTATTATGCAGACACACTTAATAGCTCCGGTTACAATCACATCTGGGGTGGGAAACAGTACTGGATTGTGACAATCACACTAAATCGACAAGGATTATCAGTCATTAAAAAGGGACCAAATTAGCCTCAAGCAGTAATATTTTATACTTATCAAATCTTCTGCTAGTCAAGGTCCATTACTGTAGGACACCATAAAGGCAGAAGCCGTCAGTTCATTCTCCAGAACATTTAAATCTCTATTGTATTTGTGTAGGATATAATTTCTGGTAGCAATAAAGCCTAATAAAGGTTACACCCCGATGAATAAGGTGTTAATAAATTGACCCATGACATTTAAATGGATAATTATATTTGAGATAAAGGAAGAATCTCTCGTTCCAGTGAGGAAGGGTTTCAAGTTGTGCCCACCCCAAGTTGCCTATCAGCTACAGGATGGTTTTACATATGTTTATAGTGATATAAATATTAATATTGCTGGTTGCTATCATAGTAGATTAATTATTCATCAGGCCTTCCCAACAATATCTGTCTGTCAGAATCATCAAAACTAAGCTTAAAATGTGTTCATGTGTTAAAGAACTGTTTGAAAATTAACTACTGCTTGGATTTGTAGGCACGGTCTGGGAACACTGAATTTATCTTCTCAACCCACCCTTCCCACAGTGCATCAGCTTGTCACTAGACTTTATCTTCACATGGCAGAGCCGTGTAAAATAGAATCAGGAAGTGATTAGGAGGAGACTTGAAAGAGTTGTTACTGAATGGGATGTATGAGATCCAGCTGGAACTGTTCAGCACGTGTTACGCACTGGTATCTCTTGTTTCTCATTATAGAACCAGTGCCACAGACAGCTAACAAAACCTAGCTGGGAAAGAGAAATCAAAGGCCAGTACTGCGGGCGTTGTAAACAGGGCTACCTTCAGTCTCCTGGGTCAGGCGTCTCTGTATTTCTAATATTGCATTAGGCTCAGGAAAGGAAGACTCAAACGTGACACAACTAACATTAACTTGTTTCGTGAATCAATTAATATTTGATCCATGCATTTATTCAACAAACATTTGTGTACTCTTATTATTCAACTATCAGACACTCTTTTGAGAGGATACTGTTTTCATGTAAGTTTAATACCTAAATAATAAATCCAAAAAGAAACTCTGAACAACTGGTCACCAACACCATCCTCTTTGAAAAGCAGGAGTGAATTTTATCATTACATGCCAGGTGCTTAACAACAAATCTTCAGTAGGTCAATGGGTATGATTTGTGTTCAAAGCAATTTCCTTTCCATCAGTATGGTGGCGTAGGCTTTCTCAACAGACCTCCCTCGATAAGTTACAAAAAACTTCTTTAAAAATGCATTGTGGGAGCCGGGCGTGGTGGCGCACGCTTGTAATCCCCGCGCTTGGGAGGCTGAGACAGGAGGATCGCACAGGTTCGAAGCCAGCCTCAGCTACTTAGTGAGGCTCTCAGCACCTTAGTGAGACCCTGTTTTCAAGTAAAATACAAAATAGGTCTGGGAGTGTACCCCAAAGATAGAAAGCCTCTGAGTTCCATCCCCAGAATTACAAAAAAAAAAAAAAATGCATTGTGGAGCTGGAAATAAGAAATCCTCAGATGTCAAAAGTACAGTGCAACTGGGAAACCATAGGCCATCGAAGCCAGTATTCCTTCTAGGAAGCTTCTGATGTATTTTGGAGACTTTGGACATTCATTTTGACTACTGCATAGAAAAAGAGAGGCAGAAGACAAAATTTATAGATCACCCAGGATGGACAGTCTAACAGGTCCCTGCATAAATCTGGGATCTTAGAGAGTATATCTTCACAGAAACAGTGAACCAGCAGAAGGGGACAGAAAGAAGATTGCTTTTCCTGAATTTGGCAATGGTTAAAGAGGAAACAAAATCTTTCATAACCACAAATCAGCCCAAGTACATTGTGTGTGTGTGTGTGTGTGTGTGTGTGTGTGTGTGTGTGTGTGTGTGTGGTACTGGGGATGGAACCCAGGGACATTCTACCTCCAAGTTACACCCATCCCTATTTTTTTTTTATTCTTTATTTTGAAACATGGTCTCACTGAATATCCTGAGCAAGGTCAAGTCAAATTTTAGTTTGAAATTTTATACAGCAACTGGATGAGGCAAATGTTTAAATTCTTTGTGAGGGAGTATACCTTACATTTCAAAATTCTCATGAAATCTGAGCTCATAGTAAAATTATAATGATCATATACATTGAAGCAAGATATTGCGGATGGCAGCTAGAGAAATAGAAATCAGGAGAATAGTGGGGTTTTATATATCAAATAAAAATAATTACTTTTTTTGCAGCACTGGGGATGGAACCTAGGAGCATTCTACCTCTGAGTTACACCCACAAACCTATTTTTTTATTTTTTATTTTTGAAAAATAGTCTCACTGAGTTGCAAAGGGCCTCATTAAGTAGCTGAGGCTGTCTGCAAACTGTGATCCTCTGGTTTCAGCCTCCCAAATGCTAGGATTACAAGTGTGCGCCACCACGGCCCACAGATGATTACATTTTAATGTTTAATATGAGTAAGGCACATGGAATTTTAGGTAAAGTTGATTTGAAAAAGTATGAAGTGGAGTTCTAGAAATAAAATATCAATTAATTTAAATAAAATTTCAATGGATAAGTTAGATGCAGCTAACGAAAGAACTAGTGAAACACCAGAATTGAAATTATTCATAATGCAGCATAGAAGAACAAAATCAGGCATTAAGGAGAAAGTAGTTGACATGGAATCTCAGGTGAGAATGTCTTATACCCAATAAGTGTTACAGGAAGAAAGGTGAAAGACAGGCTGTGAGGGGTTCCGGAGGTAATGGCTGAGAATTTTCCAACTGAAAAAAGACATGAGCCATCATATTTTAGGAGCCTAATGAATCTCAGGCAAGGTGAGAAGAAACTCATATATGTATAACAAAATAAACTTGAAAAAATTGACAACAAGAGGCTGATATTAAAACCAGCTATTGAAAGTGTTTGCAAAGGGATGACATTTAGGTTGACGGCTGATTTTTTTCAATAGCCATATGGTGATCCAGAAGGCAATGAAATGGTCTAATACTTCAAGAGAGAGGAAAACCACTAAAACAGAATCATTATAGCCAATAAAATGGTCTTCCTGGAGCAAAAATACTTTCATACCAGCAAAAATAGATTTCCATCAAATCATGAAAGGAATTTCTGAGTGATATCCTTCAGACAGAGGAAAAATTGTCCCAAATGAATGTGTGATATCCAGAGAGAAAAGGCAAACACAGAAATTGATAAATATGTACATTGAAGCAAAATGAAAGTTTACTTTATACAATAATAGTTGTCTATTTTGTATAATTGATAAAAATAAAGTACAAGTAAAATATAGGAAGAAAATAGGAATTAAGTTACGATGTGGATGGTCAAAAATAAAAGTCTAAGCTTTTTATTGTTTTGAGAAGGGTAAAAATATTAACTGCATTTAAAAATTAATTATTTACATTAAAATATTTAGAGAATCACTGGAAGTATAAAGCTAGCAACTTAAAAGTGAGTTAAAAAGAATGAGGAAAACAAATGTTATCTAGCCTAAAAATAGGCAAGAAAGAAGAGAGGAAAGAAAACTAAAAGGACCAATAAAAAACATAAACTAAGAGAGCATAAATAAATCCAAACATAACACTAATCTCAGTAAATATAAGATGAAACCATTTAGTTAAATGACAGAGATTTTCAGAGGCGAGTAACATATGACACTTATAAATATTTATAATTCTTGGTGACCATATACTTAATGCTGATATGGCTTAAGATGTGTAAAGTAAAAGTTCACAGAACTATGAAGAGAAATTGAAAAAAAATGTATATATTTCTTAGTTATTCACAAGACAGGCAGTCAGTAAGGGTACAGTTGATCTTCTAAACATAATCAACAAACTTTATCTAATGGATACATATGAAACACCACACCCAATAATTGGAAAACACACCTTTTCTATGAAAAATTTCTATTGCTGTCGCACAAATCACCACAAATTTAAAACAACACAACGTTAGTATCTTATAATTTTATAGGTCAGAAGTTCAAACAGGTATCACCAGACTAAAATCAAGGTATTAAGACTGCTTTGCTGAGAACCTGTCCGGGAGTTCTTGAAGGTTGTAGACAGGATTCAGTTCATGAAATGCAGTTGTAGAGTGGAGGTCCTTTCCCCTTGCTGGCTGTTTTGCTGGTGTGTGGCTGTTTCCAGATTCTGAGAAGCCACCCCACGTTCCTTGGCTCATGGACCTCTTCATCTTCAAAGCCACTTGCTTCTCACCCCACCTCTCCCGTCTCCTCTTTGACACATTTCTGGCTAATAGGAGATACTTCTCCATTTTAAAGGGCTCATATATGTAAACCGGGCCAACTTGATAACCTGGGATAGTCTCCCCATTTTAAGGTCTGCGATCTTAAACATATCCGCAGACATAAACCAGTTGCAGGTGCTGTACTATATTTACATATTCTGGGAATCGGGGATCAGCATCCTCGGGAGCCCATTCTTCTGCCTACCACACTTGCTAGACTCAGCAGAACACACGAAATTGTCCTTGCACATGATCGTAAAGCAAGTATTCACAAAATTCACATTCTTCAGCCAAAATGCAACTGGGTTAAAAGGAAACAAAATGGACAACCTGTCATTTATTTAATACTATTGTGTCATTCTAAATAATGTGGCTTCTCTAAATTTCAAATTGGTTTTTAGCGAGACATTAACATGATACCTGAATCAGTAATCTCTGTTTTATAAACTCACGTATAAAGCAAGAGCTGACTTTGAAAAATAAAAGTGATAAGAGGTAGTACTCTTGTGACCAGTTCTTTATGTTTTTCACTCCCTTTCTGAAATAAAAATTCTCCCTTTCCTGTCTCTGTTACATGAAAGGACATATAGCCATGTCTCATCGCCACGAGACATGCAGAATTTATAATATATATGTTAGTGTTCTCTAAAAGCAGCTTGAAATATTGAGTTTGAAATTTATGCCAGCTGGGTATAATAAACAGTTTTCTAGGGCTGGGGGAATAGCTCAGTGGTAGAGGTCTTGCCTAACATGTTCAAGACCTTGGAAAAAAAAGAAAAAGAAAAAAAAGGTCATTAATTATCATATGTTGGTCTCAATTCCTTCGTATTACATTCTCTGGTCAAAATAAAAAAAGGTTGTCTTTTCCATGGACATAGGAAATTCAAAAGCACTAAGCACCTTTGCTCATTTACCATGAAGTCACTGCTGAAGTCAGCTGATATCTGAGATGAACCAAATACCAAGGATACATTCGCCCTCCACCGAGAATGGCCACCACGAGGGACTCAGGGCAAGTGGGGCTTTATATTTATTTTGCTGTCTAACTCACAACCACCTCTCCAGCAGATCTGTTCAACTCCCTAATCCTCGATTATTCCAGTCAAGCCTTTAATACAAAGCACATGATTTGAAAGGCTTTGTAATTGATGAGCTCTATGCTTTGAGCAGACCACTGGTTTCCTGTGAATGAGTCAGGGTATGTTAACTGCTATAACAATAAGCCCTACAGTCTTAGGAGTAAATACTAAGTGTTTGTCAGTTTCATCACAGTTCAATGTAGATTGAGAGGAACTCCTCCACAGGTAACTCATAGATCCATGTTTTTTCTGTTGTGGCTCCGGCATCCTCACCAGTCTCTAAAGTCACTGTGTAAAGGCAAAGAGGGAAGGTCTTGGAGAAGTCTCATTCTTTCTTAACTGCCCCATCCCATAAGAAACACATCCCTTTGCTTGCATTCCATGGATTAGAAGCAGTCATGTGGCTCCACCCCATGTAAGGAGCCTGTAAATGTGATGTGACTGTGCGCCCAGGAAGAGGAAGTAGGGTAGTGAGCGTCTTGGCTGTCCTGCCAATGGGGATAATGGTTTCCTCCAAGCCTAACTCACGGAAGAATCAGAAAAACAAAATGAGAACATGACCTAAAGAAGACACCTTGAATAAAATAGCCTGGCATGATGCCCTGTGCCTGTAATCCCAGTATTTGGGAAGCTGAGATAGGAGAATCATAGGTTCAAGACCAACCTCAGTAACTTTAGGAAGACCCTCAGCAGCTTATCAAAACAACAAAAAAAAAATGTATGTGTATGTGGCGGGGGGTGCTTGAGATATAGGTAGGAGGTAGAATGCCCCTGGATTCAAGCCTCAGTACAAAAAGAAGAAAGACAGACAGAAAGACAGACAGAAAGACCAGAAAGAAAGGAAGAAAGAAAGAAAGAAAGAAAGAAAGGAAGAAAGAAAGAAAATAGAGAGGGAATGCATAAAATGCCACAGCCTCTAACACTAACTTGGCTTCTGGGTTTGAGTTTTTATGGAACTTGAGATCTAAGTAGATTTGTTCTACATGGATAGTGTCCTGGGCCTTGATTCCCAGATAGGATTCCAGTGGGCTGTTTCACTTATGGAGGGACACCTGAAAAACCTCACATACTAAAGAAACTTTAGGAAATATTTCACGTGATTTAAAGTGCAAAGGGCAAAGTGCTAGAAGTTAGTCCACACTTAGAAAGAAGCACTGTGGGCTTTCCTACCTCTGGGTTCACAAAGGCGGATAAGCCAACCGTAATTGAAAATATTTGGGGAAAAATTACTTCCTTACTGAACATGTACAGAACATTTTATGATTGTCATTCTTTTCATTGAATAATGCAATATGACAACTATTTAAATTGTATTCAGAATTACAGGTTATATAGGGTGTATTCATTTCGAGTCACCCCTCCATGCCAGTCTGGTATGGAGCTGTATTTCTATTTTCTGTATTTCTATCTTTCTAATAAACTTTTTTAAATCTTCAAAAAAAAAGAATTACAGGTTATATAAAGATGACAGAGTATATGGGAGGCTGTGCATAGCTAATATACAAATGCTACACCATTTTATAAAAAGTTTTTTGCAATAAACATCATTTTATAAAAGTTTCTTACAATAAACACAGACCTTTAATTCTTAATGTTTCTAGTGTTTCAAATTATAGTGCCTTAAAATATATTAGTTTTACTAGTGTTTTATTTCTTTATTGTATTTGTAACTGATAGTATGATAGATTTTAATGTTTTGACCAAAAATTTGTAAAGGTCTCAAAACAATTGTGTTTCCCCCCCATGCTTATTGAAAATAACCTGTGGGGCTCTATCTCCCTCAGTCATTACTGTAGTTCTTTACTGCCATGCCAAGCAAAGACTGCCTGTGGAGTATGCTGATATGGGGTATGTATTTTACTTAAAGAATTTAAACATTAAGGTAAGAAAGACATTTTTAATATGGCTAGTTTTCCCTAAGGCTACTATTCATTAGGAGATAGTTTTGCCTCTGACAAGATGATTAACACTAAGTAAGCTTATTGATATCTAAAAAAGACTGTTAATGGTAGAAAAATAGTTTCTTTATTGAAGGGTTTTCAGCAAGCCTAATTTATTAGCCTTGTCATAGTCTATGAGTGGGACCATAAATCTTGTATCAGTGCTCAAGATGAAAAATACTTGGGATACCTGCCATAGCAAAATTCTCCTCATACTTTGCAAAGATAAACACATACATCACCTTTGCCTCTTAAGCGAGAAAGTTTGATTACCTACATCCACAAATATGAGACTCTATTATAGATGTCATGTAAATGAAAATTATACTCCAGGACTTTCGATTTATAATGGCACTGTAGTGCCAAAAAGTTCAAACTACCAACCAAATAAACAAGTTAAAATGTTTTTTTTAAATCTAAAGTAATATAAAATGAGAGAAACCATGCTTTTTTCTTTCTGTTTTTTTTTTTTTTTTTTTTTTTAAGAAATAAGAGCTGGGAAATATTTACCCACCTCTCAACTCTTAAAGTTGTTGGGGTGGAGATGATTATTTGAAATCTCTGAATTGATCAGTCTTGTCCAATTCAAAGCAGCCTGAAGAAGGTGGGAATGTCTTGGCTTGGTGTCCAGGGACTTTCGGCATGGTTCAACCTACTTTCCAAATCCTGCCTGGAAGCCTGCCTCTCTCCATCGCTCAGCTCTGTTTTAGTTTCCAATGGCTTCTTTCTCAAGTGCGCAAGGGGACCGGGATGTGCCAGGCCTACATCCTTTGGCTCAGCAGCCCCAGCCACGAGAGAGCACTTTCATTCCTACTGGAACCAATAGATGTGGAAGACTGATTCTCAGGAAACCGCCTTGGGCCTTCTCCTGGGATCAGAACAGCTAAAATGAGAACAAGTGTCCATCCTGGTGCTGGAGAGGAGGATAGCACAAATTCTGGTAAATCACATTTGCTGACTATGGAGGGCTTGATTCCCCCCCAAAGAATTTTGGGGTTCCTCAAAGAAGGATAAATGGAAACTGGGTAGACAAAAGGAACAGATGAGCACAGTGGAAAGACACAAGACTTGAAAATTTGAGGGACTTTGGAAACCCGATTCCAGACTAAACTCTCCCCTTGGTGAAAAACTCTAGGCTACAGCACTCCGATTCAAGGTGGTGATCCTGCTTCTGCTTTTCCTCCTCCAAGGTCAGGAAGATGATTGTGGAGATGGATATTTCTGGTCCTTAGTCAAACTAAATATTCAAATGCACATCCAATTTTATATTTGTAGTTTTTTACCCTCACTATCACACTGTACAATCTTTACACTCCACAAAACCAGTATCCACCCTGTATGGAGTCTCTTCCCTTACTTATCAATATTCGCAAAGACTTGTTTCTGTGTATTTTATAGCTTAGAGCAGCCCCAGCTCTGTGTGTGTGTGTGTGTGTGTGTGTGTGTGTGTGTGTACGTGCACATACACACTAAGGCTTGAACTCTTGGACTCTACCTTTAAGCTATACCCCTAAAACTTTTTATTTATTTTTAAATTTTTAACAGGGCTGGGCATAGTGGTATACACCTGTACTCTCAGTATTTGAGAGGCTGAGACAGGAGGATTACAGGTTCAAGGACAGCCTCAGTAAGCAAAGAGATTCTCATCAACCTAGTGAGACCCTATTTCAAAATAAAAATAAAATAGGGCTGGGGGTGTAACTTGGAAGTAGAATGCCCCTGGGTTCAATGGTTCAATTACCAGTAAAACATACACACACACATGCACACGCACACACACACACACACACACACACACACACACACACACACACACACACATTTTTAAAACATGGTCTTGCTAAATTGCTGAGCACCTTTCTAAGTTTCTGAGGCTATCCCCAAACCTGCAATCCTTTTGTCTCAGCCTCCTAAGTGCTGGGATTAAAGTTTATTAACTTTAATAAGGTGTGGTGGTACATGCTTGTAATCCCTGCGCTTGGGAGGCTGAGACAGGAGGATCAAATGGGTTAGAAGCCAGCCTCAGCTACTTAGTGAGGCTGTCAGCAACTTAGTGAGATCCTGTTTCCAAACAAAATATAAAAAAGGTTTGGGAGTATAGCCTGGAGGTAGAAAGCCTCTGGGTTCCACCCCCAGTACCACCAAAAAAAAAGTTTATTAACTTTGTAACTTTGTATCTCTAAAGCTGGATATAAGGCCATTGGTGTGATTTGGCTTGCAGAGATGTGGAAGGGCTGTGTTCCCTTGTTCAAGTGCTTGTGGCCCCATGAAGGCAGGCAGGGATGGTTATAAGCTAATTCAACGT
The DNA here is from genome assembly GCF_963383645.1 of Muscardinus avellanarius. Classification (NCBI taxonomy): domain Eukaryota; kingdom Metazoa; phylum Chordata; class Mammalia; order Rodentia; family Gliridae; genus Muscardinus; species Muscardinus avellanarius. Next base: position 125,408,268 of record NC_137788.1, read on the forward strand.
GTGCAGCACATGCTGGCCCATCTCATTAGAATCTTGCAAAATACCAGCTCTTTTACCCTCTATTGTCTTGAGTATCAGGATTTGTAGTAGAGGATAAATATAGTTGTCAAGGTTGGTCTGAATTATTTCTTCTGATATGGCCAACAATGCTTATTTTTGTTTTTTGGGGTGGTATTGGGGGTGGATCCCAGGGCCTTTCTATCTCCAGGCTATCCTCCCAGACCTATTTTATACTTTATTTGGAAACAGGGTTTCACTAAGTTGCTGAGAGCCTCACTAAATAGCCGAGGTTGGCTTTGAACCTGCATGATCCTCCTGTCTCAGCCTCCCAAGCGCGGGGATTACAAGCGTGTGCCACCACATCCGGCCCCAACAATGCTTATTTGGTTGCAAATTAAAATACAGCAACAACAACAACAACAACAACAACAACAACAACAACAACAAATATTCAGAGTGCAAATTTTGGAAGAAAAGAGAAAATTAAATATTACTTGAATCTGTCTTCTCTTCCATCCACATCACTTTCGTCAGAGGGTTTATGAGAAAAGGCATTTTAGTTAGACATTTATAAACTAACTCATAGAACTAAAATCTAAATAGAGTATACGCAGTCTTAAATGTATGTTTTCTTAAAAAAAATTTTTGTTAGTTTGACTGACTATTCAATAGTAGTTTCCATACAGTTAACACTTGTGAGATTTAATTTTTTATTTGCCCTGTTACTGAACTGATTAAACTAAAACTGATTACATGCATTGATTAAAACCACACTTAAAGTATTTAACAAAGGAGTTTCTCTCCCACGTAAAATAATTTAAATACACAAAAGGGCTGAAAGAGAAAATTGAAGTGGATTTGTACTCATTTGGCCAGACTCATTAAGTCTGGTCTTTTGCTGGGACTTGCTGGATACACTACTATGCTTTCTCCAGATGTGTTGAGTCAGAAGATACTCACCTGGCACAGAGATGATAAGTAGGTTTGGCACGCACACAACAATTAGTCATTGGTAGTGACCAGAAACTCTGTGATGAGCAAGATGCTGGGGCCAGGTCTAACGCATCAAGAGTTCTGTCATCAACTAGCACTGTCTGCATGAGCTCCAGAAGCAGAAATGGGAACGTTTATGGTTTATGTTACACATTCCCTGTCTGTGATCAACTAGAGTGGGAAGCCCTTGACGTTAAAGCCCCAGTGTCAAGCCTGACATGATATTTGGCAAATATCCACAGTTATCTGATAAATGAACATGGAATTTGGGCAGGTACAGTTTTGCTTTGTAAAATGTATATAATAAAGGCTCAGTTAACCCAAATACAACTAATTACAGTCTCAAACTTACCAGATTCTCCATTTCCACAACCTAAATTGAAAAAGAAGCAACACACTGTATGTTTAGAAACTCACCTTCTGGGGTTCAATCCAAATTGAATGCAATTGCTCAGCCTTTGCTGATCTAAGGTCACAGTTCTTACACAGCGAGGAGTGATGTTCGGAATCCGAGCTTTGGGTGAGCTCCCAGTTAACAGTTTTCAGGACCACTCTACCATACTTGTTAAATGTGTAAAGTGGGCCTGAATGTCCACACAGTATATTTTTATGTATTTAGTTTTATTGTTTAAAAGAGAAGGGCCCTTTGTCAAATAAATGCTCATGGATGGTGTAATAGACTGTAGACTCCTGGACGGCAAGATGACATCCAATTTGGCTTCCCAATTCCTGCATCTTCGAGCGTGACTCCTCGAATAGTGTGCTGTTTGGGAAATGATTGACGTGTGCGTGTATGAATGAATGAATGAATGAGTGAATGAATGAATGAGTGAATGAATGAATGAGCAGGTTTTCCTTGGGGATCTGTGTTCTGCCCCAGAGTCCCTTTGCCTTTTAAGATTGAATCTTTTTTTTTTTTTAAGATGAATCTTTTAAGATTCATCTGAGCATTTTCTTCCATAAAAGATGGAAGGCCTGTGATATGTAAGGAGTCCCAGGTTTGGGTGACAAGCACACTTTTCAGAGCTGATCAGAAAAAATGTTAACATCCTCTCAAAATAGCCTCTGCTCTGCTGCCTTGTAGGAGCTGATAAACGGAGTCACATTTTCTTTCTATTGCAGCCTTAGAGAAAAGCGGTGGCTGTGTCTCATTGGTTCAAGTATTAGAATGAGGAGCTGGAGGCTACTTAAAAGAATGCTCCAGCCAGGCATGGTGGCGCACGCTTGTAATCCCCGCGCTTGGGAGGCCGAGACAGGAGGATCGCGCAGGTTTGAAGCCAGCCGCGCTGGCTTAGGAGACCCTGTTTCCAAAAATGAAAAACAGGTCTGGGAGTGTAGCCCAGAGGTAGAAGGGCTTCCAGGAATCCCAGTACCACCAAAATAAATAAATAAATAAATAAATAAATAAATAAATAAAATAATGCTCTGTATAATTGTGTCTCCTCTTCACCCCACCACGCCACACCTGGTAGCTCTCACCATGTACAGAGCATTTGCAGACGTTGTTTCTTGATTCTTGACAAAAAACTGTCTTCCTGTCCTTTTGCACAAATAAACCCATTACCATGAAAAAAAATCACTTTCTTTTTCAATTTTAATTTGCTCATCTGTAAAATGGTGAAAATAATACTTTGTCTGCTTTTCAAAGTTGTTGAGGATTGAATAAAATAAAAGATATGAAGGCACTTTGCAAACACTATAATCTCCATAAAAACAGGACACGTTAATTCTCATCACAGTTCTGGGACCTTGTATCTCCATGGCTTCGGGCCATCCCTTCTTCTGTCTCGCTCTCGTTTCTGCATCTCAGGGGAAAAGGTAGACAGTGTGCTCTCCGGAGGGCTTTCACCCCTTCCTGTGACACGCTGCTGGGCTCAGCTCTGGTGAAAGGAAGGAGGACGCTGGATCCATCCTTCCAGAAGCAGCGGAGACAAACCAGTCAGCGCTCTGCCCTTTTATAAGCAACCATTCCAGGCTACTGACTTCTGTTTTGCAAAGCGAGCCAGGGAACACCTCATTTTGGATGATCAGGAGCCCCGCCTGCATTGGGCCCCCGTAGGGCTGCACTGATAGCAGAGGAGTTCAGAAGGTAAGTAAGCCGCTAACAGAAAAGCCAAGAACGCTGATGATTTTAGGCACCTGCTGACTCAGCCGGTATGTCAGGCACCGTAAGCGCATTATCTCATTTAGACCCCGTGACAGATTTTCAGGTTAACCATATACCCATTATCCAGGTATGAGCTCACTAAGCTTCAGAGATATTCCATAATTTACGGGAGGGTTTAAACTCCCAGTCGTTTGGCTCCCATGGTTTTATTATTCCACTTGCAAGGTACCCACATCACAGACAGGCAGAACTACATATAGATCCGGAGGGGCAAGGCGTGGCACTGTCTATAAACCCCTATAGGCACTAAACCAAAGGAGGTCAGCAGGGATGCTCAGTGGTAGAATGCTTGTTGAGCATACACAGGGCCCTGAGTTCAATCCCCAGCACCACAGGAACACACACACACACACACACACACACACACACACACACACACTCCAGGGGCTTCCAAGGTTACTGGGCAGCGACCTTGGTGATGTGCTGCTTGTGATAGTCCCTTGCACCACACACTTTCAGACCCCACAGAGGCTGCAGCAGGGGGTCCACTCAAAACACTCCTCAGGTGTGGGTCTGCCCGGATACACACTTTTCTAAGCAGCAACCTCCCCCGTTCACAGTCCCGAGTTACCAAATCCCCAGAGGGCATTTCTAAATTACTCAATTCCCTATGCCTGTAGTTATGCCCTAATGATAGGACATTAAGATGCAAATTAAACAGAAACTTAGTAAGCAAATCATGTCACTTTCTAATGGAGACATCAATAAAGGCACGCACACAGGCACCACACCGTTGCCAAACCCTACGGAAAGATTTGCAAGGCCCACCTGCAAGCCCCAGGCACACAATGTGTTAGAGATTCTATCTTGCAAAGTATTTATGGTCGGTTTTCCCCCAGCCTAGGCAGCAGAAGTGTTTCGAGGCTACGCTCTCACCCCCTTGCAAAGCTGACTGGCTCTGCAAATGTGCAGGTCTGGAGGCGCCGGCCTCCTTCTGCCAGGGTCATTTACAAAGTGCAAAGGGGCGAGCTCTCCTGGTGGGCACCACCGAAAGCCGCCAAAACCCAGGCTCAGTTTCTGCACTCCATTTATTGTTCCCATGTGTTTCCTTCCTCTTTTGTTTTCCTTTCTTCCTTCCGGCATTTGGCTGTTACCCTCCCCCCAAATTAAGTTCTTTTTACCCCTGTCTTGGGGGTTTGTGGGCACTTGCTCATGTAAAAAGCTATCTCATTAGAATCATTGGCATCTATAGCAAATTAGCTTTGGTCTTTCTATCTTAGAAGGTCAACTGAATACATTTAGGTGGCTCTGGACTGGTACATATGAGAACAGATGAGAATATAATTACATATTTTCTTATCAAAGAAATAGCTTGACTTAGGCTCCATTTTGTAGCATCTCCCTTGTGTAACCTTACGTGTGCATGTAATTTTTGTAAAGATAGCATTTCCCGCAAACTGTGAGTGCCAACTCATCCCCCGGGACCCCCTTCAGCCAATGGCATAAAGATTGTGACGCTGTGTTCCCACCAATAGGGGCACAGCACAGAAGCCCCACCCTGGAAATAAAATACCTAGTAGTTTCCACCACATTGCTCCTGCATGCCTGACCTTACTGGTGGCAGGACTGCTTTCTGCAAAAAGTAAAATTTGCCTTCCTGAGCTGCTTTTGAATATGTGTCTTTTTTATGATGCCATGGAAATTTATTTCTAACAAGTCTGCCAGCCCAGCTTTCTTTTTGTGTTGTTGTAGTTTTAAGCCTTTTGATTTTTTATTAGTTAAAAATGCTTCATTCTTTAATTCCGCTTTCTGACTGTGCTTGTGCCTTCAACACTTTCACAACGATTTTCTGCTCCTCAGGAAGGAAGGCACGCTTGCCCCTGTCTCGGACACATTCAGCTCACAGGGAACCACCTGCCCTGCTGATGTGTTGCTTTTTTTTTTTTTTTTTTTTTTTTGGTGGTACTGGGGTTCCTGGAAACCCTAGACCTCCGGGCTACACTCCCAGACCTATTTCATATTTTTATTTGGAAACAGGGTCTCTTAAGCCAGCGAGGGGCTTCGAACGTCCGTGATCCTCCTGTCTCCGCCTCCCAAGCGCGGGGATTACAGGCGTGCGCCACCACGCCCGTGCACTGATGTGCTTTTTAATTTTAAACACTCTCACAAGAACCTTAGGTCTCACAGCATGAGCCCCGCACAGCCCCCTGGGCACACCCCAAGCAGTTTGGTGCTTTCTCAACCTTCTTAGTATAGAGGCAGACAGGCCTGTTACCAGGGGTTCGGACCAGCCTAGTTTAGTATGGTCTGTATTGTAGGAAAACTGTGACTATAAGTTAAATGCTGCACTGCTCTGAGTGTCTTCAGTAATGTTCTTCCAAGAGGAAAAATCAGCCCAGCTTCTCACACCAGCTTGAGTGTGTGCCCTCCCTTCCTTCCTTATCTTTCATACCGGAGACTGAATCCAGGGGTATTCTATCTTTGAGCTATATCCCCAGTCCTGTTTTATTTTGAAACAGGGTCTCACTAAGTTGCTGAGGCGGGCCTTGAACCTGTGATTCTCTTGTCTCGGCTTCCTGAGTACTAGGATTACAGGTGTGTACCACCATACCCAGCGCGTGTGTGTACACATTTTTTTTTTTTTTTAGGTACTAAGGATTGAACCCAGGGGCATTCTACCTCCGAGCTACATCCCCAGTCCTATTTTTTATTCTTTATTTGAAAACAGGGTCCCACTAAGTTGTGGAGGGCCTCACTAGGTAGCTGAAGCTGTCTGTGAATCTGAGGTCCTCCTGTCTCAGCCTCCTAAGTGCTGGGATCACAAGTGTGTGTCACCACGCCTGGAGAGTCTGTACGCATTCTTAAGGACTTCCTATACCCTCCTCCCCCACTCTGCCATTTTCCATAGGGAAGATGAACTAGTCTCAGAATCCCATGATCTGCATAATTTCCACTGATCATAAGTGACCCAGAAAAACTTAAAATTTTGAGAGTACATAGACTGTATTGTGATCGCGAAAAATAAAGCAACCTAGAATTTTATGGATAAATGTATGTTAATTAGCAAAAACATTCTGTTTAAGTTTCACTCCATCTAACCAACCCTCCAAGAACAACCCATGCTATTAAATTAATGGCACATCTATCTTACAATTAAGGTATTTGACTGAAGAAAACAGTAAGTATAAAATTTCTCTTAACCAGCTCGGGAAATAAGGAATTCTGACTATCTCAAATGCCTAGTAGAATTTCTGGGCACAGATTGTCATTGTCTGTGCTTTAAGACCACAAATATTTTAAATACTTTACCCTGAGAAAATAAAGAGGCCCAGAGACTGCAGCACAATAGATCATAGTGGAGACATGTATGCATAACTTAAATGCACAGCAGATACATTTTTATACTCCTATCAGTGCACTGTAATTTTGCATCATCCTGAGGTCCAGAGCTATAGGAATAGAGATGCCGCAGCCCTTGGTGAATTTCCCTCCAGATCCCCCTTCCCCATATATGGTATTGAGATTGGCCTTGGTAATTGACAGGTTGGGTCCCGGCGGGGTGGGACCTTAGAAAAGGAGACTCTGCTGGGCGATATCGCAGAGGGGTGGAGTTTCCACGCGCCCTTAAACTTTAAAAGGAAGGGCATTTCCCTTGCAGCGTTGGAGGAGCTCGGAGGTCTTCAGGAGTGGTCCAGCTCCTATCCCCCGAGGAGATCGCATTAAAATTCGTTTTCTTCTTGGCGCACCGGTCTTTCTCGCCTTTTTTATTGCGCCTAAAAACCTAACAGTAATTTTCACAAATGCATGTGGCATTACACTGTTACCTTCTTTACATCTCTAACCCCCTACACCCTCCTCTAAGCCCCTCCATCGCTCCATGGTGTCTCTGCCCCTCCATCTGAGGTCTCTTTGCTTTCTTATTCCTATGTAGCTTCCACATGTGAGAGAAAACATACAATTATTTGCTTCCCGAGGCTGGCTGGTCTCAGGCTGGGCTCAGGTCCCAGCCACTCTCCCATCCTGTGTGCTTGGAGCTCGTGGGAAGCGAAGGCAGTTTCTGCGAAGCCGGAGGTTGGCGGTGGGTCCTACTGAGGGGCAGCCTGAGCGATAAGGCATCTTCAGGTGGGCCTCTCTCCCTCCTGTCTCAGTCACCCTGCCCCGGCTCTGGCTCCTGGTGACAGCATCACTAATACAGAAGGACACAGAAGCCCCAGCCTCGAGCCTTTCCAGAGAGCCCTGGACAACAAAAGAATGAGAACAACTAGTGGCTCTTAATGGCCTTCGGCAGGTGCACACATGTATGTGTGTGCAAGCGTGCCTTTGTGTACGCGTGCGTGTGAATGTTAGTTTGCAGGGTAAAGAGAGGAAACAGTTCTTTTCTCCAAAATTACTATGACCCCCCCCCCCCATATCAAGTCAGGAAGTAGAAATAACACCAAGAACAGGAACAGGAAATAACTTAGTATGTGTGAGCCTGTAAAAGATAGTTGATTATGAACAAGGATAAAAGAGAACTCTATGGGGTTTGGAAGTAACACCACCAGAGAGCAGTAAGAAGGAATGAAGAACTTTCTGCAAAGGCAAGAATCCTCTGGATGGCAGGGCGTGGTAATCACTGCGCTTGGGAGGCGGAGACAGGAGGATCGCGCTGGTTCAAAGCCAGCCTCTCTGGCTTAAGAGACCCTGTTTCCAAATAAAAATATAAAATAGGGTTGGGAATGTAGCCCAGAGGTAGAAGGGTTTCCAGGAACCCCAGTGTCACACACACACACACACACACACACACACTCCTCTGGATGGTGGCAAAGGTCAGAGGGTGTGGGGCCCTGTGGGAGGGAGCTGTGGGAGAAGCAGTAAGTGTGGCTCTGGGCAGCGGAAAACCTAGCTGGAGGGCACAGACCAGCTGGCCCCACAAGATGCTGCGGCGAACAGCTCCAGGCCACAAACAGGAAGAGAAATGGTCCCATTTTTCTTCTTTGCCTTTTTTTTTTTTTATTGCTGTTTGGCACTGGGGGTTGAACCCAGGCGCATTCTACCTCTGAGCTACACCCCCAGCCATTTTAAAATTTTGAAACAGGGCTTCACTACTAAATCGCTGAGACCCTCACTAAGCTGCTACAGCTGGCCTCGAAGTTGGGACCCTCCTTTCTCAGCCTCCCAAGTACTGCGCTGACAGGTGTGTACACCACACCCAGCTCCTCTTTGGCTTTGAAGTGTCACCTGGTCCTTCTGCTAACATGGCCTGATGTCAAGGCGGCTCGCAGGGGGAAATGTGCACAGGTCCATCTCAGTGTCACAGAAAGGGAAGACAGGTGGGCTTGGCACGGAAAGGCAGTAACCGGGAACTGGAACACCTCCCTTTCTTGATCTTTAAAGGAACAGACAATACCCACTGTACAACAGCAAGTTTTTTTTTTTTTTTTTTTTTTCCGGTACTAGGGATGGAACCCAGGGGCATTCTACCTCCAAGCTACACCTCCAGCCCTAATTTTTGTTCTTTATTTTGAAACAGGATCTCATTAGTTGCTAAGGGCCTCACTAAGTAGCTGAGGCTGTCCATGAATCCCGATCCTCCTATCTCAGCCTCCCAAGTGCTGGGATTACAAGCGTGTAGCACCATGCCTGGCTCAACAGCAAGTTTTAAAATTGAAAATATGAATATATGATACATGAATAAAATACTATCAGTGATTACCATTTGATAATACAATTACATTTTATTTCTCAGACTTTCTGCATTATTCAAATTTTCTAAAAGTAACTATGAATCTGCATATGCATAACTGCGTGTCTGTCAACAACAGACAGCAGATACCTCGAGGTCCCCTCTCACCCAGTGTGGCACGCGGGGGGCTCATGTGTCTGGAGAGATGCTGTGTAAACAAACCTACCGCTGGCTGCTCATAGGAAACACAGCACATGCAACTGTATACAAAATACTTGATAATGAGAATATTACAATAAAGATTTTACTGTGAAACAGTGCGGCATATCACGCTGACAAGCAGCCTCACAATTTCTTTGTTTCTTCTCTTCTTTTAGTCGTGAGGATTGAAGCCAGGGGTATTCTTCATTTGAGCTACATCCCCAACCCCCAGCCCTTTTTATTTTTTGCTTTGTTTGAAAAGGGGTCTTGTAGGTTGCTGAGAGGCTCACTAAGAAGCTGAGAGTGGCTTTGAACCTGTGACCCTCCTGTCTCGGCCTCCCAAGTACTGGGATGACAGGTGTGTGCCCCCTTCTCTGGCTTCTTGCATTTCTTAACTGTTTCAAGAGGCCACTTAGAGCAGTCAGCCCACACCACCCAGGTGTGTGTAAGTGTACTTTGTGCGGTTCCCACAGGGATGAAACTGCCTAAGGGCACATTTCTTAAGATACACCTCTGTCATTAAGCAACGCGTGACTGTTTTTTTCTTCTGTTTTTCTTTTTTTAAAATTTTTTATTGGTGCATTGTATTTATACATCACAATGGGGGTAAATGTGACTTGTTTTTCATATGGAAAAAAAACTTGTGATTTTACAATTGTTTTGCCAAATTATTTTAGTAAGTGTTAAACATAATTATTATCATTATTACTATTATTATGATGATGATGATGATTTGCAGTACTGGGAATTGAACCCAGACCCCATGCATGCTAGGCAAGCACTCTGCCACTGAGCCACATTCCCAACCCAGTGTGAGGCATTATTAAACACATATACAAGCAAGTTTGGAAGGGGTTTATATTCCTCCATCTCTAAAGAATGGTGTTTCAAGGTTACACTAGTCAGGCTTCAGCTTTACCATCCCAGAGTCTCTGCCCCTGCCAAAGGGGAGACAGGCCCTTTGGTCTCTTGTCTGGATCCTGCTCAACACACATAACGCAGGAAGGGCACCGGGCGATTGTGCCTGTTTTCTGGTCAGACTTCACAACGTTACGATGCAGGTCAGCTGTTTGGGATCTTGGACTCTGGAACCTGCTACCCCAGGTCTTTGCAGCCTGTCCTTTGCCCCTTGCTTTGGCCCAGAGTCCTGGGGTTTTGTATCTTCCTTCTTGCAAATATCCCCAACCTGTGTAATAGCAAATCAAATGACAGGTAGGTTCCCGGGCCCTCCATTGTGCTTCTCAGGGACTTTGTCCCTGCCAGGCCCCACCCAGTAAGCATCCCCTTCCTTTTACCCAGCTGCCCTCTGATGCTCCGTTGGAACTCAAGGCAGGTGTCTCTTCTAGAAAACCACCTCCTAGGCAACATCCTGTGAGTACTTTTTATGTACTGGAGATTGAACCCAGGGGCATTCTATCTCCTGCTACACCCCAAGCTCTTTTTATTTTTATTTTGAAAAAGGGCCTTGGTAAGTAGTCAAGGGTCTCACTAAGTTTTTAAGGCTAGCTTCAAACTTGTGATCCTCTTGTCTCAGCCTCCCAAATACTGGGATTTGGGGTATGTGCCGCCGCACCCAGCTTCTTTGTATACTTTTTGCATAGTGAATTCTGCATTATTTTGAAGTGATCAGTTTCGGGGCCTTGTCTTCCCAGGATGATGGGCTCCTGAAAGACCATTTAGCATTCAGCATGATGGCAGAACAGAGTGGGCAGCTGGTGCAGGCCCGAGGAACTAAAATGTCTCCATGTCCTGACTCTGGGCCCCTCCCTGCCTGCTGCCCTGGAATGGCCGTGCTAGAGCCCTGGAACACAGCAACCAGCTCTTAAGGCTGGCTCCTTGCTCTTCCCGTCAAATCTGCACCGATGAGTTACAGGAATATTTGTAGAAATAGATGCATATGCTCCGAAGTATTTGGATTTCCATGAAAAAAGACTAGACGAATACAAAAAGCAAGTGCTGCTCCGTCAGCACTGTAGATGGACCTCACAGATCCGCCGGACACAGCTGAGGGGCAGGGAGCTGGGCTGGGCATTTCTTCATCCAAACTCTTTTCCGCACTCCACCTGCTCTGCCCACACGCAAATAGCCATCTCCCTTCCACCTGGGATGTATAAACAGGTAAGTGGAGTCAGGATTATGCATGTTGGGTTGTCATTGGACCCTGGATTTCCACCCTAGAGACACCATCGCACACAGCGGAGCGTGCTCCTCACACACAGCTCCCCCCAGGCTTCAAAGCACCTCCCATGTGATCATCACATGGGTTTAGCAAGGTTTGGTAAGATGGATCCGGTTATTAGGAGCCAGGACTGAGGGTGGATGGAGGGCCTCGCGATGTTGCAGAAAGCAGTGTGCTCAGGGCCCCCGGGGTGCACAGCCAGGACTTGGGCATAGGAGCTGGAGGAACTGCGGCTTCACCTTCACTTCTCTTTGCCTTCCGTGGAAACCTCTTACTACTAACCTAGCACCTGCTATACGTGGTGTCTAATAGGTGCTAACACAATGGATGAACAGACCAAGACTGGTCTGCCTTTCAATGTCTTGTCATTAGGCTAGTTATATCAGCTCATCCTGATGGATAGACTCTCTGGAGAAGAAAGTTCTAAATCCAGGCATAGACAGGGCCCCAGGAAGCTCACAGCAGAAAATGAAGGGAGCTGGAGAAATACACTCGCTTCAGCCAGGCCCGGCCCTGTGGGTAATCCGACCTTCATTCTCACCCATGGATAGAGCACTTTCCTCAGGCCCTGACTTTCAGACTCTAGATGTGAAGGGCTAGCGCTCCCAGGTGGCTGTGGAGCACCACAGGAGACCACGCCAGGAAAGCTCTCATCACTTCACTCCGCAAGGACAGTGAATGCAAAGCCTCAGCGTCTAGTACCTCCATCTTCTTGTTACTACTGTTAGGGAAATTTAGACTCCTGGATCCACATCTGACTAGTCCGATTGGTAGAATGTATAATTTTGTTTCTAAGGTGATAGTGGATATCTAAGGCCCTTGTTCATTAAATGTGTGGAGAGGAGAGAGAGAAAGGAAGGAAGGAGGCTCTGGGAAGCAAGGCAGACAGCCTTACCCGAGGGTGCAGAACTGGCCCCCAATAGCCTATATCCTCTTTGGGGGGCAATGTGGAGGAGCCCTGGTTTATCTATGGGGATTTCTGCAAGGATCATTGCTGGGATCAGTGGATGGCAGGAGTTGCTAGTATGTCAAATCACCTTAGAAAAGAAATACTTGAATATGAGGTGACTTGTGTAAACTTTTCACGTTTAAATACAATTTTAAATATTTTAAGATAATTTTTCAAAAACCAGCTCCGGATACCAACATCAGGAGTCACACTATTGACTTTATGTGGGGAAATTTTAAAGCCATCTACATAACTTGACCGTCACCGTTAGAGCCCAGCCATCCCTGTGCCGTGCTGTGTCGCATTCTCTTTTTGCATGAACGAGCTTCTGCGGGCGTGCCCACTGTCCTTCCCCCTCTGGATCCTCAGCCAGGGCTGGCACAGAATAGAGAGCTCACCAGATGCTGGCTGAGGAAACGACAACCGTGGAAGAACACAGCTGAGATTCCAGCTTCCATTTTGCCGTCGGCTTCCAGTGCCACTGTGGGAAGGTCACCTTGCATTTCTGGGTCTGGGCTTCCTTGCCAGGAAAATAACGGGGATACCGTGGTTGACGTTAGCAACAGCTAACACTGGCTCATCACTGATTACGTGCGGCACTGTTCTCGTCTGTGGCCTGTGTCGGCTCGTTATTCTCAACGAGCCATGAGGTACCCAGGGATTTTCTCTCTCAGCCCACTTAAAGCAGAGCTTTGGGAAAAGCACTAAACAGGTGTCCCAGGGATCTGTAGAGAAGTTTCTAGAAGAACTCAAGTATCTCTGGCTGAAACATATCAGTCTCAACTAGGTCACTTTGGGGAACAGAGTCATGCACTTTTTTGGGGGGGTACTGGAGATAGAACCCAGGGGTGTTCCATCTGTGAGCTACACCTCCAGCCCTTTTAAATTTTTAATTAATTAATTAATTTTGCGGGTCTGGGGATGGAACCCAGGGGCATTTGACCTCCGAGCTACACCCCCTGCCCTATTTTTTATTCTTTATTTTGAAACCAGGTCTCAGTGAGTTGCAGAGGGCCTCACTAAGTAGCTGAGGCTGTCCGCGAACCGCGATCCTCCAAGTCTCAGCCTCGCGAATGCTGGGATTACAAGCGTGCGCCACCATGCCCGGCTAACCTTCATTATAAAAGAAGGAATTCCAGATTTCTCCATGCTTTGTAAAAAATCTACAAAAGAGTAAAAGAGGACTGAGACTCTGATTTAAACCTTAATCCCTAAGCTTTACTATTATAAAATTATTTTCGTTCTTGGTACAAGAAAAATACAAGAATCACTTCCCCTGAAAGTTCTGCCTTTGTCCTCCCTCACCACGATGGTTCTGCCAATTATTGTGCTCAGAGTAGCTCTGGTTGCTGTCAGGCTTGATAGGCTAAAGGCTGCCACTTCCAGCCTCTGCAGCTGGACTTCTCTGGAAGCCACCCTCACGGGTGGGTGTAGCACCCTCTGGCTGGTCCTGCCTGCCCTCCTTGGAGCTACTGGGGAAATGAGCTGGTGACGCAAAGCTGAGCTCAGGTGCCAGGGAACCCAGGTCTCCCTGACCAGGCCTATGGCTGGGCACCCCCTTCTAGCCTGGTGGCACAGAGCTGGGTTCCTGTTCTCAGCACATCATGGAGATGTGCTGGATTCTCTGCTCCTGGGCAAAGAGACTCCAGAACTGCTGGTGGCGGGGATCTGTTCAGAAACACCTGCGCTGGTTGAAAGCTCACTCTTTTGCACCACCCTCTTGCTCCCTGGTGTGTGTGTCTCTTCCCCAGCTGTGCGAGGGACTCTGAGATTGAGTGAGTCAGTAATACTTTAGCACAAACTAACACCGGGCTCAGGGACCTGCGCACTTTCTAGGGATCCCGAGGGCGAGGGACCCAAAAGAGCCTGAACTTCTAGAGCAGAGACCTTGGACGGGGCAGAGCCTGGAGCAGAGGAGCCTGCAGCTGCCTGTTTAAGATCTTCCCATGTGGGTGCTCATCTCTTCCAGCACATGAAGGGTGGCCACACTTCATATTTTCCCAAGGTAGGGTGGCACTGAGAAAAAAAAGCATCATGATATGAAAGGGATTTTTTTTTTTTGTGTGTGTGTGTGGTACTGAGGATGGGACCCAGGAGTCGTCTACCTCTGCGCTACACTCCCAGACCTAATTTTTATTTTTATTTTTATTTGGAAACAGGGTCTCACTAAGTTGCCGAGAGTCTCACTAAGTAGCTGAGGCTGGCTTCGAACCTGTGTGATTCTCCTATCACAGCTTCCCAAGTACTGAGATTACAAGTGTGCGCCACCACACCCGGCATGGAAGGGATTTTTTAAAAAAAGAATTCAAGTGGTACCAAGTATAAAAGGCAGAAATTTTAACATTTTAATTGGCTGTTTTATGTATTTAAGGTCCACATATAATTATATAAAAGAGAGCACTTATTGTTTATCTTGCATGTGTTTGACCTGTATGACTTTAGTTTTGATACACTTTTGATCATAGTTAGACAAAGCTAAGATACACAGCGCATTTAGACTTCAGATGTATATACATCACTAAACTCAGTCACACAGGATGTCAAACACACTGCAAACAAAAAATGATAGTTGTATTTCATGGGAGTTATGAAGTGGTCAATTAAAGATTATAAAACAAACATTTGAATAAATCTTGACTCTTCTGGGGCTTAGTTGTTTTTTTTTTTAAAACAATCACAACATATTATACAGAAAGCTTTATTGTTTTAAATATAAAGAATAAAACTCTGATTTAACATTAGCGTATTAAATTTTGACCTTAGAAAGCCCTCTAAATATTTTTAAGTGACAGTCAACGTAATCACACATACACACACCTGTGAGTTTGTGCATACTATTTTTAGCCCATTGCTCCTAGGTCATCATTGCAAAGTGATATGTTGACATTCCAGGCAGGAAAAGCGAAGCGAAAGACTGAGAGTGAGGAAGAGCATTCTGGGTCCTGGACCCAGGCCTGCCACTCTTTTCATGGCTGAGAACACGACACTTAACCTGTCATAGCCACCCACGCCTCAGTTTCTTCATCTGCACAATGGATGATAACACAAGCAGCCCGGTGAAGGTACTATGCGGCTCTAACCTGGTAACCCATGTGAAAAAGCGCCTTGCAAAGCACACAGCACTCTAGACACGGTGGGGGCGGTTACTGTCCAGCTCATGAGAGCTTCCATACTAAACACTCTACATTTTCAGCCATGGAATCTGCTTGTAGCAGAGTGGTGCTGAGGTAAGAAGGAGGGGTGTGGTGGTTTCAAGTATGGAGAGATGGTAAAAGCAAATGAGGTAGGGACTCCCAAATACATTTGTATGTATTTCATCCATAGTATGAATTAAGTTGTGTCTTATTTCGAAATGGGGGAGGGAAGGAGGACTTGCATTTTGAATAAATGACTTTCTTATGCTCTCAAACCAATGCCTTAGAGCTTACTGAGCACCTATGCTGACTATACCCTTATTTTATCAGAAGGAGCCAGACAGCGCTCCCCATGCATAGCAAGAAATGCTGTCAAGTTGCGTGCCAACAGCTGGCTCTGCAGATGTCAACAACAGCTGCATCATGTCATTCCAAGATGTGTGAGTCCCAGTTATTCTCCTTCTTTTCTTGTTCTTAGGAATTTTGCAGTCTATGCATGAAATTATTTTATCTTTCTGGTTAAGCTCATTTTGCAATTACGCCCAGATGTATCCAGTTACCTTTATAGAATTTGATGTAGTTTGCCCAGAAATTTGGAGTAAAAATGAGCAAATTTAAAAAATGATGGGCAAGAGAAATCTCAGCTAAAGTTATGATCCAGTTTGCTAATCACTTTTAGCAAAAGATCTGAATAATATATCAGCTGGCTAAATCATCTTGCCCCCACAGAGATATTTAAGCAGAAAATCTGTAAATAAGATGGATCTTCAATATTTCATGATGTATTTGTCTTACAGCAGATTTCCACAGCTGGACCATCACTCCACTGAAGTTAAGAAGGCAGCTTAGAACAGAGATAAAGGGAGCTGTCGGTGATAACTGGTATTATGAAAACTAGTTCTCAGGTCTGGTTGATTGATAGTCTCACTCTCTCTTTTTGACATTTATTTTATCCATCACAAAGTACCTAATGCAACAATGCTCATAGTTGCTACAGAAAATCAAATCTAAACACAGAATAGAACAGCCACTGATTTGGACATATGTTTCTGGACAGACATATCAGAGCAACTGGCTACAGAGCAGTCTTGACTGTGTGTGTGCTGGAACCTGACCATGTACATGGTTTTTTTTTTTTTTTTTTTTGGTGGTACTGGGGTTCCTGGAAACCCTTTTACCTCTGGGCTACACTCCCAGACCTATTTTTATATTTTTATTTGGAAACAGGGCTTCTTAAGCCAGCGAGGCTGGCTTCGAACCTGCACGATCCTCCTGTCTCCGCCTCCCAAGCGTGAGGATTACAAGCGTGCGCCACCACGCCCGGCGTGATGTGCATTTTTTGAATGAATGAACATTAGCGATCTGTAGGTATTTTGCCTGGACAATAAAATATGGTTTATGAACAATATTTATGAAGGAATAAAGGGGACAAGAATGAAATGGGGCTATTCAGGTGTCTTCATACTCGGACTTTAGCACCAAAGTTGGATTTATCAGCTCTATAAAGAAGTACTTTACAGGTCTAATCTCTACCAGTAACTTTTGACACACACAATTTAACAGTGAAAGGTAAAAAAAAAGAGGCACATATATGAAGCAACACTGCTACTTGGGTGCTGCCCCAGACCCTCTCAGCATGGCTTCTTCCTTCTCATCATTTTTCATCAAAGTCTACTATTTGTGCAGAAGAAAGCCTGGATCTTAAGGAGTCTAAAGACACTGCAGGATCTTACTGAAGAAAAAAGGGATTTGCAGCAGGGAGGTAAAAGAGAGGGTGTGAAGAAGCCAGGAGAGAGGGAGGCAAATTTTGAGGTGTTTGTGAGAAGGATGGAACAAAGGCTCTGTCTATTATATCCTCAATTGTTGAGCTATAGGAAGAGAGGGAAACAAAAGGAGAGAAAGAAAATTGTAACGATTTGGATTTATAATGTCCTAACACCTTATGGAGAACAGGCAACCATGTTGGAGGTAGGGCTTGGTTGCTGAGGAGGGGTCTTTGGGGTATAGCCTTGGGGATTATATAAGATCTCTCCTCTCCCTGCCTTCTCTCTCTGCCTCTGGCCTCCATTATGTGAAAGCAGAGCGATTACTCTCTCCCTTTCTATGCTTCCCACTGCCTTGCCCTGAGCTCTGCAGACCTGGCCTGACATGGACTGAACCTCTGAAATCTCTACAAATTGTAAGCAAATAAATATTCATTTCTCTACATTGTATGGTCAGTTGTTTTGAATTACAGCAGTGAGAATGCTGCCTGAGAAAATCTACATGGCCTCTTGGGATACCTGCAATGGCTTATAGAAACTTTATCTACCTTATGTGATCAGCTTATAGATCTACTGTAATCTAGAAATAGGAAGCTCTACAACTATTACTTGGATTCCAGCTTGGTATTTCTCACTAACTAAACCTGTAATTGTGTTTCCTTCAGAAGCCTAAGATGTTAACCATTCTAAATGGTTGTAGTTGCTATAGAAAATGAAATCTAAACACAGAATAGAACAGCCACTGATTTGGACATATGTTTCTGGACAGACACATCAGAAAAACTGGCTACAGAGCAGTCTTGACTGTGTATATACCCAGTGTATATACTGTGTATATAC
The DNA here is from genome assembly GCF_963383645.1 of Muscardinus avellanarius. NCBI lineage: Eukaryota > Metazoa > Chordata > Mammalia > Rodentia > Gliridae > Muscardinus > Muscardinus avellanarius. The sequence continues at coordinate 125,426,099 of NC_137788.1, forward strand.
TGTGTATATAGCTTGGAGGTTGAATGCCCCTGGGTTCCATCTTTACATGCACACACAAATATATATATTAGAAAAATGATTAAAGTAATATATATTGGTGGTACTGGGGTTCCTGGAAGCCCTTCTACCTCCGGGCTACACTCTCAGACCTATTTTTTATACTTTTTTATTTGGAAAAAGGATCTCCTAAGCCAGCGCGCACGGCTGGCTTCAAACCTGTGCGATCCTCCTGTCTCCGCCTCCCAAGTGCGGGGATTACAAGCTTGCGCCACCATGCCCAGCCATATTTTATATATTTTAAACTTTCTAATAAAGCCACAACAGAAAAAGTACAAAATGCATGAAAACTAATAAACTTAGAATTATTTGAAAACTGAGCTGTTCAATCTTACTTGTCAGATTTATTTATCATACAAAAATTCATGTCAACATGAATGCAGTGGTATAGACATTCTCAAACATTAGTGGGAATGTATATTATTACTACTTTTCTATATAGCAATTTGGCAAGATATAAGTTTTAAGAAGCTCACACTTTTTTTGTCAAAATGCTTTCAAATCTAGCAATTTTGGCAAAAATCTTATATTCATGGCATTCATGAAAAGATTACTTATATCATTTCTGAATAATTAAACCTGAGGTTCCTGTAGTAATGGTTGATACCGGAGCTCAATCAGGAAATATTAAAGGTAAGACTGACTTAGTTCAATTGCCCACTTTTTCTTATTGAGTTATTTGTATTTTTTAGTGTTGGTTTTTGAGTTCTTTATAGATTCAATATATTAGTCCTCTATCAGAGGAATGATTGGCAAATACTATTCCCATTCTGTAGGTTTTCTCTTTAGGTTCTTGATTGCTTCCTTTGCTGAGAAGCAGTTTTTTAGTTTGATGTTATCCTATTTATCGATTCTATTTCCTGAGGTTCTTTTATCAATTTATCGATTCTTATTTCCTGGGGGTCTTATGGAGAAAGTCTCTACCAGTGCCTATATGTTAGATAGTTATTTCCTTCTAGTAATTGCAAAATTTCTGATTTAATATCTAGGTCTTGGATCCATTTTTATGTGACTTTTGTGCAAGAAGAGAGAGAGAGTGATCTAATTTCATTTTCTACATATTGATATTCAGTTTTTTTTAAAGCATCATTTGTTGAAAAGGCCATCTTTTCTCCAGTATATGTTTATGGCTCCTTTTTTGAAAATAAGATGACTATAAGTGTGAAAGATTTTTCTCTGTATCTTCTATTTTATTCCATTGGCTTATGTGTTTCTGCCAAAACCATGCTATTTTTGTTAGCATAGCTTCATAGTATAATTTAGATCCGGTATAGCAATGCCTCCAGATGAATGGATGATGAAAATGTGGCATAAATACACAATGGATTCTACTCAGCCACAAAGAACAAAATTATGCAATCTGCAGGAAAATGGATGGAACTGGAGAATATCATGCTAAGTGAGACCAGCCAGTTTCAGAAAGTAAAGGGTTCTATTTTTTTCCTAATATGTGGAAACTAGAGAGAAAATAGAAAACATAAAAGACTTTTAAAAGAATGTTGAGAGAGAGACCTGTGTAATAGTGGAAGAGAATAAAGAGAGTGTAAAAAGGAGGACTGAGAAAGGAAACAGTTCAAAAAATAGTATGGCAGTATATGAAGGTGTTACTACCAACTTCACTAACAGGCACAGGGAAGGGGGCAGCGAGGTGGGATGGTGAAGATCAAGAGGTGCGCGCATGTATATTTGAAACCCAATGAACCTCACCATGATGTTTAATTGCAATGCACTAATAAAAGTATATAAAAAGGTAAGCCTATAATGCATTTAACCAAAGAACAAGGAAACCCAAAGACGGACAAAGAGATGTCAAGAGGCACATTGATACACTGAAGAAAAATACACTGAAGAAAAATCCGTGAGTCTATGGTAACACTAAAAATTAGGAGAAGAAACCCTAATTTATCCCATCTACTAAATACTAAGAACATAAGAAGTAGGCATTTACCCTGCATTTTGAGAGGGATAACTCCTTTCAACCAAAATGTTATTTATTAGATGACATGATGGAATATTTTAAATCACCATTTTCAACTCCTAAGAAAATAATTTATTCAAGCAAGAACTACCCACGATACCAAAACCCATCAGGTGAAAGTTGTAGGGAAATAGAATATTTATAGGGTACCAAAGTAGCAATTTGAAGATTACACATTAACTGCAAAGGGAAAGTATACCTCTAAACAAAGAAATCCAGTGGTTATCATCTTATCTGTGTCTTCAAACATTAAGTCACTTTTCATGAGTTAGAACTTGTTGTTCTAACCTCCCATTAATGCAGTCGCCTGGAATGTGTCTTTGCAAAGCTGTTTACCCAAATGCTCTGAAGACTGGACACATGACTTCTAGAGTCTAGGAAATTCATGGGCTGGAGGAACAAGTTATATGACAGTAAAAGACAACAATTAGACAAACCTAGCATGTGCAGCATTCAATAAAACAATTGGCCTGTTATCTTCAAAAAGTCATTAATAAAACCAGCCGGGCATGGTGGCACACACTTGTAATCCCCGCACTTGGGGGGCAGAGACAGGAGAATCGCGTGGGATTGAAGCCAGCCGCGCTGGCTTAAGAGACCCTGTTTCCAAATAAAAAAGTATAAAAATAGGCCTGGGAGTGTAGCCAAGAGGTATAAGGGTTTCCAGGAACCCCAGTACCCTAAAAAAAAAGAAGTCATTAATAAAACCAAAAAGTACCTGGGCATGGTGGCGCACGCTTGTAATCCCAGTACTTGGGAGGCTGAGACTGGAGGATCACAGGTTCTCGGCCAGCCTCAGCTACTTAGTGAGGCCCTTCACCACTTAGTGAGACCCTGTTTCAAAATAAAGAATAAAAATAGGGCTGGGGTGTAGCTCAGAAGTAGAAGGCCCCTGGTTTCAATCCCCAGTACAGTGGGTGTGCTATTCTTGACTAAAAGAAATTAGAGTCCTAGCAACCAAATGCAAAGTGTAATCCTTTGTAGGATTCTGACAGAAAGAAAACTAACTATGGAAACACTTCAGAGACAATTGGAGAAATTTGAATATAGACTACATATTAGATGGTATTAGAGAATTGCTGTTAATTCTTATAGATGTAATAACTGTACTGCAGTTATGTACAGAATGTCTTTATTCTTAGGAAAACGCATGCTCAAGTCTTCAGAATTGAAATGTTATGATGTTTACAATTTATTTTTAAGTGGTCTCACAGGACAATAAAAATTCAATATACATATCTTTATCCATGCTGGCACATGGACACACACACATACACTAACAAGCACAAAGACACACATGAGCAAATATGATGCATTTAAAAATATTCACAATATGGTGCACTGATGTGCTCTGTACTATTCTTTTAACTTTTATGTTTGAAAGTTTTCATAATAAAAAGTTAGAAAATTCTGGGCATGGTGGCGCACGCTTGTAATCCCCGTGCTTGGGAGGCAGAGACAGGAGGATCGCACAGGTTCGAAGTCAGCCGTGCTGGCTTAAGAGACCCTGTTTCCAAATTAAAAAATATATATATATTAAAAAAAATAGATCTGGGAGTGTAGCCTGGAGGTAGAAGGGTTTCCAGGAACCCCAGTACCACCAAAAAAAAAAAAAGTTAGAAAATATTATTTCTGAAAAACTAGCATGATTTATATGCTCAAAATTATATGATGGTTAAATAAATTAGAGAACACTCATAGAACTTATATAGTTATTAAGCATTTTTTCAAAGAATTTCCAGACACAGAGGCAAATATTTGCAGTACAGTAGTAATGGAGAAAAATAAAACATTAAATTTTATATATAGTATATATAGTTTCTGTCGCGTCCCTCGACCAGCGATTAAGACACGACACGAAGCTCTTCTTGCAAGCCGTTTATTCAGGATACTCGTAATGGCGGAATGGCAAAGATCTGCCTCGCGCAGGGCATTATAAACATTAACTCACCCAATCACTTCTTGCCACATCTCACTCACTCACTGGCTCACGCTCGTCAGGTCACCACCACGTCATGTGTTACGCAACCCTAGCCTCCAAATATGGAGTTGCTTCCTGCACAGCCATGTGCCTAATCAAGCTCAGAGGCAGGAAGCCAGTGCCATCTTTCAATGGCGGCTCACCACAATTCCCCCTTTTTGTTTTTATAGGCAACAGGTAAGAGCAGAGGTTTGACCCCTATTAATCACTGGCACCTTTTTCTAGGGACGGGTACTTGGGTGCCTAACCCGTGTGCAGTCAAGCGTACTCTTCCTGAGGACCAAACTTGTGCCCTCAGCTGCAGTGCTTTGCCTTGCAACCTGAGCCATTATGCCTTAGCTGCCGCGAGCCAGGCTTGGGGTGACTGTCCTGCCTCGATAGCCACACAGGCCTGTATAAACATGGCTGTATTATGATTAAAACTTTGGCGAAGACGAGCAATGCACCAGACACAAAACAACACAGCCACAACCAATAATCCCATCAAGGCCCCCAATTCAGCCCATTCCTTTAGATGATTCATGGCACGAGTTATCCAAGATGACAGTCCTTCGGCCAAACTGATGTCCACACGAGTCGAGTTGACGGTGACCACGGCAGTGCGTAATCTCTCTAGTTGGGTTTCAAATTCTCCCGTCCAGTTGCCTAAAAGATAAATTGACAACTCCCGAGACAGGTTAGCGGCTTTTGTAAAGTTTTTGTATTGAACGCTGGTAACACAGAGACCAGGATATCTCCATTCACATCCAAGCTGTGCAAGCTGCCATAATACCTCAACTTGTTCTTAATTTTGGTTAGATTACCAGCAGATTCCCCTGAGCTCCTAAGGGACTTCCATGCTCTAATAGCACAAAAATTTATTTGATTATAAACTTCCAAAGGAAGTCGGGTTTGGTTTTGGGCATGTAGCCCTTGTCCTAAAATCATATCTCGATCCCATTGAGGATTTCCAGCAAGAGCATTAGCAGCAGCCTGATCAGAGGCATATTCTATGTTAAAGGCCTTCCATTCCAAAAATTGTCCAGGGGTGAGGCACGCTCGTGTTAATCCATTCCAGTCCCCTGGCATCATGCAGTTTCTAGCCAGAGCTTCCACTTGGGCTAATGTAAAGGAAGCTGTGACCCCATACATGCGAACTGATTCTGCTAATGCCTTAATGACCTTAAAATCAAGGGGTTCATAAAAACAAGCACCCTGTGTATCTTGAAAAATAGGAAAGGCCAACGGGAGCTCAGTTCTAACACGTGACCAAACTTGAGGGCAAAAGAAATTATGAGATCCCTGAGTGGAGGATGGTAAGGATGGCGGTGGCCCAGGAGGAGGATCTTGTAAACCTGAGGGCATAGGAAAGTCCGGATCTAATTTAGGCAAACGAGATTTTTTCGAGGCTGAATGAATTGACACACAGGCCATTTGTTTCTTTAACGAACCCTTTTCTTCATCAGAAGAATCAGAAGAGGAGTCTGGCCCTTTAAATTCAGACAAATTCGGATAGAGTGAGGAACGGACAGGTTCCTTTGCTTCACTAACTGCCCGTTCTGACTTATGCTTTTCAGATTTCTGTTCTTTGAGTAACTCGAGGGCGGTTTGCCCTTCCTTAATAGCATCATCATATTTTTGATCTTCTAAACAACCTCTGACCAATTTCCAAATAGGTAGAACACAGGGATTAAGGCTTCCCTGTTGCTTGGCATATTTAAGATCTCGACCAAGCTTTTCCCAACTAGGAACTGTCAGGTTACCTGAGACAGCAAACCATGGAGCAGCTCTGTCACAATCATTTAAAAATTTCTCTAAAGTAGACTCTCTAAATTCTAAACTTCTAGAATAAAGTAGCTCCTGGAGAGCCAAAAAAATTGGATGAGACTGTGAAGCCCCCATCCCAAAACTAAGCTCAAAATGAAATTCAAAAATGGTCCGCTTTGATCGCGGCTCTACCTTCACGTTCCCGCGACTGCTTTAACCGCAATTCCACTTTCACTTTTTCGCGTCTGCTTGACCGCAACTCCACTTTCACTTTCCCGCGTCTGCTTTAACCGCAACTCCACTTTTCACTTTCCCGCGTCTGCTTGACCGCGGCTCTACTTCCACTTTCCCGCGTCTGCTTTGATCGCAGCTCTACTGTCACTTTCCCGCGTCTGCTTTGATCGCAGCTCTACTGTCACTTTCCCGTCTGCTTTGATCGCAGCTCTACTGTCACTTTCCCGTGTCTGCTTTGATCACAGCTCTACTGTCACTTTCCCGTCTGCTTTGATCGCAGCTCTACTGGATTTGCTCTCCCCTTATCCACAGGTGAGAGCGGTTACCCGCATTTTTCGCGGACCCCCCAACTTACCAGGGGACTTACCGGTGCACCTTCCCTGACGACAGCAAGTTCTGAGCTTCACGCACGGGAGCTGTTTTTTCCCCGTACGGGCCACCAGTTGTCGCGTCCCTCGACCAGCGATTAAGACACGACACGAAGCTCTTCTTGCAAGCCGTTTATTCAGGATACTCGTAATGGCGGAATGGCAAAGATCTGCCTCGCGCAGGGCATTATAAACATTAACTCACCCAATCACTTCTTGCCACATCTCACTCACTCACTGGCTCACGCTCGTCAGGTCACCACCACGTCATGTGTTACGCAACCCTAGCCTCCAAATATGGAGTTGCTTCCTGCACAGCCATGTGCCTAATCAAGCTCAGAGGCAGGAAGCCGGCGCCATCTTTCAATGGCGGCTCACCACAAGTTTCACTTTGTTAAGCTTATTTTTTAATTGACAGATAATTGTACATCTTTATGGGAAATTTTTATGTTGGATACATTTATATATTGTGCATTGATCAACTCAGGATGTTTAGGTTATCTGTCATTTCAGACATTTATCATTTCTTTGTGATGAGAATAAAGTCCTTTATTCTCTCTTCAACACTTCAACATTTTGCATTACCACCTTTCTGTGTAATAGAACGCCAGAACGTAGTTCTCCTAGTCAGCTGTGGCTTTGCAATGGTTACCCAGCACCCCTGTCCCCACCTCTGGCTTCCCCAGCCTCTGTTAAGCACTATTCTTATTTTATAAGCCCAGCCTTTTTAGATCCCACTTCTAAGTGGAATCATGTAGTTGTAAAGTGTGAGTCCGGCGGAGTGTAAAGCGCGGGAGAGATCCAATATGCGTGATATCAGCCTTTAATGGTATGGCCCTCCTGGGGATGGAGCTGGGCAGTTCTGGGGACCCGCAGGGCCCATGTATGAATCTGGGGAGGGGGTGTTACTTGTGGAAACATGTTTTTTTTCGCGAGTTTCCCGCCCCCCCCCACCCGCGCAGAGGTCACACGTGGTGCAGAGGTCACGTGGTGCAGAGGTCGCGCAGAGGTCACATGAGTATGGGACCCCTACTTATCAGTGGTATTTGTCCTTTTGTGCCTAGCTTATTTCATTTAATATTATCGATCTTACATTTTTATATTCATCCAACACATTTACTGAGCGCTGCTAATGTGCCAGGAAGACATCTTGGTGTGTAAGATGAAAATACACCTTAATGTTCTGGGGCTGTCCTTGGCTGTTAAAGTTTCTAGGAGATCTTCAGTAGCTTCCGATGCATTTCTAAATATTTCAAATTGTACTAAATTAGTTTCATATCAAAGTAATAAGTAAGAATTTTGTTTAAGGGCGGTCATCGGGAATTCAGTATTAATAATAGCTGATGCAGGAGGAGCGATTGACCTGTAGTGGCCCCTCTCTCCAGGCTCCAAGAACAAGTCCATCTCTTCCCAGTAACACTTTCAGGTGTTTATTGTTATCCCTGTGTTTGTTGTTACCCCCACTGTAGGGGATTTATTTTGCAAAATATGACAACACCTAGGGACACACATAAATATATATATATATTTTCATGTACATGTGTGTGAGTGTGTGATAGATAAAAAGGGAAGTCGCACAGATGCTTAACAACAGGAGATGACCTTAATCAACTGGGCACATGTGCTTGAAAGAATTCACAGAAGGAGGTGTAAACCAGTGTTTAGCACAGGATTAGGTGAACAAAAGAAACAGGATGTAAAATCATGTACATGTGTTTGCAGGCATGTTAGCAAGATGAAAAAGAAATATATCACTAGAGTTGCAGGATTAGTAAGGAAGCGTAAAGAGTGCTGTTTTTGTCTTTTCATTTTCAAAATTGCCTGAAATGTAGCTATGCATTTTAATGGAGTAGAAACAATCAAAATATTTTAGATGTACATAAATCCTGGAAAAATGGTATTTTTTTTTAAAATGGAGCCTCTTTTAAAGCCTGAAATATGTGTATGCAAGCTTACGACATAGATTTGAGCACTTTAAAGGTAAAAACAAATCTGAGAACACAACTCCCAGTCCTCCCAACACCGGTTCCAAGTCAATATTGGATGAGAAACTCCCCTCTCTGGCAATCTGAATATCTCCTTCTCCCTCCATAATGACACAATGCATAAAAATGTATCTTTCCCCTCTGCTTTGATCCCTGAGCTCCTGAGTGAAGATTCTGTCTTATTCTGTCACACTCCACGAAGCATTTTCCCTGTTAGAATGTGACAGTGGCCCTACAGAGTACAACAATTTGAGTCTGAATGGGCCACAGCCAAAGAAGAAATCTTAAGAGGCAATTCCACCTAGAACTATATAGCAAGTGCATAAAAAAGACGCATTAACGCTGTCGCTGAGCTGGGAGGGGTGGGAAGCACAGAGGGAGCTTCTCAGGCGGCTCCACCCCCAGGTGCTCCTCCTGGAGCTGGGTTTCAGCCCCCAAATTTAAAACAGAAAAAGCACATTCAAAAACTTTCAGTAAGACAGATTGTTTGTCAAGGCCAGGGAAAAAATTCTTTAATTAGTTTACTCAATATTAAGTCTGACATCTAGAATCTCAATATTAGCAAAAATGTGATAATTATAGCTGGAAGGCTTTTTTATTGAATGTAAATTCATGAATAACACTTTTAGCGCATCTCACTCCCTATTGTTATCTCTCCTGCAGTGTTCACACTTAACTGGAAGCCTTGGGCTCTATCTGAAACCTGATCTCAAATTCACAGCCTCCATGGTTCCTCTTCAAATCAGTAGCCCAGTTCACCAACAATTGTGACACAAGTCCATCTCAGGGAACACACGACCTCCAGGACCTCCAGAGAGCCTTCCGGGATGCCCCAGCTACTGCAGAAAGGGCTGTTTGTATCTCACACCACATCACTTTCCCATATGGGGAGTTCTGTGGTTTTTTTTTTTTTTTTTTTTTTCAGGCACTATTTTGACCATCTTGGCTGTGAACTGGGTGAGGAGTTTGCCAACCTGATCTAGTGATTGGCTTGAAGGAGAGGCAGAGCAGGAGCATGAGTGTGTTAAAGTTACCTGCACAGCATCCTCATTCTATACCGAAGGATACTGGGATGGTGTTGTGGAACCAGGGAGTATCTGAAGCTAGAGCCTGCCTTCTCTGGGGCTTGCCGGGGATGGGGAAGAGGGGTGGTGCATGGCCATGAAGTGTACTGTGGACACTCCACAAAAGACATACGTTCATAAGCACATGCCAAACACAGGCCGACCCAGGTGCTTGCTCCTTCCTCAAATATCAGCAGGTCATTGTGTGTTCTTATAATAAATATCAACAGGCAGTTGTGGTGCTACTTGTTTATTTGTGGAAACAGCCAGAAACAACCTTCCAGAAATGTAATCTCAGATATCTACAGACATCAGAAAGAGCTGGGGACCGAGGCCCTGAGAGAGTGAAGGCTCGCTGTAAAAAGACAGAGCTCAACTGGAGGACCAGCAGCTCGACTCACTTGAGCACTTGAGGCCCAGTGTGCAGCACTTTTGGTTTTTCAGAAGATGCCAGGTGCCGGGTGTGGTGGTGCATGCTTGTAATCCCTGCGCTTGGGAGGCAGAGACAGAAGGATCGCGAGCCAGCCTTGCTGGCTTAAGAGACCACATTAAAAAAAAGTTAAAAAAACAGGTCTGGGAGTGTAGCCCATGGGAGTGTATCCCGGAGGTAGAAGGGCTTCCAGGAACCACAGTACCACCAAAAAAAAAAAAAAGAAGAAGAAGAAGATGCCAGGCGCAGGGCATGGTGAGGCATGCTTGCAGTCCCAGGACTTGGGAGGCCGAGACAGGAGGATTGCAGGTTCAAGGCCAGCATCAGCAATTTAGAGAGACCCCGTCTCAAAATAAAAATAAAATAGAACCGAGAGTGTAGCACGGAGGTAGAATGAATTGGGATTCAATTCCCATTACCTTTCCAAGAAAAAGAAGAAGCCAGAAATAAAGATTTTCCTGTGAACTCTTCCAATTTGTTATAGAGTTGGCAACTATTAAAAGAATTGTTTGTCTAAATTGTGTGAGCCAAACTGCACATGAGCTTGCTTGGTCTGAGTCTCTGCTTTGCCAGCCCTGGTCTAGAGGATGTACCTGTGTTGGAGTAGATTTGCCTTTGGAAGGTCCTCAGGTCTTCACGGGAGGGACAGGCTGCATCTTCCTCTTTGCTCCTACACAGTCAGTGAAGGAATGCCCACACCTCTTGGTTCTCTTCATCGTTTCAACAGTATGATGTGATGCTTCGAAGAAGATGATAATCACACATTCCGTGTTAAATATAGGTATACATTTCACAACCAATGATCAGAGAAGTGGGTAAGAGCTAAGGGGAATAATTTTACAGTTAAACAAAATAAAAAGACCAGAAAAACTGCTTGTTTATTAAGCAACTGCTTAGTAGGAGTCTTGTTCCAGCTACCAAGAAGCGACCCATCACAAGACTTCCTGGTGAAATGATGTTTTCCAGTGGACACATTTCCCCCATCCTCCTTTCACCCACCTCTTTCTGCCCTGCTACCACCTGTTGCTCGGGATACTGACTCAATGATTTCACCTGCGCTGTTGGCTTGCCTTCACCCCCCTGTAGGCAAGAGACTGCAAGTGACACCTGATCTGATGCCCCCAGTCTTGCTAGCGTGGGTGCATCATCAGACAACCTAGCCTCTTAGCACAATGAGTGCTCACTTAGAAAAATGTGCTTAAATGGAAGATCTTAATGCACTTTCATTTTTGTTCACATAAATGTGCACAGGCAGGACAATCTGGTGCTGGTGTGTTGAGAATGGGAGGGGACCAATTGTAAAGAGAGAACATTTGGGAAAATGCTATATCATGAGTTTTATTTTTAAAATATCTTTCCAATTGAGCACTACTTCATAGCAACTTAATTTTAGGATGAAAACACTTCTCCTAAAATAGATTATTTTCCTGGGCTCATGTTTCTTATTCTAAATGCAACCACCTGGCCGCCATTTGTTTTTGGGTAGAGATCGTTCTGGGAAGTTGTCATCAAGTCCAGGCCTTAAGCTTAGGCCCTTGATTCAGAAGTTGTGCTTTCAGTGGCAGCGCCATGGTTTGATTACAAAAAAAAAAAAAAAAAAGAAAAAGAAAAAGAGAAAAACCTGGATTTGGGTGTGGTGTGGCACACGCTTATAATCCCAGTACTTGAAAGGCTGAGACAGGAAAATCGCAGGTTTGAGGCTGGCCTCAGCAACTTAGTAAGACCCTGTTTCAAAATAAAGAATAAAAAATAGAGTTAGAGGTGTAGCTCAGAGGTAGAATGCCCCTGGGTTCTAGAACCCAGAGTTGCTACTTATTGGCGCTCTACCTTGGGTAAGGCCGGGTGTGCTATTTAAGCTGCTAGGGAGCATGTGTCCTAGAGAGAATTGACATGAAATTTCAACTCCCTCTATTCTTATTGGCTGAGTGAACATTGGACAAATTCCTTCATGTCTCTGAGTCTCATTATCCTTGGCTCTAAAAGTAAGGATGAGGATTCAAAAAAAATCGCATAATAGCTGACTTACTGAATGTATTTTCTAAGTGAGAAAATTCAGTACTAAGTATATTATACACCCTATCTCCACTATATACCCTAATACCATGAACAATTACTAAGAACTTTGGGAACCGATAGTGTTAATAATTAGCAACCCTCAACAATTACACCATCTTCATAATGCTTAAGTGTCAAAAAATAGATAAAAGCTCTTTTTCAACAAAAAAGATATATTTGTGCTAATTTTAACACATGTGATAAAATAAGGTAGACCTAGAAAAGTCCATGGGTCACAAAGCCCTTTCTGCTCAGTGTAATATTTTTTTTTATTAGGGACCAAATTATCTTTTAGTCTAAAATTACCGCCAGGTTTAAAATCCAAGGACCTTGAGTCTCTATTTGAAGTTTTAGTGATCTCAGTGTCCTAACAAGGCAAGAGCAATGGATCTGTAGGTTCCTAAGCCTGTGTTTACTTCCAGGAAGAGGGCAAGAAAGAACACACGGTCTCTGTCAGATGGAGATGGTGGGAGAAGAGACAGCGCTGCCAGGAGAGTGAGCAATGCAGAAAGCAGAGCTGGGAGGGCTGGAGGCAAGTCTGGCTGCTCTGGGAAGGGACAGAGAGGTGGTTGTTAATTCTCAGTGTAACAAGAGCAGCAGACTAGCTGCTTCTTCAGTATGGCCTGGGCACTGTTCTAATTTATCCTGTTATCTATTCTTGTGAGGCAGCCACATTAGCCCACCAGGACAATTACATCAGAAGTACCAACTTCAAATTTAAAGAGGTGCGAGAATAAATCTATCGAAAGGTTTCATTAATTTGGACAGCAATATGTTGGAATGTGTGGTGATTTGAATCAGGGCCAACGGACTCTTCCCCCAGCCCGCCCCTGCTTGGCAAACCACCTCTTCATTGATAATGCAAATGACGGCTGCAGCCAGCATCTCTGGGGGACGTTTACAGTGCTTAAGGGAACACACCACACACTTCAGAAGCCTTCCTTTTAGATGCAATTAGTGTGTTCATGACACACCATTCTTATCTATTCATTAAAGTAAGTCCCTGGCTTAGTTGGAGGCACTTCCGTGGATTTGTAGAATCTCAGGAGCTCAGAATTAGACAGAGTCTTAAAGGTCATCAAGTTCATGGTCCTCTGGTGGTCACTGCTCCCTCCAACATCCATGCCCAGGGTACTCTTATTTCTGCCCCTGACCAGTGAGAGGCCACTCTTGACCTCCTTGGGTGGCTTTGGCCAGCTGATGAGCTCTGGAGTTGGGAGGAGTGGGACTGAATCCTGGCTTCATCCTTCACTAGTTGTGCAAGCCTCAGTTTCCTTGTGAGGACTGTGGGCACTGTGACTGGCATATGGGGCTGTAAGACTGACAGGAGATTAGTGGCCACCAGAGGTGGCAGAGGGAGGGACTACAGGTGAACCCAAGGTGTCTTTGGGGTGATGGCATAGATTCTACAATTAGACTACAATGATGGCTATGTACTGCAAATCTACTAAAAGTCATTAAATTGTATGTGTAAGTGAATTTTATGATACCTCAGTTATACCTTCATAAAATTTTTATAAAAAGATAAAAAAACACAGAGTAAAAATTTTTTTTTCTAAATTACAAAAATGCCCAAGGTGTTAAGCATAGTATTCATGAAGTAAAAGCTGATTTTGAGTGTTTGGGGAGAAAATTATACGTAGTTAAAAAGCAAAGGAGGATTTTAGAAAATTATCTGCTTTGAACTCTCAAAATTAAAAAGAAAAATTATCTCTATGAAAGGTAATTAAAGGCAAGACCATAAGACTGACTGAAGAGAGAATAGATCCATAATCCCTACAAATCCATGAGGCCAATCTGTTTAAGAATTCAGAAGTTTTTGAATTTTAGAAAGGTAGTATGGGACATTTTCCATAAATTACATAACACCCCCAACAGGGTATGTGGCAGCATCTCATAATTAAACATATTAATACTTCTTTAATGAAATGCATGAATATTCATACTAAGAAAGATAAATGCAAGACTATAAATGCAAGACTATAAATAGACTCCTGTCAACTCAGTTTTGCCAACCCAGTAAGTATATTAAAAACTTCTGAAATATCTTGGTTAGCCGTATTTGGGGATTTTGGGATTGGAGAGCTGGAGCTGGGGTTAATATTGTTATAACTTTGATGGGTGGATGCTTTATGGCCATGTCATCTCTCCTTTCCACGTGTGAGACCCAGGGACTGTGGCAGTCTTTCTCCCCTGAAGTTGGTGACCAAGTCTGAGACCAAACTGGAATTGCTTTCTCTGCCATGACTGAGTTTAGATAAGAGTGAGATGCTATCCTTAAGCCGTGTCTTTAAATAAAAGCACAAAAACATGCAAAGCAGAAAAGTGAAAATTTCAGGAGCGATTTATTAGGAGGTCCTGCATCACTTACTTGGCTTGTTTATTTATTTTGCAGACGTTTATGATTTCTTTTTTTAAATGACCTGCTCAGCTCTTCCTTTTATGCATGATGTAACCCTATTCTTCTGCCTCTCCCAGGGAACCCTGAACTCAGAAGAGTCCAAGACACTTGTTACCATACCTAAAAAAGCCAGAATTTCCCTTAGTCTGGTGACAGCCCACTATTGTTGGACAGACCACAACCTACATCTGTGTGTTTTAGAGGAACTGTATTCCAGTAGACTCCAAATTTCTTGAGGGCAACTTTGTAAATCACTGCTGCGTCTCCAGATTCTAGTAAGCTGCTCAATAAATATATATGGATGAAGAGATAGAAAAATTGAATGTCAAAAATTGTATGATAGTTTGCTGTTTTGCAAAGACTTCTAACCTTGCCTTAGGATCAAGAAATATATCATGAAAAGCATTCCTTCCTGGGTTCTCCTTGAGCTACCTCAAATAACATGGGTTCTTGTAGGGATATGTTTGTGTTTGTGGGTGTTTGCCTGGAATTAGGAGTTGAGAGGGTGAGATGACCCTGGAGATGAATGGACCAGTACACTGGTATCCTAAAATAAATGGACGTAGCATCTTATCTTAGTACCTGACTCTCATTCAAGGAATTGCTAAGCAAGGCAAGACTAGAGTGTGCATCTACATCTTTGGGGGTCGCAGGATAAAGCAGACCCCAAGTTTCTACATGGGAGGTCCTCTGGGACGAGGGTCGGGGCAGGTACGGGGCTGTGCTGATGATCAGTGCTTAGATGCTGATGAGACTCTAGTGGGGCTGCCTTGCTCCTGGCCACTGCTTTAGAGAAAAGCAGCTCACTCCAATTATACAGCACACAGGTAACTTATTATCCAAAATATCAGCTTTGCTTTCAAGCTCTATCTGATCACCATGCCCTCCACTCAAACTCACAAAATCATAGATTCTCAGATTCAGCTGAGGCCTTTATTAACAGCCTACACATCTACAGGGTTCATGTCCTGTCTAACATAACCTCTAAGTGCAGGGACCAGGAAACGAGGGTCCTGGTACAGACCAGGCTTTTTTATGTGTATACTACACTGTATTTGTATTATATCATATCCTGAGAATGACTAAACTTAATTTATATGGATGAGGAAATTGGGACTCAGAAATATGTGATTTATTTGTGGCACAGAATTAATAAGAATTAGCGTAGGATACAAACCTAGAAAAAATCCCGAAGTCAGTACTTTTTTGCGCTAAGTCTGGAGTCCTCTGCCTGCCAAAGGGTTGAAAGAGATTCCTCTATAGAATGAGTGGAAGTTACTGTCCTTAGGCAGTTTACCTGCTGACCTCAGAGCTCAGGCCTCAATGCCCTGGCTCAGGCCACCCCCTGAAGGCATAGAAAGGTGCGGATGTCTCCTTGCAGTGGGCACTTTGCCTTCCTGCAGAGTAAGGAGCACGGACTGTGAGATGAGAGGAGATTGCCTCAAACACGTGTGGTTAGCTGGGCATGGTGGGGCATGCCTGTAACCCCAGTACTTGGGAGGCTGAGACAGGAGGACCACGGGTTTGCAGCCAGCCTTAGCTACTTAGTGAGGCCCTCCACAACTTAGTGAGACCCTGTTTCAAAATAATAAAAACGGGGGCCTGGGTTTGAATTCAGCTCAGAGTTTGAATTCTCCTGGGTTCAATCCCCAGTACTGCAAAACAAACAAACAAAAAACAAACAAACAAACAAAATGTATGGTTAATACATGCAGTTGATTATTCAGTAACTGCAAAAGCTGGGAGAGCAGTGGCATCTTTTGAGACCTCCAAGTCTGAAGCTCATGCTTGAAAAAGCTGCTCATCTTTGTTCCTGGGGTTGACAGGAAGGTCTCTGGGAGGGAGATAACCAGATAGTTCTATACAGGATGCTTCCTGCCCACAGAGCAAGGGAGCCACAAATTCCTATATTTATGGCTTCTTTAAAAAAAAATCTGTCTTGTTCTTTTCCATTTTCTCTCTTTTCTTCCTCTGCACAGCAACCTATTAAAATGAAATCCAAGTGAACTTGGAATCTACAGGTATGGGTCCAGATGTAGTTGTGAGACTCTCTGTCAGGTAAGACTCTCTCTGCTGGTAAGTCACTGTGGCTTCATGAGCCTTAGCCACTTGGCTTCTGTAAGGAAGATTAGAATGAGCAGCACCCAGGGGTAGGAATTAAACTAGAGGAGGAAGTGCTCTGGAATCACAGGTACTATGCCACACAACAGGGAGGATTATTATATAAGTCAGGTGAACAGAAATTGCCATGAGCTGGGGCTGATTCCAGAGGTTCTTTGTAAGTGATCATGCATACCCTCATGTGGTCCTGGAGCTTGTCCTAGTATTAGGAACTGAAAGAATGTAGCCAGTTGCTCTCATTTACCATTAGGTAGTAAGGAGCTTGCACAGGACTTGAGGATATTGTTTTGGAGGTAGTCTTAAGAGACCCCTCCACACACACACACCATTCATCTTGCTGTGCCTCTGGGACTTACAAGAGAAACATAATAGGTAAGTGTTGTAGTTTGGATTTAGACGATTCCCTTAAACCTCATGGAGACAAGGCAGCCATGTTGGAGGTGGGGCTGAGTTGCTGAGGAGGGGTCCTTGGGGTGTGGCCTTGGACATTATATATTTGGGGTGTGGCCTTGGACATTATATATGGTCCCTCCTCCTGTTTCTTGCTTTAGTGAGGTGAGAGCAGACTCCTCACTCACTCTCTCTTTCTGCCTCTCGTCACCCTGAGCTCTGCAGATGTAACCTGGCCTAACATGGACTGAAACCTTGAAATCTCCAGAACTGTGAGCAAGTAAATCTCCTTCCTTTAAGTTGCTATGATTTGGTTACTTTTGGGGGGGTAGGTTACAGAACATAGAATGTTGACTGAAATAGTAAGTTATGGAACTAAGTAAACATAAACAATGATACAGCCATTCACAAATCTATGAGGCCAACATTAGAATCTGACATTGTAGAATAGTTAATGACACGGAATTACAGTTCTAATAGTTTTCAGTGAAATAAGTTGATTACAAAACAGAATATAGATTAGGATCCTTTTATGAGCAATATACTTTTACATAGAAAAGAATATATCCTGATGTATTTGCTCACATTATCTCTACTTAGTAGAACAGGAGTTGGATGTTACTTTTTTTGTGTGTATTGGTAGCTTTTCAGCTTTCTGCAATAAGTGCACTGCCTTTATAATAAAAAGATTTTTAAAGTAAATAAATTCCATAGCAGGTAGCAACTTAGCAAGACCCTGTTTTATTATTTTAAAAAATAGGGCTGAGAGTATAGCTTAGAGGTAGAACAACCCTGGATTCAATCTCCATTTAATAAATAAATAAATAACAACCCTGGATTCAATCTCTATTAATAATCTCTATTAATATATAAATAAATTTTATTTACAAAAATAAATAAATAAATAAATAAATTCTAGCAAATCCAAGTCTGTGCATTCACTAACTTTGCATATTTGGAACAAAGGCTCAGCTTGATTATCTTTTTTAGTTTTTCCATTTTCCAGCAGCTGCATTGCTGTATTTCTAGCAAACACACAGCAGACAAATAACAGCTTTACCCATGAATTCTAAGAGGTTCAACCTCTATCTTCAAGTTTGCTGAGAAGTCAGTCACTTCCCTGGAACTACTATGTGTAGAGTTTCTAGCTAGGTCTCATGCTGTATACCAGGCTGGGCTTGAAGCCTGGTCAAAATGCCCAGCCATATTTTATAATGCACACATGGATTTTATAAGATCAAAGGCAATTAGTAATCATTTTTATAATGTACATATTTGCGCATGCACATGTACTTATTCTTGGCAAATTATGAATTCACAGTGGCTATTAATATAGATATAATCTGTCTAGAGCAGCACAAGTGAGGTTTAGCAGACAGCCAGTGGGCTGAGAGTGACATGTTTGTTCTGCACATCCCTTGCAACTTGCTCCAGATCACTTAACTACATGTGTCTCAGTTTACTTATCCAGGTGGGAGCCGTAGCTTGGCTTGGTGGTGCCATCAAACACTTGTAATGAGCAGAGATGAGTTTGAATTCCATCTACGTGCCTTGTTGGTTGTGTAACCTCTGGCAAGCTTCATACATTGTGAAGCTTGGTTTGTCTTTCTGCCCATTGTGTAGTAATGTCTACTTCATGGGGGGTTATCACATGGAGGATACATAGGAGATTTTCTGCAGATGATATGGAGAATGTCCCTGGGAACTGCATCTTTCACTTGAATGAAAGAGAATTGGGTTCCTTTTTTCCCACTGAAGTTCTACACAACGCCCCAAGAGACACAGTGTCGAAGCACCAGCAATAAGCACCTGCCATTTAAGAACCTCCCGTGTTGCCCGGCGTGGTGGTGCACACTTGTAATCCCCGTGCTTGGGAGGCGGAGACAGGAGGATTGCGCTGGTTCAGAGCCAGCCTTGCTGGCTTAAGAGACCCTGTTTCCAAATAAAAATATAAAAAAAAATAGGTCTGGGAGTGTAGCCCGGAGGTAGAAGGGCTTCCCAGTACCACCAAAAAAGTAAAAAAAAAAGAACCTCCCGTGTTCAGCATCCTTAAGCAATCATGCACCAAAGCTATACTTTGTCTTGATAACGAAGCTTCTTTCTAACAATGAAACTCTTAAATGTTGACAATTTTAAAGGTTTTTCTAAGACATATATTACAGTAACGACTCATTACTCTGACTTAAGGTAAACACGCTGATCTGTATGTAACCGCTTATTGACGTCTCCTGTCTCTATTATTTCATGGTGCAGCACGTCTGTCCCCGCAGTAGTGTTTGCATGCCCTCCACTCCCAGGCTCTAGTTTCTTTTGCTCTACTTACCTGCCTGAATAAGTGTTCCTTATCACCTTCCAGTTGCAATAAAATCAGTGCTGCAGGATTATCTCAGGCAAGCTCCCTCTTTGAGAAATAAGCAAATTTGGAGAGGTGAAGAGACACAGTGGAGATAAGCTCTCAAGGTGTTTAATCAACTATGGATTGGGGAACTGAGTCAAAGAGCTCACAGTAGGAATTGCATGGTAAATAAAAATCAATAAGGATCAGAGTGAAAGTCTGCTCCAGGAAGAAAAGCACATGGCTTGAGTCCAGCCTCCGTGTGTCTGTGTGGCACTTCCTTTCTGGCAGCTCTCAGAAACCTTTTCCATACACCCCTGATGTGAAGAGGGCTGAGAGAGCTAGAAAACTGACCTCTAGATTTAAAAAAGGCTGCCGATATGCTTGTGCATCCACACACATACACACATACTTCATGTGTGCACACACAGGTGCACATGGCTGCATGGTACCCAGGCTGACTCCACCAAATAAGCCCCAGTTAACCCCTATTGGCTTAAACAGGTCTTGTTTTAAATGATGCACTTTGAGATAACCTGCTGGAGATCTGTGCACTGAATGTGTTAAAGGGCTTGAGAAAACGACATCAGGGAGTATCCAAATCCTTATCCTCATTTTCCATCTGCTCCTGCAGCGACCGCTTCGAATGCCTGGCGGAGAAACACACCTTTTCTTCCCAATTCCACAGACCACTGGCCAGCGAAGGAATGGACACAAAAACTTTAACAGCATCTCAAGGGTGTTCCTCCTTTGCTCCTCACCAACTACTGACAATCAATGTGAAAGTAATCCTAGTTTTTATTTGAAGCTACCTTGGCTTTAAAAGAACCTTCCAAAAATGATTGATGCGATGAATTAAACCCATAGGTAACCCCTGAAATCTGCTTTGAATAGCAACAAATTCCTAACAATATCTTCAACGCCTGCAGCAACGAAATCTAATCTCTGAACTCCTAAAGGTCAAGATTTGCTGTCTGGTAGCACAGCTCAAGAGTAAATGCTCCCTAATGCTACGCTAGGCGATTGCTTTGCACTCCAGACAATGTCAATTTTGTCCAAGTAGCTGCAGATGTGTCTAGCATTAAGTCAGAATGGTGTCAAGGGCCCTTCTTGAACGCCGGCTGCTTCTCAGAGAAACTGGTCCTAAAGCCCTAGTCTATTACAGTCCATGCCCAAAAGACAGACATTTAAGGCTTAAAGGAGGATGGAGAATAAAGCTGCATTAGATTTTTTTTAATGTTTCTGAGTCAGAAGACCCAGGGGAAGAAATTCTCTGGTGATCCAAATGTCCTTCCCTCTCCCCTCCCCAGCAACACCCCTTTGGTTTTCCTGATTAAGGTGCTGCCAGGATCTAGGAAGTCCCACCCTTGAGCTACTTTCCTGATAAACCATTCATCACTGCTCTGGCCTGTTCGAGCTATGGAAAAGCTATAACAGACTAATGAACCCATTAAATTAAGAAATGTATATATTACAGGAAGTAATGTGCCAGGGGAAGGCGTGTGGTGGGGGAGGGGAAGCAGAGCTGGAGCCTCCCCCTGAGCTGAGCAAGTACTCAACATAATGAAGTCTGCGAATGCCTCGGCCTCTCCATCCCCCCTGAAAGAAAGACACCCCGACACGATGGCGTTCAGTCTAAATCTGTTTTTATAAGCAAGAAAACACAACTAATTTGAAAGCACACTTAAACTGGAAAATCCAGGTGAAGGCTTTTAAGGTTTTAAGATTGGTAACACCCAGATGAAGATATTTTGCTTTTTAAATTTGGGAGAGCTGATTAATAGTTCTCATACGTTACTGAGAAAACCCATTCACCATTCCTAACTGTCCACCACCATTAGCACCTCTCTGCTATGGAGTAATGGAAATTTTTTATTCCTTTCTTCCCTATTTCTCTTCATCCACAGCAGGGCTTAAGCAAATTTCTACCTGACCTTCGCTAGTCTGTAGAGAAAATAGTTCTTAAGACAGGGACATCAGAATGCTGTTCCTTGTGTCAAACAAAAGGTAGCTCCTCTCCCGTTTTAGCTGGCAGCATCCTTGGCCCACAGGAGGAGGGGATACAGCACAGAGTTTTCCAAACATTCTTGAGTCCCCTCCTTGGCAAGAGGAGTAAAAAGTGGCAGAGGTTACCCTTACTCCCCTCTGGCCTTCTCTGTCTAAAACTACCATGCAATATCGTTTGTTCCTTTAAATCAACAAAGCAGACAAGCCTATGTTCTCTGCATCGGGATGCATGATGTTACTGAAAATCCTGAGTTTGATTTTGTACCCACCTTTCCCTCTATTGCATCATGATTTTGGACCTTTTCTGCCAATAACTTGCACTGGGTGTCAGTTACCACCTGGGAGGAATGCTAATTTAAGCCAGGGCTGTAACCACAGGGTCCTGGCAGGTAACATAATGGAGAAGAGGGAGCAGGTATAATGTCAGCAAATAGGCTGTGTTGAGTTGAAAGTTGCCTTGGTTAGCCAGAGCCCAGTGCTGTCATGGAGAAATGCATGTTTGCATGGCTGGATCATCTGCTCTTTTTTCTTTCGTTTTGTTTTGTTTTTTGAGTAGAGGAACAACCTAGATTTGATTGTGAGTAAAATCTCTAAATTTTTAAGCATTGGTTAAAAAAATTGAAAGCCTGATGTAGTCAGACAAAACTCAGCTGCCTATCAGATTTAGCTTTGGGAATCTCAGTTGTGATTCCTGCTTTAAGCCCATTTACAACTCCACTCACATGGGCAGTCACTGATTAATTATAAAAGTTGGTGGGGGGATCTGGTGCAGGGGCAGCATGAGATCTGCCTATAATTGGATGAGCCACTTGGAGGAAAATCCAACCCGCGTGTCTGCACAGGCCTGCAGATAAAGCAAATCCCAGCATCCAGTGTAAGAAAATGGGCTTGAAGTCCTCGTATTCTAAAAGTGGAAAGATGGCCATTTGTGCCAAAAGGGTCTAAAACTGGGAGATGTTGTAAAGAGGCTAAGAAGGCGAACTATGAGTGCAGATAACTCATGATCTATACCAGGATGCTAAATCTTATTTCTAACACTGCCAACCACAATGGACTAGGTTGATAATCTGCTGTGAAGTTTGGGAGGCTGGAAGGAAAAATTGCCCAGGATGATGGTATTTTGAGGATGGCGTTCTCACCATCCTTGGTCTAAAAGACTCCAAGAGTTTAGGGATTCTCAGATGGTCAGCTCCTGCACAAGCAAGCAGAGGTCCCAGGTCCGACATAACCAGTGGTTCTCAGAATTACCCTGCTTTGTATCTTTCTTTGTGTGTGTGTGGTCCTGGGCATTGAAGCCAGGGGCATTTTACTTCCCATCTTGTTTAATTTTTGTTTTGAAATAGGATCTCAATAGGTTGCTGGGTGCTTTGTGTCTTTGTCGCATTTATAACAATTCCATAGGGTACCTCAGAATTGGGATGTGCATCATGAATTTTGAAAGAGCAAAGAACATTCACCACCCTGGAAAGAACAGTTTAAAATATAGATTCTGCCAGGCGCGGTGGCACACGCTTGTAATCCCCGCGCTTGGGAGGCAGAGACAGGAGGATCGCGCAGTTTCGAAGCCAGCAGCGCGCGCTGGCTTAGGAGACCCTGTTTCCAAATAAAAATGTAAAAATAGGTCTGGGAGTGTAGCCTGGAGGTAGAAGGGCTTCCAGGAACCCCAGTACCACCAAAAAAATAAAAATAAATAAAATATAGATTCTAAGGTGAAATATGCAATTATGCGCAATTAAAAGAAGAAACATCAAATGATAATATGTGTAACAGCTTATCTGTTCCACCCTTGACCTCTGATTTTTAAATATTAGAATTAGATGAGTCTTGTTTCCAGTGTTTGGAAATCCACTGAAGTGGAGGAAGTGTTGTGCTACTCAGACTCCCCTTTGGACGTAGCAATTTCTGTTCCCAGCTGCTGGGAGT
This sequence comes from Muscardinus avellanarius, assembly GCF_963383645.1. Taxonomy (NCBI): domain Eukaryota; kingdom Metazoa; phylum Chordata; class Mammalia; order Rodentia; family Gliridae; genus Muscardinus; species Muscardinus avellanarius. The sequence goes on from NC_137788.1 coordinate 125,449,174, forward strand.
CTTGGCTCCTGGTGGCTCGCAGCTGAGTCCTCTCTAGGAGTTCTCCCTCAGCCACTACACTGCTCCTTGGGCAGCCTCTGTTCAGTGGCTGGTTAAGGAGGATCTGAAGTTCCAACCTCCCTTGCTTCAATCAGGTCAGCTCTGAAGGGTCATCCGCATTCCAAAGTACCACAAGATCACTACGTGGTAGCTCAACTTCAGCCTCGGCTCAATTCTGCTTCCCTTGCCCCCAGTCTGTGCGTAAATCTCAGAGCCCCAGCATCTGATTCCTTGGAAACTGACCTCCGACAAGGACTGAGTTGAACTACAGGAGTATAATAGACTATGAAAGATGTTTTATGCACATTGATGGAAATCACGTTCATTTGTCAGTCATATTCAGCTCTACCTAGGTGTATGAATATATATGCAGGCCAAGAGGTGCTAGAGCAAAGGTTAATGTGTTCTGCACCAACTGACACCAGATACATGTGGGTAGAAGAGAAGCACATTCTGAAATGTGTAGGGCCAGCAAGTAGTGTGGAAAATTACAGGAGGATCTGATTCTCATCATTACCTGGTCAGAACAGAAGTTGAATCCCTCATCAACAATATACTCCATGAACCAGAATACGCAGTTACCGTGTATTTTCTAGAATTTTTATAAGAATTGCATGACTTAGATGCCGGACATGGTGGTACATGCTTGTTATCTCAGTACTTGGGAGGCTGTGGCAGGAGGATCAACTTTTCTTTTCGAGCTCGGCTTTAGTAACTTAGCTAGACCCTGTTTCAAAATGTAAATGTAAAAAAATGGCTGGGGATGTATCCCAGAAGTAGAATGCCTCTAGGTTTAATCCCCAGTCAAAAAAAAAAGGGGGGGGCATGACTTAAAATATACAAGAAACCTTTAGTAGTACACTATAGATAGGTGGCACTCCTGTGTGACAAGTTGTATATTTTATGCATTGCTCCAAAAATAGCGAATCAAGCCATACATCTTATGTATCTCTACAAAATATGATGCAAGCGATGCCATGAGTGGAGATCATATAAGATTCATACCATATGTGCCTATAAAGAGGACAAAATGATTAATGCATAATATTTCAAAGAATATGTAAGGTTCATTGAAATGTTGAAAGAAAAATTGAAATAATCTAAAGCCTAAGGAAAAGAATGGAGTGGAACTTTCCTCAAGTTTAAAAATGACAGTAAAAATTAATGTCACAGGATTAATAACAATTCTGTGAAGCTTAAAAAAAACCCTCCATTTTCTTTTTTCTTTTTTTCTTTTCCACTGAGGTTGGAACCCAGGGGCCTTCTATCTCCAAGCTACACCCCTAGCCCTATTTTTTATTCTTTGTTTTGAAACAGGGTGTCACTGAGTTGCAAAGGGCCTCACTAAGTAGTAGTTGAGGTTGTCCATCCTTGAATCATGATGCTCCTGTCTCAGCCTCCCAAATGCTGTGATTACAAGTGTGCACTACCATGCTCAGCTTCATAATGGCTTTTATACCTAACATTTTGTATTTTAATTGCCGTCCTCCTTCTTCATTTCCTTCCAACTCAAATTACATAAGCTTAAGCTTCAGGAAATCTGCTTTTGCGATTGAATTACCTCCAGTGGACAAGGGACGAAGATCAAAGGGGAAAGATCTTGAACTCATCCTCCTGTCCCACCCACTGTGCCTGGCAAAGGTCGAAGCATTAGTCATCTGTATTCACAGCAAGTTTACTAAATGTTGTTTGAATTTGAGGGATTCATGACTTCCCTCAACATATTTCTATCTGCTTAATGAAATCTCCCTGGTACTTGTGATTTCTTTAACAGAGTTGAGAGAGTCCTGTTTTTCTCCAGGTTAGCTTAAAATGCAAATACTTAAGTCCATGCCTATAATCCCAGTATTTGGGAAGCTGAGCAGGGGGATTACAGGTTTGAGGCCAACCTTAACAACTTAGTGAGATCTTGTTTCAAAATAAAAATTAAAAGGGTTGAGGGTGTAGTTTGGAGGTAGAATACCTATGGGTTCAGCCTCTTGAACCCAAACAAAACAAAAACAATAACAACAACAAAACCACAAGCCAAAGGACAGTAAATACATAGTCTAGTTAAACCTTCAATGCCAATTAGTTTTCTTTCTCATTGCTTGTAGTGTGTGTGTGTGTGTGTGTGTGTGTGTGTGTGTGTGTGTGTGTGTGAAGGGTGGGGAATGAAAGTTTCTGGTGCTGGGAGCAGAAGAGAATGAGGAGGGAGAAGGCATCCCTATGGGCCCCAGGAGTATAAACTATTTATAATACTGCTAAAGGCTTGTGTCTATAAACACAACAATTCTTATATTTTCTAAGTCATACAATTCTTATTTTTTTTGTACTGGGATTAAACCCAGGGGGTGTTTGACCTCCAAGCTACACCCTCAGCCCTTAAATTTTTTTTTTTTTTTTTTGGCTTTGAAACAGAGTTTCAAGAAGACCCTGAGAATGGACCATCCCTACTCAGGAGAGGCGAAGGAGATGGAAGAGAAACTTCTGGGCAGAGAGAGGAGAATAACCTTAGAATAACAGCTCTTCTGCTCTGCCTTCTGCGGTGGTGCCAAGTAGAGGCTTGGCACCCACGACTACTGCCTGGGCTGCCGGTGTGGGCAGCTTGTGCTGTGTGACTTATGAAATGTTTTTGAACACAGCCCAGCATCCTATAAAGACGGCTCCTTCTCTGGGGATTTGTTAATCAAGGAGCACTGCACAAACTCCACTACCTGGGATGTTAATAGTATATATGAACAGAAAGCAACAGTGAGCAGGGAATCATTGTTTAGTGGGAGAGAAATTAGCCCACATGTAAAAAAAAAATTGCCTTAATGTTACCCTTTACTAACAATTGAACTAAATAGGAATTTTTTTGGGGGTACTGGGAATTGAACCCAGGAGTGTTTACCTGAAAGCTACACTCCAATTCCTATTTTTTTTTTTAAACTTCTATCACTAGGTTTCTGAGGGTCTTGCTAAATTGCCGAGGCTGACCTTGAACCTTATTGATCTTCCTGCCTCAGCCTCCCAAGCACTGGGATTACAGGTGTGTGCCAACACTCCTGGCAATAAGCAACCTCCTTACATAAGCATTTTGAAAGTTAAGGAGCAGATGCTGTAGTTAAGGATAAAACAGACACTTTGTTCAAGCTTCTAGGCTTCTTGTGGTCAAGGTGTTCTAGGAAGAATGGAGCGAGTGGACCTCATGCAAGCCTAAGAGATGGGTTTGGTTGTTTGTTTATGTGGATCATTATGTGTGAAGGAGAAAGATGGGCCTTTAAAATTAAATGTGCTGTTTTGGGCACACAGGCAAATGGAGGAGAGAGGGGGCAATGGTGTGTCACCTGTCTCCCATTCCCCTTGAGTTGGCTTCCAGCCCAGAGATGGGGCCAGAAGTAGAAGGAGATATTTCCAGGAAAGATGGCAGGATGCTCTGAGCGCAAGCGGTACTGTGGGGACTCTGAGGGATAAAGAGGGGCACAGAGTTGGGGAGAGGAGTCCTCCAGCTGCGGGAGTTTTGGGGAGTGGCACCTGCTACAGGCCTGGTGTTTCCACGGTTCTCCGTTACCAGCACAGTGCTGCAAGTAGCTGGGCCAGTGGACTCTGGTAAGGAGTCAGAGCATCAAATAGGACCGCAGAGAAGGCCTGTGGTGACCGAGGCTGATGATAACTCATGAGCCAGACTCCACACTGCTCAAGAGATATCTGTGGCCCAGCTCCCCTGGCCTGCCTACATCTGACCATTCCTGAGGCCAGAAAACAGAGCCCCAAGGAAAGAGAGAAGAGGCAGTGGTTCTCCCAAGCCGCAAACTGTCCGCCTATGTGGTTTACTCCAAGGACTGGAGCCATCCTGTCTTGAAGGCAGCTCAGTGCCAAGTGTTGCAGCAGCCACAAGGTAGAGGCCAACCCACCGGCACAATGGGCCAGGACTCTCAGGCCTAAGTACAGAGGCAGAGCCAGAGAGCTACATTCAAAGAGGGAGACTCTCCTCTATACTTACCACAGTTCAGGCTACTACTACAAATTGCCACAGACTGGAAGCTGAAACCTTGAGGCTCTCTTCTCATAGTTCTGAAGGCTGAGAAGCTCAGGCTTAAGGTGCCAGTGACTGGGGCCCAGGAAGGGCCTCTTCCTGCTTTGCAGATTGCCGTCGGTTCACTGTGCCCTCAGGTAGAGAGCACAGAGGTCCCACATCTCCACCTCTGGCCTTGGTGGCCTCGACTTCACTAGTTCTAGTCTACATGGCTCTGGACACTGACCACCACTTCCTTTTTTCTTAAGGTCTTAGGAAGAGCTATGATCTGACTGTCCCCTAGAATTCAGATCTTGAAATAATAATTCTCAAGGTGATGGGATTAGGAGGTGAGGAGCCTTGAGGGGGTGAATGGAAATAGTGCCCTTATAAAGAAGACCCCACAGACCAAGATAGCTCCTTTCCCCCATAAGAAGACACAGTCAGAAGGTGTGAGCACTTACCATACAGCCAACCTGCTAGTGTCTTGATCTTGGACGTACCAGTCTACAGATTTTTTTTTGTGTGGTACTGGGGTTCCTGGAAGCCCTTCTACCTCTGGGCTACACTCCCAGACCTATTTTTACATTTTTATTTGGAAACAGGGTCTCCTAAACCAGCGTGCGCGGCTGGCTTCGAACCTGCGTGATCCTCCTGTCTCTGCCTCCCAAGCGCGGGGATTACAAGCGTTCGCCACCACGCCCGGCCAGTCTACAGAATTTTAAGTAATAAATTTCTGTTGTTGATAAGCCACCTACTTTATAGCATTTTTGTTATGGAACAGACTAAGACAGGAAGTTCTGTTGCTTTAACTTGAATCTTTAGTGCAGAATGTGAATCTTTCTTCCTTACCCCAAGGAAAGAAGTTTCTGTTGTCCAAGTCCTCTCTGGTGACAGGCTGAGTCACAGAGTAGCTACACTCTCACGTTGTTTTTGGAAAACACAGATGCTCAAGGTGGCGGACCACATACCATGTATATAATGGGTGTCCATTGCCTCTCAGAGGCACCTCTACAGAGAGCAAACTCTCTGGGCCGGGGGAAAAGCCCAGAATACTCATTCAAGAGGGCAGAGAGGGAGAAAGGCAGGACTTGAGAGGCACACAGCCCTTACTAAGAAAGGCCTCCAGGATAATGGCTCGTTAAAAATGTCACAGCCAAAGCAAGACCGAAAGGTGCTTTGGGCCTCCTATCTTTGCCCTGGAATACAGATATGCTTTTGGGGGCAGCTATAGACAAGAACCCCTGTGATAAATTAGAGAGAAAACCATAGCTACCAGCCATATAACATATGAATTTCCTCTGCCTGTCAGCTTGTCAGAAATGAAATCTTGATTCCCTGATGTCAATGTCAAACCCTTTCCTGATGAGTTAACATTTTCAGGTGGAGACAGGGAGAAGGTGATAAAAGCATTTGCTAAGTCTGGGGGAATGCTGCTTTAGAAAATCACACTGGCCCTTTTGTCTGTCCCCACTCTTGTGGGGGAGACAGAGCAGGTGGGCTTAATTGGCTCTGAATAAAGTCCTTGGAATCCCCTAGAAAGCTACGAAAGCAGATGTCACTCTCTGGTGCTAAGTAGTACAGAGGCATCTCTGTACAAGCCCCGTGGAAGGTGGATGGCAGATTTGTCTTAGTGATACTAAGTTTCTGCCCTGGCTTTATAGGCATGTTAGGGTACCCTGATGCCAAAACACAGATGACATCTTTGCTGTTGAAGTTTAGGATTTAAGTTCTACCACATAAGGGTTGAATAAAGTCAAAGGCATCTTGTCAGAACAGTACCATCCATTAAAATTACTTGTCTCCAGCACACTCTCTTGAATTTCCTGATCTTTAAGGCTAGTTCATGTTTTTGTTTATGGCGCCATGGAATGATCACTTTACCAAGAGGCTAAAGTGCTGGGTTTGAATTCTGTTGCCATCGCAATCAGTGACACCCTCAATCGACTTGAAGCCTCTGCTTCCTTCACCATCAATGAAGTATCTCTGTGCCACGCCTGCCTCACAGCATCACCCTTAGGACTCAGCGTCTGCATTTGCCAAACACCTGCTCTGTAATGGAATGCCTGTCCTGACAAGGGGGATGCCAGGGGACACGGGGCTGGGTGAGAGTCAGTCCTGACCTTGGGAACTCGCAGCAGCTGATGTGTAAGGATTCTCTGTGAACTGAAGAGCATGCCACAAAGAGAAATGCTTTCATTTCCTTCTGCATGACCTGTTTCCACCCTCAGGAACCTTCGCCAAGTCCCTGTCCCTAGATAGTTTGGGCCTGCACCCTCCTGGTCCCAGCTCCTTTCTTTGAACTCACTTCTAAGTTAAACTTGCTAAATGAACTTCTCTTACACATTGAGGAGTCCCCAGCTTCTCTTTTAAGTTAATCTTCACTGAACATAACATTTCTACTTTGGGATGGCACTCCCGGATTCAGGATAGATTCTTGAATAGATGGGACTATTTAGGAATTCTGAATTGGGACACTGAAAGAGGGGCTCAGGTGTAGGTGTGGGGTGTAAACAGCAAGCTCCAGAGTGGAAGTCCATTACTTAGGCAGGTACATCCCCAGAGCCATCCCAGTGGTTGTCTAGGAGACCTCCCTGCACTGTCATTCACATTACTCAGAGTGGGACTTTTCTTTATGAACAAATGATCCCTGTTTGATCTCCTTTCCCCGATGAGGGTGGCTCTGGGGGACTGGCCTTGGGCACCTGCAGTGCTCCAAGTACCCAGGTTTAGCCTAGCAGTGAGCTGTGCGGCTCTGTGCTAAAGCATACAGAGGCATTTGAAAAGTGGAAACATATGGGCCGGGCGTGGGGCCGCACGCTTGTAATCCCTGCGCTTGGGAGGATGGCGCAGGTTTGAAGCCAGCCATGCTGGCTTAAGAGACCCTGTTTCCACATAAAAATGTATAAAATAGGTCTGGGAGTGTAGCCCGTGGGAGTGTAGCCCGGAGGTAGAAGGGCTTCCAGGAACCTCAGTACTACCAAAAAAAAAAAAAAAAAAAAAAAGGAAACATATGAACAAGAAGTGATTTAGGGGTTAACTCAGTATAACACAATCACCCAGTATAAAAAAGCAGCTGAATCGGTGTCAGCAACATTACTGTAAAACATAAACTTTCCTTTGCCTCATTTTCTCTGCACCACCATACTCATATGGTCCACCATACAAGTATGACTAGAGTTGGGTCTTGGATCTCGGCCCACTCACGGGGTCTTTGAGGCTTTATTGAGCCCAGGGCCACCCCTCTTCTATGGTCAGACCTCTAACACCAATTATATGCCAGGTTTATGTTTGATGCTGAGGATACAGAAGAGAAAATAATAGTCTTTGAACTCTTAAGAGCTTTCTGGAAAGCAGAGGAAACCTACTTTTCAATGAAAAATCACAGCACATAGTCCAAGTGCAGCACTGAAGATGGGTTCAAGACAGAACTAAATTACAGATGGGAGAGAATGACAAACTAGGGAAGGAAGACAGAAAGGGCTTTCCAAAAAAGTCGGATTTGGAAAACCAAATAGAAGTTTATCAGAACCAGAGTTAGGGGGGAGAGAGAATATTAGAAAAAAGGGAATGCAATATTGCCTAGGACCATAATCTTTCAACCTCCTTCCCAACCCCAAGAATCCCTCATCCTCCAGCCTCCTCCATCACACTCTGCTTGACAAAATGGGCTCCTGGGACAGCACCAGAGCCTGACATATCTTTGTGGACTCAGTATTGTGGGTCCTTGGGCAGCCTTACAGTGGCCAACAGTCCCACAATGTCGTTCTTGCCGGAGGCTCTGTCCATGGTCCTGCTTTATTGCCTCCTCTTGTGGTCCTTGGATTGTGATGTAGATGTGTACTGCTTCCAATTTCACCTGAGTTATAACTTTTTTTCTATTGGTACTGAAATTGAGCCCAGGGGCATTCTGCCTCTGAGTTACATTCCCAGCAAATTTTACCTTATTTATTTATTTATTTATTTATTTATTTATTTTTGGTGGTACTGGGGTTCCTGGAAGCCCTTCTACCTCCAGGCTACAGTCCCAGACCTATTTTTACATTTTTATTTGAAAACAGGGTCTCCTAAGCCAGCGCACGCGTCTGGCTTCGAACCTGCGTGATCCTCCTGTCTCTGCCTCCCAAGTGCGGGGATTACAAGCGAGCACCACCACTCCCGGCTAATTTTACCTTAATTTTGAAACAGGATCTTGCTAAGTTGCTGAGGGCCCTGCTAAGTTGCCGAGGCTGACCTCAAACCTGCAATCCTCTTGTCTCAGCCTCCCACGTATTGAGCGTACAGGTGTGGGTCTCCACACTTAGCTTCTGAGTTTTGGCCTTGAGGATATCAGTGAAAGCTTCGTGAATGGAGAGGGGGCCTGAAAGTAAACTGGGCCCCAGTTTACTCTAACAAGATTTTGATGGGTAGCGGTGGTAAAGAACTTGAGGATAGGAGTGATAAGAAAGTGCATGAGAGATGTGTTCTCCACTCAGCGAGAGGAGGGAAAGTCTAAGAGAAAGATGTTTACGTTGGAAGAGACACTATTTCAAACAGAAACTCCCCAGGCAATTGTGTCATATCAACGCACCAAAGGCTCGGTGTGTCCACACATTCCTGAGAGTGAGACCTTGTCCCCACCACGGGTCAGAGTTGAGCAACATTCTCAAGCTCCAGTTTGTCCTAAGTGAATCAATGTGCAGAACTAATGAGGTCATCAATTTTTCTTCCAGCTAATGAACTTGTCAGGGAGGGTATGATGTGAGCGGATGATGGGATGAGAAACCAAACCTTATTAAATAGTTTCATCTTCATCAAAGGATTAGGCAGAGAGCTGAAACCCCATTACTCATTGGACAGAGATAATTACACAGAGGGGCCTGCCATCAGGGCCACCCTGCCCCTCACCCTCAGAGAGGACAGAGGGAGTGTGTTAAAGCAGGAATAAACACTCGTTTAATTCAACAACTACTCATGGACATCCTACTCCATGCCGGGTGAGAGCCAGAACAGAAATGGAGATGAATATGATCTTGTGGTCATGATCAACGATTTAGGGCTGATATGGGATGGAATGACAACTGACTGGAATATGCTACAAAATATTTTTCCTAGTATTGTGAATATCCTATGGACATAGAGGGAAGACGGGGAGTAGAGAAATCTAGAGACACCTTCTTGATGGGCACCTTTGACTTGGGCTTTAAAGATGAGCAGAATTTCACTCTGAAAGACAGAAAGGAACTGAAAGAATGTATCAGGCAGAAGAAAACAGTGTGGATAAAAATAAAATGGTATGATTACATCCAGTTTGTTTGAAGAACTTATTTTTTTTACCCTTGTCCATCTAGAGCTGTTCAGATGGATTTATAATTAAAATAATGAGTTCTCTTAGAATAATTCAAATTAGATCAGCCATTCCCAGACTTGTTATAGTATTGGTCTTAATATTGGATAGACTTGATGATAGCTTTTCTTTCAGTCAAATTCTCTAAGTTATGCATCATTTATTTATTTTCTTTAAAAGTTTGTGATAATAAAATTTAATTCTATTTTGAGGGATTTTATGATCACCTTCTACCACATGAGATGTTCTACTTTATGTAAAACCAAAGTTTTGCATTAAATAATTGAATTTATGAAAGTTATACATCCAAAGAAGAGCACTAAAGTATTTTTCAGACTATGGTAAAATAGTAGAGCCTAATTGTTCATTTTATGGTTGACCTTTGGCTGAATTTGAGAATAAATGTACTCCTCTCTGGGGAATTTGTCCAGGTGAAGCTAAGATGCTGGGGGTAAAGAGACACAGAGATACAGGAAATGCAAGCAGCAGATGTTTGTCTTTCTCACGCAGTAGAACCAGGTGGCAGTACTGTGCAGGGTCTGTTCAAGGACTTAGGTTCCTTCCAAGTTGTCACTTTTCCATTTTTTACATTATGTGCGTGGTTGGTGTTGGGTTACTATCATGCCCAGCAAAAAGGGAAAGGAAATGTGAAGAGGAGCACAAGTCCCCCAGTAAAAGTGACAGACATCACTCTAGCTCCTGTTCTGTTGCCGAGCACCTGCATCAACCCGAGGGGCGGCTGCCAAGGAACAGGACTGGAAGGCAAGTGGTAGTGCCCACTGCTGCCCACACCTCTGGCCCTGGACGTGGGTGTGCACCCTCTCCCTCCCACACAGAGGCCTCTCTGTGAGTCTGGGATTGCTGCAAGTTGCCCAGGATCAAATGTGATTTCTCAGAGTCTGGCAGACTACAAACTAAAAGGCATTATCTGTCCCATCTCCCATATACAAGAGTGGAGCAGAATCAGATTAAAGACAAGAGCATAGAAACACAGAGTAGTCATTGGCCAATAATGATAATTAAATCCTACTGGGAAAAACATGCAAAGACCCTCTGCCATGGCTCGGAAGAAATTTTCTGATAAGATCCTGGATACATTCAACCAAGAAAAACTTATTTTTCCTAGTGGACTCAAGCTTCATCCTCTAAAGAGTCCATTCTGGTCCTTCATCCTCCATGGCCACATCAAGGCGGGCGAGGGGAATATGGTTTATTGATGACTAAATACCTCACATAGCTGCTTCCGAGTGGCTCAAAATTGGGAGCTTAAAGTTCCTGTACGGCTGAAACAGACACAGTCAGGTTTTATAGTCAGGTTCATGGTTTCTTTGATAATACTTACAATTTGGCAAGCTTAGTTGCTTCTGTTTAGTTAAGTGATAATAACTCAAAAATTTTTTCTGGACATAATTTTTGAGTCTGTTTGACCCATGTTTCTCTTGGTTTTTTCTATTTAATGGTGGCTGCACTGGAGCCAATGAAACAAAGCGTGTAAGTGAGGAAGCAGCATCTTTACTTATATTTTTGCTAAAGTCTCTCAGCAACTAAAATTTTATCTTTTATTAGTTAGGGTATTGAAGTAGTTGTTTTTCTAATTTTTGCTTAGTACTGGGGACTGAACGCAGAAGTATCCAATCTCTGGCCTACAGACTCCACTCTTTTTATTTTGAGGCAGGGTCTCACTAAGTGGCTGAGGGTCTTGCTAATTTGCTGAGGTTGGCCTCAAACCTGCGATACTTCTGTCTGAGTCTCCCAAGTACTGGGTTTACCAAGTACTGGCAGGTGTGTGCCACTGCGCCCAGTTTTATTCTTATTTTGAAACGAGGTTCTACTAAATTGCCAAGGCTAACTTCAAATATGCGATTAATTTTCCTATCTCAGCCTCCCAAGTGCTGGGATTACAGTCATGAGCCACAAGGCCCAGTTGTTTTTCTAATTTTTGAGGCTTCAAGTTTTGGAGCATCCTCCATTCTCTTCTATCTTTGCTTATACTCTTGCTTAAACTCATCTCTTTCCTGTAATATCTTGCTAAAAGCAAAGGTAATACACATTAACATTCTGACTCTTTCCAACCTGTTTCCATAGAGCTTGCTATTTCGAAAGTCTAACTTCAAATTATCAAGAGAGACAATGTAACCAAATATTTTGCCAGGGCATTGCAAAGATGACCAGCTTTTTAGCCCAAGATAACTGTTTTCTCACTAGCTGACATCCTGCAGCTGGAACCTGGTACCATAAAAATTCAGGTGTTTTAGGTTTGGGTTTTGACGACCCACCTTTGGTACCAACTTCTTCATCAGTTACGTTTAAGATAAGCTGCTATAACAAAAAGACCAAAAGAGGGAGTGGCTTCAAGAATATAGACTTTTTTTCCCCTTTCCATAATAGTTCTAAGAAGAGCAATTAGTCCTGGCTGATCATTGCTTCTGTTGGAACCTAGGTTCCTTCAACAATATAGCTCTTCCATCCTCTAGAATTCTGGCACCTTTTGTATGTGTGAAGATGGGTCTCAGCTGTGTGCAGGTTCCAGGCAGAGAGAAGAGGAAAGAGACTTTGGGCGGACTTACCTAACAAATGTTTTGTGTTTCAATAGAAAGCAGCACATTATCTATTTTGACAGCACTCTTATTAACAAGAAGAACATCACAGAGTTAAACCTAACTGCATGGGAGGTGGAAAATGTAATATAATTAAGATGGACTAGAACCATAACACCATGGAAGGAAGGGAGAATGGATTTTAGTGGACAGCTGGCAGTAATCCCAGTACTTGGAAGGCTGAGACAGAAGGATCACAGGTTCAAGGCCGGCCTTAGCTGGGATTACAGATGTGCTTTACCATGCCCACCTAAGAGATGTAGGGTTTTTTTTTTTTTGTGTGTGTGTGGTGGTGATACTGGGGTTACTGGAAGCCCTTATATCTCCAGGCTACACTCCCAGACCTATTTTATTATTATTATTTTTATTTGGAAACAGGGTCTCTTTAGCCAGCAAGGCTGGCTCCGAACCAATGCGATCCTCCTGTCTCCGCCTCCCAAGCGCGGGGATTACAAGCCACCATGCCTGGCTCGAGATGTAGGTTTTTTAAATAATTATTTAAAAAATTTTATTGGGAGCCAGGCATGGTGGCGCACGCTTGTAATCCCAGCATTCGGTAGGCTGAGACTGGAGGATCACAGTTCGCGGACAGCCTCAGCTACTTAGTGAGGCCCTCTGCAAGTAAGTGAGACCCTGTTTCAAAATAAAGAATAAAAAACAGGGCAGGGGGTGTAGCTTGGAGGTCGAATGCCCTGGCTTCCATCCTCAGACCCGCAAAAAAAAAAAAAAAAAAAAAAAAAATTATTGGGGCATAATTATACTTCCTAGTAAGAATCATAGTGATACCGTTTTATATTCATACAACACAACTTGATCTGTTTCCCTCCCCACACCTCCTTGCCCCTCCCTGTATGATAGTGAGAATCATAACAATGTATTCGTATATGCACAAAACATTATTTGGTCTGTTTCTTTGCACCTTCCTTTCCCCTTCCCCTCCTCCCTCCCTGGGATATAGGTCTTTAGAAATGAGATTGTTTTCTAAGGCCAGGTAAGCCTAGGACACTTCTTAGAAGTGGAACTTGTTCTTGGCCTTGGAAATAACTAGGACTTGGATACCTAAAAGCGGCCCAAAAGGGGACATTCCAGGAAGCGTGAGAATAAGCTTTACAGGAGCAAGGCATTCACCCCTTCTCTCTGGGATTAACTCATCACTCACAATGTGCAAAGCACTGGCAAGAGGTTGGGAAGTTGTCACAGAGGTGTCAGGCGTGGTCCCGCTCCAGGTGAATCTTCATGTGTGCAAAAGAGCCAGCAACCAAGGCAGAATTTCAAGTCCCAGTATTGTTCCATTCTTTGATTTGACTTACACTTGGTGTGGAGTGCTGGAGGCCAATGTTAAAAAGCGGCACGTCTGCTTCCTGGGAATGGAGCGAAGGCCTGGGAGGCTGGGACCCAGCTCCCCACTGTACCCCATTAGCCTACTAATACCCACGTACACACTAATGACGATGCTCCATCGAGACACAGGCTCTATAGCTGGATAACTGGGGCCAGCAAGTTGGATGGAGATCCCCCGTTTTTCTCTCCCCGCTCCATACACCCTAGAACTACTGCCATCACATCTCTTTTTTTCTTAAATAGCTCTTATTTCATTCTTTCTGCTTGACTGTGGCTCACAGAACTTAATAGAGTTACTCTGGAGGCATTCGGTAAAGCCGAGATACATAAAAAAGATGGATGAAAAAGATGAGCCACCTTATGCCGTTGCGGGCTTTCCCAGCATTTGGGAAGCCGAGACAGGAGGACCGCGGTTCGCCGCCAGCCTCAGCTACTTAGTGAGGCCCTCTGGAACTCAGTGAGACCCTGTTTCAAAATAAAAGAATAAAAAATACGGCTAGGGATGTAGCTCGAAGGTAAAATTCCTCTGGGTTTTATCCCCAGCACCGCAAAAACAAAAACCAAGCAAACAAACACCCTCCTCCTTTAAGAAGAAAAATTCAGTCAACACCCATTAGATAAGAACAGTCATGTATCTAAAAAGCATGACCCCTCGTTTTCTGTCTTCCCTCTTCCTAGTCCTTCCTGCTTCTCATAGGCCTGGTCAATTAAGGTGCATTTTTAGTTTGGTCAGGGTGATAAATTTCATATCACTTAAGAGCCTATAAAATTCTATTTATTTTCTTTGGCTATTTCCCTTCCCACTTGGATATGTCTGGTTATTTCACGAGAAATCCATTGTGTTTCTAAATTTTAATCAGAATTACTCTAGAATAGCATACGTCCTCACAAGTGACCTCCTGTGACTTGAAGAGATCATTTCCTTGATAAGTCCCTTGATTCTCCTTTTGCAAGTCTGGCAACGTAGTTTATTGGCTTTGAAATACGAAGCGCTCACCATCAGGGACCAAGCTAAGATCACCAAACTATTTCCCATACATTCTTAGTTGAGCTTTGAATCACAAAAGTGGAAGAAGGCCCAGCATGATATCTTCTCTGAAATGAGCAATCCCTTAATTAAACAGAAGTAAATAGAGGTTACAATGTGTTCCTTAATTAAATAGATGTAAATGCACCACCGCTCTGCTTTCCACGCACATCAATTTCGCATCATCTCATTTTCCTGTTTGCCCAGTGGAAATGGAAATTCCAGGATCTATTTTGGTCAAAACCTCTGAAGTGTGCCTGTGGGGCTGGGTGTTCAGTCATAACTATTTACCTTCTGGTTTATAGAAACCCATAGCTGCGTCTTCTCTCTTTCTTTGACATCCTCAGGCTTAGGACTTATTCTCAGTCCAACATAACTGGACCATCAAAGGAAAGAGATGCTGCAAAGCATCCCTATTCCTGCCTTGGCTTCTCTGTATCAGTGGCACCAGGTGACCCTGAGTCACAATGCCTTATACCTGCTCTTTTCCTTTCCTCTCCTTTCTCTTTTCCTTTTCTGCTCGAGATTAAATCCAGAGCCTCGTGTATGCTAGGTAGGCACTCTGTCACTGAGCTACATTCTCAGCCCACTTACTCTTTCCTTTATACCCAGTCTCCAATTTAGGCAAGTTCCTTCTGGAAGCTAAATATATATAACATGAATATAACATAATTTGTGGGACCTGTGCTGGGGAATCGTCTGCATCAACTTGCCTGGGTTGTGGTGTCCAGTCACACGGTCCAACATCAGTCTAGATGTTGCTATGAAGGAATGCTGTAGTTGTCATTGATGTCTCCAATCAGCTGGCTTTAAGTGAAAGAGACGCCCTTAATAATGGGGGTGCACCACATCTCTTCAAGTGAAGACCTTAAAAGGAAAAACTGGAGAAAGAATGAATTCTGCATTGGGACTATGACATAGAAGTCTTGTGAGTTTCTAGCCTGCGGGCGTGCATTACATATCTCAGACTTTCCAGCCCCTATGATCACATGAGCTGACTCTTTATAATAAATGGTACAGAATCCATGTGAGTGAGATGAGAACACCCTGTTCCATTCCAGAGAGAGTAGCCTGAGACAGCTGTGGCTCAAAGCAAGCTAACTCATGGTGCCTCTTAAAAGGCCAAGGTAGGGAAGGAATGGGGCAGAGAACAGAATCACGCCCATGCCACTTAGAGGGCGGCCATGCTTAGTTGCCTCTCAGGTCCGTGCTAGTTTGGGCAAGGCTGGCAACTTGCCATCTACAAGTTGGGTGGTGATCAGAGGACAGCAGTGGGTTAACAGCACTTTAACTGAGTCAAACTGTTAATTGGAATAGAATCCATCTCAATTTATTCCTGGAAAGAGTTCTGCTTTTCTGAGGCATTAGGAATAAATTGAGGTGGATCCCATTCCAATTAGAATTTCTGATTAAGACCATCGCTTCAGGAGGACAAGCTTAGTAAAGCCACGGCACTTGGAAATCTATATGGCTGAGGGATCTTAGGTAGAAAGGTTACTTGCTGAGGAGAAAGTCATAACAACCCAACTCCCTGGGGACTCTATCCCACTCCCAGGATTTCAAGCAGAATGACCGACATTTGAAGGTCAGGTGAAGGGAGTATTTTTGTTGAATCATAGGATTTCAGGGTTGGAACCTTTTGTAAACAAAAGGACTAAGCTCAGAGAGGAGAAAGGAGTTGCTGACAGGGACAGTAATCAGGGGAATCTCTTCAATCATTATCTTATGGGGGTAACCCTATGAGGTAGGTTCTATTTCTATTCCCTATTTACACAAGAGGAAAAATGGGCATGGGGAAGTTAGTTATCTTACCTGAAGGCATACAAATAGCCAGTTGTAGAGAGCTAAATGTGAACCTGGGCTCCAGGGGGCCAGAATCAGCACTCTCACAATCATGCTATTCCAAGACAGTTCTTGCTGAATCTTCACACTTTTATCATGGTGCTCTTATTCTCACGAGGCCCGGGAAAGTCACAAAGTCGGTCCATGACCCATGCATTAAATTTCGTGGGCAATCTGCCCCTAAGCCTGCTGCCACGGCTCCAGCATTGGCCTCTGGAGACCCTACACTCTCCATCCTTCTCTTCCTGCGGGCATGACTGGCTTTGACAGATTGTTTTCCATGGAGAGAATAGGTGTTAGGGCTGACATCTATCTAAATACTCTCAAGTGCCCAAACTTCCTTTAAAACAATCACCTCGTTAAATACAAACTGCAAACCCCATTCTAGGCTTGGTCATTTTAAAGTCCATTGAGCCAGCCTGGGAAGCACCAATGTGAGGCCGTTCCTAAGGAGAATTTGGGAATGCCGGACAAAGCAGCCTCTGTTTCCTCCCTTGGCTCCCATATTAAGTGACTGAACAATTCCAGGCAAAGCCATGCTTGAATAAATAAGCTTTATATCAGAAACACCCTATTTGATGCTTGTTCTATCACTTAACTACATTTTCTCAGATAATTGATTTAGCCTTTCAATACCTCAGTGTTCTCTTAAAATAGGAATAATGGTATCTACCTCATGGCACTGTTTTGAGGAGTTGGGATAAATATATAAAGCACCATGTGTATGATAGAGGCAGGGATCGATGAATGTGAGACATTCTTTTATTATTATCATTATCATTTCTCCTGCCCTACAGGATTTTTATTCCAGAGGGTTCAGAATTCTTAGATCTCCAAGGAGCAATTCCAGTCTTTGAAATGGGTTCAAGAGCAGTTTTGGTAGGGAAAGGGATGCTTGGATCACACCTGAGCTCTATGCTGCTCTTATTTCTCAGGGGGACACAGGGCTCACCTTGCAGCCTCAGGTTCCTCCTGTGTCCATCATGTGACCACAGTGTCTATGAAAATTTTAGGTTCAATGCATTGACCTTAAGAAGCTTCCAGAGGTCCTGGAAAGCAGAGACCCAGGAAGAAATGTCTACTTTTGTCTTCTTATCTGCAGAACGGTGTCTTAGTCAGCAGTCTTACCACTATAGTCACAAACCTGACCACACAACTTAGAGAAAGGAATATTTATTTGTTCACAGTTTTTGGAAAGTTGGGGGTTCAGTCCATGTGAGGCTGGTATCTGCAGAGCTCAGAGCCTGGTGGTGGGAGATGGAGAGGGGGGAGCTGGAGGCTTCACTCTCACATCATGGAGGCCGGAAGCCTGAGAGAGAGCAAGGGTAGTCAGAGACACAGCACAGTCCCCCAGACCACGGCCCAGGGGCGCACCTCCAGCTATACCCAATCACCCTGGGTTTCCACCCAGAAAAAGCCATTACAATGGAGTTATCCTCTGATGAGATCACAACTCTCATGATTTAACTAATCAATCCTGAATATTAATAAATAAGCTCTTGAGGGGCATTCTATATCTAACTATACAGCAGGGAAATTTCAGCCTCGTCAGCAAGTCTCACGTCTGGCTCAGGCAGAAGCACCACACCAATTCAGCTCAAGCCTGAGCCTAGGATCTAAACTGGTGCTGAGGGTGAACACAGGGCCATATCCACTCATTCATTTCTATTAATATTGTATGTAGTCCCCGCAGGAGAGATACCTGGTCCTACCCTTCTGTAGTTTGCTGTCTAACAGATGAGAAAGAGAAACAAGTAGGGATCACATAGTGTGAGTGTTGAGTGTGGGCAAAGGACAGCCCCATGGTGCTTCAGGTCAGTTTGCAATTCAGATTCAAATCCTCAATACAGCCCACAGGGGTCTCTGCCATTCAGTGCTGCCAACACCCACCAGCTTAGTTTCAACTGCACGAGAGTCATCAGGCTTCTTTGCTGTTCAGTGAGTAGACCATATTTTTTTAGGCTCAGGATCAAGCTTTGTTCCTAGCCTCTGGCCCTCTATTCATCTAGACTTTGCCTTTCTCCCTCCCTCCCTCCCTCCCTCCCTCCCTCCCTCCTCTTTCTTTCTTTCTTTCTTTCTTTCTTTCTTTCTTTCTTTCTTTCTTTCTCTTTTTCTTTTCTTTCTCTTATACTGGGGATTGAACCCAGGGGTATTCTACCTCTAAACTATACCCTCAGTCTTTTTTTTATTTGTTTATTTTATTTTATTTTGAAACAAGGTCTTGCTAAGTTGCTGAGGCCAGCCTTGAACCTGTGATTCTCTTGTCTCTGCCTCCCAGAGATACTGGGTTTATAGGCATGAGCCACCACACCTGGTTTATCTGGACTTCTTAACTGCAGGGAGCTTACCCTTGATCCCCAGACCAGGAGACTTCTATCACCTTTATGTTTGCACTTAGCATGGCTCCTGATGCCTGGGTACCAGTACCACATATTTTCATTGGCTGAATATAGAATAACTCTTTATGGATTCTCTCCTCCTCCTTTTCCCAGATATCTAGGCTGTCTACATGCCCACATTGCTGCTAGCACTGTAAAACCTTTCTGATCTCTGTTCAACACAAAGCTATCTCCAAGATGCCCACTATTCAAAGGAAAAATTCTAGCAAATGCTGAGAAATTATAAATTTTCTTTTAGCATAAGCCTGCTCAAATTCTTATTTTGAGGTCTGGTCCTTCCTACCATATAAATAATAAAGCACCACTGTAGTAATGGGAAGCATCCTGGGCTTTTTGTTCTGGTCATGGTGGTGTTTTTAACATCAAACGTTTTTCTTCCCACTACTCATGGGTGAGATGGAGCTGAGCGTTGGATTGGGGGGATTTTGTGAACATCATTAAAGTGTTATATAGTACACAGTTAAGTACCCCATATTAAAAGCAAAGGCAATACATAGCAGCACTCATCGCCTACTTATGTCCTACAGTAATAACATCTCCAGACCTATTTGGCGTGTGGACATGCTATGCAGTGGTGCTCAACTACTTATTTCTTCTGAATTCTACATTTAGTGCCCTCATATTGTCACTGTACCTTGAAAGCCATATGGTGAGAAAACTTACCATGAAATGAGAAGGTGCTACAAATCAAACCTTCCTCATCTTTCTTGTCTTCTTCTTTTGAACCTAGGGGCATTCTACCTCTGAGCTATATCTCTATTTTATTTTTTATGTTGAAACAAGGTCTCACTAAGTTGCTGAGAGCCTAAGTCGCTGAGGCTGGCTGTGAACTTGAGATCCTCCTGTCTCAGCCTCCCAAGTACTGGGATTACAGGTGTGTGCCACCACACCAGCTGAAGAGCCTTGTTATGATCAGTTAATATAAAAGAGTGATCCTAAATATAAGCTGACTGTTTCAAAATTTTGCACCTGAAGTGGATTTTTGTTCAGGTATGAATGTGGAGCTACTTTGTATTTAGGTGTATGCTTGATAACCTCAAGCAAGGGGCTGTGTCTAGAGTTTTGGCCAAAATTTGGCCCCTCCAAGCTGGCTAATGTGAGATAAAACAGCATCACTTAGCCGGCACATGTTTGTAATCCCAGAACATGGGAGGCTGAGACAGGAGGATTGCTCAGGTCTAAAGCCAGCCTCAGCTACTCAATGAGGCTCTCAGCAACTTAATGAGACCCTGTTTCCAAATAAAATATAAAATTGGTCTGAGAGTATATCCCGGGAGTAGAAAGCCCCTGGGTTTCATCCCCAGTACCACAAAAAAAAAAGAAAAAAAGAGAGAGAAAGAAAGAAAGAAAGGAAGGAAGGAAGGAAGGAAGGAAGGAAGGAAGGAAAGAGCCCAGCATCACTTGCTCTTCCAATCCTTATTTCTATTTAAAAATTCTAGACCTGAATAAACACAGAAAAGAATCTTTTATAATAAACTGTGTTCCGAGAGTTTTCCAGGTTCCACTCGATTATTTCACAATCTTGAGTTCACTTTAAAAGGACAGAGGCTGAGCACAGGTAATCAAAGCCCTGGCCACAAGGACTTGGGTTGTATTTTCTAAGAACTATGTATATTTTAGCTTATGCTTAATATTGCATTTATTTGTAAAAAATGTAAATAAAACTGACATTATAGGCCCCAAATAATAAGGTAAATAAAATAATAATTTTTTTTAAAAGAGAGCTGGTTGTTATGCATGAGCCAGCATACCACTGCCATTACTCAGAGACAAACAAGGTCGGGGCCTGTTTCCCAGAAGTTTGCAACTCAGTAGCACACTCAGGATCACACACACACACACACACACACACACACACACACACACACACACGCAGGCTATGGGGATATCAGCCAGGGCAGAATGACATGCATTAACTAAGCAATGGGCAGTGACCTGGGAAGGATACCAGAACTCAGCTTGTTGTTGGACTTGACTGACTGACTTTAAATAACAAAATAAAACATTTACAGAGGGGACCTAGAACCCCTGCTTTGTCACCTAATTAATTTTTGGACCCTGATTAATTATTCAGAAAGATCTTTTTATAGGCACCAAGTTTCAATCTGTGATCAATTCCTATGCTTAGCTTAACATGAGTTTCTTAACTTCTCCTTTCATCAAATGAACATCAGACGGAGATGAATGTGTGCAGGTCAGACTGTCTGGATATATCAGAGAGCTTGGAATACCTCCAAAGATGGGTGCTGTGGACCAGGTCCACGGTGTGGTTCATTAATTAATTTAGCCTGTTCATCATTGGAGCTGTGTAAAGTGTGTATTGATTTTTCTCCCAACAATTAACCAATGTGAAGTAGCAGTCCCCCAAACCAAGATAAAATATTAGTTGTATTAAAAATGTGTAGGGCTCATTTTTGCAGTTTTAGAGGCCAAGAGATTGCTAAAATTCTTGAAAGACAGGCACGGTATCTTAAGACAATCTAGCAATAGTACCTGCTTGCACAGTGGTCTCTGAGCCTTGGCTTAAAGAGCTTGCTCCCTCCCATTTTTCCCCAACCACCAATCTTTGTGGGGGAGGGACGTGGTTTGTATTGGTGTTTGAACCCAGGGGCGTTCTATCTCTAAGCAACACCTTCAGCCCTTTTTTATTTATTTTATTTTGAAACAGGTTCTCACTAAATTACTAAGGGTCTCACTAAGTTGTTGACGCTGGCCTCTAACCTGAGATCTTCTTGTCTCAACCTCCCAAGAACTGGCATGTACCACCAGGCCAGGCTCTCACCCCCAGTCTTAACAGGTGACATTGCCCTGGGTTGATTTGCTGAACTCTAAACGGTTTTGTTCCAATTTAACCCTCATGTTTGCTTGTAGCACTTGTTTGGGAGAAAAAAGGTCAACCTCTGAGTTTTAAAATTCTATCTACACCATAATGTACCACCACCACCAACAAAGACAACAAAAATCCACTTATACTCCTTTGTGTATCTATAGGAGTGAACTAGGGGCCAAAGAGATGTTAGTGGAATAGTGGGAGGAAGAGAAAGGACAGAGAACAGGGAGAAGGGAGAGTGGAGGGAGCGATGGAGACAGGGTTGGGAGATGAGGGAGTTTCTGAAAGACAAGGGGTGCAAAAAACAAACAACAAACAAACATAAAAACACACAGATAAAGTCAGGGGAGAAGGAGAGGGACAGGTAAATCCATCCCGCTGGGGAGGCAACCTGAGCTACCCTGGAATCTCAGCTCTCCCACCAGCTTTCCTTATTCTTATCATTCTGATCTCAGCTTTGGGGTCTGTACAGTGGCGGAGGAAATACCTATGTCTAATATAAAAACCTATACCTGCCATGTCCTCCAGAGAATCAGATGAAGAAGTCTACCAAAAAAATTAGAGAAACGTCCATGCAAGGGCAGCAGGGGATGTTCTCTGGATGGCTTTTAAGAACAGCTTCTCCGGCAGGCCCCGGGTTGGGCCTTCCCAGGAATCTGAGCATATGAGCAGAGCTCCTCGGCCGCAGCGGCCGGGCCAGGACCGCCGCCGCTCACCGGGTCTCGGCGCAGCAGAGGTGCGGGCGGCCGCCAATGAACTTTCCACAAAGACAGTTTGCTTGGCGCGAATCTCCATCCATAACCTTTACCGGTCTCTGTAGACTCATTACGGCCATTAGGCTGTGGACTCAGCGCTGCTTTAGCT
Source organism: Muscardinus avellanarius (assembly GCF_963383645.1). Taxonomy (NCBI): domain Eukaryota; kingdom Metazoa; phylum Chordata; class Mammalia; order Rodentia; family Gliridae; genus Muscardinus; species Muscardinus avellanarius. The sequence continues at coordinate 125,471,418 of NC_137788.1, forward strand.
CTTAAGTTAATACAACCGAGACTTTTTTACTTTCCTATTGGGAAGGAACATGTGCAATTTCAGTGATTTCTTAGATCATTCCATAAGTAAATCAAATATTCTTTCAAGCCCAGTTATCAAAATTGTGTCCTTTGATACCGCGCCTTCCATCAAACTGCGGTAATCCGCTGCAACACATTGGAAACCTCCGTTCTCTCTTAATATCGTTCCTACTAGATAGAGTAATTAAATTTGTACTTTTTTTTTTTACAAGTCGTACTCAATAAATCTGAATAAATTAACAACGCATTACTAAGACTGCTACATTAAATTTGCATAGTGCATTTAATGAATATGCAACTGTAAGGGAAAAGGTCCTAGACTGCGAACCTTCTACATTAGCATAACTACTTCCAGCATGTTTCTTAAATAATGCACTCATTTGCACATCACTGACTTGGCTAATTCTAACTTCAGTCAGGGTAGCCTTGTAATTAAGACTCTTGCTTTAATTTTTAATGAAGTTTATGTTACATCAATCCTGACAGTAATGAGGGGACATGGAAACAAAAAGGCTGCTAATAATTAAATTCACAAACCAGTTTGAGGGATAATAATTCCTGAGGAGAAATTACATGACTAATTATTAATTAAATATTCATACTATTGCGCAGCCATCTCGCTTAACGGCTCTTCTTGTTGGTAATAACATTGAGATGTGGCTGCCTTTTTGCCAACCGTTCTGAGTTTAAGGTCTCTGGTTAATTTTAGTGCGCCATGAATCAATATGACACAAAAAAATAAAATTGTTTTAATTGGTATCATTTTATTGTGTCTAAATATTACTACAGTTGGTTTAGTTTGTGGAGAATTAATCTAGTTAGTCGGTGCCTGTTTTATGGAAACATAAATCCAGTTTATATCCATAAACATCTAATGGCAGGACAACTTGACCTTTTTTTTTTGTAACATTACTGTTTACAGATAATTACACCAACTCTTTAAAAGGTTATTTAATAGCTTTGCATTCATCACAGTAAAATGAAAAAAACATGCAATATTATTTAACTCCAGCCTGTTCTGAGGAGGTCTCTGAGACCCTCATTTACCCCCGCTGAAAAGTAAGCAGGATTAATGTGTGGGTTTTTAGGAAACGTATGAGAGCTTTCTTTGAATGTGTACAAACAGATTTATATGTTTGGGTCTGGCTCTTCCCATGTCTAACTCATAATCAAGATGGGGGTCTGATAAAAAAAAGAAAATATTCCCCATTCTCTCGACTTCCCATTGCAGGAAGACAAGAGAACAGAAGCCTTAAAATTCTAGATCTCAGAAACGGCGATAATTTCCCTACAAAACCCAATAAACAAACATTACAAAATCAGAGAAATTACTATGATGAAGTCTAATTGGTTGCGATATTTATCGTAGACACTTTTTTCCCTTCCATGTTCTCAGTGGTATTTTGGAACCTACATTTATAACGAGAAAGTCCCCATCTGGAGGCAAGTTTAGCAAGGACAAGAAAAAAATAATCGACAACATTAAATGAATAGCATTAATCACTAAATTAGAACAGATTATGGCATTTGTTTAAAGCTCTGCTAAATTCAAGATAATGTGCTTTATGAAGATCATTTTGCCTATTATGAAATTAAATAGACACACAAAGAAGGACCATTGGATCCCACAGGGGCTTTTGGAAATTCTGAACCAGGGAAAACCTTTTAGTTCATTTTTCTCATAATTTAAACTAGTTGATTCATCAAAGTGAACCAAGTCTTTAGCCATAAACCATGGGCCAAGGATTCCCCCCCAGCTACTTCCTGTCACTTTACTACAAGCTGACAGGTTTGTAGGGCATTATTACCGGGCCTGATGTGTGCCAATTGCCGCCTTTTACTAAATCTTAAAAAATCTTTTTGACTTTCCTCTTTTGTCGCCTCTCTTAAACTAACACCTGAAGGCAATTTGTAAAGACTGCTCACTATGAAATAATTTATTGGTGTAGGTCAACGTAAAGCTATCACAATAAGTCCTGAGTCCCCTTGTCCTGTCTTTTGCCTCTTTCATTTGAGGAAATTCTGCTAGATGGGAAACCCTAGGTGGGGAACAAAAAGTCTCCCAAACTAGGCAAAGTACAGACCACACGAGTGTCCAGGCTGGCTGGCAACACTCCGGGGTCCTCGTTCCAGAAGCGTCTGCAGAGATCTGCCTCTTTCCTCCCTCACTGCCAAGTGTGTGCTGCGCCTGCTCCCAGTAGCGTGAGTAGAGGGAACCATCCGTCACCAAGCAGCTCGTGGCTGACCAGAGGCTGATGCTGTGTCCTTAGAGAAGGAGGCCTTGGGAACCAGATACACCTCGTTGCCCATCTCCCTTGGCCCCAGAAAGAGCATATATAACTTTGTCTCTCTGAACTGTAGTCTCTTTTCTGAATGGAGATAATCGGCCCTCTTTGCAGATTGTTGTGAAAATTAGTGACATGCAAGTGCTTAGCACTGTGCTGGGCATTCGAGAGGCTGGCCGGTGCAAACCATCAGTAGTTGTTACCACTGTTACCCTTGCCAAGGGAGATCATGAGGAGTTCTACCATGGGAGGGCCATTCCTGCGAGATGAACAGCATTCTTAAGGCTTCTTCTTTTAAAAAACACAGACTGGGCACCTTGAAAAGGGATCCCCGGCGAGGTCCTCATTGGTCACCTGAGCCTTTGGGTGGGTTTCTGCACCAGCTTCCTTTTTTCTGTGATGGGTATATGCAATCATACCAGAGAGGGGAAGTAGAAGAGCGTGGGGGAAAGAGGAATGCAAATGGAAAGCGGGGCACGAGAAGGCAAGCAGAGCTCATAAGGGAAACTGCTATATGCAACTGAACGATTTAATCTCTGAGGTTCAAGGCTAGGGTCTCTAAAAGACCCAAACACCACCCTGTTTTGCAGATGTGGATTTCAGAGTTCTTGAGCTCTAGGCCTGTGAAGTGATAGCTAGTAAAGCCATAACGAAAGTCATCTCACTTTTTCTAGAACAGCTTCATTTCTGTCCTCCAGGCCTGTGTCTATGGGGCTTCGATTAGAAAGAAGAGGTGGGGTAGGTCAGAAACTGTCAGCTTCCAGAGCCGGTGAGTGACGAACTCCTGGAAGGGGCACTGCCTTCAGTTTTTAACAAGCATCATCAGAGATCTGCCTCAAATACCAAAGGATGTAAAGCCGTTCCTGCGGCCTCTCTTCTCTCACTAACACCCAACCTTACCTTGTAGTTTGGAATAAATTGAGGAGAATTGCAGGTGTCCAGCACTCTCTGATCCTGCTCTAGGAAGGTGTAGAATGGAGGCACCTCTGGGTTTGAGTTGGACAGACTCCAGCTCCCTCACGCCCTGCCGTGTGACTTGAATGATGGATGTGATCTCTCAGAGCCTCCTGTGGAGGGAGTGGGGGGCTCTGCCCCTCCCAGAACCATGTGCAGGTCAAGTGACACAGGAGAGGAAGGGCTCAGGTGCCTGGCGATTGGCGCCATCTCTTTGACTATGCCAGAAGTAAACCCAAATCTCCCTTCAGCGTGAGCATTAATTGTTTAGACAGGATTACATACGTGTTTCAAAAATCCTTCAGTTTGGCTCTATGATGTTTCTGTGAGGTTGTGCGCATGCGTGGTTTTTAATTTTGTTTTGACTAATCATCCGAGATTTGGGGGGTCAGCCCTTATGTCTCTACAGACTCATAGTCTGCATAATTAGTTAGGGGGATTAAACGAATTCAGTTTGTTTGGAGAGCATGACAGTGTCTGACACATTGCAAATATAAATAAGATATAAAAGTTATGCCCTAAGTAGACTCCAATCCTAAAAAGCTCTCTGTTCTCATCCTGCAGCCTCCTTCCTCAGCCCATCAGAGTCACAAGTCATGACCTTGTCAATGCTGCTTCCTTTGCCTTGAATGACTTTCTCTTTCCACTTGGCCGCCTGTTAAGCTCTTATTCATCCTTCAAAACCCAGATAAACAACTCCTTCCAGAAAGTCTTCTACCTCTCTCTGTCTCTCCCAACCCTTTCTCTCCTAGGCTAACTTTACAGTGCGCCCACACTTTTTTTTGTGTGTGTGGTACTGGGGTTCCTGGAAGCCCTTCTACCTCCGGGCTCCACTCCCAGACACCTATTTTGTATTTTTATTTGGAAACAGGGTCTCTTAAGCCAGCGCACGCGCCTGGCTTCGAACCTGCGCGATCCTCCTGTCGCTGCCTCCCAAGCGCGGGGATTACAAGCGTGCACCACCACGCCCGGCGTGCGCCCACACTTTTGCTGTTCTTTGCACACCATGCTATAGACGATCTGTTTATGCTTCTACTACCAGGGAAAGAATGTGTATTTGTCAAATCAAATTGAATTCATATGACAAGTAGCCATTCCACGATTATATCTATCCACCTGAACATCAGAATTTCAATATGCGTCTCTTAATAAGGCAGTGTGTACTTCATGAGAAGAGCTTTTCTTTTTCTTTTTCTTTCAAGCAAGAAGCGAGAAGACAATTGTAATGAGATGCAATGGAATGGGGACGGGAAGAAAGTGACTTGTCAATTAGAAACGGCAGTTTCCCGCAGGCCAGGATCAATTCGGAATGAACTATCCCTTGCCATTGTGACTGGCCATTCGGTGACAAATCGAAAACTCCTGTCTGAATTTTAATTAAAAGAGCAACTTAAGGTCCCAACTCACTTGGCACATATGCATGATCTGCTCTGTGTTTACAGCATCTGCCATGACGCTGTGAATCACTTCAAGCCCGGAGTGTTTGCAGGTGCTGTGCTGACCTCCCAGGACAAGAGTCAATAGTGTGAAAGCAAACAAGTAGCAAACCGTGTCGGTCATGCACAGCTTGGTTACGCCCAAGGCAGAAGGTGAACCCCCAACCTCTCCGAGCATCTCCCTGTGCCCTCCCCTATTAGACACGGTGTCCAAGGGACAGGAGTCTCACGGGTGAGGATGTGTGACGTCAGTAAGTTCCGTTAGAGTTTAGAAGTCAGAGGGAAAATCGCGCTGCCTATAATCCCAATCCTCGGGAGGCTGAGGCAGGAGGATTATAAGTTTAAGGCCAGCCTTAGCAACTTAGCAAGACTGTGTTTCAAAATAAAAACAAATAAAAATACAAAAGGGTTGAGGTATAGCTCAGAGGTAAAATGCCCCTGGGTTCAATCCCTAGTACAAAGAGAGAGGGAAGGAGAGAGGGAGAAATGAGAGATTACAAGTGTGTGCTGCCATGCCTGGCAAACTACTCTTTACAAAGATATTTGGCTGGGTGTGATGGTGCATGCCTGCAATCTTGGTACTTGAGAGGCTGAGGTAGGAGGCTCACAGGTTCAAGGCCAGCCTCGGCAACTTAGTGACCCTGTTTCAAAATAAAGGATAAAATAGGACTGGGGATATAGCTCAGAGGTAGGCTACCCCTGAGTTCAATCCCTGCTACCAGAATAAATAAATATAAAAAATAAAAAGTCATTGGGCCAATGCTTTGTCACACTCATTTTTTTCTATTTCATTTTTTATAACTTGCCCAATACTTTCTAGACCATGACAAGTTCTCTCCAAGATTAACTAGAGAATACACCTTCCTTCCTGTTAAAATGGAACTATATGAGCCGGGTGTGGTGGTGCACGCTTGTAATCCCCGCGCTTGGGAGGTTGAGACAGGAGGATCACACAGGTTTGAAGCCAGCCTCAGCTACTGAGTGAGACCCTGTTTCCAAATAAAATATAAAATAGGTCTGGAGGTAGAAAAGCCCCTGAGTTTCACCCCCTGTACCACTAAAAAACAAAAAAATATGGATCTATATGATAAGCATGACAACAATTCCCATAATTTAATTTAAAAATACCTATAGAGATTCCCCCTGGGCTGGGCCACCACATGAACACAGCAGATGGAGTATTGTCCTGCCTAGTCCTGATATAACAGCTTTTTGGAGAAAAGACCAACACTGTTTCTATTTTACAGGCAAGGAAACTGAGATTTGGAGAGGCTGATCCGTTTCCCTGAGTTACAGAGCAGAAGGAGGTGGAGGCAGGAATTGGAACTGTGCCTGTTTGACTCAGCTGGAGTTGAGAGGCCCAGTTCTCTGCTGCCCATCCTAGCCTCAGGATGGAGAACTCAGACCCTCTGGCTACAGCTGGAAGGAGTGGGACTGGGCACCACACTGTCCCCATCACAGATGCGCCGGCTTCCTTGCTAGTGCGGCCAGGTCTTCTCCCAGCTCTAGGGAAAGGATGGGTGCAGGGAAAATGCAGGGAAAGGCATTTTATTCTAATTTTGGCCAGCACTGAGGGTCAGAAATGCCCTCCTATGTTGGGCTAAATTTCACTCCTGTTGAAGTTAAGCTTCTTCCGCCGGTTTTGGTCTTGGTGTCGAGATGCTATGGGAGAAGTCTCATATTTCTCTTCATGTGACATGAATTTTGGAGACAATTACAATGTGTCCTTTGAGTGCATTTATCCTCAGAAGAAAGAATTAGAGCTTCTTCTGCCTCCTCTCTGATAGCCTGGCTTCGGCCTTGTTACCGTGGTGAATACACTATTTTAAGCTGAATGGACTCTTCTGCGGTGACCAGCTGACCAGCGGAGGTGGAGGGGTAGGGAGTCTCCTCCCCTGCCTGTGTGCCCAGACCTGCAGGAACTGCCGCTCTGCCTTGCTGTCTGCCCTTCAGGTTCCATGTAGTTCATGGTTTACAAAAATCCACATACAGATTGAGTTTCCCTTATCTGAAATGTTCAGAGCTAGAAGTATTTCAGAGGGTTGTTGTTGTTGTTGTTGTTGTTTTTGTGGTACTGGGGTTCCTGAAAAGCCTTCTACCTCTGTGCTACACTTCCAGACCTATTTTTATATTTTTATTTAGAAACAGGGTCTCTTTACCATGCCCGGCAACCTTTTTGAAAAATATCTGCACAGATTTTTACTGGTTGAACATTCCTAATCTGAAGATATCCAAATCTAAAATTCTCTGAAATTGTGCACTTAAAAAGTTTTGGCTTGCAGGGAGTGGTGGCGCACGCTTGTAATCCCCGTGCGTGGTGCGTGGGAGGCGGAGACAGGAGGATCCCGCAGGTTCGAAGTCAGCTTCGCTGGCTTCAGAGACCCTGTTTCCAAATAAAATATAAAATAGGTTTGGGAGTGTAGCACGGAGGTAGAAGGGTTTCCAGGAACCCCAGTACCACACACACACACACACACACACACACACACACACACACACAATTATATTGCTGGGTCAGAGGGCATGTGCCCCTACTAGGAGTTATGACATGAAAGATTATTTCACCAAAAGGTGGCAAAGCCCACTGCAGGCTGCAGCTAGCACCCACATCTAAGGAAGGGTAGACCATGCATGTGCGACCAGAGCCTGCTGAGAGCCGACCTGCAGCACCTGAAGGTGGCGGTGTGGCCGCGCCCAGAGAACTTCCCAGGCAGGCGCCATGGCTGGGAGGGCTCCTCCTGTGCATGAAGAGGCTTCCTCCTCTGGGCTGCGCTGTGCCCCAGACTCCTCTCACAGACTCAAGGCCTGAGCACTCCCGATTCTGGCCAAGAGACTTGGGGTTGCAGGGCTACCTCTCCAGGCCTCTGTGCATGGAGAAACATGAAAGAAATCTGCATTCATTCAGTGGATTCAAAGCCTACTTCAATGTAGCCATGGTTAGCTCCCGAAAATACCATGACATTTCCCACATGGAGGTCCCTTCCCTGTGTCTTGTGTTCTAGCAGGAAGTTGTTGCCTTTTAAAACCTTCCTCTAGGTGAAGACAGGAGGATCACACAGGTTCGAAGCCAGCTGCGCTGGTTTGAGAGACCCTGTTTCCAAATAAAAAAAAATAAGTCTGGGAATGTAGCCCGGAGGTAGAAGGGTTTCCAGGAACCCCAGTACCACCAAAAATAAATAAATAAATAAATAAATAAATAAATAAATAAATTTTAGGTGTTTAGGTGTGTACTTGGGAGGCTGAGATGGGAGGATTGCAGGTTCACAGCCAGCCTCAGCTACTTAGTGAGGCCCTCTGCAACTTAATGAGATCCTGTCTCAAAATAAAAAATAAAAATAGGGCTGGGGTGTGTGTGGGGCTCGGAGGTAGAATGCTCCTGGGTTCCATCCCCAGTTCCAAAAAAAAAAAAAAAAAGTTAAAAACCAAGTGGTGCAATGGTATATACCTGCCATCCCAATACTTGAGAGGCTGAGACAGGATGATCAAAGGTTTGAGGTCAACTGCAACAATTTAGCAAGATCCTCTGTGACTTAACAAGACCCTGTTTCAAAAAAATAAAAATAGGGCTGGGGAGTGTAGCTTGGAGGCAGAATGTCCCTGCATTCATTCCCCACAACCCCCCCCCCCACACACACACACAGTGAAAACCAAAGAGCATATCATAGATCCCAGAGGCACAGCGGGGGCGAGTGTTTCTGGTTTATTTCCAACAACAGTTCTCCCCGTGTTCTCTGCACCGAAACCCAGTAGCTCCCTCAAGCCACACGCCAGTTCTGGCGCTCTCTCCTACAGTTACACAGCTTGTGTAACTGCAGCCTGTGAACACCCCCACCCTGCACTTCTCTGCAAGCACCCCCTTTACGTAATCCTCCCTGCCATTATCTAAAAATATGTCAGTGCACTTGGTCAAGAGCAGGTTTTAGGCATACATTTACACTCGCCACTCCCAAAGCATTGCGATGAGCCTGTTGGAATTTCTGGGGTAAAAGCTCAGAAATTCCAATAAGCCCTAGACTATACTCACAAATGAAAACGCTTCTTTGAATTCTCTGCTGAAAGATTGGGAGAATGGTTAGAACAACAGAGGCAATACCTCCTTCCATAACCCACTTCTGCTCTCTCTAAAGGTCTTCATTAAACTGAGGGGAAAGGGCGCCTGGTTAGGTGCCAGATGATTCTGTGAGCTGGAATTCTTTTCTAACCACCTACTAGCTGTGCAAAGTTATCCATCTCAAAAGATAACCCGGCTATCTTTTTGAGCCTCTGTGTCCTAACTTATAAAACAGGGGTGTTTGAAAACCATAAGGTTTTCTTAATTAATTAACTTTTTGTGGTCCTGGGGATTGAACTCAGAGGCATTCTACCTCTGAGCTACACTCCCAGATCTTTTAAAAATTCTTTTTGAAAATTCAAAACTCAGTAAGTTGCTGAGGGCCTCACCAAGTTGCTGAAACTGGCCTCAAACCTAGGATCCTCCTGTCTCAGCTTCCCAAGTACAGGGATTACAGTTATGCACCACCATGTCCAGTTGAAAACTGGGAGTTTGGGGGGGGATCTGATTGGTTGAAGTACCTAGAAGCCACAAAGTTGTTGCCCTCACAACTCAGAGCCTCTGACTGTAACGGTGCTTTGATTAGTTGTCCAGTTTGGAATGGGCAGCATGGCAGAAGACTCCGAAACAGGACTCAGCCCAGCCCAGCCCCGCCAGCCATGCTTGCTGGAGTGTCCTGAGAAACCCCCTCTGCATCTCAGCTTCCTAATGAGACAGTCATAAGTCTCTCCACCAGTGAGTTGGGGTTTGACCTTTAAATGAGCGTCCCTCGTGCGTTACCTGAACCCAAGAGGAGGAGATAGCAGCCTTTCTTTCTCAGTGTTGGTAGATAGAAATCTAGCAGTGGGTTTTGACTCACTCATGCTTTCCTTCCTGCCTGGCTGTCTGTTTTTCAAAGCTGTGATCTCATTCCATTCTCATAAGAACCTCCTGAGTCTGGCAGGGCCGATATTAATATTGTATTTTGCAGTTTATAGGTGATGACGACGAAGCCCTGGGAGGCAGGGAGACCTGCAGAGATCACCAGGAGAGCTGATTAGGTTCCCGATCTCCAGGAACCTGAGGGGGCTTGTGCAGGACCCACAGAACCCCTTCTCCCCACAACCACCCTGGCCAGATCCCAGTCTTCTTTTGCCTGGGAATCGTGGCAGCTTCTAGCTAGTGTTGCTGCTCCCCCACCCCAGCCCATTCTTAATACGGTGGCCAGAGTGATACGTATAACATGTAAGTCACCTGCTTATGTTCCTCCTCAACTCAGACCCTTCCCAGGACTCCAGTCCCACTCAAGGCCAGTACCTAGCCCACTCCACATCCCCAACCTTCCTCCTCATGGTGTATGTGAAGCCAGGCATGGTGGCACATGCCTATAACCCCAGTACTTGGAAGGCTGAGACAGGAGAATTGCAGGTTCAAGATCAGACTCAGCAATATGGTAAGACCCTTAGCAACTTAGCAAAACCCTGTTTCAATGGGGCCAGAGGTATAGCTTGAAAATAGAATGCCTCTGGGTTCAATCCCAGTACCAAAAATAAAAACATAAGAAAGAAAGAAAGGAAGAAAAAAGAAAGAAAAGAAAAAAAGATTTTTAGGTCTTTCCCCACAGTTGTACTGGTATAGTCCTGATTACCTTTACTGTCTGGTACTTTCCCCACAGTATTTATGAAGTGCACATGCATATAATGTGTGTGTGTGTGTGTGTGTGTGTGTGTGTGTGTGTGTGTATTGCTGGGGTCAAGCCAGGGTCTCAAGCATGCCAGGCGAGCCCCTCCCCACTAAGCTACATCCCCAGCCCTGTCATTTACTTTTCAAATGTTTATTGTCCAGAGTCTGTCTCAGTTTCCTGGAATGGGTGCTCGATGTGGGAGAGGCTGGGTGGTGGTCACTGATGTATTTCAGGTGCTGAGAACTGTTCTGGCAGATGAACGTAGGGGAAATATTTGTTGAACGGATGAATGGACCAAAGTAGAACACACAAATATGACCAGAGACACGCCTAAGAACAGAACATAAAAAAATGTCCATTTTCCAAGCTAAATGAAAGAATCTGATCCAAGAAAGCAGACACATTAGCAGAGCCGCAGAATGGAGCTTCATTTGCTCCTGGAGGTGACCTGGGCCTTCTCCAGGGCTGGTGATTCACTCATGCAGTGAATCACCATGTGCAGATTTATAACTTTGTCGCATCAGGGACTGTGTGAAAAGTGGGGCTGGGGGTTCAGCAGTGGGCTGGGCAGTGGGCTGTCTAGGAGGAGGCATCACTACTTTTCCATGTGCGTTTCCTGGGTTTTCACCTTCCGCACTCTTCCTCTCAACCCCTCGCTGGATAAGTGGAACTCAGCCTCCAAAGCCAGCTTTAACCTTGCTTGTTCTGATTCCATGAGCTAAACTAGCTGTTCCTCACGTGTGTTCACTACATGGCGGGCTGGTTATTGTCTATTGATACGGCGTGACTGTGAGGGTCACCCCACAGGGCTGTAACCAGGGCAGTCCCTGCAAACCAGCGACTGCTGACCCTCAGTGTGTGACTGAATCCCGGTACCGGCCCCAATTTGCTGAATTGAATAATTGGGAAAAGCCTTTGGAAAAAAGAAAAAAGATATTTATTAATTTGCTAGAAAATCAAAGAAACCAGCGAACTTAAGTGTTCAGGAGCATGCCTGGGATTCTGTATGAACAAAGGACTCAAATCCTTTTTAAGAATTAGTTCTTTAAATACAATGCACCAATAAAAATTTTTTTAAAAATTAAAAAAAAAGAGATGCCAAAAAAAGAATTAGTTCTTCAGGGAAATGCTGGTGTCTTGTCAGAAGGGACACATTTTTTTTTTTTTTTTTTGCAGTACTGGGGGTAGAACCCAGGGGGCATTTTACCTCGAAGTTACACCCCCAGACCTATTTTATTCTTTATTTTGAAATAAGGTCTCACTAAGTTGCAGAAGGGCTCACTAAGATGCTCCTCAAGCCTCTGAAAAAAGAGCTCTGTACCTTCCAGAAGGAAGTGAGAGGTGTCCATGCGAACAAATCCCATCAGAAACAGAAGGCCCTTTCCTGCTTGCTGGCCGGCAGGTAGACCCTTTAGAACACAGCCTTAAAATGTGCGAACCAGATACACAGGGGTCCTCAGCCTCAGTGCCTGCTTACACTCTGATGCATGGACCATTAGCAGCAGCGGCTGCAGCACCTTGAGAACACGTTAGAATTGCAGCATCTCAGGTCTCGCTCTAAGGCTGTGGTGTCAATCTGCAGTGGAAGATCCCCAGCCGGTGAGCATCACAGGAGATGCTGAGCAGCAGCGCACCGCAGTTCTGACATCAGAAACACCCGTGGAGTGGCTGTCAGCCTCAGCGCTGCAGATGTCAACTTGGCAGGTTCCCAGGTAGTCAACCCAGGCCCCTGGTTTTGAAAAAAATCACCACAGGTGCTTTTACTAAGCAGCAAAGACTTACAACATCTAGAAGTGTGTTTTTCCCATTGGCCTTGTTCCTAATGGACGATACTTGAACCAACTATAAGGATTGCAAGGTGGACAGATTCCTAGGCAATGCCTGACCTGCAATCAGAACCTTGGAGGTGTGGTGGGGCCCTGAAGCGAGTAGTTGAGTAAGTTGTTGGGAGGACCGTAAGTATGCTGGAGCTTATGAACGTCTGCCCTGCAGAGGGGCTGAGGGCGGGCTGACCTGAGCGTGCCCTGCTGTTTTTGCCTACCTAGCATTCCTTCACTGCTGCCCACGCCCTGCGTTGTGTGACATTACTCTTGGAGAACCAGTCTCTCTTATTTTCAGTCCCTGTGGCTTAAATGTGACACGTCTTCCAGGAGTGAGCCTGCCCAGGGAAAAGGGATGCATTCCACCTGCTCATAACGAAGGCCTCGAGGCCAGCTCACCACTGGGTCTTGCCGAGTAGATCAAGGCTGCTTCCGAATATGTGGGGACGCTTGGCTTTCTCCTGGCTTTCTAAGGTGCAGAGGCAAGTCTTGGGCTGCTGGTGGCCATCTTCCTAACAGTTGGGAAACACTGTCCACACAGAAGAAAGAGCCCAGTCAGTGGGGGGGGGAGAGAGAGAGAGAAAGAGAGAGAGAGAGAGAGAGAGAGAGAGAGAGAGAGAGAGAAAAGAAGAAGAAGAAGAAGGAGGAGGAAGAGGAGGAGGAGGAGGAGGAGGAAGAGGAAGAGAAGAAAAGAGAAGAAAAAGAAGTCTTTGCAGAAAAAGAAAAAAATCTTCGCTCTTAGGAATTAGAAGAAAGAGGGTTGCTCCAGAAAAAATAAGAGAGAATCCCAATCTTTGTTTCCAGTTTAAACCAAAGCTTCCTAGAGATTGAAGGAAGACAGGTGCAGAGGCCTGGGAAAGTCCTTTCTCTGGATGGCATCAGTCCCGCCCGGCACTCCCAGCCTTCTGGCGCTATGCAATGTAATCTGACAGTCTTAGGGAATAGTTCTGAGGATCAAATTTTCAACTTTTGTCCAACCTGAACTTGAGTCAAATGGTAAAACTAGGAAGCAAGACGGTGCTTTCTGATTTTCTGATTTTAAACCCATGCTTTTTCTGCTATACCACATAAGAAGGATTTAATGATGTCTGACTGTGTGGCCTTAGACGAGACGCCGACCTATGTGGGCAGCTTCCTCCACTGTGAACTGGAGGGAGATGAGCCTGTTCTGCAGAAGTGTTAGAATGAAATGGCACTGGCTATGCAAGCAGCATTTTGAAAATTACAACATGCAGGATCCTAATACTTGACCATGTGCTACTACTGCGACTGCTACAGCTTTTAGCACTTACAACCACGACTGCTAGTTGCTTACCACTCACAACTGCTACTTCAACATTATTCTACAACTAATAAGCATCTACCTCACAATAGAAATATTAATAGAAATAGACTAGGGTACCAAATCAAGAGAATATGGTTAAGAGAGATAAATAACATGTTTTATCATCGACAATGTGAGAGTTTCCAGTATTATATTGTTGCATGAATTCCTACAATATTTCTACTAGGTCCCCTGTTCCAGGCCCAAGGTTGAGAACTAGTGAGATTTCTTTAATTATGAAAAGTTCCCACTGTGAAAAAGAGAGAGAGTGTGTGAGGCCAGGTATGGGCTTTTTTTTTTTTTTTTTTTGTATTGGGGATTGAACCCAGGGGCATTCTACTTGTGATCTCTACATCCACAGCCTTTTTATTTTTTATTTTGAAACCGGGTTTCACAAAGTTGCTCAGGGCCTCGTTAAATTGCTAAGGCTGGCCTTGAACCTGGGATCCTCCTGTCTCAGCCTCCCAAGTACTGGGATTACAAATGTGCGCCACCACATGGGTATTTAACATGGCAGGAGCAGAACTTGCCTCATTCCTGAGTCCAGCACAGAACTGCACACTAGGTAATACATTTCTTTGTAAAAAAAAAAAAAATGCTTCCTATATGCCATCTGTTGAGAGAGAATCCTGGTTCAAATCCTTTCCCCATTTTCTCACCACAGCCCACATTTTCAGGTGGACTATTCAGTTAGTGTGATTTTCATCCCTTTGAGACTTTCATGTTTTCACAAATCTAATTTCATATTCAGCATCTGCCGCTCAGCTTTCAGAATCACGATGCAGAGACAGGCTCTATGCTGAACTTAGCAATTTAGTTCAACCAACATTTATTGAGCACCACTGAATGTGAGGCAAATTGTGAAGCTCTCCGGCCTTTGCCCCCCGGGTCAGTGGCTGAGCTGCCCACGCCAGCGCTCCGGAGCTCAGCGAGGGAAGCATCCTTTCTCCACGGCGACGACACGTAACCTGAAGGGAAACTTGAGTCTTCTTCGATACCGAGCTTTCTTTTCTGCTGGGCCATGCATGCCAAAGAACACAGAAAGCTTTTTAATTTTAATTGTGAACCATTCCAGCTAAAAAACATCCTTGTGGCTGGCATGTTTAATTGAGCTCCTGAGAGGCTGTGTCGGTGAGACTTGGGGATGAATCACCCGCAGTCCCATTGCTCTCACCGAGAACCCATTGATGTTTCATAAATCCAAGTCGGTACAAATCTAATTGAGTTACCATGCTGAATTAGCTCACATCTAAATGGCATTCATGTCTACAAATGGAATAATTAGAGTCTAGAAAATGGGATATATCAAGTGGTATCCCAAGTGACAACAGGGAGGCATTTGTATTCATTCAATCAACTGCTTTACAAAAAACACTGCTGCTAAGACTTGACTTAGGCACGATGATTAGATGCAGTGTTTGGGCATTTGGTTTCTCTCATTTTTTTATATTTATATTTACCTCCAGGAGGCCTCTTTACTCATTCTTCAGATAGATGAAAGAGAAGAGTTAGGCCCGAAGTTATTTTTGACCACCTGGTTTCAAAAAAAAAAGGAGAAAAAAAAAAGGAAAAAAAAAAAGGAGGGTACAGTCTCATTTCAACCTACAGATCTGTTTGTTTTTAGCGATTGGAAAAAGCTTCTTTATTTCATTCCCTTTGAGCTTCATTTTGATTTCTTTCTCTTTTGCATTTTGCCTCTAAATACACTGGCTAAGATGAATTCTCACCCTAGGGGGGGAGGTACAGTCAGCGTGAACGCCAGACCATTTTCTATTTGAAAAGTACCTCAGTACCTAATCATAAAACATAAAGTTCACATCCTTACCCAGAAGAGATCTCATAAAATGGTTTTACTTCCAAGTTATTTTTACTTGGGAAATTTTCGGATCTCTGAATTTAATACTCCTTCAATTAACACAGTTCAGCTCGGTGAATATTACCGAGGAGGAAGAAGGCATTTTGACGAGGCAGGCTAATAGCCTTCTTCTAATTCACCCTGTAGTCTTCAATCTAATTTACATGCTTAGTTTATTTATTACCCCAATTAAGTTTTGCAAATAGTTTGCAATGAGGTCCCTATGACCTCATAACTCACAATTACTCTTGGGATCTCCTGCCCACTTTGGCACATTTTGAATAATACTGCAATATCTTCCAGGAAAGAATCGTACTTAGAAAATGATGGATGGTGATTGTGAGCATCTTGTCCATAAAAGACAGGACCTGAAATGTGCCTTTGGTTGGCCGCCTGGTGTCTACCTCTTAGCATTTGGACTTTGGGTTATGGATACTCTCTGTGGCCATGGGTAGCTCATTACCGGAGCTTCCTATGACCTTGACTTTCTCATTGAGGGTGGGGATGCTTTGATGTTAGTGGTAAGCAGACACATCAGCACATGCTATCACTTGATGGGAGCTGGAAGACTTTCTGTCTCTGACCATATTCTCCCTTAGTCTGAGCAAATGTACTATGATTGTTTTCAATGTTAACATCAGGAGAAGCCGGGTGAGCAGTGCACAGGAACTTTCTGTTTTATCTTTGCAACTAGTCTGTAAACATAAATTAAAAAAAAAGTTTAGAAAAAAATCTTTGTGTCTGTAGTCCCAAAAGGTAGTGGTGTGTTTACAAGAGTTTCCCTTTTAAAATCATCTCAAGCGTGAGTCAGTCAGACAGGAGCATGTTGGGGGGGAGGGATTTGGGGCTGGGACCTGGTCCTGACAGGTACCAGTCAGGATCCTGGGCAAGCCCCTTCACTCTCTGCATTTCCTAATATTCTGCCTGACTGCTGTGTCATCACCAATGGCAGCATGTCAAGCCTTTATAAAAAACAAACATGAAAATAATGGTTATATTTTTGGAGGCAAAAATTTGTACAATTTTTTTAAATGCTTCTGTTTGGTGCAAAGTAATTATACATCATAATGAGATGCAACATCATACAAACATGAATGCACACACCACTTGGTGTATTTCCCTTCCTGAACAAACATGCACTTATTTGTTTAGTTAGTTATTTTTGTGTGGTACTAGAGATTGAGCCCAGGGGGATTCTACCTCTAATCTACATTCCTGGCCTTTTTTATTTTTTGTGGGGTTTTTTTTGGTGTGTGGTACTGGGGGTGGAACCCAGGGGCTTTTCTACCTCTGGGATATACTCTCAGACCTATTTTTATACTTTATTTAGAAACAGGGTCTGTCTCACTAAGTTGCTGAGAGCCTCACTAAGTAGCTGAGGCTGGCTTCAAACTTGTGTGATCCTCCTGTCTCAGCCTCCCAAGCGTTGGGATTACAAGCATGCGCCACCATGCCTGGTGTGTGTGTGTGTGTGTGTGTGTGTGTGTGTGTGTGTGTGTGTGTTTGGTGGTACTGGGGGTGGAACCCTAAGGCTTTCTACCCCCAGGCTATACTCTCAGACCTATTTTATATTTTATTTGGAAACAGGGTCTCACTAAGTTGCTGAAAGCCTCACTAAGTAGCTGAGGCTGGCTTCGAACCTGTAAGATCCTCCTGTCTCAGCCTCCCAAGCGTTGGGATTACAAGCGTGCGCCACCACGCCCGGCTTTTTGTGTGTGTGTGTGTGGTTTTTTTTAAGCACGCTCTCATTAGGTTATTGAGAGTCTCACTAAGTTGCTGAGGTTGTCCTCAAACCTGTGATCCTCCTATCTCAGACTCTCAAGTACTGGGATTATAGGCATATGTCACAATTCTGGTGGAGGGAGCATTAAGGATAAAAGGGTTGGGATGTGAATAATACTTGTAGATGTTGTAGAAATCATGAAAAGAACAACATGGAAGAGTTTTTGGAGCTAACTACCATTACAGATGACATTTCTGGGTCTTATGGAAATGCCAAACAACTAAATGACATATCCAAGGATTCCATTATGATCAGAAATGGAACCTGTCCCTCCTGTTTCACAAGCTAGGGCTCCTTCCTCCGGGCTATGGTGTTTCCCAATTCTTTAAGATCAGCTCAAAGGTCAAGCAAGGTGATCTGCTGAGGGCTTCCTTTCCAAGTTCACCACCTCTTACTTTGAATAGTCTATTAGTATGCAGCTGTAATGAATTTCTAAATCAAAAGGCTTACCTGTTAAGGAGGTCTGGTTATAATGCAGAGAAAAAATGTTAAAATAAGTGCAGTTGGAGTACTACATAGAACTGAAACAGCCTGATGCTATCCAGGTGCATAAAGCATCTTTTTAGCCCTGTTCTGAACACCTGAAAGTCAACACCCTGAAATCCAAGCTTATCTAAGAACCTAAGTGCCTCCCTTCAGTCCCTTTCTCTCAGCAGCATCTCCCCATCACACTTCCTCAGGTGTGAAATCTTAGAGTCACTATTCCCCTTTTCTGTCATTCTCTTAAGACAAAGTCTTATCTGGGCCTTTGGCAGCAGAGTCCAAGCCTGACTCACCTTCACAAACTCTGCAGCACCTCACAGGACAGTAGATTCCTCTCACACATAAGATGTTACAGACTACTGCTTCAGTGTACCTGTGTAAAAGCTTCCTGTATGAACATTTTCAAAATCTCATGCCCAGCTTCCTCGAGATCTCAAGGAAAGACAATTTTTCTCTGCTTCCCCCCACAACCTGAACTTGTACAAATAGTAAAGGAAAAGTAGTCCATTTTCCTGCAAGCCCAGCTGATGGGCTGACTCACCTGCAAAGGTCAGGTCCCCAAATAACACCCAGAGAAGAAACTCCCCAATTGCCAGGTTAGATGGGACTGCTTTCTGAATATTAAATACTTCCACTATAAGTTCCTACTCATTTCTTAACAATTGCATGTTTGCTATTCTAACCTGTGGGTGCGTCCGTTTAGTCTTGTAATTTACCTTATGCTATTTACCTAGTATGTGTTTACATCCCATGTTGGCAATTTAATTCCTGGAGGAGTACTTTCTGAAATTGTCAAACAATCAAATGCAAATCAGCTTAGCATTTTGAATGCTGCACCTAGCAAAAGTGCAGAAATTTCAAAAAGTGACCTGGTTGAAATTTTAAGTAGACTTTGTCAGTTCCAAACTGGGGAATGGGAGGCGAGTGTGTGCATTTGAAGCAAATAAATTTATTCTTTACCTGGATTCTTTGCAGCAGAAGACAGAAGTGGAAACTATGGCTCAGTCCATTCAGCTTCCAAGAGAAAGGGTTCCTGGGAACTGTGATCCAAGAAGAGAAAGCTTTGAGGAAGGGCCCTCTTGACTCACGGGAACCGAGAGAGTGCTAGTACATTTCTGTGTACCCAGTAAGTTCTGGATTTATTTATTCAACAACTTACTCACCCTGAAAAATAGAGAGATGGAATCAGTTGGCAAGAGGAAAGTCCTAGTTCTCATCTAGTGCAAACACAGAGTCAAAAGTTCTGGGCTGCATGCAAAAAAATAAAAGTCATTCTCTTTGTTCAGGAGAAAAGTTGTGGTTGCTTTTAGCTGCACCTTACATGGGCTCTAACTCAGATGGCTTCATCAAGAAGGAACAACTGTCTTGCATGATAAGGAAGCTCCTGAGCTGGGCTCCATCAGCAGCTCAGTGCTGTGGTTAGAACAGTTCTTTCCATGTCTGCCCTTTGCCAACCCTGACACTTCAGCTTTGTGCTCAGCCTGGTTCCCTTTAAGGATCACATACAGCATCATTTCCTTAGGAAGAAGTGGGCCATTGCTTCCTCATGATTTTTGTAATAGAAGGCATATGCCTAGAAGCCCCAAGCAGAACTCTATTCCAATTGCACTGGCTAAAACCCAGCCAAACGCCTTCCCCTAAACTCAACACTGGCGATGTAAATGAGATTACCAGGCTCGATGTAAGCTAATCAAGACTTACCTTTGAGCTGTGGTCATGTTCTCTGCGGAAGAGAGATCTAAATAAACTTGACTTTATGTTTCTGAGGAAGGAGGGAGGAAGAGTACTGAGTAGGGACCTCATGGTCTGGTTGCACTCTGAAGAATGACTTGAGAATCATGCGTCTGGGATTGGACTATTCTCCCCCACAACATCTGTAAGGCAGATGCAAAGAAGTCAGCAGTTTTAGCACCCTTTGGGGTATCTTCTTAAAAAACAAAAGAGCGAAGATAACAATTATTCTAGGACAAGTCTCCCCACTGTTCAGTTGGATCTGAAGTGTCCACCAAAACATGTCTGTTGAAGATTTGGTTTCCAGTGCAGCAGTGTCTAGAGGTGGGGCTTTGGAGAAGTGATTGATCAAGAGGGCTCTAACTTCATCAAGGCTTAATCCACTTGATGCCTTAATAATATGAATAGACTAGTGGGAGAAAGTAGAAACTGCAGGCTGGAGGAGGAAGGTCACTGGGGGGGGTGGGTGTCCGTGGGGACTCTTGTCCCGGGCCCCTTCCTTGCTCCTTGCCCCATGGCTGCCATGAGCTGAGAAACTTCCCTCTGCCGTGCCCTTCTGCCATTAAACTTCTGCCCTGGAGCCTCCTGCTGATGAATCGCAATCTTTGAAGCCATGAGCCAAGTTGTTCCTCCTTGAAGTTGCTTTCTCAGTCATTTGTCATAGGGATGAGAAGCTAATACAACTACCACTAACTTTACATGGGAATCATAAGCCTGCTTCACTAGTGGGATCGTACACAAAGATGGGCAAGCAGGTCATTGTTTCTCTGAGGGCGTGGGAACAAAGCCCATGTGCAACTAGTCATTGGATGAAAACGGAGACAGTGGAGGGAGATCCCAAACTCACACAAGGTGATCTGGGATGGGATGGAAGATGGACTAGGGGTGGGCTTATAGTCAACACACCATAACTCAGCATCATTGCATCCTGTTATGAGAGGGGTTTAGAAAAACCATAGGAGATTTCAAAAAGAAGAATCCTGGCAGTCATCAGCAACACCCACCTGTGGATTTCGCCATGGTTGCTTCTTTGCATGATTATTCTTACAGTGGAAGAATGCCTTGTGTATTCTATTGAAAAGCTCCTCCTAACCCCAATAGGCATCTGGTGACTGGGCCTTCATTAGTTTTTCCAACTAGGAACAAATGCACTGGGCAGGTCTATGTGAGCATTTTGACCTCTAGACAGGCCTACTTATCATCATAGAATAATGAACCATGTGGTGGCACACGCTTGTGATCCCAGTACTTGAGAGGCTGAGACAGAAGGATCACGATTTGTGGCCAATCTCAACAACTTAGTGAGGTCCTCTGCAACTTAGTGAGACCCTGTTTCAAAATAAAGAATACAAAATAGGGCTGGGGGTTAGCTCAGAGGTAGAATTGCCCTGGGTTCCATCCCTAGTACTGCAAAAAAAAAAAAAAAAAGAATAATGAACTTCCCAATTCTATAACAGACCCTAGGATTCTGGTATGTATCTAGGAGACAGGTATGGGCACCCCTGGCTGCTAGAATATATGCCTCAGTTGTGGTTGTCAGCTCCCTAAGTAATCTATCCAGTCCCGTCAGTAGACAGAACTCAAACCCACAGTCTTGGACAGCATTGGGTTCGCTGAGGCAATTGTCACAGGCGCACAGTCTGTCAGTGGGTAATTTGGTCATTTATTTTTGTTATCTTCCATAGTAAGAGATACTCCAGATGGTCAATCAGAAATCAATAGAAATATTCTCATGACCTTGATTCAATACCAATTTTTCTTCTTTCTTTTTTTCTTTCTT
Organism: Muscardinus avellanarius; assembly: GCF_963383645.1. NCBI lineage: Eukaryota > Metazoa > Chordata > Mammalia > Rodentia > Gliridae > Muscardinus > Muscardinus avellanarius. Next base: position 125,492,624 of record NC_137788.1, read on the forward strand.
TTGTGGTACTGGGGATTGAACTCAATGGCATTTTATTTCTGAACTACACCCCAGTCCTATTTTTTCTTTTTATTTTGAAACGGTCTTGCTAAGTTGCTGAGGCAGTTTTGAAATTGTGGTCCTCCTGTCTCAACCACCCAAGTACTGAGATTATAAGCATGCATTACCATGCCCAGAGGCAAGATATTTATGCCAACCTCCTTCAACTAGTTCAACTTGACAAAATCCAAAAAGTTTGCAATCATGAAACCTTACTCAATTAAAAGTTCCAAGCTGGGTGTGGTGGCACACACTTATAATCCCAGCATTCGGTAGGCTGAGACCAGAGGATCACGGTTCATGGACAGCCTCAGCTACTTAGTGAGGCCCTTCGCAACTTAGTGAGACCCTGTTTCAAATTAAAAGAATAAAATATAGGGCAGGGGGTGTAGCTCAGAGGTTTAATGCCCCTGGGTTCCATCCTCAGACCCACACACACAAAAAAAAAATTCCAGCCTATGATTTCTTTTTCCTCTCTCTCTCTCTCTCTCTCTCTCTCTCTCTTCCTTTCTCTTTCTTTCTTTCCTTCTTTCTTTCTTTCTTTCTTTTTCTTTCTTTCTTTTCTTCTTCCCTTTCTTGTATTGTGAATGGAACCCAATTTTTTATTCTTTATTTTGAAACAAAGTCTCACTAAGTTGCAGAGGGCCTCACTAAGTAGTTGAGGTTGGCTGTGAACCAGAAATCCTCCTGTCTTAGCCTCCCAAGTACTGGGATTACAAGTGTGCGCCACCACACCCACCTTCAGACTATAATATCTATTTTGTTTTACCTCTTTTCAGTTCTAGAATAAAGAAGCTAACCACATGAGATTATTCCAAACACCTAGTTTTTAAAAGTCACTTCTCTGGGGTGTAGAAAGGCTCAGCACAACCTTCTGTACCTTCTCCATCTCTACCCACTGATTCACATTCAAATTGGGGGGCTGGCAGCTTGACAATGTCTGTAATCATCAAGGAAAACTTCAAGTACTTTCACAAGACTGTAACATGAAAAAGCAATCCAAGAAGTAATTCAATGAGAGCTGCAACCTTACGTGTTTCTGATTAACTGAAGGCAACTTATCAAAGCCCTGGGCAATCTGTGCCTAACGTAGAGCTGCTTCTTGTAATCATGGAAACGTTACTCTTTCACCAGATGGAAATTCTTCACATGTGCCTTCTTTTTCTAAGAGCTCTGTCCTTATTATAACACAATCTGCAGTCTTAATTTGTTCGAATTTGCACTCTCTAGCCCTTGGCAAGCAGGGGGTACTACTTATCAAATGGCAATGAATAGTCACTGCTAGGTTGTGGGGTTCCCTGTAGGGATAAGGTGTTCCTAGCGATGAACCTGCAGTGCACAGGAAACCAAATGTCAAGACAGGTTCACTGATTAACTGGGAAAATTAACTTTCCCTCTAATTTCTAAAGAGAATACAACACTAAAAATGAAGCGACGTCTATCCTCCTGCTCATCTACAAAAAGAAGCTGCTTGCTTCCCTTTAAAAATTCTGCATAAAGCCAACAATTCTTTCCTAGACTTAACCATGTCTTTGAGCTGAACCTTAAGTCTTTCCTTTATTGTTATAAATGCCATCTCATAAATCTAAAGGCAAAACAGAACTGAAAGCTCAGTGATATTTAAATCAGCAAAATGTAGACCATATGCTTAGCCGCATTCACATTTTGTTAAAATGATATGCTTTAAAAACCAATTAGTAGAATGCATTATGCATGGACATCAATACTCTTAAGAACACACCTGCCTGAGAAGACCAAGAGAAAAAAATACCCAAGGAGGCCCCATCGGAAGTTGTGACTGAAATGAGCCACTGCTGAGGCTACCTGCTCAGACGTCTCTAGCAAAAGTGGGTCAGGTTTTATCACAGGGGACCGGAATGATAGCTTGGTCTCCGCATCCCATTCTGAAGCATCAATTTTCAATTCCAATGGTTTAGACATCTGCTTCAGTGTATGTGCTTGTTGCTCAAAGTGTGGTCCAAGAATCAGCAGCATCAACATCACCTGGGAACTTGAAAGCCAGGCAGACTCTTAGCACACATGTGTACACACAACACACACCTGCCTAAACACACACACACACACACACACACACACACACACACACACACACACACGCATTCCCCAACCCAGACCTCCATGTACCCACCCCATTCCAATCACCATTTCACCCCCAACGTACTGAGTCATAATTTGCCTTTTAGCACGATCTTCAGGTGTTTTCCATGTGCATCAAAGGTTGACAGGCACTGGTGTGTGTCAATCTAAAAGTACATTTTCTTTAGTCTCTTTCATTTTATTGGGTTGTACAGCAAAAAGCACACAATCCAAGTGATTGTTTATCAGTATACAAAACACAGAGAGAGGAAATTTTCCCCAAGGAGGAACAGACTGAATAGTATTAACAGTGCTTTAAACTGTAATGAATTCCCAGTCTAATTCACTATGAGGTTTCAATTTATACCACATTTAGAGTACTCCAGGTTCAAGTAATCACTGCAGTAATTAGCTTACTTCCAGTCCTCCAAAATAAACCCACTAATTTTTGCAATCAGCCTTCATTTGGTTAATCACCAGTTTAATTGATTTAATTAGTTTGATCTGCAAAATTAGTCAAGTGTAAATACTGTTTTGTAAACAGAGTTTAGCTCCAAGCTGTAAGATAGGGAATTCTAATTCAAACCTAGAGATAATAACAAACCCACACATCCAAGATTTTGTCATGGAATATAGCACTTGCAGGATTTCAAGCGAGGCCTGTGGATGTTCTGGGGAATGCTTTGGAATCGCGCTATCGTAATTATAAGATTTACTAAGCTAAGAGACCCTTTCCTTAACCAACTCTTACACTATCATAGTGAGTGTATGAATTTTTTTCCCCAGTGATGGGGATTGAATCCAGGACTTTGGGCCTGCTAGGCCAGTGTTTTACCTCTGAGCTATATCCCCAGCTCAGGGACTATTTTGAAACCATAGATAGATTCATTTCTCTTTCTAAATGATTTGACTCAAATCATTCTAATATTAGAAGAACTATCCAGATCTGAATTTCATATTATTTTAATACTTCAAGTCTTGCTCATTAAAGGATATTTTAACCTTTGTTGAAATAAATTTTAACAGTATAATTGAATTTTTGAAGAAAACATACCTATTTAAATTGATAAGATATCACACACTGTGTGACGCAGAATACTTTTTACTAGGTTTTTGATACAATGAATTTGACAGGATAAAAAATTATTTTAAATAGCCCTCAAATGAAGTCGTTCTCACTGCTAAATTCAGTCGATTTCCTATAGAATAAGACAGACTTTCTATTTAAAATCTCTGCGTGGTATATTATAAATTAGCTTAAAGTTAGGCTAACAAGAAAATGTTTGTTTGTAGATTGTATTTTCTGATTTATTCTCACTGTTGAGCCACTGTTAATGCTATCTTCTTGGAATTTTCTACACTTTTGGTCCTACCCCACCCCGTGTGTATGTGTGTGTGTGTGTGTGTGTGTGTGTGTGTGTGTGCGCGTGCGTGTGTAGAGGGAGGAGGGCTACTGGAGACTGAACCCAGGCTCATGCTACCTCTGAGCTATACCACAGACCTATTTTACTATTTATTTATTTATTTATTTATTTATTTATTTATATGTTGAAACAGGGTCTCACTAAGTTGTGAAGAGCCTCACTAAGTTGTCAATGCTGGCCTTGAACTTGAGATCCTCCTGTCTCAGCCTCTCAAGTACTGGGCTTACAGGCAGGAGCCATTATGCCTGGCTTGTGTACCTTTTTTAAAAAGCAAATTTTATTTTCCATTATTTGGACACTTTGAAATTCCTTTAGTTTTGCTCCTGATTATTTAAGCTAGACTAAGTAAGAACCACACTGGCGGGGTGGGGGTGGGGGTGCCACAAATGATTTATTAAACTGTTACTAGGAATGCAAAAGACATTATGACTAAGTAAACAAACTGTGCCATTGACAATTTTTACATGATGTGACCACTGAAAGAGAGGGTGGGAGCTAGGCGTGGTGGCGCACGCTTGTAATCCCAGCATTTGGAGGCTAAGACAGGAGGATCACAGGTTCAAGGACAGCCTCAGCTACTTAGTGAGGCCCTCTGCAACTCAGTGAGACCCTGTTTCAAAACAAAGAATAAAAAAATAGGGCTGGGGGTGTAGCTCAGAGGTAGAATGTCCCTGGGTTCAATCCCCAGTACTGCAAAAAAAAAAAAAAAAAATAGAGGCTGAGTGGGGTTACGGATGTGGAAGCAGCGGGTAGATACACGCCCCATTAACTATCATTAACACTTTAAAAAATCTATTTATGAAGCCAGCCATAGCAGCGTACCACCTGTAATCCTAGTACTTGGGCCACTGAGACAGGAGGATTGAAGGCTCAAGGCTAGTCCTGGCAACTTAGCGAGAACTTTAGCAACTCAGCGAGACCCTGTTTTCAAAATAAAAAAAATAAAACAGGGCTGGGAGTGTAGTTTGGAGGTAGACTTCCCCTGGGTTCTCCAGTACTAAATAAATTAATACAATGTATTTATCAGCTCAGAAAAAGGGTGTGGTATTTTTATTCCAAACACAAATTGCATTTTTCTGTATACATTTATAAAGTCTACGAGCTTCATGGAGCTCGGTGATGCTTTCTTCTAACTCAGGGCTTTTGTGGTGCTGAGTCCAATAGTAAAGGCTTGAGGCTTTGCGGGTCAGAGGTCCCTGTCAAGACGATTTAACTCTGCAGCCACAGTCAACATGGAAGTGAACGGTATTGTTGAATTCCAACAAAACCTTCTTTATGGATGCTGACATTTGAATTTCATATAATTTTCCCATGTCATAAAATATCATTATTCTTTTGATACTTTTAACCAGTTAAGAAGGTTAAAACCATACTTAACTCACAGGCTCTGTGGAAACAGGGGCGGTGGGGTTTGTCTGCCGTTCCCCGGCCCCGCTGTAGCTTTTACATGACAGGTGGCTCCCGAGCCTTAGTAGAGATGTTATTTCCAACCACGCCACTTCACAGGCCATCCCATTATCTGTCATTTACAGTTCATATCAATGTCAGAATGGTTGCTCCCTTCTTACAGGGATTGCTTCCCATGCTGCTTCCAAAGACACAGGAGCAATTAGGATTTAGACATGGGGGTTCAGCTGGCATTAGAGAAAAAAGAAAAAAAGAGTACTGGAGACATACGCACATGTGGTTCCAACGACCTCCTCAGGAGCCTGCAAGCAGAACCCTTTCCCTCCCCTCCCGTGCTCATTTAAACCTTTTGGGTGACATATTTCTTTCTTTTTATTTATTTATTTATTTATTTATTTATTTATTTATTTTTTTTTTTGGTGGTACTGGGGTTCCTGGAAACCCTTCTACCAGGCTACACTTCCAGACCTATTCTATACTTTTTATTTGGAAACAGGGTCTCTTAAGCCAGCGTGGCTGGCTTCGAACCTGCGCGATCCTCCTGTCTCCGCCTCCCAAGCACGGGGATTACAAGCGTGCGCCACCACGCCTGGCATTTGGTGACATATTTCCATTGAATTTTATTCTAAGCTTTGGAGAGGGTGAGCACTGGTGCTTGAGCTCAGGGACATTATACCTTCAAGCTCCAGCCCCAGTCCAATTTTTTTTTTTTTTTTTTTTGGTTCTAGGGATTAAACAGGGAGGAATGAGGAGAAATGCTATCTGTGAGCTATACCCCCAGCCCCTTTTTAACTTTTTGTTTTTGAAGCAGGGTCTCAGTAAATTGCTTGGTAAATTGCTGAGGCTGACCTTAAAACTGCAAGCCTCTTGTCTCAGCCTCCCAAATACTGGGATTACACCCAGTAATCATGCACCACAATGCCTAGTTGTCCTGAGTTATTTTTACTTTAACTTGATTTCCCTTGAAGTAAGATGCTGTGGTTTTTGGAGACAAGAAGATATGTCCCCTCACCCGCCCCACCCCATGTGGGTCTGGGGATGGAACCCAGGGGCATTCGACCTCCGAGCTGCACGCTCTGCCCTATTTTTTATTCTGAAACCTGGTCTTACTTAGTTGCAGAGGGCCTCACTAAGTGGCTGAGGCTGTCCGCGAACTGCGATCCTCCGGTCTCAGCCTCCCGAATGCTGGGATTACAAGCGTGCGCCACCACACCCGGCTTCCCTGGATATTCTAAGTCCTCAGATCTCTCTGGAAGGTTTTGCAGATGTACAACATGGACATTGTTACTCCTGTTCCACCATCCCTGATAAGGCGATTAGAACTATCACTAAGAGGGCTTGATGGTTATGTCCCAGTAGATCCTACAGATTTCCCATAGGTATAAGAGCGGAACCTAAAATGTATTAATCTCAAATTGTTCCACTAATATTGCTAGAGCATTCCAAAAGATAGAGAGCGCGTTGTTTAAATGAGTCTGATCAGCTGGGTATGGTAGCATCTGCCTGTAATCCCAGTACTTGGGAGGCTGAGACAGGATGATCACAGGTTTAAGGCCAGTGTGCAGTAAGTTAGTGAGACCCTATTTCAAAATAATAAGCAAAATAGGCTGGGGGTATAACTCAGAGGCAGAGCACCCCTGTGTTTAATCCCTATTAGCAAATAGTCTTTTTTTTTTTTTTTGTGGTACTGGGGGTGGAACCCAGAAGCTTTCTACCTCCAGGCTGTACTCCCAGACCTTTTTTTATATTTTATTTGGAAACAGGTTCTCACTAAGTTGCTGAGAGCCTCACTAAGTAGCTGAGGCTGGCTTCCAACCCGCGCGATCCTCCTGTCTCAGCCTCCCAAGCGCGGGGATTACAGGCGTGCGCCACCACGCCCAGCAACAAATAGTCTAACCTAACTTGGTCCACTTGAGGGGCCCTGGCAGCTTGTGGGAAGATTTAACTCATCTTAGTGTGTGTGCCACTTCAGAAGGTCCTTTGCTTCCTCGGAGCCGCATCGTTTCTGTAAAATGGGTTAACAGAATATGCCTTGCTGACCTTGGGATATTCCCACATGCAGAAACGCTTTGGAAAAAAGTGGGATTTCCAGAGGCGAGGTTGCATTCACACACATGTGCTGGGCATCTCCTAAGCTTGGGAGGCAGACAGGAGGCCATGAGGACACCTAGGCCGAAGGGCAGCGCAGGCGCGTGCACAAGAGTCACAGCACGTTCTTCACGGGTGCCGCTGCCAGAGAAGTCTTGAGGAAGGAAGGTGATCTGGGCAAAAGGTGAGCCAGAGCGTTTCAGGTACCCACAAAGGCTTTGCTCTTCCACTGTCCCACATTTGACGACATTTTTTTCTTTCTTTTCTTTCTTTTTTTTCTTCTTCTTCTTTTTTTTTTTTGTTGGTATTGGGGTTCCTGGAAGCCCTTCTACCTCCGGGCTACACTCCCAGACCTATTTTATATTTTATTTGGAAACAGGATCTGTTACACCAGCACGGCTGGCTTCAAACCTGCGCGATCCTCCTGTCTCCGCCTCCCAAGTGCGGGGATTACAAGCGTGCGCCACCACGCCCGGCTCATTATTTTCTTTTTAATGAAGCCTTCCTTCTGTAGCTTGGCCTGTTTAATCTGTCAGAAATTTCCCTCTGAGGGATTTGTACAATAAGCACCTTTTCCTACTTCACACTGGACTCGGGGTGAGGCGGCTGAAGAAGGAAATGAACCAGAAAGCCAGAGCTGACTTTGAAATTCTCTTAAGTGTCCTTGCTAGGTATACTCAGATCCAAGACTTGCCATTTTTACCCCCTATTACAGCCTCCCTGGCCATTGTAGGTATAACTAGACACAAAACCTTCCATTGTCTGTGCAGTATCTACATTTCCTAATGAGAAAAATAATTTGAACTGCAGATTTTCGGCATCTTGATATTTAAATATTCTCAGGGTATTTGTGTGACAGTGGTCAGTCATTTTGTAAGGAAAGAAGAAAACTGCCTCATAGATGAACTTGCCCTCCTGGGAGTTCAAGTGCAAACAGAAGTTGGATTCAGAGTCTTAACTTTTTGGTTTTTTTTTTTTTTTTTGCTGCAAGAAGTCCCAAAATAATATGTCAGAGTGTACCTAGTTTAATTCATGTATTTGGCTAAGATACCAGGGACCTCGGCTAAATTCTGGGATGTTTTTACGAACAGTATACTTTTCAGATCTTGGGTACTAATTTGTATCATTTGCAAAATCAACTGTGAAAGCTATTTGGTGCTTGCAATGCAATTTCCACTAAAGAGGTTTTGGGGTACCTCATTAAACTGAGTCCCAGATGTTTTTGCCCTGTGATTTGTGTTGATCTGTTCTTTGTTGGTTCCAATAGCAATCAAGATGAAGGAATTAGTCATCCACTTGGTGAAAAGCCTATTTATGCATGTGATCAGTACTCAAGCTTCAAAAGCCTTCAGAGATGTCTGTCTCACCTTGGACTAGACTGTTTCCTCTGTTTGTATGTAATGAAAGTGGAGACATACTCAACCCTTTTCCTCTAATATATATGTAAGCGGTGGCAGGTGTGTGTACATAGATACGGATGCAGAAACCCATATTCATGCATTTCTGGACGGAATGTACACCTCTGTGTAACCCTTTCCTCTTCTAGTACAATAGTTTTCATTTGCAGACTTTCATGTGAATAACGTTTCCAGAGGGAAATCTCTAATCGCTGAGCTAGGAGAAAAACAGTGCCCCAGGAATCCGATTACAATATCTTAGCTTGTTCACTTCCTTGGAGCTGCCACCAGCCTGCTCTTAACAGGGATACAAACTAGCCAGTGGGCAAGCAGTACCTCTCACAGGAGACCAGGGCACCTTGCGAGTGTGCAACCACTGTTCTGTTTACCTCCGCGGCCTGCTGTGTCCATCCAGCATGCTGGCCAGCATTCTCTAAAGCCATGCTTTCGGGAGCAGACTAGCAAATTACCACCACATATTAAATACGTGTCTCTTCTCATAGTTTCCAATGCTTTTGGGAACCGATTGGCCATCTAACAAAGCTTCTTTGAACTGGAATTTAAATGGCTTTGAAGAGGCAAAAAAAAAAAAATAATCTCCATCCAGGAGGCAGAAGGAGGAGAAATAGCACCGAGCAGCAGGTATAGTAATTTGTTAGCAAATTCTGATGCTTCCATTCATCACACATAACATTACAAGGAGGGAGAGGAGCCTTTATTTCTGCAGTAACAGTAGGCGACATCACCTATCATGTCTGAAGGTGTGTGTGTGTGTGTGTGTGTGTGTGTGTGTGTGTGTAAAAGGGGGAGATGAAATCTCCTTTATCCAGAGATATGCAATAAGCATTTTCCTATACATATAGTATGTATATATGTATGTATGTATGTATGTATGTTTATACACACATATGCTATGTATGTGTCAATACACACCCACCCATCCCACACACATATGACTATTTTGTAAAAGCCCCATTCTCCAATTATCTAGGACGGTTAACAAAACAATTTTTTTTTTTTTTACTGGTCACTGGCATAAATTTTACAAATCGCTGTTTTTAACATTTAGAAGATAGCTCTGGAGGAATCCTGCTGTCATACAAGCACATCTTGGGTAGATTCGCTGGTTGTTAATTTGCTTTCAGGAATGAATGATGCAGGCTGCATTTCTCTGTGAGGGATGCTTATTGGCGAGCCATTTCTCAGTATGTAAAAGTGTTTAAGTCTGTTTGGTTTCAAACTAGCTGAGGGGCAAAGCCTTCCCCTGGAATGGGCAAGAACATCTGTGAGTGCCACAAGACCGTTTTCTGTTTCCTGACCAGCACCATGGGGGTTAAGATGCCAGGGCCTTGAACAGAAGCTCGAGCTCCTTTAAACAGCCAGGGGACTTTAGCAATGAGCATCGACAAGCTGCAGAAAGGCTTATGCCCTTTGACCCAGTTCTCTCCACTCTTGGAGTCTACTGTAAAGAACCTATCTAAATGCCCAACACATATTTATACATGAAGTGTTAGTTATAGCATTAATAATAATAAATAATTCATAGTAAGTAAACTATCATATATCCAATGGATTATCATGCCTCCACTTTGAAAATACTTAAAAATGAACAAATATGTTTATATATTATAATTACCAATACACTGACATATTCGTTGTACTATAATAGTTATATTAAATATATTTAAAACATATTAATACCTACAATTCTCTGGTATCATCTTCCCAAGTACTGGAGTTACAAAAAAAAATATTCACAGGGGGAAATGTGTATATTATAATGTTAAATTAAAATTGCAAGCTGGGCATGGTGATACATGCCTGTAGTCCCAGTTCTTGGGGGACAGGAGGATCACACGTTTGAAGTCAGCCTCAGCAACTTAGCAAGGCCCTCAGCAACTCTGAGATCCTGTTTCTAATAAATAAATAAATAAATAAATAAATAAATAAATAAGCAAGCCTGGGGGTATAATTAAGAGGTAGAATGTCCTCTAGTAATTAGGAGAACACAATTTCTAGTATGTTTGGGGCAGGGGGAGTGCCCTGTATAAAACAAAAGACTGGGCATCTATATTCCAGTATATCAGTCTTCGTCTCTAGGTGTGGAATAAGGTGAGTTTTCCCTCTTCCTTTTACTTTTCTATAGTTTCCAAATCATCTATACACAATGAGTGGTGATTACAATATGGAAATAAAGTTTAACTTTGTGAATGAAGGGCAAGGATATTGGCCACTGCTGCAGAGGTGCTGAGGAGGCAGAGGGGCTCCAGTTTGCTACTTGGCAGCTCCATTTAGGTGACATCCCTTTCAGGGATGGGTTGGGTCTGGGTGGAGTGGCAGCTCCAGGATGTCACCTTTGATTTCTAATTCTGGACTCATTTTCTGTGTGGGGTGAGGGATGGGGAACATCTAACCTGTGTCAGAATTCACAGGGAAGGGCCTTAGGTAGCCATCTGAGATGAGAACATGGGAAGAACATGGGACCATTCTTGACCTGTGATTTCAAAGCTCTGGCTGCGCAGGGGTAAGGAGATCTGTCACAGGAGGATCTGGGCCAGGTGAGCAGAGGTGCTGAGGTCTTTTGAGTACAGCAAGGAGGAGGTCAAGGTCACTCTGCCGAGGTAGGGCAAAAGTCGGTGCCCGGGAGGAAGGGTTGGCAGGGATGAAGGCCAGGGAGAGGGGCAGGACAGGGCCCTGGGCTAGGGGCTTGGTGAGGAAGCAGCTCTGCCCGGGCTGAACCCCACACTTGAGAAGTTGGAGGGATTTGTTCCTTGCATTTTCTCCGTCAATTTCCCTTTGTTGTCCCTCGGCATCTGACCACTGTGTTTAAGGCCAGCCTGTCATGATCATTGTCTATGCTGCAACCAGCAGGTTGAAGCAAGACAGCATGTCCCTGCAACAGAGCACGGCGGAAGAAACAGCAAACCGAATGCATCTAGTCCAGCCTGTCCTTTAAGAGATGTCAGCTGATGGCTTCCTATACCATCATCATTTCATTCGGGCCAAAAATGCATTGTAGGACATCTTTTAAATCATTTTTGAATTTTTGCTTAAAACCACAGCTATATTTTGCAAAAAAAAAGTGCTCTTACAGTCTGAATTTCAGACTTTAAGCAAGACAGCTTGCGTCACACTTGTGGAATTCGCTGCTTCAGTTCCTCTGGATCATCCTGCAGATGTGTCTGTAGGGCACAGATCCCTGGGTGGGGAGCTGCTGTGTGCCCTGCTCTCATGGCTTCTCTTTTGCCACTGAGGTCACGCAGGGCCTCCCCTCCTCTGAGGGACAGCCTCATACCTCTCCTGCTCAGGCTGACTCCTAGCTAGCTCTCTACAGCTCACTCCTATCACCTAATTGTCGCAGTGGCAGTGGTGGGAAACCATGGCTCGCTCACTGCAATCAGCAGTCAGACTCCTTCACAAAGTATCCTGCTTTTGGAGAAAATAAAAAAGGAAAACACATCAAGGCAATATAAAAAACGACGTATTTTATGGTGAGAAGGCAAGTAATTTAAGCTTTTCAGAAACTTTTTTCTCCCAGAACAAAAGACTAGCAATAATCAGGGGGAAATTTTTTAGATTTAATTTTATGCTGGGTGTGGTGGCGCACACCTGTAATCCCAGTACTTGGGAGGCTGAGACAAGAGGATCGCAGGCTCAGAAACTTAGACCTTGTTTCAAAGTAAAAAATAAGGCCAGGTATGGTGGCATATACTTATAATTCCAGTACTTGGGAGGCTGAGACAGGAGGATGGCAGGTTCAAAAACAGCCTCAACAACTTAGTGAGACTGTGTTTCCAAATTAAGAATAGTGGTAGGGGTATAGCCCAGAAGTAGAAGGCCCCTGGGTTCTATCCCCTGTACCATACACACAAAATAATAACAATAATAATAATAATAATAAATAATAATAATAAAGGACTGTGGTATAGCTCAGAGGTAGGATGCCCCTGGAGTCAATCCCCAGTACTACAAAAAAATTTTATAGGACAAACGCTTTATAGTGAAAGCAAAAATTTATGTTTTTTCCATTAAGCAGATTTATAAAAGTAATCCAGAATCCAAGTGAAAAGAAAATGAAGAGGACTTCTGGGAAGATGGCGACCAAGAAAAGCAGCGTTTACGAGTCCTGCTAAAACTTGATCTCTATTGCCACAAAATCAGCACTTTCCATAGCCAGAAAACACCATTAGCAGGGAAATAAAAAATGTAAACACAAGGGATAGAGAAAAAAAAGACTAGAAGAACAACCAGAGACCAGAAATCAAGCTCGCAATGCAGCAGCAGGGCCGCACTGGCACCATCTTCCCCCACAGCACCAGGATCCAGAGAGGAAAGGTAAACAAGGAGCTGAAGTGAGCAGCTGCGGATCATCAGGGTGTAATTTAGCAGATCTTTCAGCGCAAAGAATGTCTAAAACTCCCAGTGGCCAAGCTCATCACGCCTTCCAGGGACTCAGAACAGAGCTCAAAACCAGAAAAGAAATACGCCAGCCTCATGGCCGAGAGCGTGGCAGCAGCACCATATTTCCAGCAGCTCCAGCCTCATGGCCAAGGGCGTTGCAGCAGCGCCATATTGCCAGCAGCTCCAGCCTCACAGCCGAGGGCATGGCAGCATCGCCATATTGCCAGCAGCTCCAGCCTCATGGCCGAGGGCGTGGCACAGGCACCATATTGCCAGCAGCGACAGCGAATTCACCACGCCCTACACAGCTCCAGATCAACACGCACAATAACCATGAGTGAAATTGTGGCCCCTAAAGGAGAAATCCCTGTACTGAATGCCCAGGGACTTTGATAATCTCCCTAGGTCTGAGATTTTGCAGTCCAGCCCAGTGAAGGGGTAGCGGTAGCAAAGATTACCACAGACTTGAGATACAGAGCACCCTAAGAGAAGTTGTAGTGATCCAGGGAAGGCACAAACTTCTGAAATCATGGGAAAGAGGAATAACAATAGAGCAATGAATGCCCACAACCCCATATTATCAGAACCTGATAACAAAGAAATTCAGAGATCTCCAGAAGATCAAATGAGGAATATAACTGTAGAAATAATACAGGACCTTTGAAAAGAATTTAGAGTCTAAAAGACATAAAGGATGCAATCATTGAGGTAAAGGCCTCAATTCAAAGTTTAAACAATCAATTAGACCACATGGAGAATAGAATCTTGCTCCTAGAAGATGATCACTCGAAAAACAAACGCATAATTTATAACTTAGAAAAAAAATCAAACAGCAGGAATCTGACATTGAAGAAATATGGGCCCATTTTAAGAGAGCTAACCTAAGAATAATTGGAATAGAGGAGGGAAAAGAAGGTGAAACCAAAGGGATCAATAATCTCTTCAAAGAAATAATAGCAGAAAATTTTCCAAACAGAGCAAGAAGTTGATATGCAGGTCAAGAAAACTTATAGAATCCCTTTAGACAGGATCAGAGAAGAGGTTCCCCACACCACATAAATGTCAAAATGACCAATGTGGAAGCCAAGCAGAGAATCTTAAAGGCAACAGAAACAAAAGACCAAGTGACATTCAGAGGCAAACAAATTAGAATCACTCAGACTTCCCAAAACAAGTCATGAAAGCCAGAAGGGCTTGGAGTAACATATTCCAAACTCTGAAAGAAAACAACTTGCAGCCAAAAATTTCCTACCCAGCACAACTATCTATCAAATTAGATGGGGAAATAAGAAGCTTTCACGACAAACAGAAACTGAAGGAATTTATGTCTTCAAAACCAGCACTAGAGAAAATACTCAAAGAGATTAACTACAAAGAAGAAATAGGTAATACACACCAGAACCAGAGAAACAAGATTTTCCATCCAGCAGACAACTAAGCAAAGAAGAATATGTTCATGTGTTTATTGGCTAAAAATCTTTGGAGATTCATTATTTATTTTAGTCTTTTACCTATTTCTAAATTGTATTGTTTGCTTTTATTGTTGCTAATTTTTAGGATTTCTATTTGGAATATTAATATACCTTCAGATATAGCATTTGGAAATATTTTACCCCATTCTATCAGTAACTTTTAACTCTGTTTACATTGTCTTTGGATGTACACTATTTTTTTATTTTTAGGAAGTTTGTTTGTTTATTTTGTTGTTGCCTGTGCCTTTGAAATCATATCCAAGAAATCACTGCCAATTTCAATGTTGTGAAGTGTTATGACCCAGGTTTTCTTCTAAAAGTTTATAGTCTTAAGATTTACATTTAGGTCTTTTATCTATTTTGAGTTAATATTTGTATATGGTATTAGGTAAGGGTCCAACTTTATTCTTTTTCATGTAATTATTATTTTTCAACAATATTTAGTGAACGGATCATTATTTCCTTCACCAAATGTTCTTGGAAACCTTGTCAAAAATAACTTGACCATATATGGAAGAATTTATTTCTAGGCTTTTTATTTTACTCCACTGCTTTATATATCTGCCTTTATAGCAGTACTACACTGTTTCAATTAATGTAGCTTTATATGGTTTGAAATCAGAAAATGTACATCTTGTAGCTTTGCTCTTTTTCGAGATTGTTTTGGGTATTTAGAGTTCATATTTCATGTTAGGATAGATTTTTTCTGGATAAAGAAATCTATGATAGTTTCACCTAAAAAAAGAAAAAAATATCCTCTGGTAAGAAATAAAGCAAAAAAAATATTGAAATGTTATCTCTAAGTGATCAAAAGTTTGATATCAGACAAATGAATCTGTTATGTTAGATTGTTAATCTTGGATAAATTGCTATAATATTAGATGTCAACCACTAAGCCAAGCATGGGATGGAGGGAGGGGGAGGGAATGGTGTGGGGTAGGGGCTAACTGGGCGATGTGTGCACGTATGTCTACACAAGGTTTTTTATCCAATTATGATGTATGAATACAGTACACCAATAAAAAAATCAATAAAATAAAGAAAATGAAAAAGAATGAAATGATAATAATAATAATGAGGAGGAGGAGGAGAAGAAGGAGAAGGAGGAGGAGGAGGAGGAGGAGGAGGAGGAGGAGGAGGAGGAGGAGGAGGAGGAGGAGGAGGTCAGGTGTGGTGGTGCACACGTGCAATCCCAGCATTCGGGAGCCTGATACCGGAGGATCGCGGCTCGCGGACAGCCTCAGCTACTTAGTGAGGCCCTTTGCAACTCAGTGAGATCCTGTTTCAAAATAAAGAATAAAAAAGTAGGGTGAGGGGTGTAGCTCGGAGGTCAAATGCCCCTGGGTTCCATCCCCAGATCCAGGAAGAAGAAGAAAGAGGAGGAGGAAGAGGAGGAGGAAGAGGAGGAGGAGGAGGAGGAAGAGGAGGAGAAAGTGTGTACTGTGTTGCCCACTATAAATCTAAGCTAATTTGGGGGGATAGTGGGGATTGAACCCAGAGTCATTTTCTACCTCCAAGCTACACCACCAGCCCAATTTTATTTCTTATTTGGAAACAGAGTCTTACAAGGTTGCTGAGAGCCTCACTCATTTTTTCCATTTTATTTTATTTTTTTTAATTGGTGCATTGTAGTCATATATCAATCAAATTGGAGTACAAGACTTGGAGCCTCACTCATTTTAAAGCCTTAACTCGGTGTTCAGCGAGAGGCGCGTGTTCATTTCAGCAGCGATTACAGTGGCCGTCGTTACAGCACAATTAGTTTTCAATTTGTAATTGAGAGTAACTCCCACTGGACTAACTCACCAATGAATTTCAAATAAGCGGCCTTCGAAACCAGGAGGAGAAATGGCTAATTATGAGCTAAGGGAAAGGGAAGGTGGGGAAAGAACAGAAGTGGAAGCCAGGGATCCCGGCGAGTCCTGGACGCCTGGAGTCCAGAGGCTGTGCAGTCACCCTGGCCTGGAGAGCCACGTGAATAGGAAGGACGGCAGAGAGGCCAGGGCTGTGATGGACAGGGAACACGCTACTGCCCGCCTTGCATGGAAAAGGCTCTAGGCTGACAATGGACAAGGGCCAGAGATACATCTACCAATGGCCTTCGGGTGCAGGGTATGGCAAGGCTCAAGGGGAGCCCAGCCTTCCTTCTGGAGTCTTGGCTGATGGGCAAGTCCATCTCCTGAAGCGCAGGTGACAAGCACTTTCAGGTGAAGATGCCCTGGCCATGCACGACGCCTTCAAGTGAGTTTCCCTCAGCCCCTCTTCTGGCAGTCAAGATGGAGGCGCAACTTCCAGCTGCCCTTTCTGTGTCCTACCAGGGTCGGGGGGCTGCCCATGCTCCTGTGCCAGAGGCAGAGAGGAAAGGCCATTTCCAGTTCTGGGCAGTGTGCTGGTGATGCCACCCCCTGGTTTTTCCAGTGGCTGCAGCAGTAGCTAGCCTTATTAGGTAAGACCTGAGTTATACATTCACCCTGAATCTTTTTTGGCTCAGAGACCTTCACTCTAAAGAAAAGAGGAAAATCCTTTTTGTTGCAGTCTTGGAATCTATGAAGAACTGAGCTCACCTGCAGTGTGCCAGACTGCTGTGGCCATTTTCTGCTTTGCTTCTCAGTAACAGAGCCCCTGTTTCATGGGGGATGGGCTCCCCGCTCCCAATCAGTAAGTAAAGCTCAGCCCTACCAGTATTCCCAATTCCCTCTGCCACCATGATTAGTTCAGCGATAAGCATACAATCCAAGTGGGTGCCAGACAGTCTCCCCAAGGCCTTTTAATACAGGTGCTAGGAAAAAGAGGGGATGTGATTTGCTGGGGTCATGAGATAAAGGGCCTGGGTAAGCCAAGATCTGTTGGGAGCCATCTCTCCCCTTGTGTGGTGCCAAGGAATTAGACGTGAGGGATGGAGACAGACTCCGATAACATAACTTGAAATGCCAGTGGGCTCACGCCGTGACTTTTCAGCTACTTCAGCCCATCTGTTGCTCTTTGGCTCAGGCTGGTTTGAGTTGAGTTTCTGCATCTATATCATTGAGACTCCAGGCCTGCAGCAAACTGAGAAGGGGGAGGGAGTTTTGCGTTAAGCCCAATTCGTATAGTTATGTAACCATTGACTTCCGTGCCTGCCTGTAGGTTTGAGGAGGGGATGATAGGGCTTCTTAACTGAGTTCTCCTGTTCAGGTCAGTGTGATGGTGCACCCTGAATCTCAGTACTGGGAGGCCAACACAGGTGAATTTCAGGTTTGAGGCCAGCCTCAGAAACTTAATGAAACATCAGCAACTTAGTGGGACCCTGTTTCAAAACTAGAAAAGAAAAAGCTGGGCTGTAGCTCAGAGGTAGAACACCCATGGTTTCAATCCCCAGTACCAGAAGACATTTTTCTTGCTCAGTAACTCAGGCTTGAATAGTGATTCTTCTGGTGAACTGTGTTTCTAATGGAGGGAAGCCATGTTTATCTCATGTATTTAGTTGTCCTATAACTGAGCAGAAGCTTGGGAACTGGGCTGCATTGGTTTTACTTCTTTCTCATTAGGCAATACCATAGTGTCAGACATGATGAAGCCGTTCATTGCAATGAATATGCTTATTTTACTGAGCCTCCTCTGTGTAAGGGCAGTACAGATCGGGGCTGTGTCTTAGACTGGGCTCCTCTGAGAGCAAACTCTATAACAAGGACTTGGGTGCAGAGAGCTGTTTTGGGAAAAGAGAGTAAGAGAGAAGAGCCAACGGGCCAGTTAACCTGCTGCAACTGCTGTGGCGACTGGGCTCAGGCCCAATGCAGACTTCTGAGGAGCCATGCAGGCTAAGTCTCAGAAATGAGCCGCCATAAGAGAGGAGGCTGGGGCATTTATCCGTGGGCATATGAGCCGTGTTATTGAGGGATACTAACCACCCATCTCCCCTCACATGCCCCAGTCTTGGGATTGCACCTGTGTGTGGTTGAGAGGTCTTCAGAGCATTTGGGAACACTGAGCAGAAGCTCTGTGATACATACCACAGGCATGTGGAAGGGTCTCCACAGCCATGGGAAACTAGACAACCGGGGAGCCATGGCGCAGGGAGCAGGCACCAGCTGTGGAAGAGGTCAGCATCTCGAGTTCACACGCCTCCAGAGTTACATGGCATTGGTGGTGGTAGCCTTCAAAGAAAGCCATCAGGATATTTTATGGCCTGACAAGTCATTTGTAAAATCTTCTTTGTCTTGGTTCAGGTCCCATCACAAATCTTGAGAAGTGTCCACATGAGCTCCTGTGACTGCATTTATTCAATTGTTCAGACAGCACAACACCACATGCTCCCTGAGGGCAGGAGCCCTGTCAGGTCTGGCTCATTGGCAGGTCTGTCTCACTACAGATTACAGTTCTTAGCACATAGTCCATGTTGAATAAGTGGGTTAAATAATGAGGATTATACGAGACTGTATTGTTCCAGGGGGCCTGGGCTGGCCGGCCTGTGTGCTACACACTCCATCATTACATGAGGCCTGGCTTTAAGGGCTGAGCTTCATGGACGGTGGGTGTGTGCTATTTGAATAGCATAAGAACCAGAGGCACTCTAAAGAGTCAGAAGTTCCTGCGGCAGCAGGAAGGTGCCATCTGAGTGGGCCCTGAACCAAAGCTGGAGGTGTAGGCCAGTGGGTGGGAGAGCCAATGCTTTTATAGGAAATGTGTCAGCCAGAGGTCACGGACAGTGGCAATGCTCTCTTGCCAATAAGTGGGGCCCGTTGAAAAGAAAATGCTGGGGAAAATTGCTGGGCACTTCTTTCCTCTGCTTCCCATGCTGGTGCAAATGTTTTTTAATGCCAGAGAGAAGCCGTCGAGGGAGGAAATAATCCATCTACCCACTTTTTCACTTTTGAGACCTACTATGTGCCGGGCATGGGGTTTGAGGGTGCGGTGGTGAGTAACACAGGCAGTCTCTGTTCTCAGAGAACTTACAGTCTTGTGGGGAGATAGACAGGAAGTGAGTACTTATGCCAACAAATATATAATAATAAAATGCTTTGGCGGTTGTGTAAGATAGTCTGAGGGGAAATAATTTTGAATAGGAATTCATGGGAGGAGCCATGTACACTGAGCTGGAGAAAATGAACAGGAGTGAGACAGACCAAGAGAAAGGAGAATGCTGGGCATGATGTTACAGGCTTGGGAAGCTGAGGCAGGAGGATTGCAGGTTTGAGGCCAGCCTCAGGTACTTAGTGAGATCTTGTTTCAAAATAAAGAATGAAAAATAGGGCTGGGGGTATAACTCAGAGGTAGAATGCGCCCGGGTTCTATCCCCAATACAGAGAGAGAGAGAGAGAGGATAATATGAACAGCATATCCCAAGACCCTGGGGCTGGATAAAGGGAAGGAAGAGTATAGAAGATAAAACCAAACGTGTGGTGGGACCAGGAGAGCGGATGAGTCACCTTGGAGGCCCTACTAAAGATTTCGGCTATCCTAAAAGTGGCAGGGAGCCGCTGAGGAACTCTGAGCTTGGGAGCCCGGTGCCCTTGCCCGGCTGCGTGGTGCGCGGGGCAGCTGGAGAGGATGGGGAGGTCAGTGGGTGCGCCAGTGCCGCAGTTCTGGGCCTGTGCCCTGGCCTGGAGTTGGCACCACAGGGAGAGAGCAGAGTGGGTAACTTTTAGGAATTTTAGGGTGTAGAAAGGACAAAGAATGGTTGGATGCCAAAATGAAGGAGAGGAAGAAAGTCAGCATTGCTCCTGAGATGCCAGTGATTGGGGTGGGGTCTGCGGGAGTAGCTGGTGGAACAGCGCTCGTGAGATGACAAGTCGGGTCTCATTATGCGAGCCCCATGGCCTGCAGCTTAGGAAGAGGTGGAGAAAGGCGAGCTCATCCACCCACTAGGATACTTTAGGCCGTTTCATGTTTATATTAATTATTTATTGCTTTTAGAGAAATAGTAAAATGTTCTAAGTTTCTAGATAACTAAGAATTCTTACAAGAAAATGATACTGTATCGTTTGTACAAATGGGTTCGGCTTTATATTATTGCCCACCTGACAGCAAGTCCTCCCGGTACTTTCACATAGAATGTAAATTCCTTAAACATAACTAAATGCCATTTCTTCTGTTTCCCCCCTGAGCTGGCATTTGACATACAATTCTTTTTCCTTTGATCCTCTCCAAATAGCTAGTGTTGAGATGCTCACAAATATGCAGGGAAAAAAAATCAGTAAATGGTCAGAAAATGGATTATTTTATTTATTTTTTCTTAAATTTCCAAGAGCTTTGGGGGGAAAAATCCTCATGTATTAATTTTATAATATTACTTTGAGGTACTGCACATCTTTTTAGCTTATGGTCTGATTAAAAATATAGAACACAGGAACACTGTCTAGAGATACTTAGAACCTATACCTATTAAGGAATAGAGCATATTTGTTGAATAAATGAGTGCTTCCATGAATAAAGGACAGGTTCGTTTTATTTTTATTTTATACTAGTAAGTTACTGCCTTAGTAATTCCTTATTACTTTATTCTTAAGCAGTGACACACATCCCTATTCTTTCTACCTAAGGAATTACAAGATTAAAGAAAACACCGAGAAGATTGTGTGTGGACATATGTAGATATACACATATGTATGTGTAATACAAATATACAAATGCATGTGTATAAGTGCACATGTATGTGATGTGTGCATGTCTTCACTGTGGTGTGTGAGCTTCCGCCCTGCCCGCGTGCACCTGTCTGCTCGCCTCTGTGAAGGTGCTGAGTCTACAGAGTCCCTTCCCAGACACCTCTCATCCAATCCTCTCCACACGTGGGAGACTGCAACCCACAGGACATTTCTCCTACCCCACTTATTGCAAAATGGGGGGTGCTATCTGCCCCACAGAGTGGCCCCACAGGAGAACAGTGTGGTGAATTACATAGTTTTTGAAGTAAAAAAAAGATTGGAGTCCAGTTGCAGTACTGCCCCTGACTGGCTCGTGAGTCTAGGCCAGTCTGTCCCCTCCCTGAGTGCTGGCTCTTTATCAGCAAAAGATGGCTGATTCAAGGGGAGATGGTACAATAGCACCTGCCTTCAGGGGTTGAGAGCATCTGGGCCTGGCACACAGCAAGTGGCTGATTAGGCACAGGTATCACTGTGCTTGTCAGAAGTAAGCAGGTGTGAAGACGGGATGAAGCATATCACTGTGTGGTTGATGAAGGCAGTGAAAATCGGAAAGGTCCAAGGACTTATCAAGTGACCGCATGGCTGGTGAGCGGCAGTGGCCTCACCAGATCCCCGGCCGCCTGGACCTCGTGTGTCCCTATCTCTTCCAGCCATCAAGCCAAGGACCATAACTGCCCAACCTGCCCACAAGCGGGGTCTTGCCAAATATTTGATGAAATTGTGGTAACTCCCCAGGTGATCCAAATATCTCTACTCTCTCAGTAAAAAAAATAATAGCACTGGGAATGGGAATACACTATAGATTTTCCTTTCCTGAAATGTCAATGCGAGGTACCAGCTATTGGTCATTCTTAACCAAAATAAGCATCTAAAAAATGGTTTGCTACCACTGCTGAAAATAATCCATAATTTCTTTGATATTTCCCCATCACGAATAAGGAAGGATGAGCTCGTCATGAATGGCTTTGCTTTTTTAATCTATATTTTATGAAACAACAAAGACATTATTTTAGAGTTGCCAAAAATGGTATAAGCAATGTCTTTGAAATCATACTAATGGAATATGAAAATGCTAATTATTTATGCAAATGATCAACTAGAAAAAAATACCAAACTTTTGTGCCTGCTAGACACTTGGCAAGGCACCCCTTGTAGGTACTGTGGTATACATATTGCCACCTCTGTTTTATAGATGAAAATACTGTGGCCCTGAGAGGTTAGAGACTTGCTCAAAGCTATAGCCCATGAGTGACAGAGCTGGGATGCAGCCTAGGTTGGTTAACCTTGAATTCAGCAGTCATCCCATTGTATCACAGCTCCTTTGGGAACGTGACTGGGCTTGGTATTTCATATGTGATCCATGTCACATAAGAATAATCACATGCTGGGAGAGCACAGTATAATGCAGAGAAGACTGAAGCCAACTGGGGAGAGCCACACCCCTGCACCCCACAATGCCCAGGTGGCTGTCAGGTAGCACTGAAAGCCTTGTTTTCTTCTGCTCAACTAAGCTGCCGCAATGCTGTTGTCTTCTCCTTCTCCTTCTCCTTCTCCTTCTCCTTCTCCTTCTCCTTCTCCTCCTTCTCCTTCTCCTTCTCCTTCTCCTTCTCCTTCTTCTTCTTCTCCTCCTCCTCCTCCTCCTCCTCCTCCTCCCCCCCCTCCTCCTCCTTCTTCTTTTTGGTATTAGGGATGGTACCCATGAGCATTTACCTCCAAGCTATAGCTCCAAACCTATTTTTTATTCTTTATTTTGAAACAGGGTCTCGCTGAGTTGCAAAAGGCCTCACTAAGTAGCTGAGGCTGTCCACAAACTGCGATCCTCCTCTCTCAGCCTCCCAAATTCAGGGATTACAAGCGTGCACCACCACACTCGGCTAGCTTTCTTCATTTCTAAAAGTGTATGGTTCTGTTTGTGTCTGTTTAACTTTAACATGTAACCACTATACTTGATGGGGTAAATTTATCAGTTCTGAAAAACACCAAAATGGATCAGTAACTTGGAAAGAAGCAAATCTACCTGCTTAGGATACATGAAGCTTCAAAACGTTTTGAGACTACATTAAAAATCAATACAAGAGCCGGGTGTGGTGGCGCACGCTTGTAATCCCCGCGCTTGGGAGGCTGAGACAGGAGGATCGCACGGGTTTGAAGCCAGCCTCAGCTACTTAGTGAGGCTCTCAGCAACTTAGTGAGACCCTGTTTCCAAATAAAATAGGAAAAAGGTCTGGGAGTATAGCCCAGAGGTAGAAAGCCTCTGGGTTCCACCCCCAGTACCCCCCCCAAAAAAAAAATCAATACAAAATAGCAAGAGTATAGGAAACCCAGCATCTGTGTGTGTGTGTGTGTGTGTGTGTGTGTGTGTGTGTGTGTGTTATTGTGGATTGAACCCAGAGGGGTTCTATCTCTGAGCTACATTGCTAGCCCTAGTTTATTTTTGGAACAGTTTCACCAAGTTACCATGCACTGGCCTCCAATCCTCAATCCTCCTGTCTCAGCCTCCTGAGTACAGAGATTGGAGGTGTGTGCCTCTCCTCCCAGTCTGGTATTTTTATATTATTGGAAGATTGGTAAATTAGTGTGACCCCTTTCAAAGACAGTTTGGTGATTTTTATAAGAATATGACCCAGAAATCCAATTCTAGGGATTTATCCTATAGCTATAAGGATATCCTGCAGATATTTTGTGTGTGTGTGGGGGGGGGCTGGACTGAGAGTTTCACCTCTGAGCCACACCCCATTTTATTTTATTTATTTATTTTGTGGTACTGGGGGTGGAACCTAGAGGCTTTCTACCTCCGGGCTATACTCCCAGACCTATTATTATATTTTATTTGGAAACAGGGTCTCACTAAGTTGCTGAGCGCCTTACTAAGTAGTTGAGACTAGCTTTGAACCTGTGCAATCCTCCTGTCTCAGCCTCCGAAGCGCGGGGATTACGAGCGTGCGCCACCACGCCCGGCTTTATGTTTTATTTTTAAACAGCGTCTCATAAGTTGGGGAGGCCCTGGCTAAGTAGCTAAGGCCAGCCTCAAGCCTGTGATCCTCCTGTCTCAGCCTCCCAAGTACTGGGATTACAGGTGCGTGCCACCACGCCCAGCTTCTGCAGCTATTTTTGCTGATATGCACAGAGAAGTACATAGAAGGATATTTTGCACAACACCGAATAGAACCGCAAAGAATTAGAAACAACTGAAGTGCCTACCTGCAGGGGACTGGTGAATAAGTTAAGGTTTACCCACACTACATAATGCTCTGAAGCTACAAAGGAGGCAGATGCGATGGACAAGTACGGAACACTCATAAGCTACACCGCCGAGCTCAGCCAGGGGGCAGTGTGGGGAGCACTCTGGAAGGACCCTGGCCTCCGGGGGAGGAGCTGGGAACAGAGGGAGAGGGAGACTGCCTGCGCGGTCGTGTTCTGGCTTTATTTTATTTTATTTTTTACCATACCTTCGTATCACTAATTGGATGAGCGGAGGATGGATGAACAGATGAATGGATGGATGACTGGATGGAGAGAGCGGGATACAACAGAGCCAGCAGAGGACCGGTCGCTGCAGGGAATCAGGACAGAACGCCAGCAGCTCAGCCTCTCCACCCAGCCTCCAACCAAGACCACTCCAACTCAGTGCAGCCTGCGGACTCCGATGAATCAGCAAGAAGGGCGGCAGTGACCGCCCTGTGAGTGTCTCCACCTACGCTATTACACCTAACGCACCTGCCGTCATTGCAGAACAACCTGCTATTGTACATAAACCTGTATCTCCCTCGCGGATGGGTGTGTTGGGGCTGGGGTTGGGGAGCTCACTCAAGGGCACACAGCTCACGAGACACAGCAGGCTTGTTTATCCAGGCGTGTGTATCCTTGTGAATCCAGGCTTTCTGGTTGCAAAGCCAATAACCCTATTTATCACTAACTAAAGTCAATGGTGATAGTGTAAAAAAAACATTACAATTTTATACAAAGTTGACTTTGCCGGCTGGCAAACTGTGAAATAAATCATTTCTTCCATTTTCTCCAGGATTTTTTCCCCCCACCAATTGAAAGAAATTGACCCAGCTGGGCATGGTGCTACCCACCTGTAACCCCAGCTATCTGGGAGGCTGGGGAAAGAAGTATTTCAAGTTCAAGGGCAGCCTGGACACAGAGAGGCCTGGTCTCAAAATTTCAAAATTAAATAAATAAAATTAAAAATGGCTAGGGATGTAGCTCAGTGGTGAGAAACATGCTTAGCATGTAGATTCATCCCCAGTACTGGGGGAAAAAAAGTGGTAGACCCATTTCAGACTGTTTTGAAGGTCAGGAAAGTTGTGCATTGCCTCTCACTGGCCAAATCCAGCAAGAACGTTCACCTGTTCCCCATTAATTCCGCTATTTCACCTCTTGGGAAGGGCTGAGGACTCGCGGCGAGTGGGCTGGCCCCTGCCTGACGCCGAGGTCCCAAGTGCACCCTGACCCGCGCGGCCCGCGCTGCGGAGAGAGAGCGGCTGCTGCAGCCGGCCAGCTCTGCATCATTATTTCCTGCAAAGGCCCTCGGAGACTACGAGTATAAAAGAGGCTGTTTCAATCTGGAGGATGCTCTCTGGTCTGCGCTGTACCCACAGGGACGCAGCAGTAGTCGCGGTATCAAGAAGCTCCTGACATGGATCTGAAATGACTTTGATAACAGCAGCAACAAAAAGGGCTCATCCGCCTCTAGGAACAACATCACCTCGCCACCCTGGCAGCGGCGGGCGCGCAATTACTGCGCTCACCTGGGCTCTCCCGGCAAAGCTTCCTGGCTGCTCCTGCTCCCCCCTCCCTGTATTTTGGATGCCTTCAATTCCTTTGGCAGAGAGTTAGCTAGCTGAACAGATAACGCTGTTCTTCAGGACTGGGTTCCTTTTAACATAAGCTACCCTAACCTGCCTGATTGTAACTCCAGGCAAGTAACTCAGTTCAATGCATCAAAAAAAATCATATATATATATATATATATATATATATATATATATATATATATAGGCTTAGTAACAGTACATGCTATTGTGAAGCAATTGTGAATACTCAAATACTGTAATTGGAGATGATTTACTTTGTTTTGAATTAACTAAAATTCCATTGTTAAGCACAAACACTGCCCCACTAAATCATCATGCTCTTAATAGGTCCACGTGAGCAGGTTACTGAGAGCATTAGGATTTATAACGCTCCTGGGGAGCTGACCACTGTATTATGCTTCCTGCTGCTAGGTAATATGCATGACACATTTCTGGACACTAATTCATTTATTTAATAGTAACAGTATGCAAAAACAGAGTTCACAATGAGGCTGACAAAGGAGGTATAAAAGTTTTATTAATCCATAGCTAATCAAAGGCCAGTGGAAGGCATATAATAGTGGCATTTACAGACCATATCGAATGTGAATAAATTAAATTTTTGTTTCCTAAAAATCTTACTAATAGGACGTATCCAACTCGAAACATTTATACTTTTAATTACAGAGGCAGGCAATTTGGGGCTGCTTTCTCGCCACACTTTCCTTAAAAACTGCAACTTGCCATCAAGCAGCAGTTCAAATCCTGTCATAATCTGTTGTCTTGAATATGACCGATCACAGCCCCAGCTGCTGCATGCTAACCACGGCTGTGTGGTTTATTTGATTGCTGGTTTAATTGCACACTGTCAATCACTGGGTAGTTATTCTTCTCTGAAAGACAAATAATAGGGACTTAATCTTTATCTCATCTCCCTGTAGCAAAATGTCTCATAAAAAAATAACTTTTTTTTTTTTTGCAAGTTGATGGCCCAGTTATGTGACAAATCAAAGCAAAGCAAGAGAGAGTTTGGAGCAGAAGCAAAGGAGATCAGGGAAGGGCCAAGGAACACCACCGTGCGTGGGGAAGGCCACTCTGCCCGCCTGGCCTGCCCGCGTGTTGGGAGAATAGTTGCTCATCATTTCTAAGCCAAAACATAGGGAAATAAAGACGTCTGAATTCTAAGCACATTTCGTCTCTCGCAGTATTTGTAGCAATCGGCCATCTCTGACACGGTGACCCCCTGTGAGTCGTGTTCTCCTATTGAGGGTGAGAAAGAGATCATGGAATTATCTCCGTTTTAAAGAAGATAAGCCACAGAGCTTTCGGATATTAGGAGGTTTTATATTAGAGGAGGGTTCCATGGTCAAATGAGTCTGGGGACTGCTAGATTAAACAGAGCTGTGCAAACATGGATCTTTACTTTACGTTTTCCTGTTGCCACCAGACACTAATGGGTGCTGTGAAAGTCCAAGGAGAATATGCTATGAAGCGTTTCTCTTATTTATTTCCTTGTGGAGTTTTTGCTGGACTGATGTATCACAGAATTGTACTTCAGAGAAACCAACACAAGGCTTACAGTCCCACACTAACAATCAGAGCACACTGCTGGGTCTTAAGTCTTTCCTGGAGAGTCGCCAAACTGCTCTCAGCCCCATTTGCTACTGATTGCTCAGAGCCTAATCCCACCTTTACCTCATGGGATTTAGAGTTAGCTTCAAAGTCCACACACATGTGCCAACACACACACACACACACACACACACACACACGCACACACACACACCGTACTAATACCTTATCCTCAAACCCACAAGACCCTGGGAATACCTGCCAGTCAACTTGGGAGAACTAATAATTTTTAACAGCACACAGGAGACAAGTATTTTGATTTATATTATACACTTAGAACAAAAGGCTTAACGATTAGTAAGTATTTTGTGATCATTGCAAAGCTTATGGAAATCTTATCACTCTTTAACCAGATATGTACAGGGATCAGGAAGAAACAGTAGCCTCTGTTCTCTCTTGAATTTTGACATAGTAGGATGCAAGTCTTCAAAAAAGTATTAGGACTTAGTATGATGGTGTATTCTTATAATACCAGTACTTGGGAGGCTGATCTAAGGGATCACAATTTTGGGACCAGTCTCAACAACTTATCCAGAACTCTGTCAACCTAGTGAGACCCTGTTTCAAGATAAAAAAATAAAATAGGCCTGGGGTATAGCTCAGAGGTAGAATGCCCCTGAGTTCCATCCCTAGCTACCATTTGGGAAGAAGGTGTCTCTTACTTTTCTCCAAATTGGTTTTTATAAAAGTCAACAAATTCTAGTCAAATCACAGTGTTTTTTTAATAGAAACTGACAAGCTGATTCTAATGTTTACATAGAAAACCAGAGGATCTAACATAGCGAAAACAATTGAAAAGAACAAAATTGGGATGGACATATGTGCTAATTGATTGCAAATCTAACTCTAAAGCTACTGTAACCAAGACTGGCATAAAGATAGATATGTTCATCCATGAAACAGAAAGTCTAGATAAGGCCCACATAGATACAGTCAGTTGGTAGTCACCAAAGGTATCAAAATAATTCAATAGACAAAGACCTGCCTGTTCAAACAATGGTTAGGTTTGATTGAAAGTCAAAAGATGAGCCTTTAACCTTTCTCGTTCCATATGTAAAAATTAACTTGAGGTAAATCATAGAGATAAATATAAAACTCCTAGAAGAATCCAGGTGTGGTGGCGCACACTTGTAATCCCAGCATTTGGGAGGCTGAGACAGGAGGATCGCGGTTCATGGCCAGCCTCAGCAACTTAGTGAGGCCCTCTGCAACTCAGTGAGACCCTGCTTCAAAATAAAGAATAAAAAAAAATAGAGCTGGATGTGTAGCTTGGAGGTAGAATGCCCCTGGATTCCATCCCCAGCACCACAAAAACAAACAAACAAACAAACAAAAAACTCCTAAAAGAAACAAATGCTCTTAGGTTAGATCAAGATTTCTTAATGATTACACAAAGAGATTTAAACCATAAGAGAAAAAAATCAAAGTTAAAAACTTGTGGTCTCCCAAAGACACAGTTATGAAACTGAAATGACAAGCTGTAGACCTGGGAAATATTTGCAAACAAATATCTGATTAGGAGCTGGGTGTGGTGGTGCACACCTATCGTCACAGTACTTGGGAGGCTGAGACAGAGGATTACAGGGTCAAGGACAACTTTAGCAACTTATAGAGACCCTCAGCGATTAAGTGAGACCCTGTTTCAAAATAAAAAATAAAATAGGGCTGGAGGTGTAGCTCAGAAGTAGAATGCTTGGGTTCAATCCTCCCACACACAAAAATATTTGACAAAGAACTTGTAACCAAATTATATAAAGAAATCCTAGCTCAACATTAAATTTAAAAATGACCAAGATTTTTGAATGGTCATCAAAGAAGAAGTATAATAATGAATAAAGACTTGAATCATTGGAAATACAGATTGAAAATATGAGATACCACTACATAGACATATAGATACCAGGATGTCTAATTGTTAAAAAAAAAAAAGTCTGAAAAAACAAAGAGATGATGAGGAATTAGAGCAACTCAAACTCTCTTACATTTACTAGAAGGAACACAAAATGGTACAGTCACTTTGTAAAAACAGGTGGCAGTTTCTTATAAAGTTAAAACAGACATTTGCCTTATGACCCAGACATCCCACACCTAGGTACTTACCCAAGAGAAATGAGGACATATATCAACGCAAAAGCCTATATCCTCCTGTTTAGAGTTAATTTATCTACAATTTTCATAAGCTGGAAATCCCTCAACTATGTTATAAAAGTGTGAATCTATCAATAAATTATGGTATATCTATATAGTAAAATATTATTCAGCAATAAAAAGGAATGCTCTGATACATGCAATAACATGGATGAATCTGAGAAATACTGCTAACTCAAAGATGCCAGACACAAAAGGAAAAATGCTGTATTATTCTATTTATGTCATAATCTTGGAAAGGCAAAACCTTAGAGATAAAATTAGATCAATAATTGCCAGGGGTTAGGAGCTATGAGAAAACTACAAAGGACAGAGGGAAAATTTAAAGGTGGTAGAAATATTCCGTATCTCAATTGTGATACTATAACAGGAATACCTTTTGCAAATGCATTGAATTTACAAATCAAAAGGTTGAATTTTACCATAGGTAAATTATGCTGAATAAACCTGATTTAAGAAATAGGGCATAGCCGGGCGTGGTGGCGCACACTTGTAATCCCCGCGCTTGGGAGGCTGAGACAGGAGGATCGCACGGGTTCGAAGCCAGCCTCAGCAACTTAGTGAGGCTCTCAGCAACTTAGTGAGACCCTGTTTCCAAATAAAAATATAAAAAAAGAAAAAAAATAAATAGGGCATAAATTCATACTTTGGTTCATCTTAGATTTTGTCTACTACACCCATATGAAAGCTCATTTTATAATTTAGTGGCTTCAAGCATTTGAAATACAGCTTTGAATTTAATGTGGAGGCTTCAATTTGATGGTTTCTCAGTGTTAAAAATTACATTTGACATAGGGTCACCCCCACTGGGAAATTCCCCCACATAAAGTGTTGAAACACTGCTATTATTATAAGAATCCTAAATGAGAGGAAGTGGCCACCTTATTAAAACCACAAGGAAATAGAAAGTGGAAATGTGGCTCTGCCTTCTTGTAGGAGACACCTCGACCCAGCTCTGATCAGGAAACTCTGAGCGCCTCGCCTGGACATGGCTCGGAAGTCTGCCAGTTGGAGAATGTAGGGCCAAACTTCTAAGTCCTGACTACACGGAGCAGCCCCTGATCAGCTGAGTCCACACACGTGTCCCAGAAGTTCATACATCACCTCTACTTCTTTCTCTTGCCTCTTACACTGAAAGCATTTGTTTGAAAAAAATAACATTTCCATAAACAAAGAAGTATAAGAAAATATTGGGAACACTTCTGCGGAAGCAGAGAAAACCTGGAGGATGTGTGTGTGTGTGTGTGTGTGTGTGTGTGTGTGTGTGTGTGTATGCACATGTGTGTAACCCAGGAGCGCTCTGAGCTTTACTCTCAGCCCTATTGTATTTTATTTTTTAATTTGAAACAGGTTTTCACCAAGCTGCAGAGGATCTCATGAAGTTGCTGAGGCTGGCCTTGAACCTGAGATCCTCCTGTTCCAGCCTCCTGGATCCTGGGATTATAGGGGTATGCCACCATGCCAGGCAGAAATAGGGAGACTCTTTAAAAAAGACAAATTGATCTACATTACTAAATCCATAGACTTACCACTAAAAATTGCACATTACCAAAAGTCACTGAATTTTGTGTGGTATGCAAATTATACTTCAGTAAAGCTATTTTTTAAAAAAATCAAAGAAATTGATTGACAGGACAAAAATTGAGTAAAGTGATTATCATAGAAAATACAGTAAAAATAAATTAAAGATCTATCTTATTTGTGTGTGTGTGTGTGTGTGGTACTGGGGAGGGAACCCAGGGACATTCTACCTCCAGGCTACACCCCAGCCCTATTTATTTCATTCTTTATTTTGAAACAAGGTCTCACTAAGTTGTAGAGGGCCTAAGTAGCTAAGGCTGTCGGCAAACCTCGATCCTTCTGTCTCAGCCTCCCAAATGCTGGGATTACAAGCGTGCTCCACCATGACCTGCAAGATCTATCTTTTTTTCTTTTTTCTTTTTGGTGGTACTGGGGGTTCTGGAAGCCCTTCTACCTCCGGACTACACTCCCAGACCTATTCTTTATATTTTTATTTGGAAACAGGGTTTCTTAAACCAGCACGGCTGACTTCTAACCTGAGTGATCCTCCTGTCTCCGCCTCCCAAGCGCGGGGATTAAAAGCGTGCGCCACCATGCCTGGCAAGATCTATCATTTTTGAAAGAGCCAGAAGTAGAGTGTCATCGCTGAGCTCTGTCTCACCTTTATGGAAAAGATAATTCCTTTATAATTCAAAATGTTACCAAACCATTGTAAAAAGTGAGAAAAGTGAATGTTGACTAAGGTAGAACACTGAGGTTTCAGATGAAGGTTTTCTGTAATTTTCCCCTGCTCTTTTGATCATGTTTTTGGCTGGTTTTTAATTCTGTAAGGATTCACTTCTTCGATTCTTATGGATGAAATTAGTAGCAATGAGCATTTGATGGGCCAAGTTCTTTTTTATTCACAATTCTGAAACTGTACCCCTAGAATAGCATTTACCAAATGGGAGAACAGATGACCTGCTTTATGGTGTGTGTGTGTGTGTGTGTGTGTGTGTGTGTGTGTGTGAGAGAGAGAGAGAGAGAGAGAGAGAGAGAGAGAGAGAGAGAGAGAATGAACCCAGGGCATTCTACCTCTGAGCTACACTCTCAGCCCTATTTGATTTTATTATTTTAACAGGATCCCAGTAAGTTGCTGAGGCTGGCTGTGAACCTGCGACCTTCCTGTCCCAGCCTCCTAAGTTCTGAGGTAACAAGCTTGTGCCGGGAAGCCTGGCTTACCCTGTGCCTTTTAAATGGACTGGGAAGGAGGTGAAATGTGACTTGAAACCCCTCCATGTCTTACTCTATTCAGGTTGCTACAGCAGGACACTATAGACTGGGTGGCTTAGAAGTGAATCAAATTTGCTGGGTATGGTGGTGCATGCCTGTAATCCCAGTGCTTGGGAGGCTGACACAGAATTGCAGGTTTGAGGCTAGCCACAGCAATTTAGCAAGACCTTGCTTCAAAATAAAATTTAAAATAAGGCTGGGAGTCTAGCTCTGAGGTTAGAGCACTTCTGGGTTCAATTCCCAAGAGGGAGGGAGAGAGAAAGAGAAAGAGGGAGAGAGAGAGAGAGAGAGAGAGAGAGAGAGAGAGAGAGAGAGAGAGAGAGGAGAGGGGAGAGGGGAGAGGGGAGAGGGGAGAGGGGGGAGAGGGGGGAGAGGGGGGAGACGGGGGAGAGGGGGGAGAGGGGGGAGAGGGGGGAGACGGGGGAGAGGGGGGAGAGGGGGGAGAGGGGGGAGAGGGGGGAGAGGGGGGAGAGAGAGGAGCAAGAAGGAGGAGGAGGAGGAGGAGGGAGGAGGAGGAGAAGGAAAAAAAGAAGAAGAAGAAGGAGGAGGAGGAGGAGGAGGAGGAGGAGGAGGAGAAGGAGAAATTAAGAAAGAAATTGAGGTGTCACTGTGGGAGGCAGGCAGTCCAAGACGTAGGTGTCAGCTGGTGAGGGCCTGTTTCCTCATAGACCAGTGTCTTTTCCCTCTGACTTCAAATGGTAGTGGCTGGAGACATGGATTTCTTTGGGGCTTATTTTACAAGGGCACTAGCCCAAAGTCCCCAACTCCTAATATTGTCACCTTGGAAGTTAGCATTTCAACATATGCATGAACATTCCTGCAACAGCACTGGTATTAACTTTAAAAAGTAAGGTTTTTTTCTAAATGGAGGTGAGTTTTAATCGCTGTTGTGTACCACAAGTCTTCAGAAAGGGATATCCTGTGCTTCTAAACGGGTTAACCTCTCGAAGTCAACCACTAAGCCGAACAAGGGAAGGAGGGACAGGGAGGGAATGGGGTGGGAATGGGGTAGGGGTTAAATCAGTGATGTGTACATGTATGTACACACAAGGTTTTTACCCCAATATGATGTATGAATATAATGCACCAATAAAAAATTTAAAAAAGAAAAAAGAAAATTAATAAACACAAAAAATAAAGGGGTTAACCTCAACTAGCCTCTCCCTCTCTCCTTCCTTCTTTTCTGATAGAGTCTCAAAGAACTGGCATTTTTATTGTTTTTTTTTTTTCAGAACAACCTTGAAAAACATGAAATGCACAAAGATGAGAAATAAACATTAGAGCGTCACCATGATTTCATGTTTGTTTGTGGGCTATTTAAGATATTGAAATCTATATTTTAAGAAAACCCACATTTTTCCCCCTCAAAGTCACACGAGACATTTCATTTTCCAACAGGACCTGTCCCTCTGCCTCTAGAGGAAGTGTGAAATGAGAAACTCAGGACTGTCTGCCATTTCCAGGGACGATGGAGCCATCGCTGCGCTAGGTCCTTGCCTGTGCCCTTCACTCCATAAACCAGGGCAGCCAGCTCGCGAGAGCCCAAGGTTAAGCACACACCATTGACCTCGGGAAGCCAGTCCTCACATCGTTAAATACGGCCTAGCCTGATCACACCAAAAAGTGCCCTGGGAGCACTATTTAAGCCTTAGATGTTCTACCCACAGTCGTGTGACACAAAATCAATATCTTTGTTTTCCTGGATTATGTTTAACTACTAAATGGCTTTTAGGACACCAATTAGATTTACCATCCTGCATTTATGTAGGCAGGTGTCTGAATGAGGGGAAAACAGGGATGCGTGCGTAGGACGTCACTACAGGAGGCGCTAAACCGCTCTTCTGGAGTGTGCGTTGGCGCCAGCACGCACAGGCACAGTTACGGCCTTTCTGCAGTCTTTGTGTAACAGGAACTGAGCCAGATCTTCACACGTATCGACTTCTTTTTTCCTGATAGTCATGTAAGGTGGCTGATTGTATTAGGATTCACCAGAGAAAAGGAACCAATAAAACACATGTGTGTGGTATGTGTCATATATCACATGATACACACATATATCACATGAGATAGAGAGAAGGGTATATAATATATATGTGTGTGTGTGTGTGTATAAAATAATTCACTCTTATGTTGCTAGGAGCAATGGTCCATTCTTCTCATCCTAGCTACTCTAGAGGCAGAAACAGGAGGATCTCAAGTTCAAGGCCAGGAGGGGCAATTTAGCAAAACTCTGTCTCAAAATAAAATATTTTCTTTTTTTATGGTACTGGGGATTGAACTCAAGACCATTCTACCTTGGAGCTATGTCCCCAGACCTTTATTATAATTTTTTAAATTTGGAAATAATGTCTCACTAAGTTGCTGACACTGTCTTCAAACCTGCTAACCTCCTAAATCAGCCTCCCAAATAGTGGGATTATAGGCAGGAGCCACCATACATGGACCTAAATAAAAATTTTTAAAAAGGCTGGGGGGAGTGTGGCTCAGTGGTGGAATGCTTGACCAGTATGCAAAATCCTTGGATTCAACCCCCCCCCCACACACACACACTACTCTCATGTCATTTCAAGTTTTTTCCATTAAATGAGCTCTGATCAAATCAAGGATCTACCTGTCTATCCATAAATTATAAGGAATTATCTCATATAATGGGAGAGACCAACAAGCCTCAATATGTGAAGTTAGCAAGCTAGAGACCAAGGGAGGTCTTTGTGTAGTTCCAGTCTTGAGTCTGAAGACCCGAGAACCAGGAGAGGTGATGGAGTAAATTCAGATCCAAAAGCCAGTGGTTCAAGATCTAAGAAGAGCCAGTGTTTTAGCTGTAGTCCAAGAACTGAAAGAAACCAATGTCTCAGATCAGGCGGTCAGGCAGAAGGAGTTCTCTCTTACTAAGCTTTTTTGTTCTACCCAGGTCTTCAATTGATTGGATGAGGCCCACCCACATTAGGGAGGACAATCTACATTCCTCAGTTTACCCATTCCAGTGTTAATCTGGCCCAGAGCCACCCTCACAGACACAACCAGAAGGGTTGACTAGATGTCTAAGCATCCCCTGGCCCAGGTGACAGGTAAAATTAATCACCACACTGATGTTGGTCCCTTTTACCACATAAGGAAATTAAGCTTAAATTGTTTCATGAGAATCACACAGCTGGTGTAGGGCAGCCAATCTTTCATGCTGCTTTTTCTGAAATAAACCGGGACAAATATTTTCAAAATATAGGACATAGAAGAAATACTAAAGTAACAATAAGAGGTTTTGCAAATCAATAAAAATGGTTAAGTATCATATATCAGCATTGGACAAAACAAAACATACAAAAAATGGGCAATTACAGAGGAAATGGCTATTGATAAAAAATATATATGCTCTTCCCATTAAAGACATAAAAAATGCAAATCAAAACCATGAAACATGGAGTCATGGATCCATATCAGAATTAAATGTTGCTGCCGGGCGTGGTGGCGCACGCTTGTAATCCCCGCGCTTGGGAGGCGGAGACAGGAGGATCGCGCAGGTTCGAAGCCAGCCGCGCGCTGGCTTAGGAGACCCTGTTTCCAAAATGAAAATGTAAAAATAGGTCTGGGAGTGTAGCCCCGAGGTAGAAGGGCTTCCAGGAACCCCAGTACCACCAAAAAAAAAAAAAAAAAAAAAGAATTAAATGTTGCTTGGAATGATGGTACCCATCCTACTCCATTTTCTACCGATATAAAAGAATGCTAAAGACTGGATACATTGTAAACAAGAGGAGTGTGTTTGCTCACAGCCTAGAGTCTGTGAAGTCCAATCAAGGGCCTGCATCTGGTGAGGACCTTCTTGCTGTGTGATAACGTGGCAGATTGTAAGCGGAACACACACAAGACGTTGAACTTGTCCTTATTATCAGGGAGCATTCCCAAGAGCACTAACCCAGACCTAGGATGATGGCCTTAATCCATGAGTGCCCTGCCACCATGACCCTATCACCTCTTCAAGATCCTACCTTTTCATTCCGTCACAAGTACAATTAAATTTCAACACAAGTTTTTGAGGGGATATTCTAACCATAGCATGCCCAGTGTGGATAGGGGACAAGAAACTGACACATTTAGACACGGTCCTACACAGTTAGCAGGGAATAAATCTGGGAAAACTTGGTGTGTGGGGGGTCATCCATTTGGCTGTGTCTTGTGAAATTTAAACATATATTCTTTTAGATGCAGCAATTTCTTTTAGGTATTTCTTCTACATAAAAATATGTTCACTGCAGTATTGTTAGTGGGAATAAGGTATTAGAAACTTAAATGTCCATCAAATAAGGATTAGATTAAGTCATAATATATTCATATAGCAAAATTCTATGCCGCCAGTAATAGATCAACAGCTAAAAATAGAAGCAAATGTATTCAATGTAATTTGAATAGGGAAGGACAAGGCATGCTACCCTATGTGTATTGTGATCTTGTTTTTACATGAATAAGTTCACAGGAGAGTTTTTAACTGAAGCATCTAAGTAGTTATGGAGGTGGGGGGGCAGCCAGAGTTGGCTCTGAGCCATCACTTGTACAATTTTGTTTTCTTATACCCAGAGTCAGATTTACTGTGAAGGTAATGAAGTCTAAGCCCTAGGGCTTCTCACTTGAATGAACATCCCTGAAGGCCCTGAGTGGGGACTTAGCAATATGTTCACGCCATCATGTTTTCACACCATTGCTAAAGCAAAATAATGCAACTTCAATCAGTCAAGACAACCGCTGATTTCAGCCAAGACTTCCCAGTCACTTTCCTCGAGCACTGGCTGCTTTAGAGGTATCTTCCTACCAGACTTTCTCCTAAGACAAGCCTTTCAGCATGCTTTGACTTCCGTTCAAACTTTCTCCTATTTCTTTATCACCACTGTCTATTACAGATCCTCAATCCCTTATCTGCAATTCCAAAATCCAAAACAAGCTACAGTCTTTTCCCCAGTATTTCTTTGGCTGCAAAACTTCATTTGATCAGAGCTCATTTAATGGGAAAATCTGACCTGATCTGATCTGAGATTATTGAAGAATCTACATTTCCCACATAGAGTGAATGTCCATATTTTGCTGCAGAAGTAATTATACTTTGACCATGGGGTGCTGTCCAGTCCCCAAGCATATTTTATGTAATAAAGATTGAGAGGGAAAAAAACACAAAAGATAAGCAAGAACTTAAGATTAAGTACAGATTCTACTAAAATAAACTTTTCAGAAATAATTTAAGAGCTGGCTAAAATCAAATTCTTCTATGGGGAGGGGCTCAAAGGACTATCTCTTTGGTATAGGAGGCAAATTGTCAAGAGTTGAATTATCTTATGAAACAAAAAGTTTAAGGTTGTGTTATGCTCAGGGTGAGGAATGATGTAGGTATTCAGGAGCCCTTGGGTATCGAAGATGATAGGGATGCTTAGAAAGGCCATTCTGGAAGGCAAACTGATGTCAAGTCTCAGCACACTAAAGTAGGTGTGCCTAAGTTGGGGGAAGGGGAGAAGAAAGCAACTTTGCATGTACTGGTAACAAGTAGACTGAGCACTTAAGGGTCAAAGAAAGGGTGTAGCTCGATCGATGGCCGAGGCTTGCCTTGTATATGTGAGGCTCTGGTTTCAATTCCCAACACCAGCAACAAAAAAACCCTCAAAGAATTTAGAAAAAAAATCAAATCTACAACATCAGTAGCTTCTGTAAGCTTCAGAATTCTACTGCAATATTCAGTAAAATTAATTAAGAAATTAAGGAGGGCAGGCACAGAACTGTCCCAGTACTTGGAGGGCCTGAAACAGGAGAATTGCAGGTCCACAGCCAGCCTCAGCAACTTAGTGAGGTTCTCAGGCACTTAGTGAAACCCTGTTTCAAAATAGAAAATAGGACTGGGAGTGTAGCTCAGAAGTAGAATGTCCCTGGGTTCAATGCCCAACACCACATCAGGAAGAAGGAAGGAAGGAAGGAAAAGACTAAAAAAATAGGGCTGGGCGTATCGCTCAGAGGTAGAATGCCCCTGGGGTTCATCCCCAGTACCACAAAGAAAGAGAAAGAAAATAATTAAAATCCAACTAAATGGAACAGAGTCTTCACCTGACTAAACTGCACGGAGGCTAAAATATAGTAATATACATGCCATATAAATGTATGATTCCACAGTTGGAAAATTCTCAATTCTTAAACATAACAGGGCCCAGAGGTCTTTTTTTAGTGTTCTTTTTAAAATTAATTAATTATTTATTTATTTAATATTATAGCAATTTATTCAAAATTAACAAAGATAATCTTACATAACAGATTCATTTGTCTGATATCAAACTTTTGATTACTTAGAGATAACATTTCAATAATTCTTTGTTTTCTTTCTTACGAGAGGATATTTTTTCTTTTTTTTAAGGTGAAACTATCATACATTTTTTCAGAAAAAATCTATCTTAACACAAAATATAAACTCTAAATACCCAAAATAATCTCGAAAAAGAACAGAGCTAGAAGATGTACATTTTCTGATTTCAAACCTTATAAAGCTACAATAATTGAAACAGTGTAGCACTGCTATAAAGGCAGATATATAAACCAGTGGAGTAAAATAAAAAGCCTAGAAATAAATTCTTCCATATATGGTCAAGTTATTTTTGACAAGGTTTCCAAGAACATTTGGTGAAGGAAATAATGATCCTTTCACTAAATATTGTTGAAAAAATAATAATTACATGAAAAAGAATAAAGTTGGACCCTTACCTAACACCATATACAAATATTAACTCAAAATAGATAAAAGGCCTAAATGTAAATCTAAAGACTATAAACTTTTAGAAGAAAACTTCACAACATTGAAATTGGCAGTGATTTCTTGGATATGATTCCAAAGGCACAGACAACAAAAGAATAAACAAACAAACTTCCTAAAAAATAAAAAATATTGTACATCCAAAGACAATGTAAACAGAATTAAAAGTTACTGATAGAATGGGATAAAATATTTCCAAATGCTATATCTGAAGGTATATTAATAACCCAAATAGAAATTCTAGAATTTAGCAAAATTAAAGCAAACAATACAATTTAGAAATAGGTAAAAGACTAAAATAGATAATGAATCTCCAAAGATTTTTATATGACCAATAACCACATGAATATCACTCATCATTATCATAATATAACTAATCATTAAGGAAACACAAATAAAAACTATAGTGAAATACTACTTCGCATTTGTTAGGATGGCTACTTAACATGAATTACTTTGCTCCAGCCCTTTACCTTGAGTTTGTTCCTATCTTTACTTGTAAAGTGTGTTTCTTGTAAGCAGCAGATGGATGGATTCTGGGTTTTAATCCATTTTGCCACTTTATGTCTTTTTGTTGGGGAGTTGAGGCCATTTACATTCAGTGTGATTATTGAGAGATAACTTAATTCCTAATATGTTAAGGTTTTATTTCTGTTTGAAATACTGTTTATTCTTCTTTGTTTAGTTGTCTGATAGATGGAAAATCTTGTTTCTCTGGTTCTGGTGTGTATTACCTATTTCTTCTTTGTAGTTAATCTCTTTGAGTATTTTCTCTAGCGCTGGTTTTGAAGACAAATTCCTTCAGTTTCTGTTTGTCATGGAAGTTTCTTATTTCCCCATCTAATTTGATAGATAGTTTGGGTGGGTAGCAAATTTTTGGCTGGAAGTTGTTTTCTTTCAGAGTTTGGAATATGTTACTCCAAGCCCTTCTGGCTCTCATGACTTGGTTTGGGAAGTCTGGAATGATTCTAATTGGTTTGCCTCTGAATGTCACTTGGCCTTTTGTTTCTGTTGCCTTTAAGATTCTCTGCTTGGCTTCCACATTGGTCATTTTGACAATTATGTGGCATGGGGAACCTCTTCTCTGATCCTGTCTAAAGGGAGTTCTATAAGTTTCCTGGACCTGTGTATCGACCTCTTGCTCTATGTTTGGAAAATTTTCTGCTATTATTTCTTTGAAGAGATTATTTATCCCTTTGGTTTCACCTTCTTTTCCCTCCTCTATTCTGATTATTCTTAGGTTAGCGCTCTTAAAATGGGTCCATATTTCTTTAATGTCAGATTCCTGCTGTCTGATTTTTTTCTAAGTTATATATTATGCATTTGTTTTTGGAGTGATCCTCTTCTAGGAGCGAGATTCTATTCTCCATGTGGTCTAATCGGTTGTTTATAGTTTGAATTGATGCCTTTACTTCAATGATTGCATCCTTTATTTCTTTTAGACTCTCTTTAAATTTTTTTCGAAGGTCCTGTATTATTTCTACAGTTACATTTCTGATTTGATCTTCTGGAGATCTCTGAATTTCTGTGTTGTCAGGTTCTGATAATATGGGGTTGTGGGCATTCATTGCTCTGTTGTTCTTCTTTTCCATAACTTCAGAAGTTTGTGCCTTCTCTGGGTTCTTCCCTGGGTCACCACAACTTCACTTAGGGTACTCTGGATCTCGAGTTTGTGGTAATCTCAGCCGCCACTACTCCTTTACTGGGTTGTATTGCAAAGTCTCAGATCCAGGGAGTTAATTGAGGCTGTGCAAGACCGTGGGGGTGCTGGGCTGGGCGATTTCCCATGGGGAGCTCTGACTAGGTTGTGGTATCTCTGCCACTGCTACTCCTTCACTGGATTGGACTGCAAAATTTCAAACCCAGGGAGATTATCAAAGCTGTGCAAGTCCCTGGGAGTGCAGTGCTGGGATTTCTCCTTTAGGGGCCGCAATTTCACTTACTGGTTATTGTTCGCACTGATCTAGAGCTGTTGCAGGCATGGCGAACTCACCACTGCCACTGGCAATATGGTGCTGCTGCCACGCCCTCGGCCGTGAGGTTGGCATATTTCTTTTCTGGTTTTGAGCTCCGTTCTGAGTCCCTGGAAGGCACGATGAGCTTGGCCACTGGGAGTTTTAGACGTTCTTTGCGCTGAAAGAACAGCTGAATTACACCCAAATGATCCGCAGCTGCTCACTTCAGCTCCTTGTTTACCTTTCCTCTCTGGAGCCAGGTCCTGTGAGGTAAGATGGCGCTGGTTCAGCTCTGCCACTACAATGCAGACTGGTTTCTTTTCTGGTCTCTGATTATTCTTCTAGTCTTTTTTTTCTCTGTCCCTTGTGTTTACATTTTTATTTCTCTGCTGATAGTGTTTGCTGGCTATGAAAAGTGCTGATTTTGTGGCAATACAGATCAAGTGTTAGCAGGACTCATAAACGCTGCTTTTCTCAGTTGCCATCTTCCCGGAAGTCGCCCAGAGGTCTTAGAAAAGGGATTGTAAATTTTTAGTTTCATATGAAAAGATAACTAAAAAATTTTACTCTTAATACATAGCTTTCCTTTGTGGTTAACCAAATCTTAAGCTGATAAAGAGGCTCTATATTAAAAAAAAATTCTAGCAACATATGCATACCTATGTTCATAGCAGCACAATTTGTAATAGCCAAAATATGGAACCAACCCAGGTCTCCATCAACAGATGAATGGATTGCAAAACTCTGAGAAATACACACAATGGAATTCTACTCAGCCATAAAAAAGAACAAAATCATATCATTTGCAAGAAGATGGAAAGTCCTGGAGAGCATTATGTTAAGTGAGATCAGCCAAACACAGAAGGAGAAGGTACATATGTTTCCTCTAATATGCCCAAACTAGGAAATGTAGAGGATACCAGTGGTACTCCAGGTAATGGAGGGGAATTACCAGCAAAGCTTGAATGGAAAGATAGGGGAGGAGGAAGACTGAACTTGATTAATGAGGGTCTACATTCAAATATGTGTAAAATTATGAATATGGCATGGTTACCCTGGACAATCATTGGTGGGAGGGGGGGAAGGGAAAACAGGGGTGGGGGGAGAGGGCACTAAGTATAATTTAAATGTATACCACTTATGTTCAATAAAGAAAAAAATAAAAAAAATTAAAAAATAAAAAATTCTGTTGCTAGTATTATACTAACAATAGAAGACTGAATTCTTTCTCTTTAATATTAGATAGAAATCAAGGATACCTGCTCTTACCATTTTGCCCACTATTATACTGGTTAGTTCTTCTCCATTAAAGCCTTCAGATAGCCAGGCATGGTGGCCCAGGCTTGTAATCCCAGTACTTGGGAGGCTGAGACAGGAGGATCACAGGTTCAAAGACAGCCTCAGCAATTAGTGAGACTCTCAGCAACTTATTGAGACCTGTTTCAAAATAAAAATAAAATAGGACTGGTGATGTAGCTCGTAGATAGACTGCCCCTGGGTGCAATGCCCAGTATACTGTAAAATAAATAAATAAATAAAGCCTTTAGATAAGGAGAGTGTGGCCAGTCCCTTGACTTCAGGCTTCTCAGAGACCCTTGGCAGTAGAATACACCGGGCCACATGGCTGGTTCACAGAAAACTCTGAGATAATGAGTATTGTTT
Source organism: Muscardinus avellanarius (assembly GCF_963383645.1). Classification (NCBI taxonomy): domain Eukaryota; kingdom Metazoa; phylum Chordata; class Mammalia; order Rodentia; family Gliridae; genus Muscardinus; species Muscardinus avellanarius. Next base: position 125,535,330 of record NC_137788.1, read on the forward strand.
TAAACCATTTAAGTTTGGGTTTAATTTGTTATGCAGCATTAACTATATAATATCAGAACCAACAAAATCTTACTAGAACTAATAATTGAGTTGTTCAAGGTAACATGATACAAGATCAATACAGGAAAATAAATTATATTTGTATATACTAGCTACAAACAATTGAAAATTGAATCTTTAAAAATATATACTATTGCCGGGCATGGTGGCGCACGCTTGTAATCCCTGTGCTTGGGAGGCGGAGACAGGAGGATTGCGCAGGTTAGAAGCCAGCCGCGGTCGTTGGCTTAAGAGACCCTGTTTCCAAATAAAAAACTTATAAAAATAGGTCTGGGAGTGTAGCCCGGAGGTAGAAGGGTTTCCAGGAACCCCAGTACCACGGGGGAATATATATATATATATATATATATATATATATATATATATATATATATATATATATATATATATATATGCTATTTACTCTGTTTTATTTTTTTAATGTTCAAAACCGCTGTTGAAAACTTTATAAAATGTCAAAGATAGAAATTTTAAAAGGAGGGTGGAGGAAGACTTAGGGTCATTAATAGAAATACTACCATAGACTAGATTGTATACATGTGAATATATACCAAGGTCAATCTGGGTACTCCGTATTGGGAGGGAGGGAATTTCAGGGTGGGGGGAACCACGAGCTTGTGCATGAATGTCATTGTCAACATGATTTACATTATAATGTGAGACTATAATGCACAAATAAAAGCACAAAAATAAAATTAAAGGAGAGATATATCATGTTAATGGGTGATGAGCCTTAATACTGTTAAAGCATCAACCCCAAATTGATCTGTATATATATATATATGGTGCATGGATGGTTCAACACAGGAAAATCAACTGATGTGATCAACCACGTTAACAGAATAAAGGCAAAAATTACATGATCATTTCAACAGATGCATACAAAGTGTTTAAAAATTCAACCTCACAATAAAAGCTTTCAATACCCTCTCAATAAATAAAGGAATAGATGGAAAACAACTCAACTTAATAAAAGCCATAAAGCACCTTGCTAGTATCATGTCGAAGGGTAAAAATGGTTATTCCAATGATCAGGAAGACGACAAGGATGTCCAGTCTCATTACTTAGATTCTACTGGAAGTTCTAACCAGAGCAAGTAAGCAAGAAAATGAAATAAAAGGGAAGAAAGAAAGAAAGAAAAGAAAGAAAGTCATCTGTATTTTCAGGTAATCTTATATGTCAAAAATTCTAAACACTCCATAAAAAGTGCCTAGAACCAATAAGTGAATTCAGTAAAATTGCAAGATATAAAATTAACATGCAAGAATCAATTACATTTCTATGTACTAACAAAAAACAAAAAAGGAAGTTAGAAATACAATCCCATTTCCAATGGCACCAAAATATTCTTTTTGGTTATTCTACATTCTCAAGAATCAACTTAAAGTGAAAGATATATTTGTAGTGAAAACTATAAAATATTCATAAAATTTAAAAAGACATAAGTGAAAGGAAAGACATTTCATGTTCATAGTCTGGAAGACTTAATGTTATTAAAATGTTTATACTACCCAAAACAATCTATAGATTAAATATAATCTCCATCAAAGACTCAATGCAAGCCGGGCGTGGTGGTGTAAGCTTGTAATTCCCATGCTTGGGAGGCTGAGACAGGAGGATGACAAAGGTTTGAAGCCAGCCTCAGCTATTTAGTAGGCTCTCAGCAACTTAGTGAGACCCTGTTTCCAAATAAAATACAAAAAATAGGTCTGGGAGTATAGCCTGGAGGTAGAAAGCCTCTGGGTTCCACCCCCAGTGCCACCAAAAAAACAAAACAAAACAAAACAAAACTAATGCAATATCTTATTTTTTACTTCATTTTATTTATTTATTTATTTATTTATTTATTTATTTATTTATTTATTTATTTATTTTGCAGCACTGGGGATGGAATCCAGGGGCATTCTACCTCTGAGCTGCACCCCCAGCCCTATTTTGTATTCTTTATTTTGAAACAGGGTCTCCCTGAGTTGCAAGGGCCTCATTAAGTAGCTGAGGCTGTCCGCAAACCACGATCCTCCTGTCTCAGCCTCCAAAATGCTGGGATTACAAGTGTGCACCACCACGCCCGGCGCAATTTTTATGGGAAAATAATTCTATAATTAATATGAAACAGTAAATGACCATGAATATCCAAACAAAATTTGAAAAAAAAAAGAACAAACCTGAAAGCATCATGCTTGGTAATTTTAAAATACATCACAATGCTTCAAAAGTGAAAACAGCATGGTCCAATAGAATGCAGTCCAATAGAAGAGAATATAGGGCCCAGAAACAAATCCATGTGTGTACAATCAGTTGAAAAATGTAATACCAAGGTTGGAAATGATGGTCTTTTTGATAAATGGTGTTGGGAGAACTGTATATCCATTTACAAAACAGTGAAACTGGACCCTTATACCATACATAAAAATAAACTCAAAATAAATTAAACTTTTAAAGGAAAGATGTGAAACTCTAAAACTCCTAGAAGAAAGCAATGGGATGATCGAGTGTGCACGCTTGTAATCCCAGTACTTGGGAGTCTGAGACAGGAAGATCTCAGGTTCGAGGACAGGCTCAGCATGAAGTGAGACTCTCATCAACCTAGTGAGATCTGTTTCAAAATAAAAATTTAAGAAATAGGGATGGGGGATTAGCTTGGAGGTAGAGTTCATAATGTAGATCTTGGCAATGATATTTCTTTGATCCTTGGACATGATAATAGCTATGGGTTTTCTTTTTTCTTTTTTTTTTTTTTTTTGCGGGTCTGGGGATGGAACCCGGGGGTATTTGACCTCCAAGCTACACCCCCTGCCCTATTTTTTATTCTTTATTTTGAAACCGGGTCTCACTGAGTTGCAGAGGGCCTCACTAAGTAGCTGAGGCTGTCCGCAAACCACGATCCTTTTGTCTCAGCCTCCCGAATGCTGGGATTACAAGCTTGCGCCACCACGCCTGGCTCTAGCTGTGGGTTTTTGATAAAGACCTCAAATGCATAAGAAACAAAAGCATAAACAAAGTGGAACTACATTAAACTAAAATGCTCCAGCACTGCAAGGGTAACTATCAATAGAATGAAAATAAAAAGGCAACCATCTGAAGAAAATTTTGCAAACATATGTCTGATGAAGAGTTAATCTTCAAAGTCTATAAGAAACTCCCATAATTCAATAGAAAAAAAAACCAACCTAATTTAAAATGGGTTAAGGAATAAATAGACACTTCTCTAATGAGATACAAATGCATGAAAAATGTGCTCAATATCATTGGTCATCAGGGAAATGCAAATTAGAGTAATAATGAAATATTACCTCAAACCTCTCAGGAAGTGTTAGTAAACATTTGAAAGATTATATGTTGTTTATGGGAATGCAAAATGGTACAATCCCTGTGGAAAAAAGTATGGAGGTTCCTCAAAAAAAGCAAAAATAAAAGTATTCCACTCTTGGACATTTATCTAAAAAAAATTTAAATCAAGATCCCAAAGAGAGATTCTCCTTCTCATGTTCATTACAGCACTATTCACACTAACCAGAAACTGGAAACAATCTAAAAATCCATCTGCAGGTGAGTAGGTTTTTAAAATGTAGTATATACATACAATGAATAAAGGAATTCTGCAATATGTGAAAGTTGGGTGAACCTTGAGAACATTATCCTAAGTGAAATAAGCCAGCCCCCTAAGATGAGTATGAGGTATCTAAAACAGTCAAACGCATAGAATTGAAGGTGAATTGGTAGTTGTCAGAGGCTGATGGGAGGAGCCAATGCAGAGTTGGTCATTCCTGGGAACGAAGTTTCAGTTAAGCAAGATGAATACGCAATAGAGGTTGGTAACTATTGTTGACAATATTGTACACTTAAAAATGTGTGAAGGGGAGACTTAATAGTAAGTGTTCTTACCACAATAAAATAAAATACTTAAGCGGCTATGGTGGCTCATGCCTGTAATCCTTCGGAAGCTGAGATAGGAGGATTAAAAGTTCAAGGATGGCCTCAGCAACTTAATGAGATCCTCAGCAAAACACTTAACAAGATCCTGTTTCAAAATAAAAAATAAATATAAAATGGGCTGAGAGTGTGGCTGGAAGGTACAACACCCCTGGGTTCAATCCCCAGCATCAATGATAATAATAACAATGATAATAATTATAATAATGATGTAGTTAAAAGATTCAAACAGACATTTTAGTAAAAAAGATATATCAGTGTCATTAAACACATGAAAATATTATTTGACATTATTAATCATTAGGGAGATGCAAATTAAAGTTATAATAAGATACCACTATATACTTGCTAGAATGGTTGGAAATTTTTTAAAATATATTTTTATTGGTGCATTTTAGTCAAACAGCACAATGGAATACAAGACTTGTTAGGATATCCAAGTACACACCATCCAATCAATTTTATCCAATCCCCATCCCACTCTCTCCCCCTTCCTCAATCCCATGCTTGATTTAGTGTTTAATAGTAATATATTTATTTACATACATCATGTGCTTTAAAGAGATTCCATCTTCCCCCATCCCATCCCCTCTGATTGGTCACCTTAATTGCTCCTCCATAGGGCCCCTTCTTCCACTAGATTCCCTTCTATTACCCATTTCTTCCTAGTTTTGCATATTAGGGAGAGCATCCAGTTTTTTTTATTTTCTGTGATATTTCTTTTTGTATGCCGCTTTGCAAGTTCCAATCCCACTCTTGAAGGCCCCAGCACCGGCCTGGCCACCTGGTAGACTCTGCTCCCGCCCTTGCTGGCTCCGGTATCAGCCTTATCTCGTGGCAGGCTCCGATCCCAGCCTCAGGGGCCCAAGCACCAGCCTTGTCTTTAGGCTAGCTCCTATCTTAGCCTCACTGGCCCCGGCACCAACCTCACCCCCTGGCAGGCTCCGTTCTCTGCCTCCAAGGCCCCAGCAATGGTCCTGCCTCACAGCAGGCTCTGATCCCAGCCTTGCTGGCCCTGACACCAGCCTTACCCCTCTGCAGGCTCCGATCTCTGCCTCCAAGGCCCCAGCAAGGTCCTGCCTCACAGCAGGCTCTGATCCTGGCCTCACTGGCCCTGACACCGGCCTCACCTCTCTGCAGGCTCCAATCTCTGCCTCCAAGGCCTCAGCAATGGTCCTGCCTCACAGCAGGCTCTGATCCTGGCCTCACTGGCCCTGACACCGGCCTCACCCCTTAGCAGGCTCCGATTATGGCCTCAGAGGCTGCAGCAAAGGCCTTGCCTCATGGTAGGATCTGATTCTGGCCTTGCTGGCCCTGGCACCAGATTCACACCTCAGCAGGCTGATTCCTGCCTCGGAGGCCCCAGCACTGGCCTTGCCTCATGGTAGGCTATGATCCTGGCCTTGCTGACGATGGCACTGGCCTCACCCCTTGGCAGGCTCTGATCCCGGCCTCGGAGGCCCCAGCACTGGCCTTGCCTCATACCACGCCCTGATCCCGGCCTTGCTTGCCCTGGTACCGGCCTCACCCCTCGGCAGGCTCCGATCCTGGCCACGGAGGCCCCAGCACTGGCCTTACCTCATGGCAGGCTCCGACACTAGCCTCGCTGATCCCAGCACCAGCCTCATCCCTCAGCAGGCTCTGATCCCAGCCTCAGAAGCTCCAGCACCAGCCTTGCCTCACAACAGGCTCCAATCCCAGCCTTGCTGGTCCTGACACTGGCCACGCCCCTCGACAGGCTCCGATCCCAGCCTCGGAGGCCCCAGCCTTGCCTCACGGCAGGCCCTGACCCCAGACTCACTGGCCCTGGTGCCAGCCTCACCCCTTGGCAGGTTCTGGAGGCCCCAGCACTGGCCTTACCTCATGGCTGGCTCTGATCCTGGCTTTACTGACCCCTGCACCAGCCTTGCCCCACAGCAGGCTCTGATCCCAGCATCACTGGTCCTGATGCCAGTCTCACCCCTCGGCAGGCTCCAATCCCAGCTTCAGAGGCCCTAGCACTGGCCTTGTCTCATGGCAGGCTCCGATCCCGGGCTCGCTGACCCTGGCACTGGCCTCACCCCTTTGGTTGGATCCGGTCCTGGCCTTGGAGGCTTCAGCACCAGCCTTGCCTCATGCCAGGCCCCAGTCCTGGCCTCGCTGGCCCCGGCACCGGCCTCACCTCTCAGCAGGTTCCGATCCTGGCCTTGGAGGCCCCAGCACCGGCCTTGCCTCAAGGCAGGCCCTGATCCCAGCCTCGCTGGCCCTGACAGTGGCCTCACCCCTCGGCAGGCTCTGATCCCAGCCTCCGAGGCCCCAGCACTGGCCTTGCCTCACGGCAGGCTCCAATCTCATCCTCGTTGGCCCAGGCACCGGCCTCACCCCTCAGTAGGCTCTGATCCCGACCTTGGAGGCCCCAACAGAGGCTTTGCCTCATGGCAGGCTCCGATCCTGGACTCATTGGCCCTGGCACTGGCGTAGCCCCCTGGCAGGCTCCTATCCTGGCCTCCAAGGCCCTGCGTCTGGCCTTGTAGTCTTGCTGTGCATCAGGCTCTGTTCTCTGCTACTATGAGCAGGTCATCTACAGATGTTCCCTTTCCGCCCCCCTTTTTTTTGGTGGTACTGGGGTTCCTGGAAACCCTTCCACCTCTGGGCTTTACTCCCGGGGACACACTTTTTTTTTTAATATATATATTTTTTTATTTGGAAACAGGGTCTCTCAAGCCAGCAAGGCTGACCTCGAGCCTGCACGATCCTCCTGTCTCCACTTCCCAAGTGTGGGGATTACAAGCATGTGCCACCACACCCGACGTTTTTCAATTTTTTTTTTAAATATGAGGGAGCAGTACATGTCTTTTATGAAAGCTGGGGCCCCAGATATCCAGTGACAATAAAATTTTGTCCTCCCTCCAAAGGCAGAGGTCCACAGCTTCACTCTGGAGAGCAGGCTCTGCTGCTCCATACGTACCCTGGCCTCCCACTCTGCACAGAGGAGCATGGTAGCCATGAGGGTTGATGACTCCCAGAACCTGCAGTGTGGTGGCCCACCCTGACCATGCGGGGCTTCCTCTAAAACCCCAAATCCTTTTACCACTTAGCATGTTGTCCAGAAATCCCAATCATGTGTGGGAGGAGCAGTCTACTTTTGGGGAGATTTCCTCAGAAGTTCACGGTGGACTGGACTGGATCTGACTGCCCTTCCAAACTCTGGTTACCACCACCGCCTCTGCTGCCACTGCCATCTCGGTTCTCTCCCGAACACCCTTTCCCACACAGTTTGTTTTCTGGAATTCCCGAGCATGTGCGGCATTAGCGGTATACCTTTGAGGATATTTCTTTAAAATTATGATGTGGATTGGATTGAATCTCTGTCTCTACCAAATGCTAACCACCGCTGCCGCTGTCACAGCCATCTCGGTTCTCTTCCGAGCGCCCTCTTCACACAATATGTTGTCCCAAGTTCCCGAGCGTGCGCAGGGGTAGCATTCTACCTCTGGGGCTATTTCTTCAAAAGATCCAGGTGTGTTGCATCAGATCTCTGCCTCTCCTGAATACTGGCCGCTGCCATTGCCATGGCCTCCACCATCTCAATTCTTTCCCAAACTCTTTTCCCACTCTGCATGTTGTCCAGTATTCCTGAGCATGTGCGACGGTAGCATTCCACCTTTGGGGCAATTTCTTCAGAAGATCAGGGTGGGTTGGATCAGATCTCTGCCTCTCCCAAATACTAGCCTCCACCGCTGCCACTGCCGCCACCGCATTCCTCCTAGTTCTCTGCTGAGCTCCCTCACAGATGATGTCCAGAATTCTTAAGCATGTAAGGAAGAAGCAGTCCCCCTTTGCAGGGATTTTTCCAAAAGTTCCAGGTCAGTTGGATATGTTTTGTCTCCATCTCCAGAATCCTGGGGGCTGCCATGGCCATCTTGACCCCTCTCCAATATTTATTCTTTTTTCTTTTCTTTTCTTTTTTTTAAATAAGAGAAGACAGTATGTGTGGTGTAAAGAGGTTGTGGGATCAGGCACTTGGCAGCAATGAATTTTTTCTCCCTTCCAAGAGCAGAGTCCCACAGCCTCACCGCGCAGAGCAGGATCTGCTGTTCTAAGCGCACCATGGCCCGGATATAGCACAGCGGCGCTGAGTTCCTCAGAATGCGTGGCTCTGCCTCCTGCTCAGTACCGGGCCTCCCGGGACGCAGGCTCAGCCTTCCACCCAGCACTGGGCCTTCCGGGACGCAGGCTGGATCACCTGCCTCCCGCCAGGAACCGGGCCTTCTGGGGCACGGGCTGGGCCACCTGCCGCCCGCCAGGCCTGGTTGGAAATTTTAAAAGTAACCATGCCACCAGATGTGATGGCTCATGCCTGTAATCCCAGTACTTGGAAGGTGGGGACAGGAGAGTTCGAAGACAGCCTCAGCAACTTAGCGAGATCCTCAGAAACTTTGCAAGACTTTCTTTCAAAACAAAAAATAAAAAGGGGTAGGGGTTCCTCTGAGAGGTAGAATGCCTCTAAGCTTAATCTCTAGTACTACAAAATGACAAACAAATATACAAACAAAAACATACCAAGTTACTTTGTGTTGGTCATAGAATGAAGTAACCAGAATTTTCATACATTTCTGATAGAAATTAATATGTATTTTGGCGAAGAATTTGGTATTTTTTTTTTACAGTACAGTCAAATCTACCTTTTATCGCTAAGTCCAGAAATACTTCTTAGATATTTACCTAAGAGAAATAAAAACCAATATTCACACAAATGTCTGTGTACAAATGTTCATACCTTCTAAGTGCACAAGAACCACAAATCCAGGAGCATCCCGAGCACCGCCAGAGCACCGCCCGTGAGAAAGTGGACAATGGGGTTCATCCATTGAACGGAATACCACTGCAAAATAAAACAGTAAGAGCCTCAGGTACACACAAGACATGTATGAATCTCAAAAGCATTTTGCCTTGTGAAAGAAGCCAGAAAAAAAAACAAATACATTCTATGTGATTTCATTTATATAAAATTCTAAAATATAAAAAGCTAACCTGCAGCTACCAGGGGTCAAGGTTAACAGAAAAGGAGAACAGATACAATGAGCCAAAAAGGAAAATTTTTTGGTTACAGAAATGTATAGTTTTCTTCTTTTGGATAGTGATTGTCAAAAATCAGCAAACTGTATATTTACTAGAAGTGCACTTTGTTGTATATAAATAATGCTTCAGAAATGTTGATTTCAAACATAAACATATGCATAAAACATTCTTAATTAAATAGCATATTGGAAACAGCTAAAGAACCAGTGTGGTAGAATATAGATCAGTGGGAATTACTCACACTGCAATATGTAAACCAGGATTCGTGCATGTGTGTGCGTGCATGCATGTATATGCACACGTGTGTGCCCCTGGGGCTCCAACCCAGGGCCCCCTGTATACCAGGCAAGGACTCTACCACTGAGCAGCATCGCCAGCCCAGAGACAAAGAGATGAAAGATATTAGAATAATTTAAGAGAAATGGAAGATGAAATGAGAAGGTCTCACTGATATCTAATCAAAGTTGCAGAAGGAACATTTGTATAAAATAATAATGTCTAATGAAAGGATTTTAAGAGAACATCTAAACTGAGCAACACTAGCATATCAGTTGAAAAGAGGCAATCTGATCAAAGGGTTCTTATATGATTCATAACAGATTAACTAACTTTAGATTTTAAGAGGCATAATAAAATTTTGAAGATAAGCAGTAAAAGAATTGAAATATTAACCTCCAGATTTTAGACAAAAATGAGATAAGACATTGATTCTATAAACCTAAAACAGGCAATGGGAAGGTGTGTGGATTTTGGTCTAAGTGTAGAATTCTGGTGGAATTCTGGAACACCCAAGATACAATCACCAGCCTATTTTATTTTATTTTATTTTATTTTGTTTTGAGACAGGGTCTCACTAAGTTGCTTAGGCTGGCCTCAAACCTGTGATCCTCCTGTCTCAGTCTCCAAGTACTGAGATGAAAGACATTTGACACAGTAACCTAGTTCAGAGCTAAGTATAGGGCCAATAAACATCCATTCAGTAATATCGAAATTGAAGTGGTATGATGCACATAAAAAGTCCTGTAGTAGTTCAAGTGAGGTTAGATAGTGTAGAAGCCACAGGGAAGGCTGGATGGGGCGTGGGTGGAGTCATCTTTACCAAAAAGGGACAGCTCCAACAAAGAAATGGAATTGTAAGATGCATGGAGGATGCTCACCTTCTTCTTGGCTCTAGATAGCTGGGCGGGGAACGTGCCCTCCACTGTGACCCTTTTGTGACCGTTCTCCAGTGTCCTGGGAACCACTCTGTAAGACATGTCCTCTGGCTAGATTTTTTCTTCAGTTTAACATAAATGAGGCAAAAATCATAAAAACTGGAATAAATGTTCATCCCCCAACCAGAACATCCGTAGTTCTTTTTAGATTCTGCCCTCAATGTAAATCAAGTGACAGTCTATGCCAAACCTGGGATTTGATGTTTTTGTTCATTCTCCTACTTAATAGATACTGATTAGGTGACCATTAATGGTAGGTTCAGCATTGGATAAAACAATTATCAGCCTCTGAAAAGCTCACACCTCCAGGGAAAGATTAGTTCTTAGAGAGTTGAAAATTGCCCGTTTCGAGGTTCTTTTTTAAAAAATATATCGGTTATTATATTTTGGAGCAATTGGACAACTGCACTTACCTGAGGCTGAACATGTCTCCCTGTGTTTAGTAAAATTGTGGCAGACATAGGGAGGTTTTAATCACATAGCTTTATGAAAGTACACAGTGGACCCAATTTATTGCTATCTAACACTCAAATAAGAGAAAATAGATTAATGCATGAAAAAGAAAAATTTTAAAAGCATAGTAAATATCTTCAGAGATATTCAAGACATCAGAGTCACAAAACTAGAACAGGCTATTCTTCAAAAGCAATATCTAGCTGGGCACAGTGGTACACACCTGTAATCCCAGTACTTGGGAGGCTGAGACAGAAAGATCACAGGTTCAAAGCCAGTGCATGGTAACTTACCAAGACCCTGTTTCAAAGTAAAAAATAAAATAGAGCTGGGATGAAACTTAGAGGTGGAACCCTCCTGAGTTCAATCCCCAAATTTCTTTTAGAAAGCAGTATATAGAGTTCCTATAAATTCAAAATATGAGAGCCAAATTAAAACATACCTCAAACAGAAGAGTCAAATATCAAAAATGACACTCCTGAAGCTCAATTTACAAATCTGGGTGATTACGTTGAGAGATTTTCCCAAAACACAATACAAAAATGAAAGAAGGGATAAAGATTTCAAAGAAAAATTGAGCCATGAGCATGCAAAATCTAGTAAGAGTTTTAGAAAGAGAAAACAGAGAAGATGGAGGCAAAGAAATATTAAATGGATTTTATTTATTTATTTATTTTTCAGTACTAGGAATAGAACCCAGGGACATTCTCTCTCTGAGCTACATTCCCAGCCCTATTTTTAACTCTTTATTTTGAAGCAGGGTCTCACTGAGTTGCACAGGGCCTCACTAAGTAGTAGTTGAGGCTCAGCCTCCCAAATACTGGGATTACAAGCGTGAGCCACCATGCCCATCTTAAAGGGAATATTTCTATGAAATGCAAAGAAAGATTTAAATAATTAGATAGAAAGGGCATGCTAAATGCCTTTAGAAATACCGAGAGTAAAGGGGCCATAACATATAGACAAGTCCTGGGGAAATTATTACATTTGAGGACAAAAGGAAACCAAGAACAAAATAACATCACAGTTATTTCAAGGTTACTCTAGCTGGTATACTTGGTGTTCAACTTAAGTTTTTATAGGTGTTCCATGTCTGGGAAGATGAGACCGAATGACTTAAGCTTCTAGTATGGCATGCGTGTTTAGGGAAGAGGAACACAAGGTCATTTTACCCTCAATGGTAGTTAAGCTCTCATTGGACATGTGTGTGTTTGTGTGTGTGTGTGTGTGTGTGTGTGTGTGTGGTACTGGGGGGTGGAACCCAGGGGCTTTCTGCCTCCGGGCTATACCCTCAGCCCTATTTTATAATTTATTTGGAAACAGGGTCTCACGAAGCTGCTGAGAAGCCTCACTAAGTAGCTGAGGCTGGCTTCGAGCCTATGCGAGCCTCCTGTCTCAGCCTCCCAAGCACGGGGATTACAAACATGTGCCACCATACCTGGCTTCTCATTGAACTTCTTATATGTAAAATGGAACAACAATTCAGTTAAAAAACTAAATCCGGGCATGGTGGTACACTCTTGTAATCGCAGCATTTGGGAGGCTGAGACAGGAGGATCACAGTTCTTAGACAGCCTCAGCTATTTAGTGAGGCCCTTTGCAACTCAGTGAGACCCTGTTTCAAAGTAAGGAATGAAAAATGGAAGTAGGGGTGTAGCTCAGAGGTAGAATGCCCCTAGATTTCATTCCCAGTACTGAAAACAAAACAAAATGAAACAAAACAAAATAAATGTAGGTAGATGCCAAGGCATGGTGGCACATCTCTGTAATCTCAGTACTTGGGAGGCTGAGACAAGAGAATCACAGGTTCAAGGATAGCCTTGGCAACTTAGGGAGACTCGCAGCAACTTAGAGAGACCCTGTTTCTAAATAGGGGTGTGGCTTAGAGGTAGAATGCCCCTAGACTCAATTCCCAGAACCTCAAATTATTTTAAATTATTTAAATTACTTTATTATAAATAAATAAACACATGGAGACAGACTTGTTTCAAAACTTGTACACAACCACTCTATACTTCATGCCAGCTATATGGAAGTGTAATGGGGGGATGCAGCTGTTTCTGCTTTTATAGTTTATGCCAGAACTGTCAGTTGGTAGGGGGTAAATTGCAATCCATCAGAAGAGAATCATATGAATCATTTGTTAAAGATTAGATCCACAGGGCTGGGGATGTGACTGAATGGTGAAGCACTTGCCCAGGATGCATAAAGCCCTGGGATCAATCCTCAGTACTGCAAACAACAAAACAAGCGAACAGTGACACAATTATCCTTTCACAGTACCTCAAAGAAAAAGTCTTCCAAGTACCAAGAGAAAATAATTCTATAGTAAAGTTCTATACGCAATTGATAAATAATATAAGCAGACTGAAAAGTACCTCCCCCCAAAAGATAGTCACATGCAATCCCTGGATGTTTGCTTCTATGGCCAAAAAGGACTTTGCTAATATGATTAAGAATTTTTGGACTTCTGGGAAGATGGCGACAGAGAAAAGCGGGGCTTACGAGCCCCGCTAACAACCAATCTCAATTACCACAAAATCAGCACCTTTCATAGCCAGAAAACACCATCAGCAGAGAAACAAAAAGGTAAATACAAGGGACAGAGAAAAAGAGGGCTGAAAAAACGAGACACCAGAAAGAAACCAGACTGCAGTGCTGCACGGAGCCACACGGACGCCATCTTTCCTTCTAGCACCAGGCTCCAAAGAGGAGGGGAACTCAGAACGGAGCTCAGAGCCAGAGAGAAGATATGCCGGCCTCACGGCTGAGGACACAGCAGCAGCACCATACTGCCGGTGGCAGCAACGACTTCACGGGACGGCACCAGACGAATGAACTCAACAGCCCACCAGGCTCCAGAGAGGAGCGGCGGACAGCGAGCTGAGGTGAGCTGCCGGTGGCAGCGACGACTTCACGGGACAGCACCAGACGAATGAACTCAACAGCCCACCAGGCTCCAGAGAGGAGCGGTGGACAGCGAGCCGAGGTGAGCTGCTGCGGATCAGCCGGGCGGGATTCGGCAGATTTTTTGGCGCAGCGAGCGTCTAAAGCTCCCAGGGGCTGGGCTCAGCGCACCCTGCAGGGGCTAGGAGCGGAGCTCAAAAACAGAGAAGAAATACGCCAGCCTCATGGCCCAGGGCGTGGCAGCAGCGCCATATTGCCACTGGGGTGGCAGCAGTGAATTCACCAAGTCCACTACAGCTCCATCAGTGCACTCAATAACAGTGAGTCAAATTGCAGCCCCTAGAGGAGAAATCACAGTACTGACTCCCAGGGACTTGACCCAGTGGGGGAGTGGCGGTGGCAGAGATATCATACTATAGTCACAACTCCATGCAGGAGAACTCCCAGCCTGGCACCCCCCATGGTCTAAAGCAGCCTCGATTGACACCCTGGGTCTGAGACTTTGCGATACAAACCAGTAAAGGAGTAGTGGTGATTGAGATACCACAGACTCGAGATCCAGAGCACCTTAAGTGAAGTCATAGTGACCCAGGGAAGAACCCAGAGAAGGCAAAAACTTCCAAAATCATGGGAAAGAGAAATAACAATGGAGCAATGAATGCCCACAACCCCACAACATCAGAACCCGATAAAACAGAAATTCAGAGATTTCTAGAAGATCAAATCAGGAAAATAACTGCAGAAATAATAGAGGTGTTTCAAAAAGAATTCAGAGAGAGCCAAAAAGAGATAAAGGATGCAATTAATGAAGTAAAGTCCTCAATTCAAAGTATAAACAACCGATTAGACCACATGGAGAATAGAATCTCGCTCCTAGAAGATGATCACTCCAAAAATGAACGCATAGTTTCTAATTTAGAAAAAAAAAATCTGCCAGCAGGAATCTGACATTGAAGAAATATGGGCCCATTTTAAGAGAGCTAACCTAAGAATAATTGGAATAGAGGAGGGAAAAGAAGGAGAGACCAAAGGGATCAACAATCTCTTTAAGGAAGTAATAGCAGAAAATTTTCCAAACATGGAACAAGAGGTCTATACACAGGTCCAGGAAACTTATAGAATTCTCTTTAGACAGGATCAGAGAAGAGGTTCCCCATGCCACATAATTGTCAAAATGACCAATGTGGAAGCCAAGCAGAGAATCTTAAAGGCAACAAAAACAAAGGGCCAAGTGACATTCAGAGGCAAACCAATTAGAATCATTCCAGACTTCCCAAATCAAGTCATGAGAGCCAGAAGGGCTTGGAGTAACATATTCCAAACTCTGAAAGAAAACAACTTCCAGCCAAAAATTTGCTACCCAGCATAATTTTCTATCAAATTAGATGGGGAAATAAGTAGCTTCCATGACAGACAGAAACTGAAGGAATTTATGTCTTCAAATCCAGCACTAGAGAAAATACTCAAAGAGATTAACTACAAAGAAGAAATAGGTAATACACACCAGAACCAGAGAAACAAGATTTTCCATCCAACAGACAACTAAGATTGGCTATCTTTGGAGATTCGTTATTTATGTTAGTCTTTTACCTATTTCTAAATTGTATTGTTTGCTTTTATTGTTGCTAATTTTTAGGATTTCTAGTTGGAATATTAATATACCTTCAGATGTAGCATTTGGAAATATTTTATCCCATTCTATCAGTAACTTTTAACTCTGTCTACATTGTCTTTGGATATACAATATTTTTTTATTTTCTAGGGCGTTTGTTTACCCTTCTGTTGCCTGTGCCATTGAAATCATATCCAAGAAAACACTGCCAATTTCAATGTCATGAGGTTTTATGACCCAGATTTTCTTCTAAAAGTTTATAGTCTTAAGATTTATATTTAGGTCTTTTATCTATTTTGAGTTAATATTTGTATATGGTGTTAGGTAAGGGTCCAATTTTATTCTTCATGTTATTATTATTTTTCAACAATATTTAGTTAAAAGATTATTATTTCCTCCACCAAATGTCTGTGGAAACCTTGTCAAAAATAACTTGACAATATATGGAAGAATTTAGCTCTAGGCTTTTATTTAACTCCAATGGTTTATATATCTGCCTTTATAACAGTACTATACTGTTTCAATTATTGTAGCTTTATATGGTTTGAAATCAGAAAATATACATCTTCTAGCTTTTTTCTTTTTCGAGATCATTTTGTGTATCTAGAGTCCATATTCCATATTAGGATAGATTTTCTCTGAAAAATAAATAAATAAATGTGTGATCGTTTCACCTAAAAAAAAAAGAAAAAAAATATTCTCTGGTAAGAAAGAAAGCAAAAAGAAATACTGAAATGTTATCTTTAAGTCATCAAAAGCTTGGTATCAGACAAATGAAACTGTTATGTGAGATTATCATTGTTAATTTTAGATAAATTGCTATAATACTAGATGTTAAACACTAAGCCAAGCATGGGAAGGAGGGATGGGGAGGGAACGGGGTAGGGATCGGGTAGGGGCTAACTGGGCAATGTGTGCATGTATGTCTACAAAAGGTTTTTTGTATCCCACTATGATGTATGAATACAGTGCACCAATTAAAAAATAAAATAAAATAAAATAAATAAAAGCTGGAAAAAGTAAAAAATAAATAAATAAATAACAATGCATAATATAGTCAAATAAAAAAAAGAATTTTCAAGTGAGGAAATTATCCTAACTTATTTAGGTGATCCCTTAATGTGATCACATGTATGCTTATAAGAGAGAAGCAGAGGAAGATCTGACAGAAAAGGAGAAGGTAATGTAACCATGGAGACAGAGTGGAGTGATGCTACTGTTAGCCATGTAGGCAGCAGCCACCAAAGGCTGGGAGAGGCAAGGATGGGATCTGCTCACCTGGAAAGCCTCTAGGAGGCACAGCCAGTTGGTACGTCAGTTTCAGCCCAGTGACACTGACTCCAGACTTATGGGTCCAGGACTGTGAAAGAATAATTGTGCTTTTGTTTTTGTTATGGTGGTTGTTTGTTTTGCAGTGATAACCATGGAATTGGGCAAGTACTCTACCACTGAGATACCTCCTCAGCCCTACTTCTGTTGTTTTTAAGTTACCAAGTTGGTGGTAATTTGTTATAGCTGGCACATGAAACTAATACAGTGAGTTATTACTTAAGCAATGCACATAAACACTAATCAACACCTTGTCTGTGGCAGCTCAGAGTTATTAGAATACTAAAACTGTATTTCAAAGCATGTTCATAGCAGCACAATTAGTAATAGGCAAAATATGGAACCAACTCTAGGACTCCATCAGCAGATGAATGAATTGCAAAATTATGGGAAATACACACAATGGAATTCTACTCAGTATAAAGAAGAACAAAATCATGTTACTCACAAGAAGATGGAAAGACCTGGAGAACATTTTGTTAAGTGAGATCAGCCAATCACAGAAAGAGAAGGGACATATGTTTTCTCTAATATGCCCAAACTAGGAAGTATTAGGACTCCAGATAATGGAGGGGAAACCTCAGCAAAGCTAGAATGGAAGGGTAGGAGAGGTGAAGCCTGAGGTTGATTAATGGAGGAGCTACATTCGAGTATGTGTAAAAGTATTACTGTAGCGTGGTCAACTTGGACAGTCATTGTTGTGGGGGGAGGGGAAATGGGAGGGAGAGCCGCCAAGCACAGTCTGAAGGTGTGCCATTTTCAATATGATCCACATAAAAACCTTAAAAAGCCAAGCAAGGACATAAATGCCCTCAAGTCCAAAGAACCTTTAAGTAAATGTGACATTAAATTATTGACATGCATTGTTATTAATGTATCTCTAATGCAAAATGGAGATACATACACATTTTAACAATGGTTAATTCATTCTTTATTTGAATATTTCTTATTAGCATCAGCCCTCCCTGTCCCACTATTTTAAAGACATAATATTCATGCCTATATTTGGGACAGAATTATCCTAATTTTTATATATATATATATATATATATATATATATATATATATATATATATATTTTTTTTTTTTTTTTGCAGGCTCTTCACTGTGCTCTGAAGTGGTACAAGAAGCCAATATAACAACAGGAGTCCAGGTGGTAAATGTGTCAGCAGTGTATTCTACTATCGTCCTCCTGAACACCATTTGGAATTTTCCTTCCTTTATGTAAATCCAATACAGCAGATGCCTCTACCATTGCACACACACAACTCATGATGTGTGCTCTTTGAGCAAAAGGTGTATGGATCACACACTGCACTATGAGATCAAAATGATTTCTATTTAGGTCTAGAGAGTGATCATATTGCAAGAAGAGATTGAAAATAATTAGTATTAAGTCAAAGAAAAAATATACTACCCAGCATTGTACCATATAGGAAAGTGGCTCCTACCCACAGGAAATTTGTCACCTGCTTAGGGAAAGAAGATCTTATACAAAACAACTGCAAAACTATGTTAAAGAAGACCCGGTGATCCAGGCATGATGTAACCTGTAAGCCCGGTACTTGGGAGGCTGAGACAGTAGGATTGTGGGTTCAAGAACAGCCTCGGCAATTTGGTGAGGCCCTTAGCAACTTACTGAGATCCTGTTTCAAAAAAAAAAAAATTAAAGGGCTAGGGGTGTTCATCCCCGGTACCAAAAATAAACAAAACAATACCAAATGAAATGTCAAAGTGTCTCTGGAGCTTCACCTGACTTTATTCCATACAAATGAACGTAGCTAAAACACAAGGACTACATTGGACCATTTTAGCAATGTGAAAATTCCTTATTTTTAACTTATTGCCAGTTTATGAATTTTTATGATGATCTACCTGCCTCGTATATTGACTAGGATGTGACTAAGACATGCACACTGGTTTGCCTGCCCGGGGGTAGAAGAGGGAGTTGGTGGCAGGACTCCTTGGGAAGCTGAGTTGATATTGGAGCGTTGCCTGGGAGCGTGGGGTCAGAGCCAAGGGAGCTAGATGTGTGAGCTAAAATGTGACTGTGTCAATCTTAATAGCCCTCTAGATGACTATATGGTGGCTTGCCTAACCTTACACAGTGAACGAGAATCGCCTTTGATGAAGTGGTACCACGTGCCTCAGTCTGAGTGGTGAATCTGAATCAGTAAAGCATTGTCCTGTCGAGCTTTGCTGCCACTCCGTGACCCACAGATTAGCATCCAAGTAGCACAGGTGCTTTCAGAAGCCTGCCCAGGAACGGAGCATCACCTAGAGAGCAAGCCCATAAAGCCTATTAATCTGATTATGAGAACAGCCAAAAATAGGTTCTTTATTTTTTTCAAAAGCCTTCCATTCCAGGCTAAGCTCCCTGCACACCTGCCCATTGGAAGACGATTTAGCCTGCCTGGTGGAAAGCAGGCATGTCCCTCTAGAACACGGCATTATTTATTGACTATCTGCCTCATTCACATCTGTGAGGCATGGGGGCTCACCAATGGCTCGCAGGACCATCCCTTTTAAACAACACCATCCATCACCTAAGAGAAAGGAGCGATCAACATTCCCTAGATTGCAGCGCATTCTACGAGGGTCAGCAAGTGGAGTCACGGTTGGCGACACAATTGCTGGCCTCGGGTAGCAAATACACCCATCCAGCTGCTCCGAGCCATATGGGCTCAATGAACTGTAGAGGGTGCAGGCCTCTTCTTATGAGGAGTGTCTGCAGCATGCTTCTACCCAGACCCCATCCAAACAACTGTAAGGTAAGCTGACTACCATTCATCTAAACTTCATCTGCTACCCAACTGCTGACAAAGAAGAAAACATGCTCATTAGTGAGCAGATGTGATGAGGGAGATTAAGGTGCTCTTATCTTGAAGAAATCAGAGATATAAAATGTAGGAAGAAATAAAAAGAATTTAGTCATCAAGTCAAATCCAGATTGAAAGCCCCTAGGGTTAGTGTCCCTGTGAAGCAAAGTCCAGAGCTATCCCCAATCGCCCTGACACTCAGTATCTCAAAGCAGGTAGTCTTAGGGTAACATTCCACAAGCTTTCAGTGATGAAAATCAAGATTCTCACTTTAATGTTTAATTTGTCTGGACCAAAATGTCAACAGTGTTAAGGGTGTAAAACCTTGCTTTACCGGCATGAGGCTAGTGTAAAGATCGAAACAAATGCCTGATAAAGATTCTACGTGCAGTGTTGGGCATGGTGGTTCACACCTACAATCCCATTCAGTACTTAAGAGGGTATGACAGGAGGACTGCAGGTTCGAGGCCATTCTCAGCAGCTTAGCAAACTCTCAGCAGCTTAGTTAAACCCTGTTTCAAAATTAGAATTGATGCTTCTTAGAATGATGCTTAGAGAATTGATGGTTTTGTTGTTTTGTTTTGTTTTTTGCTTTTTTTTTTTTTTTGGTGGTACTGGGGTTCCTGGAAGCCCTTCTACCTCTGGGCTACACTCCCAGACCTATTTTTTATATTTTTAATTTGGAAACAGGGTCTCTTAAGCCAGTGAGGCTGGCTCCGAACCAGCGCGATCCTCCTGTCTCCGCCTCCCAAGCGCGGGGATTACAAGCCTGTGCCACCACGCCTGGCTTATTTTTTGCTTTTTATTTTTGTGGTACTAGATATTGAACCCCAGGGGCATTCCACCTCTGAACTACATCATCAGCCCTTTTTTTTCCCTCCAGTACTGGGGATAGAACCCCGGGGCATTCTATCTCCAAGCTACACCCCCAGCCCTATTTTTTATTCTCTTATTTTGAAACAGAGTCTCACTGAGTTGCAGAGGGCCTCACTAAGTAGCTGAGGCTGGCCGCGAACCTGGATCCTCCTGTTTCAGCCTCCACATCATCAGCCCTTTTTGTTTTTTATTTTGAAACAGGGCCTAAGTTGCTGAGGCTGTTCTTGAACCTATGATTCTTTTGTCTTGGCCTCCCATGTCCTAGGATTATAGGACATCTGATGCCCAGATGGAGAACAGTGTATTTTTAAAAGGTTATTTTTTAGTTTAAATTCATATTTCAGAGCCAAGAAAAATTAATAAGCCTTGTATCTGAGGTTTCCTAGATGTCCATGTGATGTTCTTAGTAAATCAGCTACATATAAATATTTATTTAGAAACAAGAGAGCAGTTTTAGGATGCCTGATGATGTAGGGCATGAAATACACCCATTCTGGGACATATTTGGGTGATACAGTGAAGTAAAAATATAATTATAAATCTAAATTATAATCACCAGGCATGGTGGCACATGCTTGTAATCCCAGCATTTGGGAGGTTGAGACAGGAAGATTGAGATTTGCGGACAACCTCGGCTACTTAATGAGGGTTTTTGCAACTCAGTGAGACCCTGTTTCAAAATAAAAATAAAAAATAGAGCCGGGCGTGGTGGCGCACGCTTGTAATCCCAGTGCTTGGGAGGCTGAGACAGGAGGATCACACAGGTTCAAAGCCAACCCCAGCTACTTAGTGAGGCTCTCAGCAACTTAGTGAGACCCTGTTTCCAAATAAAGTATAAAATAGGTCTGGGAGTATAGCCCAGAGGTAGAAAAGCCCCTGCGTTCCAGCCCAGTACTAAATAATAATAATAATAATAATAATAATAATAATAATAATGTAAAAATAGGGCTGATTACGCAAGTTCTAAGCCAGCCTCGCTGGCTTAAGAGACCCTGTTTCCAAAAAAAAATATAAAATAGGTCTGGAAGTGTAGCCTGGAGGTAGAAGAGTTTCTAGGAACCTCAGTGCCACAAAAAAATAGAGAGAGAGAGAGCTGGGGATGAGCTCAGAGGTAGAATGCCCCTGGGTCCAAACCCCAGTACCACAAAAAACAAAACTAAACTAAAAAACCTAAATTGTTGACCCAGTGACCCAACTGAAGAAACTTAGAACCAAATTCTGCCCAAATACATTTGCATGGCTCCTCCTGAAGTCAACAGGCACCATATTTATACCTAAGGGCCTTACATTTACACATATTCCCCATTCCTTGTTTCAAAAATAATTTTTCCTATAATAATAATAGAATCTTATGGTTTATTCACTTTTTATCTAAGTTTGTTACAAGTTTGTTAGACCCACAGTGGTCCCACTAAGATTTCATTACTATTTAAAAGGGAAATTGAGAGCTGGGCATGGTGGCACATGCTTGTAAGCCCCCGCGCTTGGGAGGCTGAGACAGGAGGATCGCACAGGTTCGAAGCCAGCCTCAGCTACTTAGTGAGGCTCTCAGCAATTTAGTGAGGCCCTGTTTCCAAATAAAATAGAAAATAGGTCTGGGAGTATAGGCTGGAGGTAACAAGCCTCTGAGTTCCACCCCCAGTACCACCAAAAATAAAATAAAATAAAATAAAAGGGAAATTGAGGTACTCATAAAGTGAATTGTATCAGATCGTCAATTTCTGATAAAGGAATTTACATTTTTGATTTGGCACAATACTTCCCTATCTTAAGATGCAGTATGATCAAATTTCCTCTGGGCAACAAGACCTGTGAGCTTTATCAGCAAAAGACATCATTAAGACTCCTTTTCTAGATATATACACAAAATAGAATTCTTAATAAAAAGAAAATAAAACCTTTGGTGTGGCATAGGTTTTGTTAAAAATGCAATTTGTTTTAACAAAAATCAGTAGGTGGTTATCAGTTGAATAATTACTTTAAATATATTCATCTCAGTGAAGACTGTAAACAAAGAGATATTAAGTAATTTTTTACAAGTACCCTGCTGTGAAACCAGCTGATCAGGTTTAATAGCAACCAGCATTTCTACTAATTTTGCAAGAAGATATGTTAGGGATAATTTCATCTTCTAGAGCAAGTGTAAATAATCTGTCAGCAATGAGCTTGCGGTGACACCACATAGCCTAACCACATAGCATTACCACCAGCGATCAACCTGGAAATGTAATTTTGAGTGGTATTTACAAACTGAAGGATTAATGTTAATGTCAATTAATAGAGAAAACTTGATTAAAAAAGAAACTTGATTAGAAAAGTATATTAATATCAAATCAGCTTTGTAGAGACATGTTCTATACTATATCCTAAAGTACTGGTCTCATGCTTTCCCAAGAGGACCTCAAAGGAAAACACTTCTCATTCTAATTGTGTCATTTTAATATCCATCTGGTAAACAATGCAGCATTTTTGCATGAAGGTGAAAATCCAGGTTGCTTTTTAAAATAAATTCCCAAGGAACTGAAGAACTAAAAAATCTTAATTTATTTTTAATTGATAACAAAATGCCAGAGGACCATATGACATCATGATTTTCTTTTTATCATTAAACATACAATTATATAAAGGGGAAAGAATGTGCTATTATTCCCCTAAGTAATACATACAAACCCTATAATGCATTTTCACATAGCAAAAGTATAATTTATTTTATTTTTATTTTTATTTATTTATTTTGGGGGGTACAGGGTGGGGCTGGAACCCAGGGGCATTCTACCTTCGAGCTACACCTTAGTCCTAGTGTGTGTGTATGTGTGTGTGTGTGTGTGTGTGTGTGTGTGTGTGTGTGTGTTACTGGGGATGGAATCCAGGGGGGGTTCTACCTCCAAGCTACACGCCCAGCCCTATTTTTTATTCTTTATTTTGAAACAGGATCTCACTGAGTTGTAAAGGGCTCACTAAGTAGCGGAGGCTGTCCTCGAACAGTCATTCTCCTGTCTCAGCCTCCCAAATGCTGGGATTACAAGCGTGCGCCACCTCACTAGGCTTAGCCTTTATATTTTTTGAAGCAAGGTCTCACTGAGTTTCAAGGGGCCTCACTAAGTAATTCAGGCTGTCCACAAACTGCGATCCTCCAGTCTCTGCCTCTCGAATGCTGAGATTACAAGCATGCGCCACCACGCCCGGCAGCAAAAGTATAATTTAAACAAAATAAAAATAAAATGCTATGAAATTTTTTTAAATTTGGCCCTTTGTGTAGATGTTCAGTTATATTATTTTGATAATTTAGAAGTAAAACAGGGCTGCAAATATATGAACATTCAATAGCCCAAAACATAATGGAAACCAGCAAAATTCAAACTACATTTTCAGATGTAAGAATAAAAGTATAAAAAATTATCAAAGTCGGAGTATAGAAAATCTAACACGACAGGAGTGGTGGTGCATACCTGTAATCCCAGTACTTGGGAGGCTGAGACAGGAGGATCACAGGTTCGAGGACAGCCTCAGCAAGTAGAGACGTTCCTCAACCTTGTGAGACCCTGTTTCAAAATAAAAATAAAATAGGGCTGGAGGTATAACTCAGAGGTAGAAGCTCCTGAGTTCAGTCTCCAGAACTGCCCCCCCACAAAAAAATCCAACTATATGTGTTTTAAAATTTCATGGTTAATCTATACTTAAACCATTCTTAATTATCAGAATATTAAAATAATATATAATGGAGTGTTTACCAGTAATAATATCCCAAATGCATCTCTCTCTAAAGGTAAATATGACAATAAGGCATGACAATATGTTTTAGGAAAGCTTATATCTATTGAGATAATGAAATATATAAGGAAATGTTTTCTCTCCAGCAAATGAGAATGAAAGTAATTATTATTGTTGTTGTGAAGTACTTAAAACATAAGTAGAAAAAAGTGTGGACACATTTAATATATTTCTAATTCCTTAAATCTTTATCTCTTAAATTAGTCTGTAAAAGCTCTCTAAAGTACAGAAACTCAGTTTATTGCAATGCATTAGACTAATTCAAAACAGAAATAACATATATTTACAACCTGTTTAGGGAGAGCTATAAGAGAATACAGCTGAGGTCTAAGAGATCCTGAGCATCCTCTATTTCCTCATTCTCTAGGAAATGCACATTCGGATACCAGACATACATAGATCCTCCTCCTCCTCTTCTTCCTCCTCTCCTCCTCCTCCTCCTCTCCTCCTCCTCCTCCTCCTCCTCTCCTCCTCCTCCTCCCCTCCTCCTCTTCCTTCTCCTCTCCTCCTCTTCCCCTCCTCCTCTCCTCCTCCTCCTCCTCCTCCTCCTCCTCCTCTTCTTCTTCTTCTTCTTCTTCTTCTTCTTCTTCTTCTTCTTCTTCTTCTTCTTCCTTTCTCTTCTTTCTTTCTTTCTTTCTTTCTTTCTTTCTTTCTTTCTTCTTTTTTCTTTTTTTTTTTGTGGCACCAGGGTTGAACCCAAGGACATTCTACCTCCATTCTTCTTTTTTCTTTTTTTTTTTGTGGCACCAGGGTTGAACCCAAGGACATTCTACCTCCAAGCTACACCTTCAGCCCTAATTTGTATTCTTTATTTTGAAACAGGGTCTCACTTAGTTGCAGAGGGCCTCACTATGTAACTGAGGCTGTCCGCGAACCGTGATCCTCCGGTCTCAGCCTCCCGAATGCTGGGATTACAAGCATGCGCCACCAAGCCCGGCTGTAATTAGTGCTTTTTAAAACATAGTTTGTATAGCAAAAAGTGACATCGTATAAGAAAAATAAAACACTACTGTCTTTCCTGTTAATCCCAAAATGTTGAAAATACTTTCAGTTTGTACTAAATTGAAAGCAGCTTTGTGATACTTCAAAATGGAGAAATCAAAATCTTTTAGTTTTTTGCATTTAACAATAAGGAATCACATCATATTTTAATGAGGAGAATCCTTCCCTTCAGCTCAGTATCAGAAAAGTTTAATTTCTTATAATCTAAACTCTGTTAGTTTAAGCCCATTTATTTCTTTTCCTTTGACTCGTTAGTTTGGGAGCTCAATATTAAGTTTATTAATGCTTAGCATTGTATTTCAATATTTAAAGTTTTGATTTTGGCGGGGCAGAGAGAGAATCTATTTTTAATCTAAGCTCTTTTCAATGAACTGTCTAGAAAAGGGAATATTTTAGTCTAAAAAACTCTTACACTATAGATTGTATTCACAGGCATATTTCTGCTTCTGCTCATGAAAAATTAACTTCTGTAAGAACTGCCTTCCCATTATAAACTACTAGAAATCTATGCAAAATACATTTTAAAACTATTTCAGGCAGACTTTGGATGCTGGGCAATGTGGCTCATCCTATATGTTTTCCAGGTAGTTTACAGGCTACAGAACAAGGAGAAAGAATAAAAACAAAGTCCAGCAATAACCCTGAGCTGAGAAGACAGAGACTGATGTTTGGAAAAGATTAGGTATCTAGAATTTGCAGGCTAGGTTACTGGAGATCTGCAGAGACATTCTTCTGATTGTTTAGATAGAACAGATCTCTCCGTGAGGTCAGGGGAAACCACCAGGAAGCAGCAAGCAGAACAAACACTGGCACTCACACACAGTTGGGAAGAGTTTTCTTTCCCAACAAACAGGGACCTTGTGATACACAGGGTAAAGGTAAAGTTCTCTGAAGGGTCACATGTTAGGAATGGGACTAAATAGCCCTAGAATAAAAGTTTCTGCTCAATGAGTTCCTACCAAAAGACTCAAAACTAGTTCAAATCACTTAATTTAAAGACAATAAGTCCAACACTCTTTTAAGTGCTTAAAATCATAATAGCTTATAATAGCTTAATAGCTTAAAATCACAATAACCAGCATTCATCTAAAAATTATCTGGCATGCAAAATAGAAAAACTATGACCTAAAACAGAAGAAAAATCAATCAATAAAACAGATCTACAAATGACAGAGGTGATTAATTGGCATACATGGGCTAAAAAGACTCAAATGAAACTTTTAGAGATGAAAAATATACTATTAGAAATGAAAATATACTAGATGGGATTAATAGCAATTAAACATGGCAGAAACAATTATTGAAATATATATAAAGATATAATAGAGAAAATTAGCAAAAATATAGAATAAAAAGAATGTGACTGCTGGGCATGGTGGCACACTGTTGTAATTCCCGCCTTGGGAGGCAAAGACAGGAGGATTGCACAGGTTTGAAGCCAGGCGCGCTGGCTTAAAAGACCCTGTTTCCAAATAAAAAAGTACAAAATAGGTCTGGGAATGTAGCCCAGAGGTAGAAGGGTTTCCAGGAACCCCAGTACCACAAAAAATTAAAAAAAAAAATGTGACTGACGAAATCAATGATCTGTGGGACACTATAAATCAATATAAAATATTTGTACACAGAATTCTAGGAATAAAGCAAAGAGGGACAAAAATTGTAAAATAATGGCTAAATATTTTCCACATTTGTTGAAAAATATAGTTTCAAGGAGCTCAATGGGTTCCTACCAGAATACACACACACACACACACACACACACACACACACACACACTATATAATAGAACAATCACATTATAAAAGCTTAAAAACAATAAAAATATGCATAAAAATATGCATAGAAAGAAAACTTCTCATAAGAAGTTAGGTGATATCACCAGTAAGGTTTGTGCCCTGCATGCATGCATGCTAGTGACTGACAGTACCTCATGTGATCATAACTAGCAGATCAGGGACAGTATCCCAGGGCCATCAAGCTCTGTAACCTGGGTCACAAGGTTAGATCATAGCAGTTGTCAGCTTTGCTGAGCCTAAGCCCACTGGCCACAGAGGCCAGAGCTCAGCACTCTGCAGTATCATGAGCTCACATTCAGCAGAGTAGTGGTGGTGTCAGTGGGGTACTAAATCAGCAGGCTGCATGCTCTGAACAGAAAATCATAGTCTCTGTCCCTGAAGAGTTTGGGTCTGGAGAGCATGGCAGCATGCAGGGAAACAGAAGTCTGTTTGCCTGCACTAAGGGTTACATCTAATTAAAAAGGCTCTGGGGGACAAACTCAAAGGTTTGATTATATGAGTCAGATTGGTAGAGGCAAATATATACTCCCAGCATAGACCTTATTATAAAGGGACAACAAATAGACACAGGGCTCACAAAAAAAGGAAGAAGATGCCAAAACAACAGAAATACAAACATGAGAACTCTGAAAATATGAGAATGAGGAACAGCAAGGAAACCAACTCCCACAGCTAACAGCAAGGGAGATCACTAATACTGATCTGCAGGAAATGCAAGAAGGAGAGTTCTGAATTTTGATCTTCAATATGATGAAAGGCCTCAAGGAAAGTATACAGGATATGAAGGAGAAAACTGAGGCTCTAAAAAAAAAATCAGAAAGAGGCTTTGAGTGAAATGAAGGAGTGAATAAGTGAGTTAAACATTACAATAGAAACCAATTCTGGCAGGCTAGACCACATGAAAAAGAAGTTACCATTCTTGGAAGACAGTTCATTTAAAACTGAAAACACAGTCAACAATATACAGAAGACATTATAACAATACAACCTAAACATTCAAGAAATATGAGATAAGGCCTAGAAGCACAAACCAAGGATACAAGAAACCTCTTCTGAGAAATAATTTCAGAGAATTTTCAAAACATAGAAAAATACCTGGACATGTACAAAAGACATACAGAACTCCATTAAAACAAGATAAAAAAAGAATACCTCCCCATACCACATAATAATCAAAATAACAAACATAGAGGACAAGAAAAGAATTGTAAAAGCAGGAAGAACAAAAGAATGGGTGATATTCAGAAGAAAAACAATAAAAATCACTCCAGACTTCTCAACCCAAGTAATGAATGCCAAGAGAGACTGGCATGATATACTTCAGACTATTCAGAATATTTCAACCAGCAATAGCTCAATACACATACTTCTCAGCTGGAAGAAATCATTTTCCAACCAAGACTGTTATATTCAGCAAAGATATCATTCAAAATTTATGGAGAAATAAAAACATTCCAAGACAAGTAGAAACTTAAAGAAATAACCAAACTACCAAACCAGCACTATAGAAAAATACTTAAAGAAATAAAACACAAACAAGAAAATAGAAGTAAATTCCAGAACCAGAGAAGAGGTATACTACACTAGGTGGGCAAAAACAAACAAACAAACAAAAAAGAAAAAAACAAAGGAGAAATAACACTAAATCAAACAGGAAATAGAACTCAACATGACAAGAAGCAAAAATTGTTTCTCAATAATACTGAATGTCAAAGGTCTCAATTTCTCAATTAAAAGACTTTAACTGGCAATGTGAATTAAAAAACATACTCCAATCATATGCCATTTACAATAAACTTACCTTACAGCCAAAAATATCCATATGCTAAAGATGAAAGGATGGAAAATATACATAATGCAAATAGAGACCAAACCAAGCGGGGGTAGCAACATTCATATCCAACAAAAAATATTTTAAGCTAAAACACATCAGAAGAGACAAAGTGAGTCAGTTCTTCTTACTAAAATGAACAATCAACAAGAATATATAATAATATCAAACATTTACATCCCAAATGTGGGTATATCCACAATTAAAAAAAAAACTCTTTGGAACATCATGTCTCAAATAGACCCAAATATAATAATATTGGGAGACCTCAAAACACTCATGCCACTAGATCAATCTTCCAGACCAAAGATTAATAAAGACTCTTCAGACCTAAAGAACACTATAAGCCAAGTAGACCTAATACACATATACAGAATATTTCAACCAACAATAGCTCAATACACATACTTCTCAGCTGCCCATGAAACCTTCTCTAGAATAGATCACATCCTAAGCAAGCACCAGAAAAATTTTAAAGAGTATTATAATTTCTTTCATCTTCTCAGGTCACAATGGAATGAAAATAGAAATCAACAACAGGAAGACCAAATGTAATTACATAAATATTAGAGACTAAATGATATGCTTTTGAATGAGGACTGGATTAGAAAAGAAATAAGAAAGAAATTTAAAAAACCCTTGAATTAAATGAAAATAGAGACACAAGGTATCAAAATCTAGGGGACACTTTGAAGGCAGTGTTAAGAGAAAAATGTATAGCATCTAATGCCCACATAAGAAAACAGAAAGTTGCCAAGTAAACAACCTATTGACACACCTCAAAGACCTAGAAAAACATGAATAGTCTAATCCCAAAGCCAGCAAAGGGCAGAAGATAATTAAATTAGAACAGAAATCAATAAAATAGAGAATAGAAAACAATACAAAGGCCAGGCCGAACTGCGAGTAGCACGCCAGACCCCTGGAGAAACCGGGCCCAGTAAGAAGCTGGGTTCTGGGCAGGGGTCGCGCGCGGGGCACGCCAGATGGGGCCCGGGTCGCGGGACTCTGGGCCCCAGGCCGAACTGCGAGTAGCATGCCAGACCCCTGGAGAAACCGGGCCCAGTAAGACGCTGGGTTCTGGGTGGGGGTCGCGCGTGGGGCACGCCAGCTGGGGCCCGGGTCGCGGGACTCTGGGCCCCGGCCGAACTGCGCGTAGCACGCCAGACCCCTGGAGAAACCAGGCCCAGTAAGATGCTGGGTTCTGGGCGGGGGTCGCGTGCGGGGCACGCCAAATGGGGCCCGGGTCGCAGGACTCTGGGCCCCGGGCCGAACTGCGAGTAGCACGCCAGACCCCTGGAGAAACCGGACCCATAACAGAAAAGATAAAGAAAAATATCGGAGAGGAGGTAAGAAAGCCGTTATGGATGCCAGGACACTGGAGATACAGACAAAATTTATCTAAATGCACTGGAACTTATGGAAAAATTTGCCGTGAAAGACGACTGCTATTTCTCTATGTTAAGAATCTCAGACATCACATGTAAGGAGAGAGTTTAGTGGAGACCAAGGAGAAATGTGGTGTTGAAAGAGTTCTCCGCGATGGTGGTGGAGACTTGTATTCAGGAGAAGCAGAAACCGTATCTTACCAACTTTATTTTTTTTGGAGAAATTACACCAAATGTCGAATGCTACCATCACGCATGCTTAGGAACACTGGACAACATTCAGAGTGGAAAAAGAGCCTGGGAAGGATTTGAAACGGTGGAGGCAGTGGCAATGCCAGTGGCCAATACTCAGGGGAGGCAGAGATCTGATACATTACACCTGGAACCTTTGAAATAATAACCACAGAGACAGTGATCGGAACCTGCTGAGGGGTTAGGCGGGCGCCGGGGCCAGTGGCCGACATCGGAGCTTGCTGTGAGGCAAGGCCACTACTGAGGCCTCCGTGGCCGGGATTGGAACCTGCAGAGGGGTTAGACCGATGCTGGGGCCAGCGAGGCCAGCATTGGAGCCTGCCATGAGGCAAGGCTTGTGCTAGGGCCTCCGAGGTCGGGTCCGGAACTTGCTGAGGGGTTAGGCCGGTGCTGGGGTCAGCGAGGCCGGCATCGGAGCCTGCCGTGAGGCAAGTCCAGTGCTGGGGCCCCCGAAGATGGGACCGGAGCCTGCTGAGGGGTTAGGCCGGTGCTGGGGCCAGCGAGGCTGGCATCAGAGCCTGCCATGAGGCAAGGCCGGTACTGGGGCCTCCGAGGTCAGGATAAGAGCCTGCCGAGGGGTTAGGCCGATGCTGGAGCCAGCGAGGCCAGCATCGGAGCCTGCCGTGAGGCAAGGCCGGTACTGGGGCCTCCGAGGCCGGGATAAGAGCCTGCCGAGGGGTTAGGCCGGTGCTGGGGCCAGCGAGGCCAGCATCGGAGCCTGCCATGAGGCATGACCAGTGCTGGGGCCTCCAAGGCCAGGATCGAAGCCTGCCGAAGGGTTAGGCCGGTGTTGGGGCCAGCTAGGCCGGCATCGGAGACTGCCTTGAGGCAAGGCCGGTACTGGGGCCTCCGAGGCCAGGATAAGAGCCTGCTGAAGGGTTAGGCCGGTGCTGGGGCCAGCGAGGCCGGCATCGGAGCCTGCCGTAAGGCAAGGCCGGTACTGGGGCCTCTGAGGCCGGAATAAGAGCCTGCCGAGGGGTTAGGCCGGTGCTGGGGCCAGCGAGGCCAGCATCGGAGACTGCCTTGAGGCAAGGCCGGTACTGGGGCCTCCGAGGCCAGGATAAGAGCCTACCGAGGGGTTAGGCCGGTGCTGGGGCCAGTGAGGCCGGCATCGGAGCCTGCCGTGAGGCAAGGTCGGTGCTGGGGCCTCCAAGGCCAGGATAAGAGCCTGCCGAGGGGTTAGGCCGGTGCTGGGGCCAGCGAGGCCGGCATCGGAGCCTGCCGTGAGGCAAGGTCGGTGCTGGGGCCTCCAAGGCCAGGATAAGAGCCTGTCGAGGGGTTAGGCCGGTGCTGTGGCCAGCGAGGCCGGCATCGGAGCCTGCCATGAGGCAAGGCCGATGCTGGGGCCTCCGAGGCCGGGATTGGAATCCTGCTAAGGGGTTAGGCCGGTGCAGGGGCCAATGGTCAGCATCGGAGCCTGGCGTGAGGCAAGTTCACTTCTGCGGCCTCCAAGGCCGGGACCAAAGCCAGCTTAGGGGTTAGACCGGTGCAGGGGCCAGCGAGACCAGAACTGGGGCCTCCCATGAGGCAAGGCCGCTGCTTGAGCCAGAGAGGTCTGGATCAGTCCACTGAGTAGCCAGGCCACTACCGGGACCATCAAGAGTGGGATCGGTACTTGCAACGCAGGATGCACAGAGAAATATCGCAGAAAATATAAATCAGACGCTTCTCTTAATCAGCAATAACTAGGAGGAAAAGGGCAACAGGAAGAGGTTGAGCTATAGAAAGGGCCCTATAGTGAAGCAACTAATGTGACCAATCAGAGGGTATGTAATACTGGAGGACGGAGCCTCTTTAAAACGCAGGAGGTACATAAACAAATGTATCAAAGTAAATCACCAAAGAAGCGTGGGATGGAGGGAGGGGGAGGGAATGGGATGGGGGCTGGAGGAGGGCTAATTGGTGATGTGTGCTTGTATATCCTCTCAAGTCTTGTACTCCAATGTGATTGATATATGACTACAATGCACCAATTTAAAAAATAAATTAATAAAAAAACTCGGAAAAGTGTTTTATATATCATATATATGTACAAAAAAGTAAATAAATAAATTTTCTGAAAAAAAAAGAAAGAAAACAATACAAAGGAGAACAACACAAATTATTAACATCAGAAATGAAAAAGGAGACATCACCACAGACAGTGGGGAAATTCAGAAGATCATCAGAAAATATTTTGAAAATGCATATTCTAATAAATGGGAAAACAGAGAAGAAATAGATTTTTAGACATATACAACCTACTTAAATTGAAATAAAAGAATATAGAAAACCTAAACTGACCAATTGCAAGCAAAGGGATAGGAACAGCAATAAACAGTCTGCCATCAAAGAAAAGCCTAGGTCTAAGTTATTCTGTGAAATGGAGAGATAGAATTCTTCCAAACTTCTACTATGAAGCCATTAATACCAAAACCAAGTAAAGATACCTAAAGAAAAGAAAATTACAGATTATAATATTATTAACATAGATGCAAAAATTCTAAACAAAATACTAGCCATGTGCATTGAAAACCACATCAAGAAAATTGTAGACCATGACCAAGTTGGTTTCAGCAAGGCTGAGTCAATATATGCAAATCTATATATGTTATTCACCACATAAATAGAACTAAGGACAAAAATCACATAATCATACCAATGGATGCTGAAAATGGCATTTGACAAAATCCAACACCCATTTATGTTTAAGAACACTGAAAAATCAGAATATAAGGAATGTATCTCAACATAATTAAGGAAATATACAATAAACCCAAAGCCAACATTATATTGAACTGGAAAAAATTGTGGGAATTTTCTTTAAAATCAGGAACTAGGAAAGGTTGCCCACTATCACCACTCCTTATCAATATAATCATCAAGACTTTTGAAAGACCAATAAGGCAAGAGAAGGATATCAAAGGAATTAAAATAGGAAAAGAAGAATTAAAATTATCTTTATTTGCAGATGGCATGATCCTATATCTAAAACTCAAAAACTCAACCAAAATACTACTAGAGCTGATTAACAAATTCAGCAAAATAGCAGGATATAAGATCAATCTAAAATAATCAATAGCTTTTCTATATGCCAACCATGAACACAATGAGAAAGAAATCCAAAAAATAATTCCATTCACAATAACCTCAAAACCAGTAAAATACCTAGGAATGAACTTAACCTAGGTGGTAAAAGACCTCTACAATGAAAATTATAAAACACTAAAGAAATTAATTGAAGAAGATCTTAGAAAATGGAAAGATCTCTCTTGCTCTTGGATAGGCAGATTAAATATTATAAAAGTGATCTACAGAGTCAATGCAATTCCTATCAAAATACCAAAGTCATTCTTCATAGACCTAGATAAATCAGTCATAAATTTCATATGGAGAAACAAAGTGGCTCAGGGGTCAAATGCCCCTGGATTCCATCCCCAGATCCACACACACACAAAAAAAGATTTTTACACACAAAGTAGTAAAATATAATTTGAAAGTAAGCAGAACAAAATTAAAATCACATATTATAGGACCTAGAGCAACTACAAAAATTAAAACATAAGGATGAAAGCTGGGCATGGTGGTGCATGCTTGTAATCCCAGTACTTAGGAGACTGAGATAGAAGGATCTCAGTTCCTGGCTAGCCTTAACTACTTAGAGAGGTCATCCACAACTTAGTGAGACCTTGTTTCAAAATAAAGAATAAAAAATAGGGCTAAGGGTGTAGCCAGGAGGTAGAATGCCCCTGGGTTCCATCTCCAGTACCACATAAAAAGTAAATGAATAAATAAGGAAAGAAGGAAAAAGGAAGGAAGGGAGAAAAGGAGGGAGGGGCAGTAAAGAAGGGAAGGGAAGGAAAGAAAAGGGAAGGAAGGAAGGAAGGAAGGGAGAGAGAAAGAAAGGGAAAAGCAGAATAGTTAACATGCTGATTACAGAAAGAAAATGAAATCATGAAAATATTGAGTGGTTGGAGGCATAGTTCAGTAGTACAGTGTGCGCTCTGTGTACTCGAGGCCCTACATTCAATCTCTGGTATCCCCTAAATTTAGAAATTTAAGAATAAATAAGAATAAAAAGGAGACAATAAAAAGAAAGAGAATAATGAACATACAGGACAAATAGAAAACATATTAAGAGTAGTTTTCTATCCAACCATATTATTATAAAGGTACATGATCTAAACACTTCAACTAAAATGTAGTGATTATGAGATAAAAATGCTAGACCCAGAGATAGGCTGACTGTTTACTTTGTTAAATAGCTTCACAAAGTAAAAGGCTGGTAGGAATCTATGGGTATAGTCCAGTGTTAGAGCACTTGCCTAGCATGTGTAAGGCCCTGTGCAAGCGTGGTGGTGCACGCTTGTAATCCCATGCTTGGGAGGCTGAGACAGGAGGATTGCGTAGGTTCGAAGCCAGCCTCAGATATTGAGTGAGGCTCTCAGCAACTTAGTGAGACCCATTTCCAAATAAAGTATTTAAAAAATTAGGCCTGGAAGTATAACCCGGAGTAGAAAGCCTCTGGGTTCCACCCCTACTACCACCAAAAAAAAAAAAAGGATATTTTAGTAAAGGGATCAATTTATTAAGAAAGTACAAAAATTCTTAATGTATAAACAAGTAAAAACAAAATTCCAAGACACAAGAATCAAAACCTGATGGTGTTTAAAAAAAAACTGACAAGCTCACCATTTTTTTCAGACCTCAGCTTTCTTCTCTCAATACCTGGTAGATCAAGTAAACAGAAAACCATAGGTAAAGAGACTTGAATCACCCATTTAGGCAAGTTGGCCTCTAATTGAGCACACAGAACACTATTAATTGATGCTAATTGAACATATCACCCAATAACATAATATACAGTTTTAACTGTAGTTGGAATATTTGTCAACATAAACTTTATACTATGCCAATAAAAAGCCTCAGTAAATATAATAAAATTAAAATTTTATAAAGTTTGGCTTCTGGCAAGAATAGATTTAGAGATCAATTATTTTATTTTATTTTATTTTTTATTTTTTTACTTTAATTTTTTTTATTGGTGCATTGTAATCATACATGACATTGGAGTACAAGATTTGAAAGGATATACAAGCACACATCATCCATTGGTCCTCATCCAATCCCCATCCCATTTCCCCCCCTCCCTCGATACCATGTTTGATTGGTGGTTATCTTTGATACATTTGTTTACGTACCTCCTGAGTTTTAAAGAGGTTCTATCCTCCCCTATCCCATCCCCTCTGACTGGTCACCTTAATTGCTTCTCTATAGGGCCCTTTCTGCAACTCAACCTCCTCCTGTTACCCCTTTCCTCCTAGATTTTGCTAGCTCAGGGAAGCATCTGATTTTTACTTTCTGTGATATTTCTCTGTGCATGCCGCATTGCAAGTTCCGATCCCACTCTTGACATCCCCAGTAGAGGCATGGCTACCGGAGGACTCTGATCGCGACTTCGCTGGCTCCAGCACTGGCCTTGCCTCACGGCAGGCTCCGATCCTGGTCTTGCTGGCCCTGGCACTAGCCTAACCCCTCGGCAGGCTCGGATCCCGGCCTCGGAGGCCTCAGTAGTGGCTTTGTCTCACAGCAGGCTCCGATCCCAGCCTCGCTGACTCTGGCACCAGCCTAACCCCTCAGCAGGCTCCTATCCTGGCCTCGGAGACACTAGTACCAGCCTTGCCTCATGGAAGGCTCTGATCCCGGCCTCGTTGGCCCTGGCACCAGCCTTTCCCCTAGGTAGGCTCCGATCCCAGCATCGGAGGCCCCAGCACTGGCCTTGTCTTGTGGCAGGCTCCAATCCCTGCCTTGCTGGCCCCGGAACTGGCCTAACCTATCAGCAGGCTCCAATCCAGACCTCTGAGGCCCCAGCACCGGCCTTTCCTCATGCCAGGCTCCGATTCCAGCCTCGCTGGCCCCGGCACTGACCTAACCCTTCAGCAGGCTCCTATCCTGGCCTTGGAGGCCCCAGTACTGGCCTTGCCTCACGGTAGGTTCCCATCCCAGCCTCGCTGGCCCCAGCACTGGTCTTTCCCTCGGCAGGCTCCAATCCCGGCCTCGCTGACCCTGGCACCGACCTAACCCCTCGGCAGGCTCCTAGCCTGGCCTCAGAGGCTCCAGAACCGGCCTTGCTGGCCCCAGCACCAGCCTAACCCCTCGGCAGGCTCCAGTCCCCACCTCGGATGCCCCAGCACCGGCCTTGCCTCATGGCAGGCTCCAATCCAGGCTTTGCTGTCCCTGTCACTGGCCTCACCCCTCGGCAGGCTCTAATACGAGCACCCTCGTCACTCAGTAGGTTGTCCCACTTTCCCGAGGGTGCATGGTGGTGGCATTCTGCCTCTGGGGTTATTTCTTCAAAAGTTCCAGGTGTTTTGCATCAGAACTCTGCCTCCCGTGAGTACTGGCTGCTGCCATTGGCGCTGCCTCCACCATTTCAAATCTTTCCCAAGCTATTTTCCCACACTGCATGTTGTCCAGTGTTCCTAAGCATCTGCGATGGTAGCATTCCACCTTTGGAGTAATTTCTTCAGAAGATCAGGGTGGGTTGGATCTGATCTCTGCTTCTCCCAAATACAAGCCTCCACCACCATCGCAGCCACCACTGTCCACACTGCCTTCCTCCTAGGTCTCTGCTAAACTCTCTCCTAACAGGTGATGTCCAAGATTCTTAAGGATGTAGAGGAGAAGCAGTCCTCTTTCATGGGGATTTTTTCCAAAAGTTCCAGTTCAGTTGGATATGTTTTGTCTGCATCTCCAGTATACTGGCTGCCGCCGCAGCCATCTAACTCCTCTCCAATATTTTTCTCTTCCTTTTTTTTTTTTTTAAATAAGAGAAGACAGTATGTGTGGTTTGAGGAAATTGTGGCTATCAGGCACTCGGTAACAATGAATTTTTTTTTTTTCTTTCCTCGCTTCCAAAAGCAGAGATCAACAGTCTCACCGTGCAGAGCAGATTCTGCTGTTCTAAGCGCTCCACAGCCTGGTGTAGCACAGCAGAGCTGGGTTCTTCTGTACCCCCAGTTAGGTCTCCTGTTTGGTACTGGGCCTCCCGGAACTTGGGCTCTGCCTCCTGCCGGACACCATGCCTTCCTGTGGGTAGGCCGGGCTGCCCGCCCCCGCTCGGGCCCAGGGCCTTGCGGCCAGGACCTCCGGACCTTCCAGGGGGCAGGCAGGCCCTGCTCGACCCCACCAGGGGGCCCAGGGCTTTGCAGCCCGGACCTCCGAAACTTCCAGGGGCAGTCGTGCCCTGCTGGACCCCGCCTGGGACCCAGGGCCTTGCAACCCGACCCCGGTCCTTCTGGGGAGCAGGCATGTCCTGCTCAACCCCTGTCCAGAAGACCAGGGCCTTGCAGTTGGGACCTCTAGACCTTCTGTTCTGGGGGGCAGGCATGCCCTGTCCGATCCCCGCCCATGGGCCCAGGGCCTTGCGGCCTGCCCCGGTCCTTCCGGGGGCAGGCATGCCCTGCTCGACCCCCGCCCGGGGGGCCCAGGGCCCTGCAGCCTGGCCCCTGTCCTTCCAGGGGGCAGGTGTGCCCTCCTCGACCCCCGCCCTGGGGCCCAGGGCCTTGTAGCCGGGATCTCCAGAACTACCAGGAGGCAGGTATACCCTGCTCAACCCCATCCGTGGGCCAAGGGCCTTCTGGCCTGCCCCAGTCCTTCAGTGGGAGGGGGCAGTCATGCCTGCTGGATCCCTGCCTGGGGGGCCCAAGGCCCTGCGGCCTGGCCTGGTCCTTCCGGGGGCCAGGCATGCCCCCTCGAACCCTGACCGGGTGCCCAGGGCCCTGCGACTCAGCCCGAACCTTCCCCGGGGGCAGGTGGGGAAATTTTTTAAAATTCAAATTTTAAAAAATCTGAAATTCCATTTAATTTAAGATGAGAGAACATGTTTCTAAATAACATCTGTCAAAATGCCAAAGGGAAGTTGAAAGAGTATTTTGCACTAAGTGGAAATAACATCAGAAATAACGGATGAAGCTAAAGCTTATTCAAAAGGTGAGAGCTCTTTATTTTCTCTCTTTTTGCAGTACTGGGGATTGAACCCAGGGGAATTCTACCTCTGAGCTACACCTCTGGCCCTAATTTTTATTATTTATTTTGAAACAGGGTCTCACTAAGTTGTGGAGGGCCCTACTAAATAGCTAAGGCTGGCCATGAACCTGTGATCCTCAAGTCTCAGCTTCCCAAGTACTGGGATTACAAGCATGTGCCACCACAACCCGGCTAAGAAAGCTCTTATTTCAACAATCTACACTTCCATCTTTAACTAAGAAATCAATTAAAAGGAAATTAAATCCAAAGGAAACTAAAGGAAGAAAATAATTACATCAGAGCAGAAATGAGTAAAACTGAAAATAAAACAAACAAAACAAAATTATACAGACTGATAAATCCAAAAAGCTTGTTCCTTGAAAACAAGTGATAAAATTGACAAAACTGATAAACCCAGTGTAAAAAATGAAAAAAATACTAAAATAAGAAAAAGAAAACAAATATTATGAAAAATTTAATCCAACTTAGGTAAAAGAATAAATTTTTAAGACAAAAACTGGGCTGCGATGTACCTGAGAGGTAGAACACTCACCTAACTTGAATAGTGTGATATTGACTAGAGAAACTCAAGTTTTCAATATCAACTTTCCCACAAAGGAAAACTCAGGCCTGGAGAGCTTCACTGGTGAATTCTACCAAATACTTAAGAAATAATACTAATTCTACCCAAATGCTTCCAAAATATAGATGTGAAAGAAGCATATCCCAATCATCTAACGTGGCCAATATCACTTTTATTCCCAAACCAGAAAAAATAAGAAAATTACAGCAAATTGAATCTAGCAATATAAAGAAGTCATGTATCACGATCATAGGGGTTGATTTAAAACTACATATGAACCAATATAATTCATCATATAGGAAAAAAACACATATCATCTCATAGATGTAAAGTATTTGATAAAGTTTAATACCCATTTATGATTTGTTTTAAAACTCTTAGAAAACTAGAAGTAAAAGGAACGTTTCTCAGTCTAATAAACAGCGCTGAAAGCCTACAATAAGCATCACCCATGGTGGTGAAATGCTGATGGTTTTCCCCATAAAATCAAGATCAAATTGAGGATGTTTGTTCTCACTATTTGCATTCAAATTTTACTGAGGGTCCTAGACATTGCAATAAGACAAGAAAAATAAAACCAAGGAATACTAATTGGAAAGAAAGAAGTAAAACTGCTTTTACTTACATATGACATGAATGTATGTATGGCAAAACCTAGGAAATTTACATAAAAGATACTAGAATAAGTGTATAATATTATGAAGGTTGTACAAAACAAGATCAATATAAATCTATTGTCTTCTTACAAACTATCAACACAAAATTTAAAATTTACAAGGGATAGTATTTATAATAAAATTTTAAACATGAATTTTTGTGGGAAAATTTACTTACTAAAATCTGCCAACTCTGTTTCCAGAAATTTATCAAGTAACATGCAGTGAAATTAAAGAAAATAACGCTGAAGAAGTAAACCAGTGGTGGAGTGTTTGCCTAGCACATATGAGTTTCCTGGGTTTGATTTCTAGCAGAAGGAAGGAAGGAAGGGAAAAAGAAAGAAGAAAAAAATTAAAGACATTAAAATAGAAACAGATACCATATTTCTAGATTAGAAGCCTCAACATTAAGATGTAAATTCTCCCCAAAATTGATTTTTTAAAATTTTTTTGGTGGTACTGGGGTTCCTGGAAGCCCTTCTACCTCCAGGCTACACTCCCAGACCTATTTTTACATTTTTTATTTGGAAACAGGGTCTCCTAAGCCAGCGCGCGCAGCTGGCTTCGAACCTGCGTGATCCTCCTGTCTCTGCCTCCCAAGCGCGGGGATTACAGGCGTGCGCCACCACGCCCGGCCCAAAATTGATATTTTAACACAATCTTTTTCAAAATTTCAGAAGACTTCTGTAGAAAATAAAAGAGTGATTCTAAAATTTGTAGTAAAAGGCAGTCTGATAACCAAAGAATCTTAAAAAAAAAAACTCTTACACCCTGATACTGTGACTTACTATAAAGCTACAGTAATCACAAAAATATGGCAGTAATGTAAATTTAGACATAAGCAAAAGTATAGACATAAACATGACCATGAAGAAAGATAGTCTTTTCAACTAATTAGACATCCACATGCAAAAAATGAATAGAATCTAAATTTATACACTTCTTAAAAATTAACTCAAAATAGATCATCAACCTAAATGTAAAACTATAACACTTAGAAGATAATAGGAGGAAACCTAGGTGATGACTCTTTAAGTACAACACCAAAAAGCCTGACCCATGAAAGAAAAAAATGGGTATATTGAATTTTATTAAAATGAAAAATTTCTGCTCTGTGAAACTGCTTTCAAAAGAACAATGGTCAAAAACTAGAAATAACACAAGTGCCCATCAATAGGAGAATGGGTAGCAAATTGTGGTATATCAATACAGAATGAACTATTACTCAGCAATAAAAATAGATGATCCATAAATAAATGGAACAACGTGGATGAATTTCAGAGTGTAGCACTGAATAAAAGAAGTCAGACACAAAAGACTCTGTACTTTATGATTTCACACGTATGAAACGCTACAAAGGCAGCTAAGTGCGGCTGTGTGTCTACATTCCCAGTACTGGAGAAGCTGAGACAGGATTGCAGATTGGAGGCTAGCCTCAGCAAATTAGCGAGATTGTTTCAAAGTAAAATAGGACTGGGAGTGTAGCCCAGAGGTTAGATCCCAGTTTAAAAAAAAAAAAAGCAATAAAAGAAAACTATAGCAACAGAAGATAGATCAAATAATTGAGGGTGGGGAGTGGGGAGAAGAGAGGAACTCCAAAGAAGCACAAGGAAGATTCTTAGGTGCTGGGAATGTTCTATGTATTGGTTGACTTATATATTTGTCAAAATGCACTATACTATACAATTAAACTCAATTTATAATAATCATATTTCAACAAAACAGAGTTTTTAAAATGCATTTGCAAATAGCGTTCAGATTTCAGTTTTTGTAAGAAGAGGGTCTTGAGCTCCCATTCTGTCTCCACCACATGCCACCATGAAACCAACTTAGGGTTTCCGAAACTCCCTCCCGGTCTTTTCCCTTATTTATAAAAGATGGACAATAGCAGAACCAACCCAAGGCTTTTGTTTATCAAAGTTATATCTATAGATATTCAGTGTATTTGAAATTAGAACAGAAAATTTAAAAATACTAACTCATTTAAAATAACAAGCTCATTGAATATTAATACAAATGACCTATTTTGATGAAAACAATATTTTCTAAAACAAGAAAAAACTAATGAGAATGCATTTTGCAAACCTGCTTAACAGAAGACAAATGTCTTCTCATATCTGCTTCTGCATCAAATCGCATCATGAAACATCTAGAAAACTCTACTGTGCACTAAATAGTAAAGAATAAGAGTGGAAAAGTAGACATCTTAATATCACGATGAATACAGTTTTAACTTTAGGAAGCCCACGTAAGGTTCTCAGAGACTGCCAAGGTCCCAGATTATTCTTACTGAACTGCTCGTCTAATACAAAGCACTCAATGGCTATTAGTCCTATTTTATTCATAGATTCCATTCCCCTATGGGTTATTATGCTGGTCATCCCTCAGTATCTCCAAGAGGGGTTAGATACCCAAATCCCCATGGATACTCAAACCACAGATGCTCACGTATATATAAAATGGTGCATGGTGCAGTATTTGCATGTAAACTACACACATCCTCCAGAATACTTTAAATCATCTCTAGATTACTTATAATACCCTATATTATGTAAATAGCTGCTATATTCTATTGTTTGGGGAATAAGGACAAAAAAATGTATATTCTTGTTCATTACAAATACAGTTCTTTTTCTGCATATTTACAATCCATAGTTAATTGAGGACGCAGAATTCGTGGATACAGAGGGCCTATTGCATGCATTTTTAAAAGACTTTGAAATCTCAAATAACTTACATAAAAAAAACTCCAGTCTGAGATGTTGGTGCCTATTCCAAGTATTTATTTTCTTTCTCAAGTTGAAATTTAAACTCTTGAAATTAATTTATCAGAGCCCTGCTTTGCCATTTAATGGCCTATAATGAAAACAGTCCTTTAAAATGCTGCAGAAGGAAGAAAAGAGAGAAGAATAGAACAGGAGGCAGAGCAGGCAGGCAAGCTCCCTGACTTCTAAGGTTTCTTGAAGACTTTGGGAGATAGATGGAGACACCATCTTAGCTCCTTCATCCTAAGACTCGCGGGCTCTAGATTCCCTAATAAGTAACCTTACAAGTGGGCAGCTACCAAAGTCCTACATAGCACCAACCAGAGAAAGCAATTCAATTCCTTGGCACTCAAAGCCCAAATGCTGCCCGCTGGCTCTTCATGGGTAAGAACTTAATTTGTCCTGTTTTTCCTAGTGAGGAGAAATAGACGAGGCTAAAGACTCAGTGTGAAAGTTGTTCTGGGTGTCAGACAGTAAGGGGAAAAGTATGTTATAACACTTTCAGAATTTCAAACAGGCTTAAGGTAAAAGAAAAAGTGGCGTGCATTCATAGAAATCCTCTCACCCAATCTTCTCCCACAACAGATTCTGTTTTCCTTTGGCCTCAGGTGCTCCTAGAAACTGGTTTTAACTGCAGCAAATTCCAAAAGAGAGCTCTTTCCTGGCAGCCCACATGCATCCTTCTTGCATCTGATTCCTGACTCATGTTTCTGTATCCATCCATAACTGTCTGAATCTAAATCGGTTGTTAGTGATTGAGGTGTTTCTACACTGCCTTAGAAGGATTGTTTTGAACTTTGTTGGGCATTATATCAAATACAACAAATGTCCATTTCTAGGCTGCTTTGAATCAATCCCTCCAAGGCACCCATTCAAGGTAAGTGTTCAGTATGTCTGCAGCAGTCCTTTGCACAGATATGATTGCAAAGTTTATTAGCAAGGTATTATTAGCCTGGTCATCGTCTAGCCTAGCAGAATCAAGGCCCAAAGCGAAACAACATACCACTTCTTGTACACAGGTCACACTGTACCTTGAAAGAAAGATATGCTTCCTGTTAGAGTGTATTATCTTGGAAAATCATAAGATGTCTGCTAGAGTCAGGCCTCTGCAACTTACTAGAGCACTAGGGACTAGAAATACTCTCCTGTAAGCTCAGCTATCACAATAGCATTTGATAGCCTTGCTCGACAGCATCAGTTTGGGTTTATCACATCGGGCTCATTTAAAAAAATGTTTCACATTCAATGAGTTACTTTTAAAGAGAGGAATCAAGGGAGAGGGAAAGAGTAGTCTTTTAATAAGAGAAATGTAAAATTCAGCTAATTGGGAGAAAAACATTTCTAATCCCACTCTATAAATTTGACCAAAAAAATAAAAGTTTTTTTTTTTTTAATAGCAGAGCATGTGGAAAGCAATAATGCATACCTACTTGTGATCCACAGCCCTGCCAGCTGCTGCTTCAAGGGTTTGGCGAAACCAGCCCTTCTATTCTAAGTCCACTTCTTTTATTCCTGGAGATACACACAGCCCCCCCCCTTAAATTGGATGGTGACTTTATAAGGAGTGCTGTTGTTTACTTTCAATTAATCATGCTCAACTGTAAACAAAGTGTCTGTTTTAGTTCTGCTGACAATTACCCACTTGTCAACATCTCCCTCAAGTACCTTTAGCATCTGGCTACAACAGGAAACCTCTACATCAAAACGAATGCTTGTCTCAGCAAACTCAGGATTTCATACATTCCCTCAGCTCTTGAGTAGTCAGATGATATTGTAACAAATGTTGCCTGGGCACCTTGAGGATCTATATCATATGGCCAGAAAACATTTCTCAGGCATCGTTTTTTTTGCTTTCTGTGTTTGCTTCGGCATTTATTTTTTAAAGGAAGAAGGAGAAAAAGGATCCCAACTTGAGATTCTTGGAGAAGAAGCTGAGGGGTAGAGTGAGGGGGTTGGGGAGGAGCCTATGACTTAAGATATTTTTGATAAACTACCAAATCTACTCTTCCATTAATAATGTCTCAATTAGTAACCTGTGAGATCAACAAAACCGAACAGTGTTGTAAAGCACAGTAAGCCATTAGTGGTTTGCATTACAATTGTGTGTGTGTGGGGGGGGTGCATAGTAAGTTTTATTACCATTCCACCAGGTGGCTTTATCCACTACCCAGATGCCCCTGTTCCTTTGAGACAGTTCCCCCAACCCCCATTTAAAATATGTTCAGAACATAAAATGGCTGAGGAGTTCACGTTTTGCCAACACGATATTTTTAAATGTTTAAAGGCAAAGCAAACGCTTGTTTGGCAGTTGGTGGCAGAATTACTAGTCTGTTCCCTGGGGTTCACCGTGGAGTAGGGAGCCTCAGAAAAATCAAACTGGGCACCTACGCTGTATCCATTTTGCCCTTTCAGTTCCCAGAAAGGAGGGAAATATATATGCCTTGTGGAGAGGAGAGAGGGGGCTCTGAGGAACCAGTCCTTATAGAGCCTGTGTCTCGGTATTTATATTTAGATTTTTACCTCCGGGTGACTAATTTACACTCACTTTAAAACTAAAGAGCCAAAGCACTGGCCACCAGTCCCTCTAA
The DNA here is from genome assembly GCF_963383645.1 of Muscardinus avellanarius. NCBI lineage: Eukaryota > Metazoa > Chordata > Mammalia > Rodentia > Gliridae > Muscardinus > Muscardinus avellanarius. The sequence continues at coordinate 125,580,234 of NC_137788.1, forward strand.
GTGAGGTTCTGGCTGAGGGCTTGCAGCGAGGGCGAGCCTGCGAGGACAGACACACACACACCTCTAAGCCAAGATACGTGTCCAGCACCGCCAGGCCCGAGTCCGGATGGATGGAAGGTGACCCAGATCCCAGGTCAATTTTGCAAACGTTGATGTCCTCCAGGAGGGAAACCGAGGGCCCCTGAAGGCAAGACTCTCCCAGCAAGGGTGCCCAGGACACCGGCTAAGGTGGGTCGGGCCAGGGGGAGGGGTGGTGTAGTTAAGAGGGCTCCACAGCTCCTTTCTGACAAAAGCTAATCAATCTAAGTGCGCGTAATTGATTTTAATGAGGGAGGGGGTTCTGCGCCTTAACGATTGCCCGGGGTCCTCAGCCTGAGCTCGCTCGCGGCAGCTCCAGGTACTGTCGGGGCCGAGCGTCGCTGGCCCGCTTGTCACTGCTGTGACCACTAAGCCCGGTCGCTGTGTGGGGCTCGAAACAGCAACGAGGTCGGAGAACCGGATCCTGGACCCTCCGCCGCCCGGTTTTACCTGGTAATTTATGCACAATTAATTGAGATATCTTTTATACTTGGTGTGCTGCAAAATTAATGCCTAATTTATGTAATTAGTCAATTAGCTCTAATTCCAGCATATGTTCCCAAATGCCCAGAAGGTGTCCTGTTTCCCAGGTACTTATTTTGATGTCACGAAACGCAGCTAATTAATTTTACATGCATATTAATTTGGGATCTCTTTAACAGTTCCCTTTGTGCAAGTAATTTTAATATTTGTCTTGCTAACCTTTTGGGGTCGGGTGAGGAAGATGCAGGTGGGTGTGAGCAGCACGTGGACGCGGAGGTGTAGGGGCCTGAAGGGCGGCTCCAGTCCTGGGCCAGCGTCCAGGTAGAGGACGCAGCGGCGGCGCGCAGGTGGGGCTCGGCCGACCCTTAGGGGGCGTCGCTGTTGCCGGCCTCCGGGGGAAGTGCCTTTTGCACACGCCCTGGGAAATGGCCTCTGGGTGGGAAGCGGAGGCGACTGCTCTGAGAGCCTTTTACCCCCGGGCACTTCCCAAATTTCAGATCGTATTGTCCCTTGCCCCTTCGCTCCTTTCCCAGGAATGTAGAAAAGGCTTTTATTTGGGGGGTGGGGGGTGTTGGAGAGTGTCCCAGAAGGACGACTCTGATTTCCCGGCCAGTTGGAGGAGGCCGAGAAGCCCTGGGCTGCGCAGAGGCCGCGTCCTCCCCTCCGGGCCCCGCCGGTCCTCCGCGCGCAGAGCCTTAGGGTGCGGGGAGAGGGGCCGCACCTCCGCCTACCCCGCTGCGCGAGTCGCCGGCCGTCCTCCCTGGAAGACTAAGCAGGGCGAAAGTTTACTTTCCAAGTTACTGGGTGGCACATTAAAACTTTTATCCTTCTCGGTCAAATTAATGAGCAATTTAATTAATAAAATCGGAGAGTAGTGTAAGTGCTATGGTAATGAAGTTAAATGAGTCCGCAGTAAAATATTCACTAATCCAGCGCATTGCCAAATACCCCCTTAATTCTGCTTAACACTAAAAGGGTTTTGAGCACCATAATGAGATTCCTCTGTCGCTAATTAATTGACACGCTCCTGAATATTCATATCAGCTAGCACCGATACGTTCCTAATTGCACCGTGGAATAGATCTCAGAGGAAACTAAATCGCCATAGACTTCATTAAAATAATGTATTCCAGATCCAGGACGAGGAAAGATGAGACATTTGCCTTCGAGCGCGCTAAGAAAGTGGCACCTGGTTGGTGGACGGGAAAGATATCAAACGTGGGCTCCCAGGGCCGAGTCACTGCGCGGGGCGCGCGGGCGTCCAGAGCATCCTCGGGCGCGGGCTCCCTCCGCCAAGGGCGTGGGGGCGCCGTCCAGGACCCGGCGCCGCGCCCCGCTGTCTTTTCCTTCCCGAGCTCCCCGGGCTGGCCCGCAGAGCTGTCTACGGGGGCGCGACGGCGCACGTCGTGGGTAGGAAATCCCCAGGAAAACTTTCCTGCGGCCCCACCTCGCCCAGCCGGACGCCGGCCCCGCGGTCGCGGCCTTGGCTGGGGAGCCGGGGGTGCGCTGGCCTCTCCTCCCAGGGCCCCGCCGCCTCCGCGAGCTCTGCAGTCCCGGGAAGAGCGCGGCCAGTTCCCGGGAGCGAGCTCCGGCCCGCGCGCGTCCAGCCGGCTCCGCGGGGCCAGGCCGTCCAGCCGCGGACCCGCCGCCCGGCCGTCCTCGCCGGCCGCGCCGGGGAGACCCGCTCCCTTCCTAGGGAGGAAGTCCTTCCCCACCCTTTCTTTTTGGAAAAAAAAAAATCACCACAGGTTAAAAACTAAAAAGAGTTTATTTGAAGGCATACAAATGCATATTTATTATACACATGTACGCATTAACAATGTAAATTACACCGCCAGCAGTTGCTGGTTGTTTATTCATTAGATCTTTAGAAAATCTACATTGCCTCCAGACAGCGCCATGATAATGTGAAATACACAAGCAGTTTACATAACCAACTTCGACGCCGAGCCCCGCGCTCCGCCGCTCCGAGTCATCAACAGGTCGCAGGCAAGCGGACTCGAAGGAAGACCTAAGCTGCTGAGAACTACCGAGAAGGTCCCAGGGATCCAGGAGGCCCTGACTCCCTCAGACGTGGAGAAGGATGCGGGGCTCAGCTATTTGACCCCGCTTGTATGTAGCTCCATCCCTCTTTGCAGTGACAGAGGGAAAGTCGGCCAAAAGAGGTGGGAAGAAAATACCGACAGCTCCCCCCAAGGTGCGGGCGTTCCGGAGCCGCCAGGCCGCCGGGAGGGTGGAGTGAGCGGAGGGTTTTCTCTGCTGCTGGCGCAGGAAGACCGCGGCCTCGTTGAAGGACAGCCTTCGGCTCCACCAATCAAATCGCCCCGGGCCGCGGTAAACAAACTTATCCCTCCAAGGAAAGCACCTGCTGGATCGTCCTTCTGGAATCATCAAAGGCTCCGTGATTTTAGATTTACCTAAAAGACGGAGAAAGGGAGGTGCTTTGAGGGAAAAGTGGCGTTGCAGAATTAGGAATCATTTAAAATATGCAAATAATGTTATAGATATATATTTCCAAAGTTCTCAATAAAAATATTAGCGGACAGTAAAAGCGTGGGGAGCGTGTGCAGGGAGTTGGCTCACTAGGGCCGCTCGTGTCGGGCGGTGAACGACGGTGCACAATTGTAGGTGCCAATTTTCGGTCTCCTAAAATTTGCACGGACGCTTAAGGAATGCGGGTGCTGGCTTACTGGGAACTTCGAGCCTGGCTCGGAGGTGCGCTCCCGCCCTGGCGGGGTGTGTGGGGGCGTGTGTGTGTGGAGGTCTGCCAGGGCTTTTTGTTTCTAATTTTCTGGCTTCCCTCCCCCCTTTTATCCGGGTGGGGCGGGCTGGGTGTCTCGGGAAATGCCCGGAAGATCTCAGACAGCGCTAGGTGGAGTGGCCGAGTTGAGTTAGTGAACCCAAAAGATGGGGTCGACACCACTTGAGGAATTGAAAACTGGAAGGAGAGAAAGAGAGGGTGGAGAGAGAAAGAAGGATGAGGAGAAGAAAGAAGGATGAGGAGGAGAAGAAGAAAAAGAAGAAAGGGAAGGAGGAAGAAGGGAGGGAGGGAGGGAGGGAGGAAAAGGGGGGGAAAGGGAGCTGGGGTGGGGGCTGCCAGAGCAGGCATCTATTTCAGAGGCGTCGCCGAGCCCTGGGCGCACCCTGGCTTCCTAATTGCGACCCGCTGAGAGTCCGCGTGGAGCTGGAGGGGCCGCGAGGGCGGGCGGCGCGGGGCTCGCGGACCCGAGCTCCAGTTCCAGTGCTCCCGGCACCGGCGGAGAGACTCGGGGCCCGGAGGCCTTGGAGCCCCGAAAGGCGCGGCCGCCCGCGGGCCGGGCCCCGCCCCCAGCCATTCTTAGCTGGGGAGGCCGCGAGGATCAGCCTCTTTCTTTTCTCTTTCTTTTGCAAGCCCGCTTTGTGGGTGGCAGCTCAGCAGGGGATTCCTGAACACAAAACCCCCCAAAGCCCAAAGAAAGACAGAGGGAGAAAAGAAAGAAGAAAGAGGAGAGAAGAGAGGAGTCATCAAATAGTTTTAACCTTTCCAGAAACCGAGCGAGTTATTTCATCTGAAGGCTGTTGTCTTCGGCGAAAACCGGCTTCTGCCATTAAGAAAACACATACCGCACACGTCCACCCTGGTTAAGCTTCCTCCTGGTCAGCCTGAACAAACACGCAGAAGCGCGGGACCGGGACCTACAGGTTATCCGGTTTCAAAACAAATTAAAGCAGAAGGACGCCCAAATCAAACACGATGGGTGCAAAATAGTCTTCATTTAAAAACCCATAGTTCTCCCCCCCCCCATTAGACTTTTTAAAATTTATGAGCAAAGCACAGTTTAGCCTACCGTTCAGGATTTACCTTATTATTCTATGGTGATTAGTTTTTCTGGGTAATAATATTCAGAGGAGACGAAAACTATTTTCCCACTTATTGGAAACTTTGAAACACTTTCTGAAGCCACAAATGTACTGCTCCAAAATTCACCCTTCCCAAAATGACATTTTAAGACTGCATGCCCATCCAGACACACTGATATTTAAAAAAAAAAAACATTCTGAGTAAACATAATTTCTGACAAAGGACATTTATATGAAAAGTATACTGTGCTTTTTCTCTCCTTCCTTCCACCCCCATAAAAAGGCCCTTCGCTCCACCCCGCTATTAAACAAAACACAATACCTTTTTCTGGGTGGTACTGCACCGAAGTTGATTCAGTTTTGACAATGTTGTTTAGCTATCATTTGCTATTTTGAATGAATGGGAGCAATCCCCCCTTTTACAACATTTGTTTCCTATTATGGAGAGGTGCAGCAGTTGAGGGCAGACATGTGAAAGTGGCTGTTTGATTCTCTTTTTCATCCCCCTGACCCTGCTTTTGTGCCTCCTCACCCTGGGAATGTCACGCCTCGCTACTTCACTTTGAGATGCTCGAGAAAGTGGCTTTGTTATTCCCTTTTAGACATACACGAAATTGTTCTCATTCCCCTCGCTGTAAAAGATACTTCACATCAGGACCCGGTTCACAAGTGCAATGCAATTTGGCTTAGTCCAACCTTTGTTCTGCTTGTACAAATGAGCGAACAGTGCACACATTATACAGTTTATCTACTGCTGTCTTAACCCCAGAGTTAGGGGCTGGGAGAAAAGCAAGTTAATCCCTTCAATACTAAGGTAGCTTTAGCAATATTTCCTCCAATAAAAACGATAGGTTTGAATTGCTTTTTCTGCTTCACACGGTGCAAAGCAAAACTCCAGAGCTGTTTAGCAACCACCACCGCAAAAATTCTTCCACCGACCATTCGCGAATACTTTTTAAGCAAATCCGTTTGTGGGCTTGGCGGTGCTCAGTTTAAAGCCATGCTGCTCCTTGTGCAAAGAAGAGATTTGATTTGGAAACTGAGATTTTTAAAAGCGGTGAAGTCTCAGGGCAAACCACAGCAAAGCAAACACCAAATGGTATTTAGCGAATCGATTCCAAAGAGGGGGCATTGTGCTGAGCAGGGAAAGAGCTTTTTCACAGTCAGTGAAATTGTCTGCTCAGTATGAAGGAGGGTGGGCACTTAGGGCCGGAGCCAGGCAGGACCAGCGCCGGACTCTTAGCTACTGTTTGTTTTATGGAGTGGAAGGAACGCTGGCCCGGTCCTCACTCTCCAAACTGCAGCAGCCGCGTGCGTGTCTTCCTAAAGCGCACGGGGAGTCCGCCCCCTGTCCCCAAATTCAAGATAAACAGACCCGAGTGCAGGGGCTCCGGCCACTGCAGGCCAGGGGCTTTACCTGCCCGGGGATAAGTTTTCCTGGTGAGGACTAAGGAGGCCACGCCCTGAAGCCAAGCGCCCCAGCTTGGATGGAGTGGGCAGGAGGCAGGGACGCTTGGCTTCCTTAAAACCCTAAAGACTGAACTGAATTGAGGCGAGGACCACTCATCAGAAGTTTCTCTTCAACGTCCCTGGTCTGAGTTAAGGCTCACTGTCCCGTAGCCCGCCGCCAGCCCTTGCAATAGAAGGCTCTGAGGTTCTCGGCGTTCCTTCCCACCCTTTGGTGCCGGTGCGCAGGGCCCTGGGGTGCTGGCAGGGGGAGGGCGGTCCTGCCGTGGCCCTGGGCGCTCGGCGCCCGAGCATTGAGCGCCCCACCCCCCCCGGGCGCTCCGACTCCCATCCAGGCTGGGTGGGAGGATGAGCGGCTGGGCAGCCGCGGGGCGCGGGGATCGACTCCTCCCGACACCTGCGAGGCGCCCGGGATCCAGAGCCCGAGGGCGAGGACGGGACGGCGCGGCGGCGCGGCGAGGGCGGCGAGAGCCCGACTCCAGGGACCACAACCGCCCGACACTCGGACGGCAACTTTTAAAAACTGTCCGCTGACAGGCTGAGGGAGTTTGTTTTAGTACTGAATACCGCGGGAACAAAATCCTTTTGAAAGGGAAGCTAAGTCGTTTCACGCCACCAAAGTGCAGATTTGGTAAAGAATGACTGCCGTGACGAAGCGGTGCGCCGCGTCCGCGCTGGTTCCCAGAGGGGCGCGCACCCCGGCGGCCGGAGGGGGAGGCCGGGGACCCGCCACACCGCCGCGGCCACCGCGCCCGGACTCCGCCCGCCCTCCCCAGCGCGCCCACGGCCCAGGCGGAGGGGGAGAGGGGAGGAGGAGGAGAGGAGGAGGGAGAGGAGGGGAGGAGAGGGGAAGGAGAGGAGGAGGAGGGAGAGGAGGGGAGGAGGAGAGGGGAGGAGTGGAGGAGGGAGAGGAGGGGAGGAGGGGGAGAAGGGAGAGGAGGGGAGAAGGAGAGGAGGAGGGAGAGGAGGAGGGAGAGAAGGGGAGGTGAGGAGGAGGGAGAGGAGGGGAGGAGAGGAGGAAGGAGAGGAAGAGGGAGAGGAGGGGAGAAGGAAGAGGAGAGGAGGAGGGAGGGGAGGAGGAAGAGGAGAGGGGAGGAGGGGAGGAGGAAGAGGAAAGAGGAGGAGGAGGAGGAGGAGGAGGAGGAGGAGGAGGAGGAGGAGGCAGCGGCGGCGCGCATGCTTGTAATCCCCGCGCTTGGGAGGCTGAGACAGGAGGATCGCGCAGGTTCGAAGCCAGCCTCAGCTACTTAGTGAGGCTCTCAGCAACTTAGTGAGACCCTGTTTCCAAATAAAATATAAAATAGATCTGGGAGTATAGCCCGGAGGTAGAAACGCCACTGGGTTTCACTCCCAGTACCACCAAAAATAAAAGGAAGAGGAGGAGAAGGGGGGAAGGGGAGGAGGAGGAAAGGCAGGCAGGCAGGCAGGCAGGGAAGCAGCTATGGACAGGGATACTTTAGAGAGCCTAAGGAAGAGGGCGCAGGAGGGAACGATTCCTGCTGGCGCGCCCTGGGGAGGAGGTTTGTGGAGCCTAAGGGGGGAGGGGCGGGGCCACGCAAAGCTGCGCCCAGTGGAATTTCCTTTCTAATCGGGGGCTGCGGGCACGGATATTTGGAGCCTAGGAAGCCTCGGGAAGCCACAGGGTGCTTTCCCTCCACCTCCTGTCAGTGTTTGGTAAATATTAACAAACCGGGCTCGTCTTCCCGGAGTGCGGAGGCCTGGCCGGCCGCGGCGAGGTGACAGTTCCCTTGGCCGGCGCCCCGCCCCCAGCCCCAGCCGCAGCCCCAGCCCCAGCCTCCGCGCAGACACACACCTGCTTGACAACAGAAAGAATCAGAATCAATATTGTATTTGTCACCTCTCTGTCTCCTTTTGACTCCCTCAGCAGCCCGGGTGCCACTGAAGCGAATTGTGGATTTATGGGGGGAAATTAGCATAAATTATTACGAAATCTGTAGCCGTGTGTGGTCCAGCTTGTGGGAAAAAAGGCCATTGCAAACTCTCCAAGCAGAAAGGTGGTCGGTGGTGGGCTCTCGGAGCAGATGAATGGGTATTGCAGGAAAGAGATTTCCATTTGGTTTGCACATGGGTATAATTGACTTATGTGTATTTTATACAGTTTTCCCAACAACTCCCTAAGCTCCGGGTCGGATGTGCACCCCCCCTCGGCTTCTGTCTGCCTTGGGTTCCGTACAATAGACTCTGATGCACTTTTCAAGATTTCTAGAAAGTGCTCTTTCCCTCCTCCTCTTTATAATACCATTCTTAAAATCCTGTAAATAACATGCAAATCCCCTCCATCCCCCGGACTTTGTAGAACTCCAGCAGGAAAGGGAGAGAAAACTTTGTAGCAAAACACTTGTTTGAAATGGGGATCTCAAAACTTCTTTCCCCTAACAAGGCAAACTTGTGCTGTTAGCTTTGATTTACTTCATTAGCCCGAGGCATGGGCAACGTGCCTCCATTCCTATTCCTGATGTAGCCAAACTTTGAAGATGCCTCCAAAGTGAATTCCCGCTAGTCTCCTGGCATGTTCCAAGCTTGGTGTTGGTAACTTTCCCTGGGGGACGGACAAAAATTTATTCCAACGTTTTTTTTTTTTTAAGTTCGACATTTCCACTCAGAATTTAGTTAATCTTATGTTTACTCTGAGCAACGATTTTGACAGTCATACAATGGCCCTTTACAAGTCAACAAAATGCCAATTATTAAAATAAGAAGCACTGTTCCCTGCCCATTCCCCACCCTGGACATGGACCCATACTGGGTGGAAAAGAACCTTTCTTGCTGTCATTGAAGGGTTGGAAATCTCCTATTTACTACCTTGATTAAAAGCACCTAAATGTTTTATCTATCTTTACATTTCAGTATGAACTGATGAGTGTTAGCTAAAGGGATTCTAAAAATGTGTGTGTGTGGGGGTGGTGGTGGTGGTTCTGTGTTGGTACCTTTCTACCCCAGGGCTGTTTCTGTCTTGCTCGCAGGAACTCTGTTTTGTACCTCTGAGGCCAGCTAAGGGCTGGAGCAAGTAAAAAACCATCAGCACCCTCCTTTTTGAAAACCACAAGCCTCCCCACCATTCCTCCTCATGGGTCCCTCAAAGGTTCCTCCAACTTCCCACCTATTTGAACCCCCAGCTCCTCCCACCCCAGCTCTCTGGATCCAAACCCCACTGTGCCAAGAAACCCCCAAACAACGCCTCCTTTGGAGCTGAAATGTGCTGGGCGCAGTTTAGGTAAGTAGTGCTGGCTCCAGCTGGAAGCTGAGCAGTTTCAAGGAAGTGTGATTGGTTTAATCTTCGAGGAAGGGCAATACATTTATCTGTCCAGCTCAAGCCTTGCCCCCCAGAGATAGGTCATAACCCACCCCCATCTCCTTGCACCCACCGCCTCCTCCTGGTTATTTTTTCCGAATTAAGAAGGTGACATTATTCCTTTCTTCAAGCACTTCTGTTAATATTGAAAAACGTGCGCTTGCATTTCAAGCGAGTCAGCGCAGATGAGAGCCATTTCAATATTAATGAAATTGTTTAATCTCCTAAATTCATCGTGTTTAAGTTACGTTTTGGTGAGTTATTGACCGCCTCTGAAACTGTGCTTAGTAAAGGTGTGTGTGCGCGTGCGTGCGTGTGTGTGTGTGTGTGTGTGTGCACCTGCACGCACTTGCTTTGAAACATCTTCTTTATGCTAACCCCAAACAGCTCCACTAATAATTCTCTAACATTACGTAAAGTGTTAAAATTTCACACCCAGAACTCCCGGCCACTACCTCCTAGAAAATGGCAACAACTCTCACTTTTCTGGGCTCTGAAGATGATTCTGTGTAGGCTGTAGGTATTGTGTTTTCAACAACATGGTAAAATGCATTTCTCTTTAAAACCATAATGGCCGGAGAATGTGCAGAAACATGTGGAACTCCAGGCTTCTATTCAAAGGCTGCGATCACGCAGGCGAGGACAACTCACTATTTCATAGCAATTTGATGGTGATGATGATGACGAAGACGTCTACGATGATGATGATTATAATAATAATAGTAATAATGATTCATTTAACCCTCCCACAGCAAATCAGAACCGAAAGGGTCCTGCTTTCCACACCAGGCAGAGCGACCTGAGGCCGGCCCCCCCGCCCCCCCCACACACACCAAGAAAGAAGAGGAGAAACACCTATTGGTTCTTCGCAGTACTTAGAAAGTACTGCTGATTAATGGGATTGCAGCTAGCATTTGTTGGGCTCTCTGGACCCTAAATAAAGGGAGTCAGTTCCAGCCGTAAAAGGCAAACTTGCAAATTTCCAGGAAACACCGACTTCCAAGAGTTTCAAACCACTCGGGGAACGCGAGAAACCCTGCAGTTCTGCTGATGGATCAAGTGCGCCAGAGGAGCTGGGCCCTCCCAGGCCTCTCTCGCGGTTCTCCCCAACTGCCCCAGCCCCCCGCCCGCGTCCAACCAAACTGCTGGAAGACTTTTAAAGCAAAGATCTTGTCTTTTCGCCAGAAATATCCTCTTTTAAAAATGGCCAATGCATTAAGATTGGAAATGGGCTCTTCCACGCGGCCGGCACATTACATTTTATATATTTTAAAAATCCCCTCACTTCTTAAAAGCGACACACCCAACTGTGCAGGGCTGGCGCCGCAGCTCAGGAAGGTCAAATCCAGCTTCGATCTGCGTCTCAGAGGACTGGGGAGGGGGCATGTTTTCATTATAATAGTCCAAGCAACCCGCCCCGGGTAGAGCCCCGCACAGGAAAGGGTTGGCTTCAGAGCACGGCCGCGCCTGAAGTTAGCTCACAATACAAACCCGACACAATGCAGAGGAAACAGAATACCCCGGCCGAGCAGTGTCCATGGCAAACGTCACCGCGGCGGCTGGGTCCGCGGCTCCTCGGCGGCGGCCTCTCCGCACCCTCGGCGCCCGCCGCCCGGGCCGGCGCGTCCGGCTCCCGCCAGTGGCCGCAGCGCGTCCCCTCTCCCAGGCCCGAGCTGGAAGTGATTTCTATTGGCCAAGGTGTCCATGTAAATAGGTGTGAAGGAAACCGGAGCCCGCGGCTGCGCTCGCCCAGCCCCTCCCCCTGCTCCCCCTCCCAGGACGATTGTCATATGATAGCGAAGAAGTGGCACATTAATGAAGCGCCGCTACAGGGGTCTTTTCTGCTCCTGTCACCGATTAAAACTATCAGATGGTTCGAGGGAGGACATGGAGGCAGCCACCTAGCCCAGCGGAGCCGCCGAGCCACAGCAGCGCCCTCCCAGCCCCGAGGCCGCCCTGCCCAGGCCCGGCCCGCGCTCCGCACCGCGCGGGACCCCGAGCGCCAGGCGCGGGGGCTGCGGGGCTCAGCTCGGGCGCCGGCTCGCGGGGCCCAGCGGCGCGCCCCGAGGGAGGAGACCCGCGGGCCAGCCCGATGCACACGCGAAACTTGTAGCAACTTCAAGGTGAGCCGCCGGCAGCTCGGTCCCCGCGTCTCCGGGCCCACTAACTTTCCAGCTCCCCGGCACCGCGCGCGGGCTTCTCCTCCCCTGTCCCCGGCTGGGTCCGGCTCCGCGCTCCGCGGCCGCCCCGGGCCCGCGCCCCCCACCCCGCCCCGCCAGCCCGCGCCCCCTCCTCCTCGCCCGCCGCTCGGGGTCCAGCTCAGCGCGCAAAGTTGCCGGCGCGAGCGCGCGGGAGGCGGGGGTCGGAGGCACAGCCCCCGCCGCGCTCCCCAGATCTGTCACTCGTCGGGCTCACCCCGCGGCGCCTGGGCACCGCGCTACCGCGCCCTCCATCTCCTCCCTCTCCCCAGATCCGAACAGTCCGCCGGCCGCGCGGACCCTGAGCGAGCCGAGGTCGCGCACGAAGATGCCTCGGCCGGGTCGCAACACCTACAGCGACCAGAAGCCGCCCTACTCGTACATCTCGCTGACCGCCATGGCGATCCAGAGCTCGCCCGAGAAGATGCTGCCGCTGAGCGAGATCTACAAGTTCATCATGGACCGCTTCCCCTACTACCGGGAGAACACGCAGCGCTGGCAGAACAGCCTGCGCCACAACCTGTCCTTCAACGACTGCTTCATCAAGATCCCGCGGCGGCCCGACCAGCCCGGCAAGGGCAGCTTCTGGGCGCTGCACCCGAGCTGCGGGGACATGTTCGAGAACGGCAGCTTCCTGCGGCGCCGCAAGCGCTTCAAGGTGCTCAAGTCCGACCACCTGGCGCCCAGCAAGCCGGCCGACGCCGCGCAGTACCTGCAGCAGCAGGCCAAGCTGCGGCTGAGCGCGCTGGCCGCCTCGGGCACGCACCTGCCGCAGATGCCCGCGGCCGCCTACAACCTGGGCGGCGTGGCGCAGCCCTCGGGCTTCAAGCACCCTTTCGCCATCGAGAACATCATCGCGCGGGAGTACAAGATGCCCGGGGGGCTGGCCTTCTCCGCCATGCAGCCGGTGCCCGCCGCCTACCCGCTCCCCAACCAGTTGACTACCATGGGCAGCTCGCTGGGCGCCGGCTGGCCGCACGTGTACGGCTCCGCGGGCATGATCGACTCGGCCACCCCCATCTCCATGGCGAGCGGCGACTACAGCGCCTACGGGGTGCCGCTGAAGCCGCTGTGCCACGCGGCGGGCCAGACGCTGCCCGCCATCCCCGTGCCCATCAAGCCCACGCCGGCCGCGGTGCCCGCGCTGCCCGCGCTGCCCGCGCCCATCCCCACCTTGCTGTCGAACTCGCCGCCGTCGCTCAGCCCCACGTCCTCGCAGACAGCCACCAGCCAAAGCAGCCCCGCCACCCCCAGCGAGACGCTCACCAGCCCGGCCTCCGCGCTGCACTCGGTGGCCGTTCACTGACCCGCAGAAGCCGCAGCGCCCGCGCCTCCCCGCGCCCCCGGCCCCCCCGGCTCCCTCCGCGCCCCGGCGGCCCGGGACCGCCATCCCGCCTGGTCCACCTCGCTGCGTCCAGACCGCTCCCACGCGCCCCAAAGAACTTTGTTTTGGACCCAGAAGATCAAACCAAACTTGCGGGCGGCGCGCGGGAGTGGTCTTCGCCCCCCACCCCCCAGGGGAAAGCGGGGCTGCGGGAGCCGGACCCCTCGCCCCGGGACCCCCCGGCCCTCCCCACTCAACAGGCGCGCCCCAGGGGCCGGGGATCCTGCTGCCCGCCTTCCCAGAGAAATGCGGGCTTTCTGTCCGCTGGAATCCGGGAGCCCGGAACTCGAGACGCAGTTTGGGGACTCGAGGAACCACCTCCGAGGTTTCCCGGAGCAGATCCCGCCGAGGGCTGCAGCCGCCCGGCGCAGGCCCGCAGCTCCCGAGCTCGGGGAGCGAGAAGGGGCCGCGAGTCTTCCCGCCCCGCTCGCCTCCGCCGTCAGGAGGACCGCAGCCTCTCCGGGGGCGGCCCAGCCTCCCGGCCTTCGGCAGAGATCCCCCCCACCCCTTTGGCTCGGGTTTTGTTTCCTGTCGGAGACTCCCGGCATTGAGACTTTGGAGAGAGGCTGCTAGGCTGATAAGGGGACGCTAGTCCTCAACACAAGCAAAATAAAACTAAAACTAACGTTGTATTGTTTACAAAGCACCCGGTAAAAGGTAAACAGTGAACTTGAATCTGTCTTGCGAGGCGGAGGCGGGCGGGCTCAGCCCACATCACAGAACCTGTTGAAATGTGAAGGCTCTCCGTCCCCGGCCAGGTGTAGGGGCGGGAAGGGGGATGGGAAAGTTATTGGAATATGAACTTTCTTACTGCCTAAAGACCTTTTTAGCTATTTATTTTACTGAAGAAGGAAAAGAAAGACTCAAACCAAGACGGCACCAAGGACGAGCTTGGGAGAACTTGGGTGAGCAAACTGGTATCTCGAAGGGGTCATCAACAGAGAGTTTCCCCCAGGACAAGTCTTTCTGTTACAAGAACTTTTCCAAGAAGCGAAAGGGCTGCAAAGATCTGTAAATAGTTGTGAATAGGAATGATTATACACTGTGTAAAATGCACTTTTGTTTGCTATATTCCTTTAGAGTCTAAGGTAATTTGCTGGAAAACGAACTGCTGTTTTGGTGTGACCTGTTTAAGTTAAAAAAAATTGTAGTGTCATTAGAGCTGTAAAAATTTTACCTTTCATTTTTCTTCCTCCCTGTACAGAATTAGCATGGCATTTTAAATATTGATGTTCTTGTTCCCAGCATGCCTGTTTTAAGACAAAGAATTTTAAAAAAAGGTGTCTACATTAAATTATGACCTAGTCTAAATAATATTTTCTCATTAAAATATGTAAATTCAAATTTTAGTTTTGTGTGTTTTTGAAGAGTTGCTGCAAACAACTTTACAAAAGATGGATGGATTGCTTTCTTAAGCATGCTTCTGCAGTGCACCCAGTAGCTGGCTTCTTCCACATCACCTTGTGAAGATGGTCAACCCACATCTTGTTCACCTGCAGATTGTGGGAGAAATTGGTCAGAGGGACTATGGAAGGTATTTGTGCAGAGGGAAAGAGAAAGTAAAGTATTTCTATTAGAAATCAGGTGCACAGATGTGGTGCTGAAAGAAAAATTTATTGAAAAATTTAGTGCTTTAAATGTATTTTGTCTAAAATATATGTTTTATCAAATATATTGGACTTATATAAATATAAGGCTTACATAGAAGTCAGATAGAAGGATACTTAAAAAGTTAAAACAGACTTGCTTACTCAGTACTTCAACTCTGATTCTTCTTATTTGGAGGGGGAATTCATTTCCTTTCTTTTTTCAATTATTGCAGATGTTGAAATTTTCTTTTATAAATTACCTAAAGGTTTACCTTAGATGTCAAGGAACCTGTTTGCTTTGAATCAGTAGAATTCTTCCAGTCTTTCATGTGGAAAAATAATGCTTGGTGCGTTCATTGTCATGACACGAATGAAGTTTCTTTAAATACCTGACTTTAAATATTTGCTTTTCTTCAGATTTTTGCAGAGAATTAAAAGTTTCAAGCAATGTATGGCTCAAAGCTAACTGAATTTTATTGAAGGGGCCACGCTGTTGCCAGAGTGTATTCAGCTAATGAAGTCACAAGACGAAGAGAAACTTTAATGGTGATTAACACTTTATTGTGTAAAGTGATTAAAACAAGAGATCTTAGTGTACCAGAGGATGCCACAGAAGAACCATGATCAACATACTACATAAGGAGAATCTTTAGCACTGACTCATATATTTAGAGGGCTACCTGAAAGACAATTTGGGATTAGTGCAAAGGGTAATTAATCCTGTTGTGACCATTTTTTTTTTAAAAGGAAGGATCCCACACACAGCCAAAATGAAAAAAAATAGTGGAAAATAAATGAATCATTGGACTGATTAAAATGCATGAAGCTACTAAGGCTCGTCAGACAGGGGACAACTAAACTCATTCATCAAGCCCAATTCACAATTATATCAACAAGATCAGCCAAAGAAAGCCTGGAAAACTAGCCATCCTGGGATAAGAAACTCTCAAAACTTAGTTCTCAACAAGGAATCATCTGCAGTTTTTAAACTTAAGTATATTTTCACAGTTTCCTGCAAAATAAAATTAAGACCTATCTTTTGGAACGCTCTAATCTTACCAAATTTAGTAACAGCGAAGTAGAGCTGGAATGGGGGACGTGTAAAGGTCTAACATAGGCCTCAAATGTTATACATCACCAGCCTAAAGAGTCAGGTAAAATATTCCTCTTAAACTAGGTGCTAGAATTCAGAGATGAGGGATGTACACACACACACACACACACACACACACACACACACACACTTAATACATAGAGGCAATAAGGTACAGATTCCATTTCTGATTTGGAGCAAAGGAGAGGTTTCAACTCAATATTTCAAAATTCTCTTTTCAGTTGGTAAGTTTGTCACGGTGTATTGAAAAGAATGAAATAACTTGGTCATTGTGAGTCCTCCTTTCACAATTGCAGACATCTTTTCTCAGGCATAATTGAATGAGTCAAGTTTTTTTTAAAAAAAACATAAAAAATATAGTACAAAAGTAAAAAGCTCATTGATGATATTTTAATCTTGATCAGAAATCCAAAGCAGCCCACAGCACAAATGCCTCTACCTCATTCCCCATACCTTGGAAGCTTGTTGAGCTGAAGTGCCCCACAAACAAGGAAGTTTATAACTGGGATACCTTCAATGGTTCTCTTTGTCATGGTAAATCTTTTCACCTGGCTCAAGTCCAAAGTCAACATACACAGCTCTAAAATACAACTTCTGGAGACAACACTGTGCCACAGTGAGAAGGTGTGTGTGTGTGTGTGTGTGTGTGTGTGTGTGTGTGTGTGTGTATTATCCCGAGAGTCAATATACTATTTTCTATTTTGCAAATTTGAGAAGCATGGATTTTTAAAAATGTAGCCTTTGGATTTAGAAATTTGGCTATTCGGTTACTTTGGGTTTTTGATACGGCTCTGTACCAAACTGTCTTTTAAAACTGTCTCTCAAGTTTCTCGAGAGGGAAAATGTAGATGCTCTCACTTTCCCTCTTGGCTTGTCTGGTCTGAGGTTTTGGAGAAGCCTAAACACTTGAAGGAAAGCTGTTGGTACCTGATGCTCAGGGTGACTTAAATATGATAGCAGCCGGATTCATTCCTTTAAATGGATAAGAACGCGAGGGTCTTGGAAGCATGAATCAGGCCCAGTGCTCAAGCAGGATAAGGTGGGGTGGGGGGGCAAGAGTCCAGGCTAGTGCTGTAGACAGTAGGTTTTATGTTGGTTTATGCAAGGTCAGGGATGGGAGGCTGTGCAGAGTGGATGGGATGAGGAATGGCTTATACTTTTACAAATGAGAACTCCCTTTGTCAACAGCATTCAGTTAAATGGAAAGGATCAGGATCTTAAATTCTTAATATAAATGCCAATTAATTTTTTTTCTTCTAAAAGCCACATATGCAGAGAGACACCTAGACAAAAACAAAACAAAAAACAACCCAACCCACCGGCTGTGAAGCCTCAAAGGGGATGCATTTGTTTCGTTTAAACTAACAACAAATTATCTAATTAATATGTTTCAATTACTGCATGAAAGGGGCAGCCCCTGGACCCCCTGCCGTGGGGCCACAATAGCCCCAGAGCCCACTCTAGGAATTTACAATAACTTCACATCTGTTTCTTTATTTTCCACTTTCTGAGTCTAAAACTCCTCTCAAGATCACTTCAAACCATGGCCCAAGTTATGAAATATGTCCCAGTGTTAAAGGGGGATGAAACTTTGCCCAGGGATGCTTCATTTGCTAGCAAAAAAAAAAAAGTGAATGCCCATTGAAGAGCATTAAACAAATATATTAGAATTCTGTCACTTTATGCAATTGAGTAGATCAAATGAAGGGTCCGGGCCACTTCATTCAATCTCATTCACTCGAATAGAAAATGCAAAGAATAGCAACCCGAGACTGGGCCACCGATGTAGATTTAGCTCCTTTTTACTGGGAGACAAAAAGGCTGAATTTTCACAAACACATTGCTGACTCGGGGACTAGGAAACCAGCACTGGAACCCCTTTGGAATTTAAATTCATTTTATCTTCCTCTCTCTTTGCGAGAATCTGTTTGCACTACAGTGTGAGATGCAGCAGGCATCCTCTGGCTTGAGAAAAACATGGGGGAGGGAAAGAAAGTGAGTAGGGGGCCGGCACTGTGGGACTCTTGGGATTCCCAAGAAACTCCGCATCAATTCACACTCAGGGCTGAGGCAATAAGTTTGATTTAAGCAAATCTTTACCTACACCAATACAAACATCATCATATCACACGCGTCTCCCAGGCTCTTACTCCTTGCTTGGCTGGGATTACACAAACATTGTTTTCAAAGACCAGAATCACAGCTGGGTCATTGGTTTTCTTCTTTCAACTAATATCTGCCCATTGGTGTGACACCAGATATAAAAGCTGAGCTTGGACCTCACCTGCTCTGCCTTTCATTGTCTGTATCTTGACCTCTGCATTCCCTTTCCCTAGCCTCTTACACACACACACACACACACACACACACACACACACACACACACTTTGCTTTTTCTAGTGCTCTCTGATGGTTAGGCAAGGTTATGTCAGAGTAATTGAGATACTCTTGCGGGCATACTCCTGTCTTGTGTCTTCCATGATGGATATTTTTGTTCTCATGAACTTTATAGACTCCTTAGAAAGCTTGCAGTGCCTATTACAGCTGCTTCCAGAGGCAGAGTGGGAAAGAGAAAGAAGGAAGCTTCTCATTTTCTAAGGTGTGACTGCAGAGGAATGAGCGGACTTTTTCAAACGTGAAACATAAAGATGTACAGGAGAAAACATTTGGAGAGTTTTCTTTTGTAGTTTAAATTTTTGTCTTGTACCACTTCCAAGGTACATTGGGACTGTGAGCACTTTTCATTTTATCTGGAAGATTTATAAGGTTATATTTACACTTCATGTTATACTTTGGATGGGTGTCTGGAGTGGGAATGGGAGAAGGGAGGGAAAGTAGCTCCGACCTACAGATAAAAAAAAAAAAAAAGATGTTAAAAAATAGTTGGTCGTTTCATAATGAGAAGCTATCAAACTCATTAGAACTAAAAATAAATCAACCAGAAATTATCCATGGAAAATTGGAGTTGTCTAAATAAAACCTTCCTTAGCACGTTTTCCTTCCAGAACACCATCAGGACTATTTGGACAAAGGGTTCTTCTTTGGGACCGGCTCCTTTTGCCTTTGTCTGCAGATAACTGATGTGAAATCAGTTGCAAGCTTTGGAAGGAACAAACTCTCAGAGCATTAATTAGAGCAGATTAAGCTCACAGATAAAAAAAAAAAGCATTCTTTAAATATCTGTTGTTTGGAGACATTGTAATTTTAATTCAGGCTCTGCAGCCTGTATATTTTTATTTACTCAGTTAATTTCTTCCCTAGAGTGTTCCCTGTTCACTAGATTTACTAAGGTATACAGTAGAAAAAAATGTTCATTCGCAGAAATAATTCTTTCCAAATTCTGCTCTGGCTCCAGCTTTCTCTCTTCTTCATGCAATACAATGCATTTGTCTGACAACGCATATAAAAAAAGTTCAACAAAGGATCTTAATTTTGTGCCACTTAGAAGAAGCTTAGTATTTATTAAGTAGTATCCAGAGTGTTTTGCATTAATTAGAGCAGCTCCTTGGAGAGACATTACACCATGAATGTTTTCACAGGCCAGGAGAACTCCCAGCATCGGAGCCCCCCAATCAGCCCTGCCTGCCACAGTGGAGCCAGAGTGGTAAAGGGCGGGCTCCTGGGAAGACCAAGACACGCTTCAACTGACAAACTAAAGATCTATGCAAAGCAAAGAAATGATTATTGACAAGTTTCCTATTACCATGGTATTTATGTCAGCTAGCAGAAAAAAATAAGAGAAAAAGAAAGCAAAAAATAATATTTTGCCTCAAGATTTCAGGCATGAGTTTGGGGGAAAAACTGACAGGTGCCCCCCCCCACCCCCACGCTGAGTGGCTAAGGGAGGGTGAGTAAAATGTTTCTATGACCACCTAGAAGCTACTAAAACTCTCCTTTTTATGTTGTGGATTAGTGGAAGAGAAAGGGCAGGCAGAAGCCAGAGAGAAGAGAAATTTCTTTCAGGCAAGGATAAATTTTTCTTACTCTCAGATTGTCCTGTCTCTGCAGTGATTCCTGTTCCTAGCACACAATTGATGGCTTAAGTAATTAGGACTTTTGAAAATAGCTCTGTTGTTTTAGCTTAGGAACAAATTCTATGCTTTTGTTCCAGGTGTTAGTAAGTGAGAGTATTGACAGAGATGACGTTTCTGCTGTGATGCTAAATTCATACGATTAAAACACATGAAATGTATTTAAATTTACTTGTGGATGCTATTGACCTTAATAAAAAGAGAATCCCTTCTATAAAACATGAAAATAAAAATGATTAACTTTGACATAGAAAGACAAACAGCAATTTGATTAATTATGTTGCTAATTATTCTTTGCGGTGTAGCTAAACGTTATCAAATTTTTAAAATGACGGATGCTGGGGCTGAGGATGTCGCTCGGTGGTAGCGGGCTTGCCTAGCATGCACAAGGCCCAGGGTTCAATTCCCAGCAGCACTGGGGGGAAAAAGCTAAATAAATCATATAAAATAATTAGTTGGAATCTCATTGCCATGAGAAATAGCACCATTTAGGCAGAGAGTTGCCTTGATAGGTAATTGGTTTTGTTCTATTTCATAGAGAAATTGAGATTTTACTATAGAAACAATACATTATAAAAATGTTTTTTACACTTTTCCCATGTAGATTTAAAAATAGCCCATTTTCCTTTTAGCTTTTCCATAGCTATAATCAACATAATGCATTTTTATTTCTTGCATCTCTCCAGCAGTATATCATAAACATTTTCTCAAGTAGTCACACGGTTTCCATTTCCATCAATTTTAATGGTTGTATTTTGTGCCATTGAGGAAATTTCCTTTGTTGGGAGCATCAATGACATTTTTAGGTTTTGTTTGTTTGGTCGATTGGTTTTGCTAATACAAAGACTGTTGCAATGAATATCTTTTATACCTGACTAGACACTATTTTCAATGACGTAATATACATTAGCTTTGGCATTCTGAGATCCTTAACAGCTTCCTCAAGATTCATTAATGTAATTTATTTCAGGATTTCAGCTTTGGCTCTTGTAACTCCATTTCTATCTCTTCTGCACCCAGGAATCCAGAGCACAATTTCCTTGCCTTCGAATCATAAAGACACAGAACCTTAGAGTTGGAAAGGTCTTTGAAAACCCCAAGTAATTAAATTCCTGTATTTAATTCATTTGGCCAAGTCCTCTGATATAGTCTTTTTTCTGAATCAGAAGACCAGAGTGAAGTTTTAAAAGTAAAAGTTCAGAGCCTGGCATGGTGGCGCATGCTTATAATCCCCGCACTTGGGAGGCTGAGACAGGAGGATCACACAGGTTCAAAGCTAGCCTCAGCTACTTACTGAGGCTCTCAGCAACTTAGACCCTGTTTCCAAATAAAATATAAAAATGGGTCTGGGAGTATAGCCCGAAGGTAGAAAGCCTCTGGGTTCCACCCCCCAGTACCACCAATAAATAAATAAATAAATAAATAAATAAAAATAAAAGTAAAAGTTCAGTCCTACTACAGGTGCCAGACAAGTGCAACTGAAATATTTTTTAATTACAAAAAGTATTCAAATTGTGAAAACGATAGGCTTTATCAGCAGTGTGAGTGCACATGATTTTAAGGCATTGTGTACAACATGTCACCCAGTACCCTTTATAAGTGGGGTTCTTTAACAGCTGTGAAACTAGAGAAAACTGTCACTGCTCACCTGAATTAGAACCATTTAAGTTCCTGATGGAGTCCCCAAACTAAAGACAGCTTCCAACAGATTGCCTGCGGTCTCGAGGGTCCAGGCCCATGGCAGGTGTTGACTGCTCTGTTTCTGGGGTGCTTCGTATGGGAGACTTGGGGGATGCGATGGCAAACCAGCCAAGGGACCTGAGCTGCAGGCTTCGCTTCTTTATCAGAGCGTGTCCTTTAGCCCTTTCTTGTTGGCTAAAGTCTTGTCTGACTTCCCCACTCCAGTTTCTTGGGGTGGTATTTGTTTTTAGTAAAGTCCCTTAATAATGTGTGAGGTTGGAACAGACCCAGGCAGAAGAATGAGCATGTTGCCCCCCTCCCAGGAGAGTGCCATGATTTGTGGCTAAGATTAAAACTCTTCTCGAATTGGAATCAATGTCTTTGGTGAGAAAAAAAATCATGAACCCAAGCCCTTTGTTCACTGCTACTTTTCCATAGTGTCTGAACAATTCCACTCAGCAGCCCTTGCACTGATGATTCCACCCCAGCTTGGCTCACAGTACAGAGAGGAGAGATCTAAGAGGAGGGAGAAGGGCCCTAAGGGGAGAAGGAGAGGCTGGAGGGCGCCGCTCTGCTCTGCGGCACAGGGCCCTTTCTATAAGCCCCAGGAAGTCTCACCACGCGTTCTTCCCCTCACTGCAAGCCAGTCTGATTCCATATGATCCAATCAACTGGACAAATATTACCACCAAGGATTTCCTGCCACAAGCATCACATACCAAGTCCTCCGAGACAATTTCCTGGTCTGAAGACCTGAAGTTGCATGTTAGCTTTATCACCATTTAGCCAAATTGTAGAGTCTCTGGCTCTGTTAGCCATGTCTTTTAGATGGGAAAGCTAAGGGCTTTTCGAAGGCTTGTTTTTACTCATCAAGTGGAGCATAGTAAATTAAAATGCGCTGATGTATCGTGACAAGTTGGGCTACTATTTCTATTTATGACAGAGGAATAAAAATATTAGGCATAGTTATTAGAGATTCTCTTGCCCAAAAGGAATTTAGTCTTAAGCTCTTGAGACAGGTACAGACTTGCAGAGGGAAGAGCTGTCTGAGTTTTATGTCATTGTGATTTATTTTTTAACCCCCAGCTTTTCCTGCCTGCTCTCCTGCCCCCACCCTCCTGAAACTGAAGTAACTTGGCAGTGAACGTGGTAGGGGTAAGGGAAATAGTTATTCTTTTCGTACCTTCTCCAAACTGGGCCTCTTCCCAGTACTTGGGAGGCCGAGACAGGAGGGTCATAGGTTCTAATCCAGCCTCAAATTTAGTCTCTTGGCAACCTAGTGAGACGCTGTTCCAAAATAAAAAATAAAATAAGGCTGGGTGTGTAGCTTGGAGGTAGAAAACCTCTGGGTTCAATCCCCACCACCAAAAAAAGTAAACAAAAAGACCCCAATTTGAAAACAGGTCTTGACAAGTTGCTGAGGCTGACCTCAAACATACAACCCTCCTGTCTCAGCCTTCCAAGTGTTGGGATTACAGGCCGGAGCCACTATGCCTGGCTAATCCTTTTTACTTTAAAAGCAAAAGAATGAGTTCTAGGAATTTCAGAATAGTCAATGATTTAAAAAATAGAGCCGGCCATGGTGGCACATGCTTGTAATCCCAGCATTCGGGAGGCTGAGAACAGAGGATTGCGGTTCGCGGACAGCCTCAGCTACTTAGTGAGGCTCTCTGAAACTCAGTGAGACCCGGTTTCAAAATAAAGAATAAAAATAGGGCTGGGGGTGTAGCTCAGAGGTCGAATGCCGCTGGGTTTCATCCCCAGACCCGCCAAAAAAAAAAAAAAAAATAGAATGAAAGGAACAGAATGACTGAACTTAGAGAAACTATATACAAAGCAAAATAATACATTTTTTGGCCAATGTACAAATTATTGATCCAGGTAATACTTTTTCATATCCTTTTCATGAACCTCGTGGGTTTGCAGCACTGAGCTAAGCAATTTAGCCTGGCTCTCAGCAACTTAGCAAAATCCTGTTTCCATGGAAGAAATAAAATTTTAAAAAGTTAAGAAAGAGAAAAAAGGAAGGAAGAGAAAAAGAAAAGAAAGCAAAAGGGCTGGTGATGTAGCTGAGAAGTAGAATGCCCTGGGTTCAATCCCCAGCCCTAAAATAAACAACAAACAGAAATAAAAATAAAAAAAATAAAAAAGGATTGGTTGTGTTGTTTGGAAAAGATTCAGCATTTGATGTCCTCTCTCTCTCTCTCACTTACACACACACACACACACACACACACACACACACATACACACACACAGCTTTATGAATGAATATATCCTTGTTATTTGATGTATTTTTTTTGTCACAAGTAAATGAAAACTTCATTCAGCCTGGTTGGATATTATGTTTAGCCCTGAATCTACCCTGTTCATTTCTTCAAGGAAGTCACTGGGTAGGGCAGGGGTAACTGTATGTTACACAGATAAATGCATGAAACTCAAAGCAATGAGCTACAGAATAACTGGTGTCCTAGACAGTTTCAGGCATTTCCAGTAGTAGCTTCACTAATATGGGAATGACTTCATTCCTGCTCTAGGTCACATTTTGAATTTTCTTCAGATGATTCTTGAAGAGTCATAATTAATAGTAAATTAGTCACAGCAACTCTATCCAACAACTGAAGCCAAGAGTTTCCTCTTGCTTGAGGTTGCAATGGTCTCTGTTCAACACTAACTTTCCATACTGAATATTTTACAGATTTTGATACAGGATCAAATTTTATTTCCCCAATGAATCTAGATGTTTTCACAGGTGTATTATTTCAAAACAACACAACATCCAGATTTTCCCTCCCCCCCTCCCTCCCTCTCTCCCTCTTCTTTCCCTCTTTCCTTTATTTTTTTATTTTTTGTGGTACTGGTGATTGAACATTTTGCCTCTGAGACATACCCCCCACCAAACAGGGCCTCACTAAGTTGTGTAGGGCCTCACTAAGTAGCTGAGGCTGGCTTTGAACCTGCGATCCTCCTTTCTCAGACTCCCAAGTACAGGGATTTTACAAGTGTATGCCACCACGCCTGGCTTTCTTTATTATTATTATTATTTTTTTTTTACCAGAGTATCTATTCACTAAAATATATAACCTTCTGCGTCAGAAAGCTGACTTCCAGAAAATATTAATTTTGATCAATCCAAAAAGGTTCTTTAGTTCAAGTTTTCTAATAGCTCCTTGAAAGTGGGGATCTCTGAAGATGCCAGTATCTCCACTGTCATAGTTAGGTTGCCTTAGAGGGCAAACTGCAAAACCCTCAAGTGTTGGTGTGTGTGATTGGTTGTTGTTTAGGATACTTAACTGACAAAAATGAATGAAATAATGTAATTTTAACAATGATAATGACAAAGGATGTGGCTTAGTGAAAGGAGCAGGTCTTAGATAGATGCAAGTTCATTTCCTAACTGTGCCTCCTTGGCCCAAATACCAAGCACATTGTGGCCCCAGTTTCTTTCCCTGCAAAATGGGGGTAAGACTTCTCTTCTGTTGAGATGTACACAGTAAATGAACTACCACCTGCATGGTGCTTAGTCCATAGCTGATGTTTACTACATGATTGCCACCTTTAGTTATAATAAATACCTTACTATCCCATACTTGGTTATTGCTTTGAAAAGTTTCAAAGCATGATACCTTGGTCAACATTCTCACTGTTATAATCCAAAACAATGACCATACAGCTTAGAGCAAGGAAGACTTATTTGCTCAAAGTTGTCTTGCAGATTTCGGGTTCAGTCCATGCCAGGCTGGGTGAGTGGAGCTCAGGGCAAGGTGGTGGGAAGCAGAGAGAGAGAGCAGTGCTCCACTCCAACTGCAGAGGCCCTGCTTGCAACACTGTACCTTGTTCTAAATGCAAAGCATCACTCTTGGTGCTGTGTTTAGCATCCTGAGCTGAGTGCTTGGCCTGAGCTCTGTTTGTGCACCTACTTGTACAAGCCTGGCAGAATACACAAGTCATTTCCACCTGTAGCTTTGTTAACTTCAAGGAGGTCACAGGCAAAGACACAGAGCACTTAGGTAACAACAAGGAATGAAACCAATCATTCCACACAGCCAAAGAAAAAATTTAAAAAATAAAGTCCAGAATGAATTCCCAAACACATTAAATCAAGTGTTACATAACCAGGAAGAAAGAGCTACAAGTCAAACCACCTCAGGCAATTTTAGCTTTCACCCCAATTTGGAACTTATAAAATTCTTCCATACTTTTTAAGGTAGAAAGAGAGCTGTTTGGATTTGATGACATCCATTTCCTAATGACTGGTCTTACGGATTCTAAAGTTCTATCAACACTCTGATGTTCCGTCTTAGGGAGGCAAAATCAAGGGAGAAATGTTCTGCACAAAACAAACCTCAGGCGTCCTCGAACAACCCTTGGGTTCTGAATCTGGTTCTTATTTTAATTCTAAAAACAACACACAAGGCCTTAGAAGGTACGGGCTACCTCATGTTTATGCATGCAGCCCGGGAGAAGCTAGGACTTCCGATGCCTTTGATTCTGAATTGGCTGGAGAAAACACGTACCTAAAGTTACTTACTGTAGATCCAGTTCTCCCTGCCCCCGCCTCACCTCGAACCTAAGGAAACCTTCAGCCTGCATCAATTTACAGCGGCACACTTGACATGACTTTATTGGTATATCTTTCTTATGCATTTGACCAATCAAAATGATAATTTAGACAAACTGGGGATGGCAGAGAGCATTATCTGGCAATATCTCATTATTATGCAAAAAATCAGATATTCACAGCAACTGTCTCATCTATTTATTGTTTGGTTACTCATCTGGAAATTTTAATACTTTCTTCAGGGGCAGGGACTGGCAATAAAAAAATAGACCTATATATCAAACCTTTAACTTCCAGCTATCATTGTGTGCCATAATACAGATGGAGTGGCTATCAGCAAGCTTTACTGTGTTGGTTTATTTCCTTCAACAGAGAACGCAGATTTAAATGGGATAAAGCAACAAAGTTGACTTAGGGTTGGAGAGCCCCTCTGAGCCTCCTGGTGCCTTTGCAAGCAGACCTAACGGGCAGTCACTGGCCTTCCCAGGAGCTGATGCCAATGGATGTTAGCAACTCAGAAGGGTGAAGCCAGGAGAAGGAAGGAGGGCTAAGGGCTTGCATTTGTCTTTGTTGTTTGTTTAGCAGTATCTCTATGGGTAATGTTCCCCTTCTCAGGAACAAGTACTTATTTAATCTTCACCATATGCTTGTGAGGTTGGTACTGGTATTATCCCATTTTATGGATGGCGCAGAGTGGTTACATAATTTTCCCAGCTAGCAAGTGGTGAAAGCAGGATTTAAATGTAGGTAGATGCCAAGGCGTGGTGGCACATCCCTGTAATCTCAGTACTTCGGAGGCGGAGACAGGAGGATCATAGCTTCAAGGATAGCCTTGGAAACTTAGGGAGACTCTTAGCAACTTAGAGAGACCCTGTTTCTAAGTAAAAAAAAAAATTAAATAGGGCTGGGGGTGTGACTTAGAGGTAGAATGCCCCTGGACACAATTCACAGAATCTCAATTTATCTTAAATTATTTAAATTACTTTATTTATTACAAATAAATAAACACATGGAGACAGAATTGTTTCAACACTTGTATGCATGACCACTCTATTCTTCACGCCAGCTATATGGAAGTGTAATGGGAGGATGCAGCTGTTTCTGCTTTCATAGTCTATGCCAGAACTGTCAGTTGGTAGAGAATAAAGTGCAATTCATCAGAAGAGAATCCTATGAAGCATTTGCTAAGATTAGATCCACAGGGCTGGGGATGTGACTGAATGGTGAAGCAATTGCCAGGATGCATAAAGCCCTGGGTTCAATCCTCAGCACTGCAAACAACAAAACAAGCGTACAGTGACACTCCCCCTACCCAAACAGATTCATAGACTGAGATCAACTGATTTAGCCAGTGGAGTTCAGGGACATGCATTGTAGCCTGTTTCCTAAGTGATTCTCTTTAACATTTTTCTTTTAAATTTCTGTGTGTGTGTGTGTGTGTGTGTGTGTGTGTGTGTGTGTGTGTGTACTGGGGATTGAATTCAGAGGCATTCTACCTTGAGCTATATCACCAACCCTTTTGTGTTTTGTTTTGTTTTGAAGCAAGGTCTTGCTAGGTTGCTGAGAGTCTTATAAATTGCCGAGGCTGGTCTTGAACTTGTGATCCTCTTGTCTGAGTCTCCCAAGTACTGGGATTATAGATGTGTGCCACCATGCCCAGCCCTGAATAGTTCTTCTTTTTCTGTGTAGTACTGGGGATGGAATTCAGGGTCATTCTACCTCGGAGCCATCGTGCCTGGCTCTAAATAATTCTTTATCACATCAGTGTTTGAGAACTACCAGAACAGATCTTCTGCTCTACAAGTCAAAATAATCTGCATTTTGTTCTGTGTTAGCTTTCTGTTGCTATTAGAAAATATCTTAGAAAACCAATATAAGTGTACGAAAGGTTGATTCTGGCTCACGGTGTCAGAGATTTTAGCCCAGGTCACTTGGCTCAGCATTTGGGCCTGTGGCAGCACAGCATATCATGGTGGTGGGAGCATATGGTAGATAAGGTGTTTATGTCCTGGCAGCTGGGAAGCAAAGAGGGAGAGTGGAAGGGTCTGGGTTCCAATATCACCTTCAAGGACACATCATCAGTGTCCCCGCTTACTTCTAATAGACCCTACCACTCAAAGTTCAACTAATTCTTAATGTCACAGGATTATGACCAAGCTTTCAGCATATGATCCTTCAGGGGGCATTTGAGATACAAACTATAACAGGTCCCAGTTTCACTGACTATGAGCTGAGGCTACATCCCGATATCTGTCAAACGAGCACAAGAATATCGTCCCTGTGTACTGCACAGAATTATTGTTAAGAATGAGATGAAATAAAGCACATAAAAAAACCAGCAAATACAAAAGCAATTCCAATATGAGCGGTACCAATCTTCATTATTTCCCATGTACAAGCCTTGTCATTTGGCTAAGTTATTAATTTTCATGAGGGGCTAAGCACTATACTCATAAGTTATAAGTAACTATACTTCTCGCTACCCCATAATTTGTACTGTGCTATGCATATTCAAACTACCCTATAAATACCGGCATAATTCAAAAACACATATATTTTATAATATGTAGTATCTTATAAGTGACACATAATAAAATTGTATATATACATACAAAAGCAGGTCTACAGAATCAGTACCATCTGTTATTTGAAACTCAAGTGACCAACATCTGCATACTATATTCCAGAGTCCATACGATGTGGTTATGCACAAGCCTTATAATAACGGCATCACATTTGGTTCACACAAGTCATGGTACATATGGTGAGTGTACATTTATAAGAAACTACCCGATTACTTTATAATGTGGATGCCGATGTTGTATTTCCTACAGCACAAGTCACATGGTAGATAGGGCAGTTAATAGTGATATAACTCTGTTTTATCAGAAAAGACAAAACTCAGGTTAAATGATTTGCCTAAAGTCGCCTAGTTCGTAGTCAAAGGGCAATTCCCACAGCCTCTTGTGACAATCACACAGTGACTTAAAGTTGGAATAGCACTACGCACAAAGCTGAGAGGGGCCACGGTTCAGAAAAGGCAAACCACTGCTAATGAGGAGCATTGTCAGGAGCAAAAACGTTAAAGGACTTAATCTTTCAATACTCTTCAATCTCCTAGGGCTAAAGGCTGTTTGGATGATGGGAAACATTAAGGTTTGTCTGAAAAATCTTATTGGAAGGACACTGCTTGCTTATTTTTCACTTTATCCAATGGATTTGAAATACCCCTATAGAATGGTTGTCAAGGCCACCTAGTAACATTAACATTGAGCAGGTCATAGATGCCAGAGGGATCCTTTAAAATGCAAGTCAAAGGAGCGGGGATGTGGCTCAGTGGTAGAGCACCTGTGTAGCATGTGAGAGACCTGGGTCGAATCCTCAGTCACACACACACACACACATACACACACACACACACACAGAAATACTACACGCACACGTGTAGGTCAGATCATGTCACATTTTTTGTGTGTGCGTGGCAATAGGGGTGGAACCCAGGGGCTTTTCTACCTCCGGGCTACACTCCCAGACCTATTTTACTTTATTTGGAAACAAGGTCTCACTAAGTTGCTGAGAGCCTCACTAAGTAGCTGAGGCTGGCTTTGAACCTGTGCGACCCTCCTGTCTCAGCCTCCCAAGCGCGGGGATTACAAGCATGTGCCACCAGGCCTGGCTGGTGAGATTATGTCACATTTTTACACAAAACTCTCTAATGGGTTTTGTTGAAATGAGAAGATGGCCATAAAATTTTTATGAAGATGTAAAAGACCAAGAATAGGTAGAAAAAAATTGAAAAAGAAGACCTAAGTTGAAGGACTTACACTATCTGATTTTGTCTTATCAAATGTAGCTTATGTAGTAAGCTATATACATACGTGGCATTGGCAAAAAAATAGATATAAGGCAGAAATAGATCCATATGTACATGCATGTACAGCATTTGAATTTTTAAAATCAGAGCTGCCTAGGTAATTCAATGGATAAAAAATAGTCTTTTTACAAAAATACTAGAACAAATAAGTATTTATATAAAAACCCTCAATCTTTATTCTATACCATATACAAAACACAACACAAATCAGATCATAGGTTAAATGAGATTTCTAAAACTATTGCAGAAGAAAAAGTTGAAAGAAATCTTTGTAGTCTTGGGTTAGGCAAAGATTTCTTTAAGAGGATAAAAGAGCTTGAGCCATAAAGGAAAAAAAATGATAGTTGAAATTAAGAAAAATAAAATACCAGCCCACAAGACATATATTTGGTAAAGAACTCATATCAAATATATTTAAAGAACTTTATAATTCAGTAAGACTAAAAATAATGGGTAAAATATTTGAACAGACATAAAAGAGTGTGCTTAAAAACATTACTTGTTAGGAAAATGTGAATTAAAACTCAATTGATTTCAAGACTTATAATTAACCCATACTAATTATGACTAAAACTTAAAACTTGACAATACCAAGTATGTGATGAGGATACATGGCAGCTGGAACTCTTATACACAGCTGTTGAGACTACACAATCTGAATCCACATTGTAAAATAATTGGATATTTTCTTATAAAACTAAATGTACACTCACCATATGATACTCCTAGAGATTTATTCAATACTAATAAAAACTCTGCATGAAGTACGATATATAAGTGTTTGTAGAAGTTTTATTTATAATGATCTCAAAATGGAAAAAATTAAGTTGTTCTTCAACTGGTAAAGGGCTACACAAACTATGGTATATCCATATACTGAAATACCCCTCCAAAATAAAAAGGAATGATCTACTGATAGATGGGGCACTTGTACAAGCCTCAAAGGTATTGTTCTTGGAAAAAGAAGCCAGATGCAAAATGTCTATTCTATTATTCCACTTTTATGACATTCTAGGAAAAGTAAAATATAAGAATAGGAATCAGATTAGTGGTTGCCAAGAACTGGGAGTGGGACAGAGATTGGCTCCAAAGGGGTGCAAGAGAGGGATAGAAATGTTCTCTATCTTGATTTTGGTGGTGGTTTCTCAATTTTATGCATATGTTAAAGCTTATCAAAATTACCTTTAAAATTGGCAAGTTTTCATCTAACCCCAATCAGAATGGCAATTATAAAGAAGTAAAATAACAATAACTGTTGGCAAGGGTATGGGGAAATAGGCACTTTTCTCCATTGTTGGTGGGATTGCAAAGTAGGCCAGCCACTATGAAGATCAGGGTGGAGCGTACTTAGAAAACTGAGAATGGAGCCAGGCGTGGTGGCACACGCTTGTAATACCAGCACTTGGGAGGCTGAGACATGAGGATCACACAGGTTCGAAACCAGCCTCAGCCACTTAGTGAGGCTTTCAGAAACTTAGTGAGACCCTGTTTCCAAATAAAATATAAACTAGGTCTGGGAGTATAGCCCGGGGGTAGGAAGCCCCTGAATTCCACCCCCAGTACCATCAAAAAAAAAAAAAAACCAAGAAAAAATAAACTAAGATTGGATCTACCATATGATCCGGCCATACCACAATTGGGATCTTTCCAAAAGGGTTGAAACTACAGTAATACATGTATCTCCATGTTCATAGCAGCACCATTCACAATAGCAAAACTATGGAACCAAGTCTCCATCAACAGATGAACGGATTACAAAATTATGGGAAATACACACAATGGAATTCTACTCAGCAATAAAGAAAAATAAAATGACATAATTTGCAAGAAAATGGAAGGACCTGGAGAGCATTATGTTAAGTGACATTAGCCAATCACAGAGAGTGAAGGGTCCTATGTTTTCTTTAATATGTGCAGAATAGAGAGTAATTGGGATACAAGAGAGACTCCAGATGGGAGCCAGGGAGGAGATACAAGGGCAAGGGTGGAGAAAGACTTAGGTTCATAATAGAAATACTACCATAGACTATGTGTACACATGTGAATATACACCATTGTCGATGTGGGAACTCCATCCTGGGAGGGGGTCAGCATGGAGGGAGGCACCGAGAGCTGTGCATGTGTCATTGCTAACCTGATTTACATTTTGATGTGAGACTATAATGCACCAATAAAAGCACAAATATAATTTAATACATGCCAACTAAAACAAAAAGTTGGCAAGTTTTGCTCTATGTAAACTAAGCTTCACTAAAGCTGACTTTAAAACTGCAACCCCTTCAGTGGCACTCATTTCTCCTCCGGCCTCATCCCCTTCCTTTTGTTGTCTGCTGACTCTGAGTTTCTCCTCTGTGAGCATGTGTCCTCTCTGAGCCTTTTACTAATTCCCTCCACTTTTTAAGCCCATGGTTAGTTGTCAACACTGCAGAGAGGGCTAATCTCTCAATGAACTTTATTTGTCGAATGGACCTTATTTCCTCATCTATAAAGCAGACAGGCATGGTGGCACATGCACCATGTAACCCTGTTACTTGGAAGACTGAGAAAGGAGGATCACAGGTTTGAGGCTAGCCTCGGCAGCTTAGTGAGACGTAGTTTCGAAATAACAAATAAGGGCTGGGGCCAGGTGTGGTGGCGCAGGCTTGTAATCTCATCATTTGGGAGGCTGAGAAGGGAGGATTGCAGGTTCACGGCCAGCCTCAGCTACTTAGTGAGGACCTTTGCAACTCAGTGAGACTCTGTTTCAAAATAAAGAATAAAAACTAGACTGGGGGTGTTGCTCAGAGGTAGTATGCCCCTGGGTTCCATCCCCAGTGCCGAAGAAAGAAAGAAAGAAAGAGAAAGAAAGAAGGAAAGAAAGAAAGAAGGAAAAGAAAGAGAGAGAAGAAAAAGGGCTGGGTGTAGCTTGAAGGTAGAATGCCCCTGGGTTCCATCCCTAGTACTAAAAAAAAAAAAAAAAAAAAAAAGGCAAATGAGTGGATCCAAGTTCTGCCACATTCTGGGATTGAGTGGTCACACTTAGCTGTCAGTGTTGGAAGTGGCTTGATGGAGAAATTATTTCTAAAGAATGGGTAGGATTTATTTACATGAAAAACAATTAGCCAGAAGCCAGGCATGGTGGTGCATGCTTGAAATCCCAGCATTTGGGAGGCTGAGTCAGGAGGACCGTGGTTCATGGGCAGCCTCAGCTATTTTGTGAGGTCTTTTGCAACTCAGTGAGACCCTTTTCAAAATAAATAATAAAAAAATAGGGCTGGGGTGTGGCTCGGAGGTAGATATGGGTTCTATCCCAAGTACCGCAAATAAATAAATAAATAAATAAATAAATAAATAAAATAGCTGGACAATTGTGAATACTGTTTTAGTTTCTCTTTAGATTAGCATCCTGACTTCTGCTCTGTTTATACAGTTTGAACATTTCCCCTGCTTTGAAACATCCTAGGAAACTGCCGCAGCATCAAGGGTCGTTCACTGTGGGTTTTTTACACTGGTTTTTACTTACTCACCTGCTGGGGTTATTGGTAATTAGTTGACCAAGCTGTAGCTTATGCTGGGCATGAGGAAATGGATGAGCTCTCTCCCTTGCTTAACAGATATGCCCTCATCTTTTCTTTCTAGACTCTGATCTCCTGGAGAGCAGAGTTTGTGTGTCGTCACAGTGATGATCCACACCAACGGAGCACGGCAAACTCAAAGAATGAATGTTCCTGAGAATTTTGAGCATTCCGCATGTATTAATGTGCATATCGAGGAAGAAAAATTAGCAAGGTCATTAATCATGACTCTCTCTCTAATTGTAAAAGCTAATTGCCTATTAAGGTAAGGCAAGCCTTATTTCCTTAATCAGAGGGGTTACAACCTGAACATGTTGGAGGAGTTTGAGATGCTGATGTGAAAGAAAAAAAAAATGAATGAAGTTCCAAGGCGAAGCTAAGATCCCAAGGTCTTTTCCTTAGCTCTGGTTTACTGGCTGTCTTTAATCAAGGGAGACTACCAATACAAGCTTCAGGAAGTAGATGCAGGCAGAACATCAGGCTATAATGTAAATCATTTTCTACAACAGATTCTCATTCTGTTGATGTTTCCATCAATAGATCTCTAGATGTTTCTGTCCCCCAAATATCATATGCCGAAACCTTAACCCCCAGTGTGGCCAAAGTTGGGGATGGGGCCTTTGGAATTAATTAAGGTTAAGTGAGCTAACGAAGGCAGGCCGGGTCTCTTGTATGTCCTTATAAGCAGAGACATTTGCCGGGGGTGTAGCTCAGTGGTAGAGCATGAGCTTATCATGCTGGAGGCCCTGGGTTCAATCCCCAGCACAGAAGAAGAAGGAAAGGGGGAGAAGAGGAGACACCAAAGAGCTTGATGACTGCCAGTACACATGCACGCATTGAGAAAAGGCCGCACAGGACATAGCAAGGAGGCAGCCGTCTACAAGCTGGAGGAGAGTCCTCTCTAGAGATGAAGAGTTTGTCGTCTTAATCATGGTCTTCTAGTCTCCAGAAAGATGGGAAACTGAATGCTGCTGCTTAACCTACGCTGCCTGCGATATTTTGTTACAGAAGCTCACACAAAGGAAGACAACTATGGCACACTTGGCTACAAAAGGCTTAAACTCTTCACTTTATTGAATTAGAACTTTCTCTATCCTAAGATAAGAATTAGCCCTGGGCTTTCCAGAAGTCTCCTATTCCCAAACTGACTTGCGCTTTCTTAACACTATTGCTATATTTCAACTAATACATAACATTGAAAATCAATCAACTCCTCTCTCTCTCTCTCTCTCTCTCTCTCTCTCTCTCTCTTTCTCTCTCTCCTGGGAATCAAATCTAGGGGCATTCTATATCCAAAATACACCCCTACCTTTTTTTTTATTTTTTATTTTGAAACAGGATCTTGCTAGGTTGCTAAAGTTCTCCCTAAGTTGCCAAGACTGGTCTTGAACCTTCTAACCTTTTGTCTCAGCCTTCCAAATACTGAGATGATAGGTGCCACCATGCCTTGTAGAAATTTTTATTTTTACTCTATTTTTTCTAGTTGGCAGTGACATTCATTTTCCAGAGCCAACATTAATTTTTCATTTCAAAATAATAGCTTCTGGCAATTTCAGATGGTGGTGATGTCTTGAATAGCCCGGTGAAGAATGTGAGCATTGCCTCTGTATATGTGTGTACAAGAAGAGCTGGGACCAACAACAAGCCTTTAAAAATCTATTTTTTCCCCTGTAGTTCATAGGTAGAGTACTTAAATAGTTCATAGGTAGAGTACTTACATAGTTCATAGGTAGAGTAATTACCTAGCCCCTTGCCCTAGTTTTCTTCCCCAACAATGGAGACTATAACGATAAAAAGAACCATATTTTCTAACATTAGGTAATACTTTTCTATATTAAACACAGTAGTCAGCGTTCTCCAACAAAACAAAACCAACAGGCTGAGAGAAGCCTTTGACCTCCATCTGCCTTCTACAAACCCAAGGTGAGGAAAGCCGGGAGTGTAATTCCAGTTCCATTCCAAAGGCCTAAGAACCCAGGGTAAATCTGTAAATCCCTAGTTATTGATACATAATCACATTCAAGCCCTGAATTTGTTAATTAAAACAGCTTATATTTATATTGTTGGTTTTTTCTTGATATGAACATACTCAGTGTAAAATATATTTATTTTGTTGGTTTTTTCTTGATATGAACATATTCGGTGTAAAATATGCCATGCTTAAGTTACTCTATCATGTGATAGTCACTTATGGAAGATATTGTGGGAAAACAAATAGCCTTATTCATGTAGAGAGATGTGCACAGAAACAAACTCATAAAAATATGTTTATAGATCTACTAGCATGCAATCTTCAACGGTCTGTCAATATTTTGTAATGTCACTTTCAAAAATGTTAAACATTTAAATTTATTTAAAATTTTAAGGCATAAGGCACTTACAATTAAGTTAAAATACATAAAAAGTAGCCGGGCGTGGTGGCACACACTTGTAATCCCAGCATTCGGGAGGCTGAGCCTGGAGGATTGTGGTTCAAGGACAGCCTCAGCTACTTAGTGAGGCCCTTTGCAACTTAGTGAGACCCTGTTTCAAAATAAAGAATAAAAAATAGGACAGGGGGTGTAGCTCAGAGATAGAATGCCCTGGGTTCCATCCCCAGACCCGCAAATATATATATATATATATATATATATATATATATATATATATATATATATATATACAGTAAAAAAAAAAAAACAACAAAAAAAACCCACTCAGTCTCCATTTGTTAATTCTGCTTGCTTCTCCTTAATAGACACTATTGTTTTTTAGTATCTTGGATACCCTTTCAGAAACTCTTTTTTTTTTTTCTTTTTTTGTACTGGGGATGGAACCCAGGGGCATTCTACCTCTGAGCTACACCCCCCAACTCTATTTTTTTATTCTTTATTTTGAAACAGGGTCTCACTGAGTTGCAAAGGGCCTCACTAAGTAGTAGCTGAGGCTGTCTGTGAACCACGATCCTCCTGTCTCAGCCTCCTGAATGCTGGGATTACAAGCATGCACCATCACGCCTGGCTTCAGAAACTCTTATTCACACAAGCCAATACAAACACAGCCACATTAACCTCAACCTCAAACTCAACATACAGGTTCATGACAAATTTTCCATCCTTTCCTTTAGTTGCATAGTAGTTCAATGTATATACATCGTTATTTATAAGTTTAACAGTTAGCTAGGCATGGTGACACACAAATGTAATCTCAGTACTTGGGAGGCTGAGACAGGAGAATCACAGCTTCAGGGCCAGCTTCAGCAATTTAGCAAGACTCTGTTTCAAAAGAAATTATTTTTATAAAAAGGCTAGGGGCATAGCTCAGAGGTAGAATGCCCCTGGGTTCAGTCCTCAGGAGGAAGGAAGAAGGAAGGAAGGAAGGAAGGAAGGAAGGAAGGAAGGAAGGAAGGAAGGAAGGAGAGAAAAGAAGGTCAAAAATTCTCTTCTAATTTCAACTCTCAGGAGCCTGATTTTTGTCTTCTCCTTCCACACCTTCTGAACATACCTGGCACTCAGCAAGTGCTAATTCTTTCTCTGTTCAAGGAGAAGCAACACACGTGATGGTGGCCTCTGGACTGGGCACAGGCGCCTTGTCTGCACACTGCCTCCTCTCCCAGGCTGTCTCTGAGTGTCAGGGAGCAGGACCAGCATCCATGTTCCGCCTGTGACCTACAGCTGTCAGGCTGGGTAGCACTGTACCCACTGTGAGCAGGTCCTCCCCCAAGGCTGGCCCGCCCCCGGTAGCTCCTCTGCAAGGCAGAGCTCCTTTCGTGTCTTGATAAGGTCCTGAATCCATATGCTTGCTTTAGTTCTTAATTACACCCAATGATGTTGAACAACTCTCATTCAGAGAAAGAGACAGAAGGGACTTTGGGCCCTTGTAGCTGCCAACCAGGCAGATTTTTACACCAGGCTGCTGGAGAGAGACACATAGGCCAGATGGTATGTCAAAGCATATGCTTCCTATGAGGACAGCCTGAGACACTGCACGTGGCAGGCCTGGGGCAAAACGCCCTCAGGGAGGCCGGGCAAGCCAGAGGCACACAGTGACCATGGCTCCAGGCCTGGAGGGGCTCAGAGAAGGGGCAGCTCCAAGCAGCTCCCGAGGCCCCAGAGCCCCTGGGACAGGGGCTTTTCCCCTGGCCAGGGCTCCCTTGCTACTTGGAATGTGCCCTTTGCTTACTGACACAGCCGACTACAAGCAGATGCCTATCCTGTGCATTTGGACAAGTTCTTTCTGAGAAATTCATCCCAGCCAGGAAGCACTGACACTCTCCTTTCAGCATGTGGGGCCCTGCAAGTACGTGAGTGTGTGCATGTGTGTGTGGTGTGTTTGTGTGTACCCAAATAGTGCTGGGAAGCAAACTCAAGGCCTTGCATTTAGGATTTTACACTCAGGGTCTTGCACGCACTCTTACACTGACCTACACCCCAGCCCCTCTTTCCAGCTTTTAAAGAAGTTGTTAAAAGTAGCATTGGGGTGTTTAAGAATTTATTTCAGGTTTTCATTTGTATTTTTTTTTTTATGGTACTGGGGATTGAACCCCAAGGTATTCTACCTCTGAGCTATACTCTTACCCTAATTTTTTATTTTTTATCTTGAAATTGGGTCTCACCAAGTTGCTGAGGCTGGCCTGAAGCCTGTGATCTTCCGAATGTGCCACCACACCTGGCTTACGTGAATATTTGATTATAGCAATTTGGGTCCTCAACTGAAAGATATGTATATATTGTGAAATATATATAGTGAAATATGTATAGTGAAATATATATTGTGAAAAAATATAAATGTGAAATATATATATAATATAGTGTGTGTGTGTCTTGTATTTTCCAGTGCCCGTGTGAATGTAATGTCATTATAACTTACATTCTGCCAGGTTTGGGAGCCTCCTAGAGCCCTGTGATAACTCAGCAACAAAGTCTTTTTGTTTAGAAGTCCCAGGTCCACTTGCTAGCTCACAGTAGTCGTAATGCCTGACACTTGTGGATTACTTCCTGGGGGCCTCATGCTTCTCTGAGCGCTCTATGCCCAGTACTTCATGTAATCCCCACCCACAGCCCTGTGATGTGGGTCCTGCTGGTACCGAGTCTCACAGATGAGGAATCTGAGGTCAGGGAGGCTACTGACACCTCCGATCTTACATGGAAGCCGCCATTGTCATCTTAAGACATGATTTTGGAGCCTTGTTTTTGTTACAAATTGTTTAACAAGCTGTTGAACTTCCTACATTTGCTGAGAGAGTATGAGGGGAGGAAAAAATATCTCCCTTTGGGCTTAGCCATCTAACAATTCCAAAGCTCTGCCTTTCAGTTATATGCTACCTACCCATGCATATCAGCCTCCCTTCTGCTTCTCGGGTCTAAAGTAGAAACTATCAGTTGAGCAGCTGGGAATGTATCCCATGTCAGAAGCAACTGTGCTCTGGGGTCTTAAGCTCCCTGTAGAGCCCCCAGCTTCACGGGGAAAGCCCTGCCTCCTGGCTCTGCGCTGGGCCCTGCCTAGAGGGGCACATTCCCCTGCATTGCGGCGGCCTCTCTCCGATGCCCTTTTCCACACTCGCTCTTGGAGAGAAGGAAGCAGGGATCGTCTTGTTCCTCTGTATCTGGTGCCTGGCTGTGGCTCAGTGAATAACTGAAAGGTATTGGTCCTCCTGGCATCAGGGTGGTGGGTAGATAAATCAGCTTGCTTCTGCCCTGCCACTGCATTATGCAAATGAAACTTCTAAGAGGCCCAGAGAGGCTGCCAAGATCAACCAAATCTCTTTCTAGGATCTGTTGCTTTTGGTCGGAAAACAGGATTCTCTTGCCCGGTCTGGAACCACCCTGTTCACACCATGCCTTTTCATAGCCTTAGAGTAAGAGAATTTTGTGCCTCAAAGATTTCCATCAGTGATGAAATACGGAATGTGATATCACCATGGTCTTCACTCTACCTGTCCTCCTATGTGGCTTCAAGGAATTCAGGAAAAGTTGGAGATTTCATTTCTAAATATAATGATGTGGTACTAAGAGCAAAGCTTTGCTGATTAAAATACCCAATAGTCTTTATCTTCCCCATCAAAATGAAGATCAGTTGTATCTTACAGGTCAGCAGCTATCATACAATTTCAGGTTAAATTAGGACTTGCTGACAATTTTTCAGAGATGTGTTGGGATAGCTATGGGATTATAATCTCAGCCAATTCCAACTGTTTTTCTAGTGTGAGCGATTTTTCTTTGGAATAGTTTATAATGCATCACTCTCAAGCACCTTATCATCAGAAAGCAAGGTGCTTTAAACACTATCCCCATATGTCTTCAGCAAGCCCTACAATGGCATTATCTGCTAATGGGATTTCTTTTCTTTTCTTTTCTTTTTTTTTTTTTTTCTTTTTTTTTTTTTTTTTGGTGGTACTGGGGTGGAACCCAGAGGCTTTCTACCTCCGGGCTATACTCCCAAACCTATTTTATACTTTATTTGGAAACAGGGTCTCACTAAGTTGCTGAGAGCGCCACTAAGTAGCTGAGGCTGGCTTTGAACCCGTGATTCTCCTGTCTCAGCCTCCCAAGCGTGGGGATTACAAGCGTGTGCCACCATGCCGGGCTTTAATGGGATTTCTAAGAGAGGACAACTTCAGGGTGGGTAGAATCATGCTTAACCTGACAAACTCACATGCATGCTTCAGGACCTAACTTAAATGGCGCCTCCTCTAAAGGAGCCTTCCCTGACTCCACCAAGCACAGCCTACTGACTCTTTTACATGTTCACCTATCACAGCACTTGCCATTTGCACCGTGGTGTATTTATCTCTCTCCCAGTGAACTACAAACTACTTAGTTATTTTCATGGTCTTAGTTTTTTGAGTGAAATAGTATTATGTATTCATGATAGAAAGAGGAGGAGATAGAGGAAAGGAGAAAAAGGAGAATAAAGGATCAGCTGAGACCTCCAGTATTTCTCAGAAGCGAACTCTCTCAATAGCGTATGTATGAGTGTGTACACCTTTCCAGATTTATCTACGCAAGTACAAAAATATTTATTTTTCTGAAAACAGCAATTCTCAATCACTGTAATGCTGTGGCATGAGCTAGAGCTAGGAATGTAGAAGGTGCTTGACTAGCATGCATTGACTGAGCTGGAACTATCATGGCTCCTGGTATTTCAGTATTCTCATCCCAGGGATCTAGACAGTCCTTTAACTGATTCACTCTTTCTTCTCCTCCCCAATCTTCCCTACATCATATACTAGGGTGGTAAAACTCAAAATTGTCGATTTCATCTCCTAGAAGCAAGAGCTCAGTAAAAATACAAGATTAATTCTCGGGGCTAAAATACACACCACTTTCAATTTTCTCTGTGGCTTCCTGCACTGATGGTTCCAATAGAGGATTAATTGTGTCTCTGAAAACTGGACTCATAATAAGGACTGTTTACCATAAACTCAAGAACAAAGATGCCTCTTGCTTAGGAGTACATACTAAGAACATTGTTGATACATTATTTGTATTTATCTTACTTTATTTTTTATTGGTGCACTATAGTCTCACATTATAAAGTGGATTCTGTTGACAATGACATATATTCACTGTTATTTGTATTTAAAAGGTAGTCGTTCTGGGCTGGTACTGTCCTCTCAGTTTTTAATGTTTTGCCTTTTTTCTCCCTCATCATTATCCCCAACATAATCATAACTTTTCACAGAGGCATCTAATTTCTTAGCCTGGAAGCAGAAGAGAAACATTTTTCAAATTTTCCTGAGATAGTCAGGGGGATTGTGGAATGTATATACTTAGATGAATTAAAGTCAGACCTTCTCTGGTTGGATGTGTGAGCTGCCCAGACAAAGATGAAGGTTAACATAGTTTAAGGATGAAATATAGACCATCCTGTGCAAAACCACTGTGTTACAGTTTAATTAAAAGAATTCATTAAAGTGGCGCCCCATCCAGGGTAATTAGTATGCGTAATTTATGCATTGCCTAATACACAAGGGCAGTAGCCTGAATAATAAACTCAAGTTAACCTTAAGTGGAAGAGATTGAATGGTCAGATGTTTATTTAGCTCAGGTTTCCTCACGAGTTAAGGTTAAAGAGGTGAAATTCAGCTACAGTTAATTAATTAATTTCTCGGGTTTTCTTCATGAAAACCTTGTCTGCTCAATTGGATAAAAATTTTGTCAAAGGCAGATGACACCTTTTTTTTTTCATCAGCAGTTTCATGACATGTCCTCTAGCAAGTTGGTTGCAATTTGAAAGAACAAATTTCCGGGAACTACAAAGCAAGAAAATAAGACCAACAAAACAAAACAAACTCAAGATATGGGCAGATTTGGAGTTTGTGCCTATAAAAAGAATAAAGCTAGGACAAAATTTTTGTGTGTGTGCTACTGGTGATTGAACCCAGGGGCATTCTACCTCTAAGCTACACTCCCAGCTTCCCCACCCCACCTTTTTCTTTTTTGAAACAGGACCTCCTTAAATTGCTGAGGCTGGCCTTGAATCTGCAATCTTCCTGCCTCAGCCTCCTAAGTGCTGGGATTATAGGTGTATTTATAGGTGTATGCCATCATGCCTGACGCTAAAGCAGATTTAAGGTGGATATCGTTGACATTATCAAAATGTTGGAACTGGGCATGGTGGCACATGCCTGTAATCCTACTACTTGGAAGGCTGAAACAGGAGGATCACAGGTTTGAGGGCAACTTAGGCAACTTAGTGAGACTCTTATCAACCTAGTGAGACCCTATTTTAAAGACAAAACATAAGAAAAGGCTGGAGAGTATACCTCAGAGGCAAAAAGCTCCTGGGTTCAATTCCCAGTACCACTAAAAAAAAAAAAAGTTGGGACCAACTAGGATAAAGAGGTGTGTGTGTGTGTGTGTGTGTGTGTGTGTGTGTGTGTGTGTTCCTAATAGTGGGCTTAACATGTGTTTAGGAATTCATTCGTGTATTTGGGCTCCATACATTTTCATTGACAGTGATGGCCAGCATCCACGCCTGGCATGTGTAAAACATGCCACACGTGTGAACCCGGGCTACGTGAGCTCTGTTTCTTCTTTCATTAGAAAATCCTTCATCATGCCCCAATTCTGTGATGTAATTTCTGTAAAATTAAACTTGAAGAGTTCTAAACTACCCAGTTAATTGTATTCAGCTTTAATTATAAAGACGTATTAATCAAGTCCTTTGGTGACGCACCTGGCACCTCAGGCAGGCGCTGTGACGGGAAGTGGGAGGCTCAGGGAGCTTATCGGTTCCTGTGAGCAGGCTAATTAGGTGAATTGCTACTGATTGATTGCTTTCTCGGTGGCTGCCTTTAGGTAGGAGTGCTGAAGTTTAGAAGCCATGCGAAGTCAGAAATGACCAAATTTTATTTTATTTTTTTTTACTGGAATGATTGTAATAAAATCTATCAGTCACCTTACATTTATTGAGCAACAATTATGTGCAAGGCCCTGGAGCTTCCATATTGCATCTGAGTGTAAGACAGAGGTGTCCTCCTCTCTCTCCCACACCGACCTCCCGGACCTGTGGTTCAGTCGGGTAAGACCAAAGCGCAAGCAAATATGGACACAGAGCAGTGAACTCAGCCTCAGCAATTTAGCATGGCCCTTAACGATGTAGCAACACCCTGTTTCAAAATAAAAAAGCAAAGAGTGGAGGGTGTCGCTCAGAGGTAGAACATCCCTGGGTTTAATCCATAGTACCACAAAAAATAACAGAGTGCTCCCACCTTTATGGAATTGCCTCTCCTTCACTCCACAGTGCTCAACTAGGCGGCCAGGCACCACCCACAGAGTGGGAGCAGGGCCACAGTTAGGCCAACCAGACCTCTCTTGCGCATGTGGACATTGAGTGCTAAGAGATGCACTGTGGAAAAGAAAGGCGTTTAGTTGACACTAAGTAACCCAAGGACTATCTCCAGAGGCCCGATGCGGTTCCCAGGCCATCACGTTTCCTTCCCACAAAGTGATTTTCAGCCCTTCTGCTTTATGACTTTTGCAATGTCTTGGCAAAATCCCATTTGGTATTTGCCAGATAAAGTTAGTTTCTGAGATAAGGATGCAAACCTTCCCAATGAGACAATGAACCATCCTGTAGTTCAGAGGCAAAAGAGCTTCCTTCTCATT
The DNA here is from genome assembly GCF_963383645.1 of Muscardinus avellanarius. Taxonomy (NCBI): domain Eukaryota; kingdom Metazoa; phylum Chordata; class Mammalia; order Rodentia; family Gliridae; genus Muscardinus; species Muscardinus avellanarius. The sequence goes on from NC_137788.1 coordinate 125,623,491, forward strand.
GGAGCGCTGTGGAGGAGCGGTCAGGAGAGGGCATGGTGCATTGGATTCTGGTGTTGCTTCCTGAAAATCTGCTGTCTACTCATTGCTGCAGAGACGGCATATGCAACTTGAAGGGTACTCAACAAATACAATTACATTTTGGATGGTGAAACTGAGGCTTACCTGAGGCCCCAGCATTGGCCAGTGGCAAAGCTGAGACTTCTGTCCTTGAAGCCTCCAGCTTGTGCCTTGGGTGAATCCCTGAGTTCCTATGGCTTTGGATTCCTGCGTGGTGCCTCCCCCACAGGGCTAGCCAAATACTTATAAAGGCTCCTGCTGTCAGCTGGAGCTCCACCTAAGATGGTGAGATCAGGAGAGGTGAAAAAGGAGGCTGGCAGTGGGCATGCCTGCAGGATCGGGACAGTGGGGAGGACTGCACAGTCTTGGGATGGAGTCACCGGGGAGGCTGGGACCAGCACGTGGAGGGTAGTGGAGAGTGATCCACCAATCCAGAGTGCTCAGTATTGGGGGATTGAGGTTGGAGATGGATGGTTTGAAGACCAAGAAAAGGAAGTGCTACTTTGCAGAGAGTGAGCAGAGGAAGTGTCTTATCTTCTTATCTTCACGGTCAGGCATTTGCATGTACATCAGCCCATCCTAGAGCCAGAGGTCTGTGGCATCCCCACACTAGAGCTGAGAATCCTGACCAACGTCAGAGCAGAGAGCTCAGGAGCAGCCCAGCCTTCCTGAATTCTACACACTGTCTTTGGTCTTCTGATTTTCTCTCCCATCTCTTCTGTGCTTCCTCTTCTCACCCACAATTCATTAGTTGGGAAGAAGATGTGTAAGTCCTGGTCTCACTGAATTAATATGTTATGTGACCTTGGAGTGATCATTGTATCTCTGAATTTTAAGTTTTTTTATTTGTACAATGATCTGACAGCTGACCTCTGAAATACTAAGATCTTGTTTAGGAAAAATCCTTGTATTTGCATAACTCTCTACCCTTAATATGCCAGCCCCCAGTGCTCCTTAGCTGCATCCTAAACCATAGGAGGGACAGTTTTAGAGAGCTGGTTACACCACCCTAAAGGAAGCTCTTCCTCTTGTAGCTACTGCAGGAGTCTGAAAATAACCCAAAGGCACGATCCACTGTAAGACCATAGTTTTGCTGATAAAATTAGGACCTTAGCTCTGTGTGATCTGAGTCTGCTTTTCTTATATGACAAAAAGATCTCTAATTAGCCTGATGTTCTTTATGAGGGAGGAAACTGACCTTCTAGCTTTACCTTGCACCTTCTAGTTGCCTACTTCTCCTTAGAGACTAGAACACGTTAGCCCCGAAGATAATGGACAAACAGGAAAGAGATAATAACCCAGAATTGGAGGTGGCAGCTTTGCATTCAATAACAACTACTAAGCACCTATTTGTATGACCACCTTGACAGAGGTGACCTCAGCCAATTCCAGACACAAGGCACCTTCACCCTAGGAGCTTCACTTTGAGCAAATTCACAGATTAATTTTGAGACATGTAATTCACTGACAGTGATTATTATTATTATTATTATTATTATTATTATTATTATTGAAATAAGATTGTAAACAATGAATTCAGAGACTGTTTTTTCACTAGAATAGTGCCTGGTCCAAGGTAAAAATAAATATTTCTTGAATGTTCTTCATACAAGATTATTAGGGGGAGGGAGGGTTGATATATCAGGAGAATACACTGTCTTCCTAGTTTGGATGTGGAAACGATTTCCCCGGGCAGTTGGGTCCCACCATCACCAGACACACAGGTGAACAGCATTCCACCTCTTTCAGTGATCAACTGTAGGATCTGGACAGGTCACTAAATCTGAATCTCAGTTTGTTTCTTCATGCAAAATGAGGATAATGTAAGCAGGACTGTTGTGAGGAACACAGCAATCCTCTTTGAGGGCACCTAATAACTGAAGGTTCTCATTTTCGTCTTCAGAGTTGAGCTGTCCAGTAAGATTGCCACCAGACACAGGTGGCTGTTGAGCCCTTGAAATGGGACCACTGCAACTGAGGATTTAAATTGTAATTGTGTTTAATTCATTTAGATACACCTTTAAAACCAGAAGCAGCTAAAATCTTTTTCTTCTCTGAAACGCAACTTTGTCAAGTGGGTAAGATGACATTTCACTGTAACCATTGCAGTGCACGAGGTGTGATCATTATGGGGCAGGGTGTGCATCAGAATAATTTCTAGTATTGCACAGAAACACATCCCTAATCCAGTTAGTGGGCCGACTGATTGTGTTCAAATGACCTTCTTTCCTTCCTTCCTTCCTTCCTTCCTTCCTTCCTTCCTTCCTTCCTTCTCTCCTTCCTATGGTGCTGGGGATTGAACCTAGGGGCATTCTACCTTCGAGCTACACTCCAAGCCTATTTTATTTTTTATTTGGAATCAGGGTTTCATTAAGATGCTAAGAGCCTCACTGAGTTACTAAGGCTGGCTTTGAACCTGCGATCCTCCTGTCTCAGCCTCCCAAGTACTGGGATAGCAGGTGTATATCCCCACAGTTCAAATGATCATTTTTATGCAGGAATGTAACACTGTAATATATTTATTTGAACATTTTAGGTTTAGGTCACAGTGATTCCTACATAAGCCAATTAAGTCAAAATACTTTAATTATAATTCAATTAAATTATTCTTCTAGTTAAAAAAATAAATATGGACAACTTTTATATTTTAAAGTAAAGACATACTACTGACCTGGAATCAAGTGTAGATGCAGAAGTGAATTCAACCAGTACAGATAAGAATGAAAGACAACGTAGGCAATTGCAGTTGACTGCTGCAGGGCTGAATAAAAAAGCATTGGTTAAAAAAAAAAAAAGGATAATATTCTGGGTGTGGTGGCTCATGCTTATAATCCCAGCATTCGGAGGCTGAGACTGGAGGATCACAGTTCGTGGACAGCCTCAGCTACTTAGTGAGAACCTGTTTCAAAATAAAAATACAAATAGGGCAAGGGGTTTAGCTTGGAGGTCAAATGCCCCTGGGTTCCATCCCCAGACCCGCACACACACAAAAAGGATAATAATGAAAATGCAGCATATACACACAATGGAGTTTTGCTCAGCCATCAAGAAGAGCAAAATCAAGTCATTTGCGGGAAAATGGATGGAACCAGAGAATATTATGCTAAGTGAGACCCGTCAGTCATAGAACGTCAAGGGTCTTACATTTTCTCTCATATGCAGAAGCTGGAGAGAAAGGAGAAAACAAAAGGACGTTAGATAAATGAAGAGAGAGGCCAGTAGAAGGGTGGAAGGGGATTAGGAGAGGAAAGTGGGGCCGGAGAAAGAAGGCATGATGAAGAAACAGACCCAGCAGTCTATGTCCATTATGAAGGCGCTACTACCCACCTCACTAACAGGTATGGGAGCAGGGGGCAGGGCGGGTCAGGAGAGAAATACGCCAATCACATGCATATTTGTATCCCTTTCAACCTCACTATGATGTACGCAAGGCACCATATTAAAAAGGGCTAATAAAATGAACAATATTGCCAGGCATGCTGGCGCATGTTTGTAATCCCCGTGCTTGAGAGGCCAAGACAGGGGGATCGCACAGGTTCGAAGCCAGCCTCAGCTACTTAGGTCCTCTGCAAGTTAGTGAGACCCTGTTTCCAAATAAAGTATAAAATAGGTCTGGAAGTATAGCCAGGAGGTAGAAAGCCTCTGGGTTCCACTCCCAGCACCACCAAAAAAAAAAAAAAAAAAAAAAAAAAAAGAGAGAGAGAGATAGTAAAATATTATTATTTCAATTACAGAAATTTTTAGAAAATTATGAGAAAAAACTAAAAGGTACTTTACAAAAAATGAAAATCTTGATTAAGCCACCAAACAAGTGACTATAGGATGTAAGACTAACAATGTCAAAGATCTATTGATCAAAATGTGAAAAATTGCCAGGCGTGGTGGCGCACGCTTGTAATCCCCGCGCGCGTGGGAGGCAGAGACAGGAGGATCGCGCAGGTTCGAAGCCAGCTGCGCGCGCTGGCTTAGGAGACCCTGTTTCCAAATAAAAATGTTAAAATAGGTCTGGGAGTGTAGCCTGGAAGTAGAAGGGCTTCCAGGAACCCCAGTACCACCAAAAAAACAAAAAAACCAAAATGTGAAAAATTGACAGCACTATTTTTCTTTACCATTAGATAAGCCATATAATAGGAGAGACGCTGCCCACTTAATACTCTGGATACATTTTGTCTCAATGGATCTCCAAATTTGCTTAGAAATATGGTTTATTCATGACCTAAAATTATAAAAATCAAACTCAATATGGAGATAGTTGCAAATTTTATAAATGTCAAAGTTTTACCTAAATATGAAAAACTTAGTTCCTACCAAGACAGGCAATGAACCAGATGTAGATCAAAATCTGGACTTGTCAGAGTTTTCAAATGAGGGACTGATGTTTCTCTTACTGCTTCATTCCATTGTGTGATACATAACAAATATGTGTGCTAAGTATGTGCATAAAAAGCATCATGGGAATTCAGTTGCTAAAGTCACTCAGTGCGTGGTATTGTAAAGCACTAGCGTCTAGAAGTCTTGGATCTGTAGAAGAAAATGAATTTAATGATAGTGTGTTATTTACTCTCATGGTTTCTAGAGTTGAGGAAGAATCATGTAATTATTCACGGTACTGGTACAGTTCAAAATTTTCTTGAAATAAAAGAAAGTCTTGCCATCCATACCCAATAATTAAAGACAAAAAGTGTCAAAAATGTTTTGCATTTTCTCAGCTATATTTTTCAGAAATGCTCTAAACTTGAGTTCTATGGAAAGTACATAGACTGTTAATATTGAAACTTTTCATAACAAAAATGAACAACATTTTTAAAATTTTAAAAACCTGCTCTGTAGCTCAGTGGTAGAACTCCCCTAGTTTCAACCCCCGGTACACAAACAAAAACAAAACAAAAATCACACAACAACACAGTATTATTTTACACAGTTTCTGTGTGCCAGGAATTTGGGAGTGAGCGGCTTAGCTGGGTGGTTCTTTCTTAGGCTTTCTCATACAGTTAGAGTCACAGTGCAGCCATCGGAGGGATTGACTCGGACAGAGGATCTGCTTCCAAGATGGTGCATAACACTCTGGCCTGGTGCTGGTTGTTGGCAGGGGCTGCACCTTCTCACTCATGGACCTCACCACTTGGTTATTTGAGCCAAAGCAGGTGGTTTCCACACCGAGAGCAAGGCAAGAAAGTACTTTGGATGCTGAAATGTTTGTAAACTCTTCCTCAGAAGTCACACCCCATCATTTCTGTGCATGCTACTCAGCCCTGTCCAATGTTGGGAGTGGGGAGCATGGATACCAAGAGGTGAGGATCACTAGGAGTCATTGGAGGCTCAGCTCCACAAATATATATACCAAAATTGTATAATATTATGCATGGTGTAGGTAACAAGTTTTTTTTTTTTTTTTTTTGGTGGTACTAGGAGTGGAACCCAGGGGCTTTTCTACCTGCACGCTATACTTCCAGACCTATTTTATACAGGGTCTCACTAAGTTGGTAAGAGCCTCACTAAGTAGCTGAGGCTGGCTTTGAACCTGCGCAATCCTTCTGTCTCAGCCTCCCAAGCGTGGGGATTACAAGGGTGCACCACCATGCCTGGCAACAAGTTTTTACCTACTAGTCCATCATCATTACTTTGTGTGGGCATGTTTACACCACCGTTTTTAGTGGTTGCATAATATCTGAGCGTGTGAATATGCTAAGATTGATTTACTTCCATAGCTAGGAATGGTTAATAATTTAATTATTTATTTATCTTATAATCAGCACTGTGACGAACATCTTCATCGATTTATGCATATATTGTACTCAAAATAAATTTAAAGGAAGGAAATACTCATGTCTAAGCTAATTTATTTTACTTGTAAACCAGCCCAAATTATTGTATAAAATTCCTAGACAATTGACCTTTGTAATTATCATTTTTTAAAAGCTTAAAGTGGTTTTATTTTTTTTTTTAAAGCATCAGCTTCTGTTAGAATTTTCAAATTAATTTTGGATGTTAACGCGAGCTCGAGGCAGAGTAACCTAAACATGCAAAGGTCCCTGTTTTCTGTTTGGGGGTAACAAATTAATGAGCGACTTTTTGTTAACTATTTACTTGGAGATGCTGTTAGATCTAACTGGAACCTATTTTCCTTTTTCTTTCTTCCTTTTTTTAATTGCAAATGTTTATCTAAGGTAGCTTTTCCTGGTGGCTTGGCTGTTTGTTATGACAATCTGGTTCTTTCTACACTAATTGAGCATATCAAGATAAATCAATCATGCAAAGATGTTCCTCAGGACTGCTATAGGCTTCTTGTCTCATTGTTCAGCTGGAAAAGCAGGAAGAATTTTTGATTTGGATAAACTTTAAAAGTACTATAGACTGAAAGAACTCATCTTCTGTCTATTCAAAAGCGTGCCAAGGATCTCAAAATTCCAACGATCAAGTATATTCTCAAGAGGTTTTTGACACATCAGCTCAGAAAAGGAAAGCTGAGATCTCTTTCACTCCACTGCCATATTTACCCATTTCTTTAACATTTCCCTGAGTGGATTTAGGTTGATTTAAGAAACTGTAAATAAATATTGATACATTATAACAGAAGCAATTACTCACATTCTAAGTAAACCACCAATTCTAATTTACTCACAATTCTGCAGTGGTGCCATTCCATGGAGAAAATTAGATTTTTACATATCATAGCAAATCACAAAGCCAAAATGTCAACTTCATCGATCAGGCAATTACTTGTAGTGTTTATTTTGGGGGGAATTTTCTACATATATTTACTTAGAAAGCTGCACGGGTCCTCCGAAGTAAATAACAGCTATAATTCTTGCCAAAAAATCCACAGTTCTAGAGATCTGCTCATCAATTTTCAGTACCATTAATGAGGAAAGGCGCTGAGATAGTCATCCAGACTGCCTTTATGATACGAGTAACCTAAGGGGCAAATCAAGATTAAAGACAAGGGCAAGACAAATGGCTTGGGAGTCTTTCTCTCTCTCTTTTTTAATCAATCATTTGGAATTTGCACTCACCACTTGGAGTCCTCTTGGAGCACAAGAACCTTCAAGGAAGAGTGAGAACTGGTACTGAAGACTCTCTCTTTAGGGGAGAATGGCCTCTTTGTGGGTGCAGAAGGAGCCTATGTTCTCCCACTGTTAGGAAGGTTTGCTTTGGGTTGGAAAATCTTTTGCAGTAGGCTTGGTCCTGGGCATTGTAGGGTGCTTAGGCACCCCGGAGCTCTTTTCCCAGTTGTGACAACCCAAATTATCTCCAAATATTGTCAGATATTTCCTTAATAGAAGGGTGAATTTCTTTCTTAAAAGTACATCTCCTTTTTAATGGCTTCACTATGTGTTGTGTTTTGTGTGTGTGTGTGTGTGTGTGTGTGTGTGTGTGTGTATGGTACTGGGATGGAACCCGGGGACATTCCACCTTTGACCTACACCCCCAGCCCTATTTTTTATTCTTTATTACGAAACAGGGTCTCACTGAGTTGCAAAGGGCCTCACTAAGTAGCTGCGTCTGTCTGTCAACTGTGATCCTCCTGTCTCAGCCTCCCAAATGCTGAGATAACAAGCTTACCACCATGCCTAGCTCACCATACCTTTTATTATTCAAATGACATCAAGGCAAGCCTGGCATGTGTCACAAGCTTGCAATCCCAGCATTTGGGAGGCTGAGACTGGAGGATTGTTGTTCGCAGACAGCTTCAGCTACCACTTAGTGAGGCCCTTTGCAACTCAGTGAGACCCTGTTTCAAAATAAAGAATAAGAAGTTAAGATGGCGGTGGCCACGGTCGCACTGGCGATCGCGGCCCCCGATAAGGATAAGCTTCCCTCGGGGAAACCCTGGACACCAGATTTTGGTTTAATATTGGATTGGGACAACTTAAGGAGACACTTCCCGATAAGGATAAGCTTCCCTCGGGGAAACCCTGGACACCAGATTTTGGTTTAATATTGGATTGGGACAACTTAAGGAGACACTTCCAGCCGTGACTTTCCATCTAAAAAACAGGAGAGAGAGTGAATAACGGTGGAATCGAAAGCAAGATGACAAGGAGGTGCCAGCCACGCAAGAAAAGAGATTTTTGGAGTATCATCCCAAAAGGGATTGGAGAAAAAACCACTTCAGCCGCACATGCTGGGGACTCTTAACATCATATCTTGTAAGAAAAATGACCCAGGTGTGATGGAGGGAGCTTTGTAGTGACGGGCGGAAAGCCCAGCCACGTGTCCTGGGAACTCAGCATGCCCAGTCGCCGCGCTCCTTTGCTGTGCCAGAGGCCATGGTGTGACCAGAACAGCAGATCTTGCTCTTCACGGTGGGGCTGTGGGCCTCTGCTCTTGGAAGGGAGATAAAATTCATTGCTGCTGAGTGCTCGATCTGAAATCCCCTTCAAAATAAATGAATGAATGAATGAATGAATGAATAAATAAATATTGGAGAGGGGCCAAGATGGCGGCGGTAGCAGCCAGGACTCAGGAGCTGCAGACGGACTCTATCCAATTCACCTGGAACTATTGGGAGGAGAAATCCCTGCAAAGGGGAACTGCCCCTGCTGCACAGGCTTAGGAATTCTGGACATCATGTCATGTGGGGAGGGAGCTCAGCAGAGAACCAGGCAGAGGGTGGCTGCGTGGTGGTGCTAATGGTGTGGCACTGCCAGTGGAATGGCAGTACGGCGGTGTGTCAGTGCGGTGGCCCCGGCGCTGGTGCCGGCGGCAGAGGTGGAGGCTATTATTTTGGAGAGGCAGACATCTGATTCAACCCAACTTGATCTCCTGAAGAAATTTCCCCAAAGGTAGAATTTGGAGGGGCAGACAGATCCAGCCCAGTCCAGCTTGAGCTTTCAAGGAAATCTCCCCAAAAGTAGACTGGCTGCTTCTGCCACACATGCTCGAGAAGTCTGGACAACATGCTAAGTGGCAAAAGGGTTTGGGGGGTATTAAAGGGAGCCCCCGCATAGCCGGGATGGGCCTACACGCTGCATGTTCTGGGAGTCATCAGCCCTCATGGCCATCGCACTCTTCGGTGCAGAGTGAGAGACCAGGGTGCACGTGGAACAGCAGAGCCTGCTTTCCAAAGAGAAGCTATGGACCTCTGCCTTTGGAAGGGAAGACAAAATTTATTGCCACTAGGTATTTGAGGTCCCAGCTTTTGCAAAAGACATGCTCTGCTTTCTCATATTAAAAAAAAAAATGGAAGAACGCCGGGTGTGGTGGCACATGCTTATAATCCCAGTGCTTGAGGAGGAGACAGGAGGATCGCACTGGTTCGAGGCCAGACTCGCTGGCTTAAGAGACCCTGTTTCCAAATAAATATAGATATTAATAGTACATTAATAGCCTTAAATACAAAAGAAATCCGCTCTTCAGTGGGTGAGAAATGGCAGTTACGTAGTTAGATTTCCAAGGTTGCCAGCATAGAGAACCTTGGGCAAGAGCAGTTAAAAAACGTTAACAGAAGCCAAGACCAGGCTTCCTCCTGAACAATAGAAAATAACTGAAAAGAAATCAAAGACTTATTCAGTCTCCCTTCGAGTAATACAGATTTCTTCCTCTCTGCTTAGATTGCTATCTTCCTCCTACTTACAAGCATATTTTTCACCTAAGAAATGAAGGGTTAAAAAATAGACGCCAATCTACTTAAACATAGCATTAAGGGCTAGGGGTAATGCTTGGTGGTAGAGCACCTGCCTGGCTGCATGAGGCCCTGTGATCAATCTCCAGCACTGAGAAAAATAAAAGTGCACTAAGCCTTTTTGTTTCTATTGACCTAGGAGGTGGGCCGAGTTGATAACATTTCATAATATATTTATAGTATATTTAACCTAATGAGATGAAAATCATTTTAGAGGGGAAAAGTGAATTTAACTGGATTTAATTTGGGATTCTCACATCCCCAGCCTCGAGGTCACAGTTTGTCCTTGCCCTTTTCTCACCCTTGATCCTCACTGGGCTCTTCCTGACAGCTCAGATGCCCGCAGGAGGCTTAGGGCAGCACTCTGGCAAGGTATGGGGGATGCCATGCTCCATGAATTGTTCCACGGAGAGGAGGAAAGCTGGGACAGGTCAGGTTCCCATCATCTCTAGAGTGCCTTACTGCCTGCTCGCCGTGCAGGCTGCTCCTGGGTGGCTTACCTGACGCACTGGGGAAGGGCAGAGTCCCTCCACCTGCTCTAGAGATTTTCATCCAGCCTCTGGCTTATTCTACCCCTCTTCCAAAGTCTCATTAGCAAAAAAGAGGAGAAAATTTTTTCTTCCAGACTTGATCTTCTACTCTAGCCAGATGGTCGATAAGTAAACAACAGAATAAAGAGGAAATACATACTTGCTTTTGCTTAATAAAATACTGATATGTTGTTTATGCTGTTGTCACAGGAAATATCCAGATGCCAAGAGCAGACAGGTATTCACAGTATGGTGGGAAGCCTGGAAGAAGGGGCTTCCCCTTTGAGCCTCAGGTTTTCATTATACAGAAGACTGGGAAGTTCTGAAGGTTTAGGGAGCTCAGGAGAAATCAAGGACACTGAAGGCCTTAAACCCAAGCTAAAAAGAGTTCCATCCTGTTGGAATGACATTGGATTGATTCTCTAAGGTGACTGCTTATAAGCGAAATTCAGAATGTGGAAGAGCTTAGCTTGAACATTATAGTACCCTACTCCTCTTGGGCAGATTTTTCTCGGAAGAAACTATGAGCCACCCTTTCACAAGTTTGCGCATGAGTTTTGTACGAAATATATCTATATGTTAAGGATTTAAATGTTTTCTTTTTCTAAAAAAACCTGTGCAAACAAATATTTTCTTTTGTCTGAGCTTCCATGAAAGATGAAGCCCAAGTCCGTTCCCAAGTGCTGTAATGCCATCATCTGGGGGCGGGGAAGGGGGACCCAAGGCATGTGTTTTCTTCACATAATCTCTTTTTTGATATTTTTTCTTGCTTGTAACATGTTCAAAAGTCTTAGATCATTTTGGAAGAATCTAGGGCTAGAAATCCAATCTAAAGGACAGCAGGCAAATTAGTGCCCCCTTTAGGTTTCACTGATAGTGTGGAGATCCATCTAGGCAAGCCACCTGACATCATTCTGCGTGGCAAAGTCATGCCACTTTCTTAATCAGGGTTCTCAAGAGAAACAATCTGTAGATAAATGATAGACTGACAGATAGAGATCAATGATAAGATATTGGCTAATGGAATTGTGGAGGCTGAGAAGTCCCACAAGTGCCCCACTAAGAGCTGACACCCCAGGCAAGGTCCAAGGCCTGAGAGCTGGAGAGCCATGGCATGCCAGATGACAGGCTGAGCCTGAGGCCTTAGCGGCAGAGGACAAGAGAGCCATGTCCCAGCCGAGCACTGGGCAGAAAGAGGACGAAGCCAGCCTCCCTACCTTCCACCTTTTTGTTTGACAAAGGTTCGTTTGAATTGGATGAGGCCCATCCTTACTGGGGAGGGAATTCTGATATACTCAGGTCACTAGTTCGAATGTAGGTTTATGGCAGAATGTACTTCACACCCAGAAATAACGTTTAGCCAAACACCTGGGCACCCCATGACCCAGTCAAGTTAACACAGAAAATTAACTAGGGCACTGGAAACATTTACATGTGTATTCTGCTCTTCCCTTCTTTTCTCTGCTTCTTTTAATAGATGCAGCATGTGCTATGTGTCTACAAAGCAGCTGGCATAGTGCTGCTGTCAGGGAACTGGAGCGAGAATCACGGGGTGGGGTGTTATCAGGTGGATCGGAAGCCTAGTTATGGACAGACAATAATCAAATACTCTCGCAAAGGAGAAGGTTGAAGCTAATGCACTCCGCAAATAAGAGTGATACGATTCAATCAGAGCACATAACGGGGGTTTTGTCATAGTGTGAACAGTCAGGGGAGGTGTCTCTGAGGCAGTGATGGCTGAGCTGGCTAAAGGGAGGAGTAGAAGTTTGCTAACCAGGAGGAAAGGTATATAGCATTTTCAGACCACAAAATATTCTATATGCGTTATTACACTTAACCCTGACTCATACTACAGCATGTTTATTTAGCTTCTAATTACATGTCACAGGAGCAGTGGCATTTGGATTTCCCTTTGAAAGGAATATTAGTGGCACCAAAGGTCAAGGTGTCTAGCAGAGAACCAGAGTAACAGTAATTAGTAAGTTCCAACATTTTGCTCTCTCTACAAACATCTTGGTGACACTATGTCTAACGTGACACACAATGTCACATAAATAGGAGAGGAAAACAGATTTCAGACATTCATTAGTTTCTCTTACTTCTTTAGGTACTTTAGGACAATGTTCATTTACTTATTTATTCTCAGGATTGTTAAGGATTAGTGCTACAAGAATTCCTGCAACTTTTCCATCTTACACTTGGGGAAACCAAATCACAGCATCACTTTTAAAATATGCAACAATTTAGACTGATCACCAAGTCCTTTCTCCCAGCCTGTCCAAGTTAATGACTTTTTATTACATATACCACAGGTCAAAGTTCAAACATTACCCTAAATACATTTTTAGTGTCAAATTCTACAACATGATTGATTTAGTAGGCAAGTGTTACTTCTCTCCACTAAACCAGCAACGTAGAGGAACTGGAGCACGACACATTGGTGACATAGAATAAGGCCCAGTAACTAAGTGTTCATTTCCATGGCTCCTACACTGGGATAGTGCTTGCTGGGCAGATAGAGCCAAGCTCTTTTCTGACTACTCTTCCAAGAGAAAAGTATATGTGGAGGTAAAAGAAATCAGAGACAGATTGAACTTTTTGACTGCTAATAGAGGTCTCACAATGGCCTTTGGGGCTGACACTGGGCCCTAGGTTACGGCCTGTCCTCCTCTCAGCTCCTCCTCTGGGCACCTGCCTAACTGTACTTACCACTCTGAGACTGAATCTCAATCAGGCCAAGTCAAGGAACAATCATTTGTATTTGAAGCAGACTTTTAATTTCTCTGAATTTTAAAAGTTATTCTTCTACGCCCGGGCCTCAAATAAATCCTATAAGAGGTAAAAAAACTAACATGCAAAAATAATCTAGCTGGGTACAGTGGTGCACACCTGTAATCCCAGCACTTGCAAAACTGAGACAGGAGGATCACAGGTTCAGCAACTTAGCTTCAGCCTAGGGAGAACTTGTTTCAAACAAAAACAAAAAGGGCTAAGGGTATAGCTTGGAAGTATAGTGCCCCTGGGTTCAGTACCAAAAACAAAACACAACAAAACGAAAAAACTGAGGATGGAAAGCTAGCTTTTCATCATGGGGGGCAGGGTATATAACCAGCTATGTGTGTTTTTGCAATAATGCCAGGACTGAAGGCAGTCCCTGCATACAGCCTAAGATCTGAAGATTATCAGCCTTGACTACCTAATAATTTTGTCTCAAAAAATAAAAAAGGGTTGGGGATATAGCCCAGTGGGTTCAATCCTCAGTTCATAAAACAGAGACCCTGTTTCTAAATAAAATATAAAATAGGTATGGGAGTATAGCCCAGGGGTAGAAGGGTTCCATCTCTAGTACCACCAAAAATAAATAAATAAATAAATTTAAAAAATAAAAATAAAAGAAAGAGTCTGGCCTGGTGGCACAGACCTATAGTTCCAGTACTTGGAAGGCTGAGACAGAAGGACCACAAGTTTGAGGCCAGACTCAGCAATTTAGTGAGACTCTCAGCAAGATATTGAGACCTGTTTCCAAATATAAAAAATAAAAAATTGGTCTGGATAAAATAAAAAATCGGCTGGAGGTAGAATGCCTCTGGGTTCAAGCCACAATACTACAAGAAAAAGGAAAGAAAAGTAAGAAAGAAACCAAATTATTATTAATACAGTAAACCATCAAACCACAAAGATGATTAAGATAAAAAGAAATAAATAGTTAAAAACAACTAGAAGAAAATCAACAAAACAGAGTCAAGTCCATACCATTTATTAGTAACTCTGAATGTAAATGGTTTCAGTTCTCCAGTTATAATATACAAACTGGCTGAATGGAATAAAAAATAAGATTCCATAACATGCTCCCTACAAGAAATCCACTTCACCCATAAAGACACACATAGTCTGAAAGTAAAAAATGGAGGAGTAGCTATGCTTATATTTGATAAAATAGACCTTAAAACAAAAACAAAAAGAGACAAAGATCATTGTGTAATGAATAAGAGATGAATTGATAAAAGGATATAATTACATAGAATATAGTTATATATTTTAATTCTAAATCTACATGAACCTAATGGAGGAACACCCTATTTTATAAAGGAAACACTTTCAGACCTTAAGGGAGAGATAGGCTCCAATGCAATAATAGCGAAGGGTTTTAGTACTTCATTTTCATGAATGGATGGATCATCCAGACCAAAAAATAAAATAAAATGGAGACGATGACTTAGTAGGACCCTAGTGCTAGCTGGTCTCTAAATTGTCTCAGGACCTCTGGATTGAGCAGCATATCACATCCCAGACCACCTTCATGGGAAGTAGGGACTAAAGACAGAAAATCTCAAGAATATCTACAAGGATGTTTTTAAACAACGAGGTTGAAAAAGGAAAAAGAAGCAATAAATCTGCGAACAAGAGACCTGAGAACAATAACCTGTGTCCCCAACTGACCAGTGGGAACTTTGATAACCCCCAAAATCTTATAACCCAGAGTGGGCACCGGCCACAGAATCGCACAGCCCTGTGGCAGCACTGGACAGAGAAGGTGACTAACTCCACCCCCCTCCCCAGCCCCACTGCACGCCTGGTGACAGAGGTGAGTGTGTGACCCACGTGGAAGTGAGTGCAGCCCCCACACCCTGGGAAACTGAGAAGAGATCATAAGAGTAATAAGGCAAGAGAAATCAAAGTATTACAAGTAGGAAAAGAAGAACTGAAACTATCTTTATTTGCAGATGACATGATCTTATATTTAGAAGACCCAATAAACTCAACCAGAAGATTTTTAGAACTGAATAACAAATTCTGCAGTGTCTGGATATAAAATCAATATAAGAAATTCAGAAGCTTTTCGATATGCCAACCATAAATCCACTGAAAAAGAAATCCAGAAAACATTTATATTTGTAATAACCTCAAAAACAATATTTAAAAATAAACAAATCAAGGAGGTAAAAGACTTCTATGAGGAAAATTACAAAATATTAAAGTAAGGAATTGGAGAAGATCTTAGAGGTAGAAAGATCTCACATGCTATTGTATAGGCAGAACAAATATCATCAAAATGGCCATCCTTCTGCAACTGATCTACAAATTCAGTGCAATACCCATTAAAATACTGAGGTCATTCTTCACATATCTAGAAAAATCAGTCCTTAAATTTATAGGAAACAACAAAAAACTCCAGAATAGCTAAACTAGTTCTCAGCAATAAGAACCATGTAGGAGGCATCACAATATCTGACTTCAAACTATACTATATAACCATAGTAATAAAAACAACGTGCTTTCAGTACAAAAGCAGACACAGACCAATGGAGCAGAACAGAAGACTCAGAAACAAACTAACACACGTACAACCAATTGGTTTTTTTCTTGTATTTTCTTTTTCTTTTTTCTTTGTGAGTCTGAGGATAGAACCCAGGGGCATTTGACCTTCGAACTGTACCCCCTGCTCTATATTTTTATTTTTTATTTTGAAACAGGGTCTCACTAAGTTGCAGAGGGCCTCACTGAGTAGCTGAGGCTGTTCACGAACCGCCATTCTCCAGTCTCAGCCTTCCGAATGCTGGGATACAAGCGTGGGCCACCACGCCCGGCTCTGGTTTTTCACAAAGGAGACAAAAACATACACTGAAAAAGAGATAGCGTTTTCAATAAATGGTGTTGGAAAAACTCTTTATCGATATGCAGAAAAATGAAAATAAATCCCACTTTCTCACTTTGACCAAGAATCAATTCAAGATGGATTAAAGACCTGGAAATTAGACCAGAGACTCTGAAATTACTTGAAAAAGGCATAGGACCAACACTCTCACATACAATGCATAGGTCAAAATTTCCTCGACAAGACCCAAAGTACAAGATTAAAACGAGTCTTAATATGTGGGACTGAATTAATTGAAGAGCTTCTGTGCAGTGAAGGAAACTCTCAAGAACTTCAAGAGAGCCTACAGAATGGGGAGATCTTTGCCTGCTACTTCTCTGATAGAGGACTAATATCTGGAATATACAAAAAACTCAAGAAACTTGCCAACAAAAATAATAACCCAACCAAAATACGGACAAATGAACTAAATAGACACTTCACAAAAAGAAAATACAAATGGCCAATAATAAATATTTTTCAACATAATTTGGAACCAGAGAGATGTAAATCAAAACTACCCTGATATTTCATCTAACCCCAATTATAATGGCAAGCATTAAAAACACAAACAATAATAAATTCTGACAAGGATGTAGAGAAGTAGAAACTCTGATACATGTTGGTGGGATTGCAAATTAGTGCAACTACTTTGGAAGACAGTGTGGACGGTCCTCAGAAGAATGGGAATGAACCTACCATATGACCTAGCTATAACAACTCCTTAACCTTAAACCTAACCCCCCAAAATTGAAACCAGGCTACCATAACAATGAATGTGTACTCATAAATAATTTAAATAAAAATAAATTAAATAGAGTCTAAGAGAATAATACACAGGATCAACGAAACAGTTAGTTGGTTCCTTGAAGAGATAAAATTGACAATTCTTTAGTTAGACTAACCACAATATAAATAAGTGAATAAATAACATTTTAGGTGAAAAGGGGGACATTACAACTGATACCACAGAAATACAAAGTATATCTGGGCATGGTGGTGCACACTTGTAATCCCAGCATTGGGAGGCTGAGACAGGAGGATGACGGTTTGCAGACAGCCTCAGCTACTTAGTGAGGCCCTTTGCAACTCAGTGAGACCCTGTTTCAAAATAAAGAATAAAAAAATAAGGCTGGGGGTATAGCCTGGGTTGCATCCTCAGTATTGAAAAAAGAAAAGAAAGGAAAAGAAAAGAAAGAGAAAAACAAAGTATTATAAGAGAGTAATTTGAAAAACTATGTGCTAAAAATTAGAAAGTCTAGAAGAAATGAACAATCTGATCTAATAAAATTAAACCAAGAAGATATAAAAATTTCAAATAAACCAATAAAAATGAGTGAGGTTAAGTCAGCAATAAGAAAAACTTCCAAAAAAGAAAATACCCCAGGACTAGATAGCTTCACTTCTAAATTTTACCAAACTTTTAAAGAATCAACACCAATGTTTCTTAGACTATTCAATAGAATTGAAAAGGATGGAACCCTTCTAAAAGCATTCTTTGAGGCCAGCTCTATCTATTACCCAAACCTGACATGGACACAACGAGAATAAACGGCTACAGACTCGTAGATCTTATGAACGTAGATGAAAAAGTCCTAACAAAATATTAGCAAACTGAATTCAATAGCACACGAAAGGGTCACACACCACAATCAAGTTGTTTTCATTCTAAAGGTACAAAAATGGTTTAACCAATAAATATGTCATATAAATAGAATGGAGGATAAAAATATTGCAATCATCTCAATAGATGCTGAAACTGCCTTTGGTAAAATTCAACATCTTTTCTAGATAAAAGGACTAAAAAATTAGGTATAGAAGAGTCACGTATCAACATAATACAGTTTATATAGGCACACTCATAGCCGGCATCATCGTGAGTGGGATCAAACTGAAAACATTTTCTTTCAGATCAGGAACAAGGAAGTAGTGTCTACTTTCATCATTTTTATTTAATATCGTACTTGAAATTTTGGCCAGAACAATTAGACACAAGAAAAAAATAAAAGCTGTGCAAGTAGGAATGGAGGAAGTCAAGTTATTCCTAGTTGTATATGATATGACTCTATACATAGGAAAACCTAATGGCTCCAGCAGAGGACTCTTAGGACTAATAAATGAATACAGCAAAATAGCAGGATACAAAATCAACATACAAAAATCAGTAGCTTTTCTGTATACTAACACTGAATTTGCTGAGAATGAAAATGTGAGCGCAATCCCTTACATGATACCCACAATAAAATAAGACCTAGGAAGACACCAAGGAAGCAAAAGACCTCTGCAATGAAAACTACAGACACCGAAGGCACCAAACGGCGGAGAAACCTCCATGTACCTGGATTGGAAGAATGACTATGATTTAAGGTCATTGCTACCTCAAACGACCTATAGATTCAAGTCAACCCTCATCAGAATGAATGAGATTCTTCACAAAAGAAAACCTCTAAAATTCATATAAAAACACAGAAGACCCTGGATAATTAAAGCAGTCTTGATTTAAAAAAAGAGTAAAGATGGAGGCTTCTAAGTCAATAACCAAAACAGCATGGTACTGGCATATAAACAGACATGTAGACCAAATGGCACAGAAGAGAAGCAAAAATAAACCCAGGCACCTACAGGCAACTTATTCTTGACAAAAGTGCTGTGAGCATTCAATGGAGAAATGATGGCCTCTTCAGCAAGTATTGTTGGGAAAACTAGATATCCACATGCAGAAGACTGAAACTTGATATCTCCTCTTCTCTTCTCTTCTCTTCTCTTCTCTTCTCTTCTCTTCTCTTCTCTTCTCTTCTCAATGGATCAAAGGCCGGGCGTGGTGGTACACACTTGTAATCCCAGCATTTGGGAGGCTGAGACAGGAGGATCACAGTTCACTGACAGCCTCAGCTACTTAGTGAGCCCCTTTGCAACTCAAGTAAGATCCTGTTTCAAAATAAAGGATTAAAAAAGATAGGGCTGGGGGTGTAGCTTGGAGGTAGAATGCCTCTGGGTCCCGTCCCCAGTACTGCCAAAATAAATAAATAAATAAATAAATAAATAAATAAATAAATAAAATCAAGGACCTTAATATAGGTCCTGAACCTCTAAAACTACTAGAGGAAAACATAAGAGAAATGCTTCAAGATATGGCACAGGCAATAACTTTCTGAATAGGACTCAAAAAGCACAAGAGAAAAGCAAAACTTGACAAATGGGATTACATCAAACTAAACAGTTTGCACAGCAAGGAAACATCCAGTGAAGACACAAACTGTAGGATGGGAGAGAGAAAATATTTGCCAGCTATTTATGTGACAGCACTAATACCCAGAACATAGAAAAATCTCAAGTAACTTAAATACAAGCAATCCCTTTTAAAATGGACAAGCTCTCTACATAGACAAAAGAAGAAACACAAATGACCAATAAATAGATGAAAAATGGTCAATACAATATCTTTAGCCATCAGGGAAATGCAAACCAAAACTTCAGAGAAGCAGGGGAGAGGGGTGGTGCACACTTGTAATCCCAGTACTTGGGAGGCTGAAACAGGAGGATTGGAGGTTTGCAGCCAGCCTCAGCTACTTAGTGAGGCCCTCCTCAACTTCGAAAACCCTGTTTCAAAATAGAACAATAACAACAACAACAAAAAGGCTGGGGGTGTAGTTCAGAGGTAGAATGCACCTGGGTTCCCTCCCCAGTACCCCCCCCAAAAAAAAACCCCACAAAAATCCCAAACTACAGAGAAATACCATCTCTCCCCAGTTAGAATGGCCATTACCAACCAACCAACGTAAGGCAAATGCTGGAAAGGATATAGAGAAAAGGAAACTCCTATATACTATTGGTGGGAATAGAAATTAGCACAGACACTATAGAATATGGTATGAAGGCTTCTTAAAAAGCTAAAATAAAAAAAACCCCATACATAGTACTACACGAGAGCTATCACACTCCTGATAATATAGCCAAAAGAAATGAAGTTAAGATACAAAAGAAATATCTGCTTATTCATGCTTATTGTGGCACTGTTCATAATACCTAAGATATGAAATCTGTCTAAATGCCCAGCAACAGATGAATAAATAAAGAAAATATGGTATATATATATATATATATATATATATATATATGTATATATATATACACTAGAGCATTATTCAGCCATCAAGAAGGATGGAATGCTGTCAGAGAAAATTGAATGGAATTGTATATCATGTTAAGACACAGAAAGATATGTTCTTTCTAATATGTAGACACTGAAGTCAAAAGTCTACCTGAAGCCATGATTACTGGAGTCTGAGAGGGTGCTGGGGGGGGGAGGAAGGGGAAGGAGCCTGGCTGGGCACGAGCAGCGTGCACTGTACGCATGCCTGGAAGCACCACAGTGCATCCCACTAATTTGTATAATTAATATATGTTGTAAAAAGAAAAGGGCTGGGCATGTAGCTCAGTTGTAGAGGTCTTGCTTAGCATGCATGAGGACCTGGATTCAAACCCCAGCACTATACATTTTTTAAAAAAAGGATTCAGAGAAATTAAATCATACACTGTTGAAATTTAGCTGGTATAGCAATAAAAATTTAAAAGCCCGTCTTTTGATTTTCTTGGTCAGGTTTTATGGTCAGGTTTTATAAACATTTACTGGGCATCACTGTGTACTTAGCACTCTGCCACCTATTAGGGGAGTACAAAGCCCATGGAAGACACGGGGCACATGTCAGAATACTTTCCAGTCTAGTGCATGAAAAACCCCAGGTGATTCAGAGAAATCAAAGTGCTCAAAGGAAATATATCAGCAACTATGAGGCAGCCAGGACATTATAAATAGTGGGGCTAAGTATGTGATGTGTGTTAAAAAGAGCTGGAGTCTTGAACCTACTTCTCCTTGGGAAGGGTGCAAGAAGACAGGGAAAGGAGACCTGGGAAGGGATGGGAGGTTTGGGTCCACTGAGTCAGATTCTGTTGCCAGGAAACGACACTAAATCAGAAAGGGAGAATGTGAGCTCGTTGCTGGGTACCTTGAACCACAGTTCCAGCTGGTTGCAGTTCAACTTGAAAAATCCTTGCACATTCTCAAGTGAGTGTGCAGATACACTTCCAGGAATGACTGTGGTGGCACTACAGAGACACAGGAACACAAAGTTGGGGATGGTGACAAGGGGAAAATCCATGGATGATGATTTCTTTCAGAAAACTTTCAGCTGTGGCCACTGCTAGTCATTTGAATATTTTTTGGACCTGTGAATGTCTTAGTAACACAAACATAGTATCAAGCCTTATTATTATTAGAAACACAAGGCAAAGTAGATTTTCAAAGTACATTTCTTCTGCCTTGTGGGGTTCTTAGGATTATTATTCAGATAGCTAGTTCACAGTTGCATAATTGTAGAACGTTCAAAAAGAAAAAGACCTTAGAAGGCATTGGTCCAAGATCCGTGTATTTAAAAAAGAAGGTGACCTAGACCCTGATAGGTCATGGCTCCTTCCAAGATTGCACAGTTAATTAGCAGTCATTAAGGTTTATTCCCATGGGCCAGGGTAACAATCTCACAGTATTTCTTCTGTAAACTGAGTTCAGTTTAGTAAATAATATTTGCCCTTAAACAGACACGTGAGCCACTACATGGTACTCTGTTGTCACAAACTTTTTTCTTCCTCTGATGTTTGACCTCAGTTTTCTCTTTTTACTTGGAGGCTGAAGGTTCTATCTCAGCACTTAGCTTTGTACCCGACACACAACAGGTACTCAGTGCATTTTTGTTGGGTTGAGCTGAATTTAGATCACTGATGTTTATTTCTCTGTCCCCACGATTTCCAGAACCTACTTCTTTGTTTTCTTTTGTTGGGGGGATAAAAATCTATGGAGTGCTACTTAGGACACTTATGGCTATTATGTAGAATAATAAATCTTTGATGGCCGCCAAGTAAGTAAATAACAATTTCTGGGAACAATTTTCCACTGAGCATGGGTTTTAGTTTAATTTGCAAACATCCCATCAGTAGGAGAAGCTAAACCTGAGAGAGGCCCTGAAATCAAATCTGGAAAAAAAAAAAAAAAAAAAAAGCAAGACAGGGCCACAGAATTAGACGTGGGCCAATGACTGTGCGTATCAGCTGCTGTATTCGGTCTTCAGTCCACAGTCACAGCCCCACCGACCCCCTGCCTGCAACCTGCTAACTCACACTTGGCAGAACCGAGTCTTACTATGGGTCTGGCTTCTGTAGCCTCTCACTGGAAGTGGAAAACGACACCCCCTGATGTCTGGTTGAATGTGGCCAGAGCATCCTCTCCTAACACAAAGGGCTGGCCATTAATCCTTCTGAGTGGAAGGTCAAACAGAGGCTGCCCAGCAACGCTCTGCTGATTTCATTCAAGTTCTCGACGACTGTGACCCTAAAACTCCCTTCACACTGACAACATGGATGGAAGAGCCATCATGGCTGACTTGGTTCTCCAAGCCACTTGGTCAATGCCAGAGCCCTCACGGAGAGTCTGACTCTTCACTTTGAGGCTGTCTTAGTCTTCTTGGGCTGTCATAACAAAATACTACAGACTGGGAGCCTTCAACAACAGGAATACTTTTTCTCCTGGTTCTGGAGGCTAGAAGTCCAAGGTCAAGAGGTCAGCAAGTTGGGCTTCTCGCGGGCCTCTGTGGCTCACAGCTGGCTGCCCTCTCTCTGTCTTCATGGGCCTTTTCTCTGTGTGTGTCCCTGGTGTCTCTCCCTGTTCTTGTAGGGGCACCAGTCCTGTGGAATCCGGGCCTCACCCTTATGATTATGCTTAAACTTAATTATCTCCTTAAAGGCCCTGTCTCCAAGCACAGCCATGTTTGGGGTTGGGGCTCCAATATATTAATCTGGGGCACATAATTCAGTTCACAGTAAAGGAAAATAAAAATCTCTTACTACAACTTCCTCTTCACTGGTCTTTTCTCAAAGAAACACTTGCAAATAATTTAGAAGGCGATGAGGGGAAAAAAAATCCTTTACTAGTTGAGTTCCTAGGTTATGAAAAGTGCTTAGGAAGGAGGGAAATGAACAGAAGTGCGCCTTGCTGGAAGGAGAAAAAGGATTTCTGTTACACTTGGCAAGATGGAAGGCACAAAGAAGCAAACGCACGGAGGGGAGGAAGCCAGGCTCGGAAGTTCTCTCAGCAGAAGGGAGCAACGTGGCTGCCAGGCTGTGAAGAGCATGGCTTGTCTGCCTGATTTACACAGGTACAGGGAGAATGATCTGGAGGCTGCGGCCTGCTCAGCCAAACGCCCATGTGTGCATGAAATTAGAATGTCAACATTTGATTCATGTTGCCAAGCTGTGACTGTGAAACAAATTATGTCAGTGGGTGGCAATTGCAATATTAGTCTAAGCAGATAACATTTAACTATAAAGAGGGGCCCCCGTCTTCCAGCCTTCTCTCTTTTATTATTTTAATATCAGCATTGTGAGACCTAGATGAGATAAATTTTTGAGAAAAAGGCATATGTTGGACGTGGAAGCCTGAGTTCTATAGGACAGGTCACGCTGCAATTTAAATGGCATTTGCTCCTAACCCTCTTGAAATCCAGAAGCTAGGTAATGGCAATGTTGATTTTTATGACTGCCCACCATCAACTCAACTGAGTTCAAAGTGGACAGCTGTGCCATTGGTGGGATAATCTCAATTGCAAATAAATAATTGTCTCTTATATGCAAAGCCTTTGATTTCTGGGCAGAAACTAGGAACTTTGTCCTTAAATAAATACATTGCAGGAAGTGACAGATACCTTAAAGGTGACAGTAAACAAATTATTTTAACTTTCTTCCTGGGATCTTCACGGAGCCATGTCACCAGAGTGAGAGGTCTGCATAGCGCAGCCATTTGAACTGAAACCTGTTATTTTCTACTCAATTGATTTAATCCTGGGCAGATTAAAAATGAATTTTGAATTCATGTGTGGTTGGAAATTTGCTGAGGAATTTCATGTAAGAAGTGGGGATTTTGTTGCTGGGTATTTTTTTTTTTCCTTTAAGACTTTCTTGGTGAAGCAACTTACTGCACAAGATAAATTTTTTTTTCATGAAATGAGGCTCACATCTATCTCTACTTGAAGCCTCCTTTTTTTTTTTTGTGGTACTGGGGTTCCTGGAAGCCCTTCTACCTCTGGGCTACACTCCTATTTTTACATTTTTATTTCGAAACAGGGTCTCCTAAGCCAGTGCGCGCAGCTGGCTTCGAACCTGTGCGATCCTCCTGTCTCTGCCTCCTAAACGCGGGGATTACAAGTGTACGCCACCACGCCCGGCTACTTCTTTTTTTTTTTTTAAACTAGCAATACAGCAAAATGTCAATTGAAGTTTTATTCCATTACAAACATGCATGTAGTTAAAGTTAATGCTGTGAAAAATCCAACTTGTAGCAGTGAAATGTTTATTGAAGCAGTCCTCACTTCAGTTAAACCAGGCCAAGGTAACTAGCCACTGGATTAATGAGCAGAGAGCAGAGTAAGAGGTCTTGGGGAGAAAGGGGGAGGGAAATAGACGAGTGTCACTTAAAAACCTGTCCATTGCCGGGCGTGGTGGCGCACGCTTGTAATCCCCGCGCTTGGGAGGCGGAGACAGGAGGATCGCGCAGGTTCGAAGCCAGCAGCGCTGGCGTAAGAGACCCTGTTTCAAAAATATAAAATAGGTCTGGGAGCGTAGCCCGGAGGTAGAAGGGCTTCCAGGAACCCCAGTACCACCAAAAAAAAAAAAAAAAAAAAAAAAAAAAAAAAAAAAAAAACCAAAAAAAAAAACCTGTCCATTGGTTTAAAACCAATACAAATTTTTCTTAGTTTTTTTTTTTGTTGTTGTTACTGGGGATTGAACCCAGCCAGGGACATTGTATCCTCAAGCTACACCCCCAGCCCTATTTTATTTTTTATTTTGAAATAGAGTCTTGCTAAGTTGCTAAGGTTCTGATTAAGTTACTCAGCCAGGCCTTGAACCTACAATCCTCCTGTCTCAGCCTCTCAGTGTTAGGATTATAGGCATGTACCACCCTACCTGGATAACATTTTCTAATAAAAGAGATCTTCTTGTGGCTAAACATGAATGCTCTATTTGGAATCACTGCACTGTGTGCCTGTCCTCTTCCCCTGGTAGAGGCTTCATCTTCCACTCATAGGTATCTATGCCCCAAACTCTAATAATATTGGGTCCTCCTCCTCCTCCTCCTCCTCCTCCTCCTCTCCCCTTTCTTCTCCTCCTTTTCCTGATATTGAACCCAGGGGTATTCTATCTCCAATCAACACCCTCAGCTTTTATTTATTTTTTATTTTGAAACAGAGACTTGCTCAGTTGTTGAGGCTGGCTTTGGACCTGTGGTCCGCCTGTCTTAGCCTCCAAGTACAGATGTGTGCCATGATACCCAGCTGCATTTTTCTTCTTACTATAGCATATAACTTTATCAGAACCTTTATGAGAGGAGAGACATTAATCAAATTTGGTTCTTTTAAATAGATTTCCTGCTTGAAAAGAGGTCTGTGGAGAGATAAGGCTTTAAAATTCCCCAAATAACCTTTTGGCACAATTATTTTTATTCCAGCTCTGTTGTACCAGACAGAGCAATGCCAAGTTTCTATAGTTAGTAAGCTGATTTTGAAATTGCTTGCC
Source organism: Muscardinus avellanarius (assembly GCF_963383645.1). NCBI lineage: Eukaryota > Metazoa > Chordata > Mammalia > Rodentia > Gliridae > Muscardinus > Muscardinus avellanarius. Next base: position 125,648,956 of record NC_137788.1, read on the forward strand.
TCATTGGACGGGGCATGCTCTGCAGGACATATCAATAGATAGTTCTTTTCTCGGCTGGCTGAAGTATGATATAAACGCATCAAGGAGCAAAACAGATTTTTCAAAAGTAGAAGCTTTAGGACGGCTAGCCACACACCTACTGTCTTCTCTCCAGCACATGGCTTGGTGACAGTGGCACTGAACCCACCGATTTGATCTTCGCCTACACACAAAATCCCTGCACCGAGACGCTCTCGTTGTCCAAGAGGGTTTTGAAAAGGCTGCCTCGGTGGAAGCTCTCTAGACAGATCATTGTGAATGGGAGAGGGCTAAGGTAACACGCCAGTTTGGCCCATCACTCCAGTCTTTGCTGTGGCCATGCCTACTGATGCAGAAATGAGTTCCCCCTTTGCCTCTCAGGCAAGAGTTTCCACTCTGAAATTTCATTCATTCTGAAAACACTCCTTGCTGAGGCCATATTTCCTTTTCATTCAGATGATGTCAGAGCCTGCCATCCATTTTAAAGCCCTGACCTCTTTACAGCGATGCTACATATCCCACCACTTCCTCAAACCCAAGGGAAGCTTGTCTCTGCACAGGACGGTTGCAGGCTTGAGACTTCTTTCTCTATCCTCTGGAAACCATAGTAGAAACGTTGCCTGATTGTCAGCAGTTAACTGTCAAATGCATTTAATGCTTTCTCTTTTTTTTCTTTTTAGTAGAACGAGAGACAAAACCCCTCTTGTCGCCCATGTCAAGAAAGTGAATGTCAGGAAAGTCAATTCCCAGGCGGAGATGTAAAAATTTGGATCCGAGAATGGAATAAACAATATTTTGATGTCAACAGATGATCAACAGGAGAGGAATGACCGTCTGGTCACCCGGGGGTGGGGGGCTCATTCGGTTAACACTTCTACCCCTTAAAGACAATGGTGTGCAATCGATGCATATAGGGCCTTTCAGGACCGTTGCTAAGTGACACGCAGTGTCCACAGAAAAATGCCGGATGTACAGAAGACAGCTCCGGGCCCAAGAGAGATCAACACCCTCGGATGATATTTTAAACTTAATTCAGTTCCCGATGAAGATTGTGACAGGTTCCGTGGCCAGAGTAGAAAAGATGTTTGCACTGCAAAATCCGACTCCGCAAAGTTTCTCTACTGTGTGCAAAGAGTGTTTAATTTGGGAACAAGTGAATCATGGCCCTAACAGTAGTTGGTTTAAATAGGAAAAGGCAGCCAACAGGGGCATCCTGAATATTCATTTCTTGCAAGGCACAGCAGTCATTTCACAATCTCAGCTTCAGTATCAGAGCTGATCATTTGTCTCAGATGGTATGTGCATTCTCTCATTTTTTCATCTCTAAAATCTATTTTAGGAACAGTCCCTGAAGCCATTTTCAACAGCTTCTTCAGAAATTCTAAAGAAAGGAAAGAAACTTGAATGGGCTCACATCATCCCCTACAACCATGAAAACCTGTTTTGTGGGGCATTCTTGAAACCAGCCCAGAAGCTCTTAAGAGTTTTTGTATTTATTTACCCATTTCTTTCTCTCTCTTCTCCCCCCTCTCTGGATTTTTATATTCAAATGCAAAAGATTTCCATGCACACTAAAGATCCATTTATGTATTGGTTTAGGAGATCATGCCACGATATTGAGAAACGCAGCTTTTTTTTATAAACAGATGTTTACAAATTCAGTCTTTGTACCAGGAAAAGCACACTTACCACAAAGAGCCTGTTTTCCATATTTGAAGGCATAAATCCCTTTGAAAAAACCCAATATCCCTAAAGTCTAGGAAATGTTACCCTCAGATATATTATTCCTGGAAGCCACTTCCCCAAAAGTTGCCTTACAAAACCTACAAAATATTTTCCTAACAAGACACCGGTTCATCCTGCCTTCCTCGAGTTGCTACCCACAATAAACACTTGCTCGCACAGGCTCTAACCACGGTGTAGACAGGAGGCGTTCGGCGACACGATCCATGTACTCCATCCAGAAAGCACCGCTCGCCTAGCAAACATGAGCTGTTTAAGAGCCCAAGTCACATAATTTTCAGTGGGCCAGGTTTGTCTTCTTTTGTCCTTGAGAGTTTGGTCTGTTTATTAAACCAATAAGCGCCCAAGAGCATTTTGTGGAGTGGGCTAAAAACTCCTAAAGCGGGGCATATTAACAAGGGTCGAGGAGAGGGTAGGGAGGGGGCTGACTTCTTGACATTTTTCTTCCTGTCTCATCCCATGAAGTTAATTTTATAGGGTTGTTCCTGTCATGTTTAAGCTACAGGTAGTAACGGGGAGATTGAAGGCAGATAAAACCACACAAAAGCATTCCAGGGCCTTGTTTCCTCGGCTCACTGAGGGTGGTTTTCTCTCACAGAGGCATTAAAGCATTAAGAGGCAATGAAGAAGCAGCGTACAGAAACAAGCCGGCAAGTTACGGTGCTAATCGTGCAGGGGCGGCCGTCACAGTCTTCTGTGATCTGGGCCTCTCCCTGCTAGGAGTCTGCAGTAAAACCCATGCCAACATCCCCACGCTTCTAAAAGATGGAAAGATAGGTCTCTGGCCCTGGGCCGGCAATGCGAATGAGCATCTTAGAAGAGGTCCATGTTGGGGCTTTTGCTGGTAATGGATTAATTTCCATTTGGGTTAATGATCACGCCTAGCTCTTCTTTCTCACCCTTGGAGCAATAGAGGAGGGAGGAGCTTTACTTGGGACAAGTAGCCTTGATGCCACAAATATTTATCAAAAGGCACAAAATGTTAATTGAACTGTTAACGTCAAAGCTATCACAATTTCTGGACAAACATGAAAAAGTATGTGTGTAAAAATATGAGTCCTTAAATACCTAATAAAATGAGTTGGCAACTTCTCTACTTTTAGTTCAGTAAACAAAGCTTTTCATATCTTTTCTGAGCTTATCCAAACCACCTCACAGAAATCACGGACAAGGCTTCTCCTATTATCTAGCTCTAGTATAAATGCTGAGCACCATAGACAGTTTGAGCAGGATGTTATAATTTGGGTAATGCTTCAACTTAGGGTATGTCCCCGACCTGCATATATCTTTGCCTATAACATGTTTTTTGTATAATCATTGGAGAGGAAGATCAGAGTTACTGTGGTCTGTTTATTCCATAAGAGTCGCCGGGGGCTCTCTGTCCTGGGGAGGGTGTGTGAGGAAGCCTTTGGCTCTTGTTTCACTCCTTCCCCTGGTCCCTCTTGTGGCCAATGGGCTACACTGGTAAACGTAGGCTGGGTAAGTGAAGATGTCTACAGCACAGCTACCCTGCAGCAGGCATACTAGCCAGGGCACACGAACAGAGCCTGTGGTTTTAGAAGCTTTGCAAGTGTAGGTGCTAACCAGCAGATTCTTTGGCTGAAGCTGGACAGTTTCAGGTGTAAAGCTGCAGAGCATGCCATGGATCAGCGGAGCCCAAATAAAGCATCCAGGGAACAACAGAATCAAAGAGGGCAATGTTACTTTTTAATAAAAAATAGGGCAGGGGCTGTAGCTGGGAGGTTGAATGCCCCTGGGTTCCATCCCCAGACCCGCAACAAACAAACAAACAAACAAACAAAAAACAATAAAACTATAGAAATGTACAGCCATGAACATTATAGCTAAATCATGAGCCAGGCACAGTGGAGTATACCTATAATCCCAGTACTTAGGAGGCTCAGACAGGATGATTATAGGTTCTAGGTCAGGCTCAGCAACTTAGAAAAGGCACTGTTCCTTTTTTCTTTTCTTTTCTCTTCTTTCTTCCCTTTCCTTTCCTTTTCTTTTTGTGGTACTGGAGATTGAACTGAGAGGCATTCTACCTTCAAGCTACACCCCCGGCCTGATTTTATTATTATTATTTGTGTGTGTGTGTGTGTGTGTGTGTGTGTGTGTGTGTTTCACTGAGTTGCAAAGGGCCTCATTAAGTAGCTGAGGCTGGTCATGAACCTGGATCCTCCTGTCTCAGTCCCCCAAATGCTAAGATTACAAGAGTGCGCCACCACACTTGGCTCTGATTTTATTTCTTATTTGGAAACATGGTCTCACTAGGTTGATGAAAATCTCACTACTTGCTGAGGCTGTCCTTGAACCTGTGACCCTCCTGTCTCAGCCTCCCAAGTACTGGGATTATTGTTGTGTGCCATCATACATGACTGACCCTGTTTTAAAATAAAAAATAAAATAGAGCTTGGAGGAGTAGCTCAGAGGCAGAATGCCCCTGGGTTTAATTCCCAGTACCATAAACAACTACGACAAAAACATGAAGTTAAGCCAGATCGTCTGTTTCCAAAAATTTCTTCTATAGGTTCAATATCACTAACTCGAATATCTGAATCCGAAATGCTCCAAAAGCTGAAAGTTTTTGATTGCTGACATGATGCCATAAGAAAGAAATTGTACACCTGACCTCAGACCTCATGGTCAGAATCAAAATAAAGACGTGCCAAAAGTGTATGAAATCACCATCAAGGCTATGTGTATGAGGTCAGTAAGTGCATTTTGTGTTTAGACTTGGGTCTCTTCTCCAAGATACCTCATTATGTACATTCAGATGTTCCAAAATCTGAAATCCAAAGCAGCTCTGGTCCCAAGCATTTCAGATAAGGGATATTCCACTTGTAAAACACTTAACACACATTTGCTCACTGTTCATCGCTTTCTCTGAGAGAAGATCATTGTTGAGATTCAGTCTGCTACACCAGCTTACATTAGCATCACCTGGGGAACTTTTAAGCCATGACAGATGCTCAGGTCCATTCCTAGAAGTTCTCCTTTAATTGGCTGGGATGGAGGCCAGGCAATCGCTGCTAATGTTCCCCAGGAGAGCTAAAGGGAGGGCCACAGTTGTAGATAATTGGGTGGAGGTAGGTGCTGACAAAATGGCAGAATTTATGGGAGGAAAACCTGAAAGTGGAAAAAACATCATCCATTCATTTTTATTTTTCTGGGAATGGAGAAATAAAGGTCATTATTCAATATCAGCAGCAAAGTATCTTTGTTTAGCTCTAGGATCAATGTATTCCCTAGAAACCAGTTCAGACATACTGACTTGTTGATTAGAAAGAGACCCCAAAATCTGGAGGCAGGTACCCAGTGTCAGCGTGCTGCAGTAACACGAGGAGACCCAGGAACTGAAAGCCAAGTCTTGGCCATATTGAGGGGAAATGCCCTGTGACAGGTATCAAAGGCTGTACAGCTGTGGGAGGCATCAGAGAAGGCTTTCTGGAAGGGGTGCTTCTTGGAATGGGCCTGGAATTGAAAGGTGTCTAGGAGCAAGTGTAGGTGAGGTGAAGGGGTCTGGTTTAGATATAAGTAGGGAATTCTTCCTTCAGAGTGTGAGGTTCTTTAAATAAAAAGGCAAAAGAATACTTCACTTTTTTGTCTTTTTAGCATGCTTTTTTTCCTGCTTCCCAAATATGAACGATAATAAGAGCTAACATTTACTGAGTATTTATTATGTGCCAGACATTATTCTAAAAATATTTCACTCAAATCCTTTGCGCTTAAGTCACCTGTCAGAATGTTTATGAGGAAGGTTCTACAATGACCCCATTTTATAGGGGAGGACTCCAAGGCACAGAGAACCGAAACAATCACTCGAGATCATATGGCAACAAAACAGTCTGTACCTTCTCTTCCTCAGGAAGTGTCTCTGGCTAGAATCACTTCTTCCCCCAGCAGCTCTCACAATGATCGACACTTGCTCTCCAGGAGCCGGCACATCTACTGTCCCAAACCAGCAACTCATGGGATTTAGAAAAGCACTGTAGACCCACACAGCTGTGACCCTCTGTCCATCAGAGCAGCAGCAAATGCCCCAGCTCAATCAGGCTCCTCTTCTCTGACCACTCAGTCTCTTTGTATGTACATATTATACAGAGGACCACTCTCTAGATTATTAGGGTGGTATATAGATTATAAAGGAACGCAGATCACTACTGAAACGTAGGTTATGCCATGTTCTCTGTTGAATCTCTCTAATGTGGCAAGTTATTACAAGTTGTGAATACTGAGTGTGTGGCTTCACCTAAGAGAGCCAGAAAAGAGCATTTTAAATTGTTTTGAAGAATGCCCTAGAGAATTGGTATGGCACAGGCCAGTGAAACGTCCCTTTTTTTCCTCTCCCTCAAATCATTTAATTCAGTTTACCAGACACTTACTGAGCACAGCTACGCATGGGGCATTGAATCTGAGCATAGAGATGACAGTCACAGAGGCTCCTATAACAGAAGGTGAAATGTAAAGGGTCATGAGGAAAATGTCAAAGGGCCGGGGCCATTTGGAGGAAGGTAAGAAGAAAGAGGAGACTTTAAGGCTTCCTGGAGGAGGCAAGGCTTCAGGCAGGCCCTGGATCTGGAGGGTTTCAATAGAGGGGAGCGAGAGGGCTAAGGGGCTGTCTGCTCTTCTGCAGCGAGAGACCTGAAACCACTTCCCTTGCCCATCCTGGAGTCAAAGGTCTCTGGGCTGCCTGTTAAGGCTGGGAAGAACAAAGAAAAGGTTTGCTGCCAACTTCCAAAATTGCACAGGCCGCAGAGTTGGGGGCAGGGATGCTCGGAGGTCGTTTGTGCGAAGTCCAATTTACAGTTAGGACTACACTTGAGTCAATTAAAATGTTTTATTAGCGGGAATCTGAATCTCTTACCTTCATTAACATTTAACAGTAAATGGGAGAAAAAAGGTAAATAAAATATTATCTGGCTTTTTAAAGGTCATTTCAGACTGAGCATTATAAAATGAGAACTGGGGAAGAGCGGGCTGGCCCTTTGTGTGGATTTAGCACATGGAGCCCTCCATGTGCGTGGATCTATAGCCCTGTCTTCCAGCGCCGGCATTAGGACACCTCATGGGCAGGTGAGATGCTCAGAGGTAGATTAATTACACTTAGCACCTTTGAGGCAGGTTGGGGGAGAAGTGGGCCTGACATGGGAGAATTAACTTTTTGCTTTAGATCTCAGATTATAAATCATTTGGGGTAAGTAGCCCTTAGTAATTGCTCTTGTAACACCTGCCTTCTAACACCCTGGGCCAGGAGCCTGAACTGATTAAATGGCATACCTAGCCATTCCCCTGCAGGAAAAAAGTGCAAGGAAGACCTGTGCCAGGTCCCACCGGGGCTCCTGAGGGCCTGAGGGAGTGAGCAGCCATTGGGGAGAGGCCACTCGCCCACCCCAGGCACTCTGTGGACACTGGACATCAAGGCCTGCTGTTGGAAGCTATAAGCCAAAATAGGACAGCTTGACAAAAATATAGACACTTGAGTCAAAGGGAAACCCTTTTTGTTTTTTTAATTTTCTGAAGTGTAGAGCCAGAAATGACTTAAAAGCCATCCCGAAGATACCCAGTGAATATTCCACCCCCCAGGTCTCCCCTGGAGGTAAAACCCAGGGGGTGAAACTTTAGCCTCCTCTGACCTTGGGGAAGCAGCAGGAAGCCCAGGGGTTCCCAACAGAGGAAAGAGACCTTTCTAGAACTCTCCATCAGAATGGTGGAGCAAGAAGAAGACCCAGCCACCCCTGACGGGGCTCCTGAGGACTGCAAGGATTTCCTGATCACCGTGCTCTTTGCCATGGGTGACAGAGTGGGCAGGGAGCAAGGGGGACCCTGGACCTGGGGCAACAAACAAACCCTAGAGAGTGGGCAGCTCCCCCCTTCTTCAATAATGGCATGATCTTCCTCCATGAGGAAAAGCTATGTAGCTAAGCACCTTCTTGGTCTTCTTTGAGATTAGGATATTTGGCCTTACTGTATCTGAAGATAGGGGTGGGGAATGAATTGAGAGCAAAATAAATATTTCCTAATTTTAAATAAATATTGCTAAGCAGAGTGATGGTGTTCCTAAGCACAATGTAATTAGATAAATACAATGAGTAAAATTAGGAGGGAAAATGGGGGATTTTACATATATAAACACAAACCCCAAATTTGATTTTATTTTGCTAAAAGCATCTGGTCTAGCTCACTAAATGTCAGAGGCTGCTACTTGCTGTCCTTCCAGCGCTCCCTCAATTAGGGGCGAGAAGACGGCCTCTCTGCATCCAAACCTGAAGGTAAATATCACAGACTTCAGCACAACAACAATGATGACCTTTCCCGGTTCCATTTAACAACTTTATTTTGCATTTAGTCTAGCAAAGAAATGAGGAGAGTGCTGTGGGAGGTGGGAAACCCAAGCCCTAAACAGCACCTCCTCCGCCCCATTCTCCACGACCTTGTCTGTTTCCTTTTCTGGATGCAGAGTAAATTCTAGAAACTTCTAGAACACCCTAAGAAGTGGGGACACTGCTGAGCCTGAAAGACCTTTGTCATTGAGGTATGCAAGGCCATAGCAGAAGGCAGGGAAACGAGACTGTGTTTTCAATGCCATCCAGAGAAGCCAACATTGCGTGTATATATGTACATGTGTATTTGAGTTCTCCACACATAGACATGCATGCTGTTATCCAAAAACACTGTCATATTGGGTTCCTGTTAACCATTGAAACAATCATTTTTGTGTGTGTGTGTGGGTCTGGGGATAAAACCTAGGGGCATTCAACCTCCGAGCTACACCCCTTGCCCTATTTTTTATTCTTTATTTTGAAACAGGGTCTCACTGAGTTGCAAAAAGCCTCACTAAGTAGCTGAGGCTGTCTGCGAACCACGATCCTCTGGTCTCAGCCTCCCAAATGCTGGGATGACAAGCGTGCGCCACCACGCCCGGCTGAAACAATCATTTTTTTTTAAGTTAGGCACTGTATTTTTACCTTAGTGAACTTCATCGTGATCAGTCTTGTAAGTATTGTATGAGGTGGCTTTGGGGGGGGTACTAGGAATTGAACCTAGGGGTATTCTACCTCTATGTTACAACTCCAACCATATTTTATTTTTTAATTTTGAAACAGGGTCTCACTGAATTGCTGAGGTTCTTGCTCAGTTGCTGGGGCTAGCGTAGAACTTGTGATCTTCCTGTCTCATCCTCCCAAGTACTGGGATTATAGGTGTTTACCACCACACCCAGCTGGGTGGTTTTACCTCAAATGCAGAGAATGAAGCTGGGCTCACAGAGAAAATTTCAGTCTTCCCTGCTCTAGGTTAACCAGCCTACATCTGCTTTCTCTTAAAAGTAATTTGAAAGTAAATAAGTGAAATGACCACCTCTTCCTAGCAATACAATGGGACTTGCTTTTGTGTGTGTGTGTTATTGGGGATGGAACCCAGGGGCACTGTACCTCCGAGCTACATACCCAGCCCTATTTTTAGTCTTTTTTTTTTAGTTTTGAAACAGAGTCTCACTGAGTTGTGAAGGGCCTCGCTAAGTAGCTGAGGCTGTCTGCAAACCGCAATCCTCCGATCTCAGCCTCCTGAATGCTGGGGTTACAAGCATGTGCCACCATGCCCAGCTTACAATGGCGCTTTCTTAACCCGCACTGATTGAGTAACTCCAATGTATTCTTAGAAAGAAAGCACTGGAAGTGAATTGGGGGTTCTTGTATCCATCCCAAAGGCTTTACAAGAGAATAGGGAAGGGAGGTGTAATGGTGGCTGGAGTGTTGTGTTCTCTAGTCCAACATTGGTTTGGTGCAGTGAAGAATCACACAGCCCCACCAGGAAACATCTATTCCCTCTCTGGTGAGGAAATTCTGGCCAATAGATGAATCCTGGATTCAAGACTTAATCCTGGCTCAGAGATCGACACTGCTTACATAATAGTAGAAAAAATATCCACAGATAATAGATTAGACTGATAGATACATACATACATATTTCAATTTTGTGCCAGCTGCCTATACCTTTCTTAAGTACCGCTGAAAAGTCTTATGACTGTTCCTGTACTTTTTCTTCCTCAAGAAAAAAAAAAAAAAAAACAGAATAAATCCCTATCTTTTGCTGTCCTTCTCAATTAGGATCTTCTTTCTAATACCTGATTTAACAGGAAACTTCAAACCACTCCAAACAAAGATTCTCTGATTCAACCAATATCTACTGAACACTGTTGGACAGTGATTCTGGTGCTTCTCAACACATTACTTCATTCAACTGTAACTCAACACTGTGGTACAGATACTAAGTCCATTACATAGGTCGGAAAACCAAGGCTTTGAGTGGTTCATGTGAATCCTCCAGGGCTCATAACTGGTGTCTTTGTTTCTAGCCTCGCATGCTATCACTCAGACCTCTCCACATCTCAGTTTTGCCACCTGTCAGCATCCATTTTCTCTTCTGCAATGAATGGATGGTGACAGGAAGTCCCTTTCAAAGCTGGTGATGACCTATTGGGTGGGTGAGGTCTGGGTAAAAGACTCATTGAGATGGAATTTCTGAAAACTCTGTCCACATTTCCAGGGGAACATGGCAAACTTGAGTGTGACACATGTCACTCATTTGCCAGAGAACAAAGCATATCCAAGGTGAACTGAAATCTCCTGAGAAAGAGAAGATACACAGGAAAAATCAATGATGAAAGCTCATGGCCATTTCCTGGAACACACACACACACACACACACACACACACACACACACACACACACGAGTTTGGATCTGAAATGTCCCCCAGAGGCTTATGTATTAAAGCCCTGATGTCCAGCCTATAGCAGTATTGGGAGAGTGAAACCTTCCCCAAGGCGGGGCCTCGTGGAAGGAAGTTAGGTTACTGGGGGCATGCCCTTGTAGGGGGATCTGGACTGCAGCCCTTCTCGAAGCTTTCCTTCCTGGCCACTACCAGGCCACTGCCTCCTTTGTCACCTGCCCCTCCATGCTGTGCTGCTTTGCCACAGCCCAAGGGCAAAGGGGCCAAGCAGCCGTGGACTGAAGGCTCTGAAACCAGGAGCCAGAAAAAAGCTTTCCTCTTCATAAGTTGTTTATCTCAGGTATTTTGTCTGTCACAGCAACAGAAAGCTAACTAATACACACACATACACAAACATATACACACATATGGGGAGCCATTAAGGCTTTCCCCTAGATTAATGTTTCTGACTCAGCTGACTGTCCTTCGCCTAGAGTCAACAAGGTTTGGGGGCATGGAAAGTTCAAATTAAAAGGTCTGGGAGAAGATCAGATGGTGATGGCACGAGGATACTGATTAACCTATCTGTAATATATGTGCTTTGGATTGGTCTTTACTGTATTCTGGTGGTGGTAGCATGAGGATGTTGATTGACCTGTAACTGTATAAATACCTCTGGAAAAACAAACCCAGCGTCGGCACAATAGAGAATACTGACCCAGGAGTAGGCGTCGGCCAGTAGAAAATATTGACCCAAGAACAGGGGTCGGCCAGTAGAGATAGTAGGCTGGCGCCCCCTCCACATTAAAATAAATTAAATATTCTGAGAATCAAATTCTTAGAGTTAAATTCTTCATCCTCACGCCTCTCTTCAGAACCCGTACTTTTGCTGGCTGGCTCCGGCACACACACATATGCACACAAACACACACACGATAGACGTGCAAGGGAACAGGAGGGAGAGGAATGAGGGAATAAATGAAATAAGAAATGTGATTAACGTTACCTTTTACTCCTGCTGTTAAAATCGTAAAGCAAGTTTATGACAGTTCAAAAGTACATATGCTATGAAGACTCCTAATAAAGAAGTTAAAATTCCCAAACCTGATGAGTTTTGAACAAGTTGGGTGTGTGAACAGTATGAAGAAGCAGAGATGAACTCTCCTCTGCTAACAGAGGACTCCTCTTCAGGAATTCCATAATTATGTGTTACGGCTGCTCATCTATCGCCTGGAAACCAGCCCAACTCCAGCCGGCCTGCCTGCTGGGAGGGCAGGACAGAATGACCGACTCACTTGAAGGATGGCGCTGTGGATGGCACCCATCGGCGCACATGGGAATAGGGAAGAGGCTGCAGGTCAGGGGCGGCCACCCTGATTCAGGCTGCTCATAATTAAAATGTTCGCAGGGAGTGGAAACTGACCCTCATCATCTTACGGAACCAGAGGCTGCTCATGTGAAGCAAAATTCTTAATTGTTTTTCCTTTGCTCTTGGTTTTAAAACAATGGGTAGAAATCATATAGCCTGGCAAAATAAAAAATAAATATTCTATCACATGGCCAGTGTTTAAAGTGCAGAGGTTTTCAATGATTGTGCGGAATATGTGTATGTATACACACACAAACACACACACACACATACACAGAGACAGAACAAACACTCTGATGAATAAAAATGTGAGTTTGAGGGCAAATGAGGCATGAAACATATTGGCCAATAAAAAACACAAAAGAAGGTCATACTAAATTTTTTATCTAACTAGACTGGGAAGCATCTGAGCCAAGACTATCCGCCAAGAAAAGACTTTCAAAGAAGTTGCCTTTCCTACTAAATACAAAGGATTGCTGTTCATTTATTTTGTGATAACTCAGACATAAAGAAGCCTGGGACATCTCTACTGTCCTGTACTTATGAGACTCAGTGAAGGCTTAAAACACCTAAAAACACAGGCTTAACCTATTATGAGAAAATAAAGTATGCCCAAAGTACTCCATAATCACATCTCTCTTCTGAAAATGTCTCATCCAGGAGGTTCTTAGGTTGGTAAAGTACTTCTCAGCACACAACACTCCTTCAGACCCACCCATAAGTGGAAAGAGCAGGTAATATGTTCTCCATTATCCAGATGAGGAAGTCAGTCAGGGGATTTTCTCAAGTTCTTAAGGTCAGGGAGCAGCCAAGTCCAACTAGGATCTGATATACCTGACTGCTAATTTATTTCTCCCCTGTCAAGATGTCAGTCCTGTGGTCTGAAAGGGCCACTGTAAATGTGCACTGTGCGGTCTTTGTTGCTTGTGGCTTTTCAGGCAAAGCTAATCTCAAGAGGCTGCCTCACACCAGTGTCTCAGATCAACATCTCCTTCCTTTCTTCCCTCCCCTCTCTCCCTCCCTCTCTCCATTCTTCCCTTTTTTTCTTTAGTACTGGGGATTGAATCTAGGGCTACTCTACTGCTGAGCTACATTCCCTGCCCCTTTTATTTTTTCTTTTGAGAGAGATCTCACTAAGTTGTTCAGGCTGGCCTCTAACTTGCCATCCTCCCGCCTCAGTCTCCTGAGAAGCTGGGATTACAAGTGTGCACCGCTGAGCCCTGGCTTCAATCATCCCTTTTTCAAGGGAGACAAGATAGTGCCTGGTAGCTAAGAGCCAGACAGGCCTGTATGCAAATACTGGCTCTATAAGACACCTGCTGAAGGGCTTTGGAAGGTATCTGAGCCTCTGAAAATCTCAGTTTTCTCTTTCGTAGTATTTTGATGATAATTTCTGTCTTCCAAAGCCCTGGATGCAATAAAGGCTTTTTTTTTTTTTTTTTTTTTTTTTTTGGTGGTACTCGGGGTGGAATCCAGAGGCTTTCTACCTCCGGGCTATACTCCCAGACCTTTTTTATATTTTATTTGGAAACAGGGTCTCACTAAGTTGCTGAGAGCCTCACTGAGTAGCTGAGGCTGGCTTCGAACCCATGCGATCCTCCTGTCTCAGCCTCCCAAGCGCGGGGATTACAAGCATGCGCCATCACGCCCGGCTGCAATAAAGGCTTTGGATTATTAGTAAGCATTCTTATTTTTTCTTCTCCACAATATACAAAGGTAATACCAGAAAATTATACTTTCAAGAAATGCTTAGAAGTAATGCACAAGACAGCCTGGCCTCCAAGTGGAATCTCCCACAGACAGGACCTAGGAATGAAAACTTTTCTGGGCATAGACTATAATAATAGACCCAAAAGAACGATGAAAAGCGTTCTCGTAGAGACTTTTCTATCCCATATCAATCACCCAGAAGCATCAAGGAAATGACACTCTTTCAATATTTCCAGACCAGCCTGTGCAAAGTGAAAAGGTTTCCTGCCCCTGCTACTTCTGAGAAATTATCTGAGCCTTGCAAGGCTGAGGTCAGTCCAAGCTCCTCGGGGCCTCTCTGTCTGCTCTAATTAGAGAAAGCAATATTGTTTCAAAGCATTCCCTTCATCTGTCTTCCAACTCTGCTTGGCTCCAGGACTGGGCTGTCTGGAAGTCTACCAGTTCACACAGTCTGTCAGCCCTTCAAAGGTGGGGAATAGCACCAGCTCACGAAACAGGTGAAGGAAACACGAACGGGGAACGGGAAGAGAAGGGCCCAGACTGACTGTCCTTCCACTCTGTGCCTTGTCTTCGTTCTCTTTGTCATTTGCAAAGCTAAGGCAGGCTGGTGACCCGGCCTTCCACGCCTTCAAAAGGAAGTATTGACTGAAGGGTCATGCTGCTGCTAACACAGCCTCCCTCATCTGCAGGACGCCCACAGGAACTCAGTCACCAGCAGAGCGACCGTCCTTAGACTTTTCTCACTGACACCCAGAGGCCCCAGGGAGGACAGGAGTGCTGAAGGACCCATCACAGGAGAAGTTACAAACCAACCGCACTGAGAGACTGGAAAATTTTTAATTAATGTTCAAAGGTAAGAAACTACAGACAGGACCAATCACTCAGAATCTAAGAAAAATATACCCTTTCTGATGATGAATAAGTCTAAAATTTCCCAGGAACTTACAACTGAACCTACTGGCTAATAATCCAACCTGTTTAAGTAATCAGGTTTTCCCAATCTCCACATACCCACAAAACTCTAGTTCCTAGAAATTAGGTAAAAGATCCCCAACTTGAGATAGGGATAACAGGAAGTTCTTGTGGTGTTAGCATGACAATGGGGATAATTTTAGTGACCAGACACACTCTGTCAGAGAAAACAAAACAACCACAATTCTGATGCCTAAGAATGGTATTTTTAAAAATATTTTTGTTTTTGCTGGACGTGGTAGTGCACGTTTGTAATCCCAGCGCTTAGGAGGCTGAGACAGTAGGATTGCACAGGATCGAAGCCAGCCTCAGCTAATTAGTGAGGCTCTCAGCAACTTAGTAAGACCCTGTTTCCAAATAAAATATAAAATAGGCCTGGGAGTATAGCCTGGAGGTAGAAAAGCCCCTGGGTTCCACCCCCAGTACCACACACACACAATATATATATATATATATATATATATATATATATATATATATATATATATATATGTGTGTGTGTGTGTGTGTGTGTGTGTGTGTGTGTGTGTGTGTATTGGTTGTTGTTGTTTTGTTTTTGTTTTGGTGCTAAGAACTGAACCCTGGGGGCATTCTACCTCCAAACTACAGCACCAACCCTTTTTTATTTTTTATTTTGAACCAGGGTTTCACTAAGTTGTTGAGGGTGACCTTGAACCTGTGATCTTCCTGTCTCAGCTTCCCAAGTTCTGGGATTACAAGTGGATGCCATGGTGCCTGGCTTAATAAAAAGTTTTGAATGAATCAGAGAGGAGGGAGAAGGAAGGAAGCAGGTTGGAGTGGGGAAAGAGATTTTTTTTTCTTCTGCTGGGAATAAAGGATGATGGGAAACAGAAATTCTGAAGACTTTAGTATTCCAGAAAAATGTCTTCAGACTTGAGCTGGCTTGAGTAAATCACAAGGAAGAAGATTAAGATTTAAGCAGAGGTCAAGCCCTTAGCCCACCTACTCTTCCTCCAGGGGTTTCCCAACTTTATTCCAGAAGCTTACAGAAGATTCAGCCCCAATCATTCTTAGCCACACTAGCTCCATCCCCAGGTCACCTCTGTGGATGCCCTTCTTTTTGGGAAGAGCTTGATTTGACTCCAGAATTGTTTCTGTCTCCAGACAGACATGAATGAAAGCAGCAGACTATGACCTTCTCTCAGATGTGAAAGAAATTCCAGTACAGTAACTATTACCATTCAGTTCTATGTAGGATTTTACTTTTCTTTTTTTCCCAAATAATAAAAACTTTATTTACTTTTTTTTTTTTTTTGGTGATACTGGGGGTGGAACCCAGAGGTTTTCTACCTCTGGGCTATACTCCCAGACCTGTTTTATATTTTATTTGGAAACAGGGTCTCACTAAGTTGCTGGAAGCCTCACTAAGTAGCTGAGGCTGGTTTCGAACCTGTGTGATCCTCCTGTCTCAGCCTCCCAAGCACGGGGATTACAAGCGTGTGCCACCACGCCCAGCTAACTTTATTTACTTTTAAGGGTGACTGTGACAAATATACAATGAACTTCCCTCTTGACAAATGTTCCCCAGAAACAACATGGTCATATAGGAATGCAGGGACTGAACTGCACAATCACTTCTTCTGAAAAATGTAGAGGGAAACAAAACCTCTTTCTTTTAGTCTTGTGCTGGCACCTGTGAATTTAACTAATGAAAGACAGATTAACAGAAGAGGGGAACAAAGTTTCTGTGTGCAATGAAAATACTTATGGAAGGTCTTAGTGATGAATTTCTTAAAATAGTTAGAATTGGGATCTTATATATCATCCAAACAATGAATGATAAAGTATGGAGAAGAATTTAGATATAGAAAAGGGGGCTTGGACTGGTTAATTCTGAAGGTATTACTAGGAAATATATAGTAAACAAGGATTGGTTAATAAAGTTTCTTATGCAGACTAGAATCATTCTTTACTTCCTAAAAGAGGAAAGGAGAATACATTAACAATGGAAATTTATTACATTTCCCAAAGAGAAATTCATGTCCTGCTTTTAGACAGAAAGGAAGAGGGACAAAGAGCTAATAGCTTCTACCTCAAGACAACCCCTAAAGTTGTCCATTCAGGGATAGCATACTAGGATCTCCTCCACTAAAATGGTTTTGATGTTAATTGATGCAGAGAAAGTCTTTCAGTTTGGGGGGGGGAGGGAGATCAGGGAGAATGTAGACCTCTCTATGTCACAGATCTGTCTGTCTCTAGTTTGAAGGAAGAGCTCAGGAAAACACAGGTGTGTGAAGGTATGACATGCCTGGATAGTGGTTATTCCTATCTGGGTGGAGCTCAGAGAAGGGCTGGCAGAACAGGTAAAAAAAGACTGGCAGAGTTTCTGTCAGCAGGACCACCATGCATTTTTCAACCTACAATTAGGAGCTATTTAAGATATTGAAGTAAGGCCAGGTGTGGTGGCTCATGCTTGGGAGGCTGACACAGGAGGATTTCATGTTTGAGGTCAACATATAGTAATTTAGCAAGACCCTGCTTCAAAATAAAAAAAATAAGATAAGGCTGGCAATATAATTCAGTGGTAGAATGTTCCTGGGTTCAATCCCCAGTAGACAACTTTTTATTTGTGAAGGAAATATCTAGTTCCCACAACATGCCAATGTTCTGGATGCCAGGCACTGAGGGTGTGTTGATGCATGAAGCTAATGCAGTCACAACCCTCCCAGTGTTTACCATCTAATGGGATGTGGAGACAGCAGTAGGTGGCGTCAACCATCCCAGCTGAGTTTATGAAGTGCATAGGTATTTCTTCTTTCTTTTCCTTTTCTTCCTTCCTTTCTTCCTTCCTTTCTTCTTTCTTTCTTTCTTTCTTTCTTTCTTTCTTTCTTTCTTTCCTTCTTTCTCTTTTTTATTCTTTCTTTTTTTAAATCTTTTTTTAATTGGTGTCTTGTAATCACTCATCTTGATGAAGTTCAGTGTGATAGAGTCACACATGCACACAGCACCGCAGTTCCCACTCCACTGCCTCTCCCTCCCCACCTTCCCATGCTCAACACAGTGATTGGCTTTGATAAGTTTGCGCATGTACATCATGTCCATGGAAGTGCTTCCCACTTCAAGTTTTCCTACCACTCCTATCTCCTTCAGTTATGTTCTCTCCTTCACTCCACTAAGGCTTCTCCTCCTTTGTTTGGAGTCCCTCCTGTGTTCAAATTTCTCCCTAGCTTCTGCATATGAAGGAGAACATCCAAACTTTCATTTTTTGTGATTTACTAATCTCACTTAGCATAATATTCTCCGTTCCATTTATTTCCCTGAAAATGACATAATTTTGTTCTTTATAGCAGAGTAGAATTCCATTGCTTATAAATCCCATAATTTTGCAATCCATTCATCTGTTGATGGACATATTGGCTGGTTCCATAGTTTGGCAATTATGAATTGTGCAGCTATAAACATAGATATGAATGTGTTGCCATGGCAGTCTCTTTTGGATAGATACCCAGGAGTGACATAGTTAGGTCATATGGTAGGTTCATCCCCATTCTTCTGAGCATCCTCCACACTATTTTACAAAGTGGTTGCACTAATTTGCAGTCCTACCAACAATGTATCAGAGTTTCTACTTCTCTACATTCTCACCAGCATTTGTTGTTGTTGTTTGTGTTTTTAATGATTGCCATTTTAATTGGAGTTAGATGAAATCTAAGGGTAGTTTTGATTTTCATCTCTCTGATTGCTAATGATGTTGAACATTATTTCATATATTTATTGGCCATTTGTATTTTTGTGAATTGTCTATTTAGTTCACTTTATAGAGTGTATTTTTTAACATGGAGAATCTACTGTGTATGCAAGATAGCCACTTGGAAAGGTTCAAGGAGCCTGGAGTCAGTCTAGTCAGGTGTGGTGGTCCATGCTTGTAATCCCAGCACTTGGGAGGCTGAGACAGGAGGATCCAAGTTCAGTGAAAGTATAGCTCAGAGGTAGAATGACCCAGGGATCCATCCCCAGTACTGAAAAAAAAAAGAGCTTCTAAGACTCATTTGATCTGAAGAAGATCTGGTTTCCTGATTATTATTTGTGTGCTTCTATTCAGAAGAGAACATTTCTCTTGGAGAATTTCTTGTCTGAGAGGAAAGTTAGTCAAGTAATGGTGCTACTGAGTGTTAAGTCTTGGCTTGTGCT
This sequence comes from Muscardinus avellanarius, assembly GCF_963383645.1. Lineage (NCBI taxonomy): Eukaryota > Metazoa > Chordata > Mammalia > Rodentia > Gliridae > Muscardinus > Muscardinus avellanarius. The sequence continues at coordinate 125,667,631 of NC_137788.1, forward strand.
GCAAGGGTCTTTAACTTCAACCACTAGGTAAAGAGCAAAAGGATTGCAGTACAGACCCTAGGCCTGCATTTTAGTTCTATGACTCATCAGCTGTAATTCCTTGCATTTCCCAAAGGCTCACATATTAAAGGCCTGTCCTCAGTGCAGGGGGTAGAAACTTTAGAAGGTGGTGCCTAGTGGGAGGTTCTTAGGTCATTCAGGGTGTGCCTTCATACAGGCATAGCAGGACCCCAGTCTCTTCCTTCTCTTTTACTTCCTGACTGATGAGGTGTGTGGTTTGTTCTGCTCTTCATTCCTTCCATGATGTGTTGCTTTGACACAGGCTCAAAGTAGCAAGACACTTGGTCATGGATTGAAACCTTAAGAACTGTGAGTAAAAATCCTTTTTTACTTTGTAATTATCTCAGGTATTTTATTATAATGATAGAAAGCTGACTAATATACTCTCTCATTTCAACAGAGAAGTTGGTTATTATTTCCTGATGATGCAAAGTCAGGACAGAGCTGACAGAACTCTCAATGGATCTCCCTCTTCTGTGAAGAAATCTTGACCATCAAGCCACTAGTGGTCTTCTCTGCATTCCTACTGGAGGTCAAAATTTCATCCATGGAAGCCATTTAGGCTTCATTAATATTCTTTTACTGACATTCACATATTTTATTATACCTTCTCTAACTCAGCAAACCCTCCTCTTTCCATTCTGCTCCCAAAGTGTTTTTTCAGACCTTAGCAAAAATAACAGATTTATTGCTTCAATTCCCACAATGCACATGTATTTATTCTGTCCTGCCTTAAAGCAAATTTATAGATTTTCTTTTTGGGGAGGAGAGGGAACTGAGGGTTTAACCCAGGGACATTCTACCTCTGAGCTACACCCCCACTCTTCTTTTTTTTTTTTTTTTTTTTTTTGGTGGTACTGGGGATGGAACCCTTCTACCTCTGGGCTACACTCCTAGACCTATTTTATATTTTATTTGGAAACAGGGTCTCTTAAGCCAGCGAGGCTGGCTTTGAACCTGCGTGATCCTCCTGTTTCCACCTCCCAAATACGGGGATTACAAGCGTGTGCTACCACGCCCAGCTCCCCCAGCCTTATTTTTTATTATTTTGAAATAGGATCTTACTAAGTTGCAGAGGGCCTCACTAAGTAGCTGAGACTGGCTGCGAACCTATGACCCTCCTGTCCCAGCCTCCCAAGAACTAGAATTACAATCATGTGCCACCACACTTGATTATAGATTTTCTATAATCATTTTTGCAAGTGCCAGAGATCTGATATCCAACTTCAGGATGACTTTTAACATATGGACTACCACTCAAAGCCAGGGATCCAGAAATTGTAGTGTTTTAGTGCCTTCCAGATACTCTAAATGACCTGCTAATTACAAAATGTAGGCATCAAACACAAATCTAACAGATTAAAAGTAACCTTGATCTAATCTCTGTTTTTTCTAGTTACTGAGACTCTGAATACCACATACATCATACCTGTGTTTTGGTCTGAGGCATCACATACTTTAATATATTCCCCAAAGTCTGTAATTCTCTGCCAAGTAGTGTTTCTTCTGCTGCTGAAATTAATAAGCCAATTCACTTTCCTCACTGGAGAATGTTTCACATGCAGCTGAGCTGGCCCTGTCCTTTCCAGAGGACACATTGTGGTGCCACAATGGGAATGTTTCCGGAACTTGACCATAGCACTCTGCCCACAAAGAGAAAACTCAGGCTTCCAGAGGACCCCTACAGAGCTGTCTGATTTGATTTGATTCACCCTCTGTCCCAGGAGAGTGACTTTTAGGTTTTATTACCCTTCCTAAATTCTAGAAAGCTCTAACATTTGGTAAGCAAACTAACTTTAGTCATATGTGAAACACAAGCTCATCATTAAATTGATATTTACTGAATTCAAGATGGTAGAATAGGGGAAGACAGTGGGTTTCAGGTGCTCTGAGACTCGGAAATCAACCAGCAGGAAGATTGCTTCTTGGCAAGGGAAGAAAAACAGCCAAAATTCAATAGAAAAATGATAGTCAAAACGTGGTAGAATTGGAGGCAGAAGAGAGAGCAGAGGATGAAAGGAGCTCCCTGGGTGACACCTGGTGAGTGGAGATTGGCGGCAGTACCATCTTGCTGGGGCTGGCAGCTGCTGGACTGGGGCTATCTGAGACCAATTCCAGCAAAGAAGCAGCAGCAGAACATTGTAGAGCCAGCAGCTACAGACCATCATCAAAAGTAGCCGCACATTTCTCTCTACAATCAACAAACACCCAGCTACCTAGATCCTGGAGCTGCAGCTAAACCCATCTCTGTCTGCAGGGACTAGAGCAGTGCTCATCAAGACTGAGCTTGGGTTAATAAGCTCTCACAGTGGGCCACAGCACTTCATGGCCACAGGGACTTGCCTGGCAATGAACAGACTCTCAAGATAGGTGAGTTTACAAATCACCCCTGCAGAGGTGGGGATGGGGGCTACAGTCCAACACAGCAGAAACTTGAATTATCAGACAGCTCCTCCTAGGACATTTGGGCAGGAGACACCTAAAGTCCACAGTTTATTATGCAGGGTTACCAGTGATAACTATAGGACTGTCAGCTATGGTGTCTGTGGGGTGAAATAACTCAGCCTACTGAGTTGAAGGCTCTGAAAGCTATAAATTCATGCCTGGCTGTTTTGTGCACTACAAACCCCAACACTAGAGGCCAATAAGGGCTCACATGATTGCAGCTGCCCAGAGCAGTAGTGCTGTTCCTGGCACTAAATAATAGAGCCATCCAAGTCCCAGACTCCAAACAGTACAAACTCTCCCTGCCAGAGCTTACGCCCTAAAAGCAGGGAGGCCAGGGGCCAGCAGGAGTTCACGTGATCAATTATAGCTACAGGCTAAAAACTCAACAATTTCTCCTCCAGCAGAGTATGTGCCTGGCATGCATGCACACCAGTGGCTGACAGTGGTCTTTGTGATCATAAACAGTAAATCAGCAGTGATGTTTCTGGGCCATCAAAACTCAGCAAGCTGGGCCACAAGCTCAGAACATAGCAATCACTGGCCCAGCTGAGTTTAGGCCCACTGGCCACAGAGACTGGAGGTCAGTGTACTGCAGTTTTATGGGCTGACAATCAGCAGAGAAGTGGTGGTCTCTGTGGGGCATGAAAGTCCAACCAGCAGGCAGCAGGCTCTGGACAGAACAACATAGCCTCTGGCCCTATGGAGTTTGGGCCTGTAAAGAATGGCAGCCTGGAGCCAGTCAGAGACTCCTGTTTACTTGCACTAAGAACTACATCTTATTAGAGAAGTTCTAGAGGACAAAATCAAAAGTTTTATCATATGAGACAGATTTGTAGAGGCAAATATATACCCCAGGCCTTATTATAAAGCAATAACAAATAGACACAGGACTCACACAGAAAGATGAAGAAGATGCCAAGACAACAGAAATACAAACCTGATAACTCTGAAAACATGAAAATAAAGAACAACAAGGAAACAATAAACTCCCACAACTCAACTACAAGGGAGATCAACAATACAGACCTACAGGAATTGCCAGAAGGAGAATTCCAAATTTTAATCTTCAATAAGATCAGAGGCCTTAAAGAAAATGTACAAGAAATTAAATGTACAGGAAATTAAAGAGATAAATTTTCAATAGAGAAATTGAGGCCCTAAATATAAACAAAAAAGAGGCTTTGAGTGAAGTGAAGGAGTCAGTGAATTAAAGACTGCAATAGAAACCACTTCTGGAAGGCTAGACCATAGGAGAAATAGAGTATCACTCTTGGAAGAGTATCTTGTCTTAGAAGACAGTTTATTCAAAACTGAAAACATAGTCAAAAATATAGAGAAGACAATATAACATGACCTGAACATCCAACAATTATGAAATAATAGAAAATGACCTAACTTATGGATAATAAGCATTGAAGAAGATCTAGAAGCAAAAATCAAGGGCATTAGAAACTTCTTCAGACCAGGTTTGGTGGCATACACTTATAATCTCAGTACTTGAGAGGCTGAGACAGGAGGATTGTAGGTTTGCAACCAGCCTAAGCAATTTAGTGAGACCCTCAGCAATTTAATAAGACCTTGTTTCAAAATAAAATAATGAAGTAGTACTGGGGGTGTAGCTCAGAGGTAGAAAGCCCCTTGGTTCAATCCCTAGTACCACAAAAAGAAGAAGGAGGAGGAGGAGGAATAAGAGGAGAAGGAGGAAGAAGAGAAGGAAGAGGAGGAGAAACCTCTTCAGAAAAATAATATCAGAGAATTTCCCCCAAGTAGAAAATTATTTGGACATTTACATACAAGACACATTCAGAACACCAGCGAGACATGATCAAAGATAGACTTTCTCATACCATGTGATAATCAAAATGAGTAACATAGAGTCCAAAGGAAAAAGTCTTAAAAGCAGGGGCAAAGCAATAAGAAATAGACCTCACTCAAAAATAGACCTCAAAATGGCAGGAAATAACAATCATATCTAAATGATAACACTAAATGGCAATGATCTTAACTTCCCAATGAAAAGGCATAAACTAGTAATGTGAATTAAAGACCATAATTCAACTACATGCTGCTTGCAAGAAACTTACCTTACAGCCAAAGATACCTGTACATTAAAGTTGAGAGGATGGAAAAAGATATAAAATGCAAATGGAGACCAAAAACAAGTAGAGGTAACAATGGTTATAGCTGACAAAACAAAGTTTAAGGTAAAACAAATTAGAAGACTCAAAGAGGGACACTTCTTATTACTAAAAGAAAAACCCCAAAAGAAGATATAATGATAGTAAACACTTAAGCCCCAAATGTGGGTGCACCTACTTTTATAAAACAAACTCTTTGGGACATAGTCCTCAAATAGACCCAAATACAATAATATGTGGCAACTTTAACACACCATTCATACCATTAGACTGAGCTTCTGGGCCAAAAATAAAAAAGACTCTTCAAACCTAAACAACACTATAAACCAAATGAACCTAATAGACATATACAGAATATTTCAACAGCTGAACACACATTCTTCTCATCTGCCTGAGGAAACTTCTTTAAAATAGACCACATTATAAGCCACAAAGCAAGTAACCAACAAATTTAGAATGTAATATAATTCCTTACATCTTCTCATAGCACAATGAAATGAAAGTAGACATCAACAAACAACAGGAAGATCAAAATATTTGCATAAATAGACTGAATAAATATTCTTGAATGGATTGGATTAGAAAAGAAAAAAAGGAAAATATAAAAATTTCCTAGAATTAAATGAAAATAGAGACACACAAAATCTATGGAACACTTTGAAGGCTGTTTAAGAGGAAAATTTATAGCACTGACTGTCCATATAAGAAAAACAGAAAGTCACCAAATAACCTAATAAAAAAAATAAACAATATAATCCACAATTTCTGGTTTCAAATTACACTACAGAGTTACAGTATAAAAACAGCATGGTATTGGCACAAAAACAGACATACAGACCAGTGGAACAGAATAGAAGATACAGAAAGAAATCCACAAGCTTATAGCCGATTGATCTTCAACATAGTTGCCAGACACATACATTGGAGAAAAGACAGTCTCTTCAAAAAATGGTGCTGGAAAAGCTGATTATTCAGTTGTTGAAAAATGGAAGTAAAACCTTACTTCTTAATCTGCATAGGAGTCAACTCAAGATGTTTCACAGACCTAGAAAATAGACCAGAGACTGTGAAGCTACTAGGGAGGGTATAGGCCCAACACTCCAACATAAAGACACAGGTAGAAACTTCCTCAACAAATTCCCCAAAGCCCAGGAAATCAAAATAAGAATTAAAGAATGTAAGACTTTACCCCTCCCCCCATAGAAATAACTGACAAGAAATGGGTATTTGAACTAAATAGACACTTCACAAAAGAAGAGATACAAATGTTCAATAAATATGTGAAAAAATGTTCAACATCATTAGTAATTAGGAAGATGCAAATAAAAAGTACACTGAGATTCCATTTAACCCAAATCAGAATGGCAATTATGAAGAAATCAGGAAACAATAAACATAGGCAAGGATGTAGGGAAATAGAAAATCTTATACATTGTTGATGGGATTGTAAATTAGTTAATCTACTATGGAGATCAGTGTGGAGACTCCTCGGAAAACTGCAAATGGATCCATCATCTGATTCAGCTATATCACTCCTGGGTATCTTTCCAAAGGGCTCAAATCAGAGAACAACAGTAATATGCATATTCATATTCATAGCAGCACAATTCATAATAGCCAAATTATGAAGCCAACCTAGGTGTCCATCAACAGATGAATGGATTGCAAAATTATGGGATATTCACAAAATGGAATTCTACTCAGCAATCAAGAATGAAATTATGTCATTTTCAGGAAAATGGAAAGACCTGGAGGACATTATGGTAAATGAGATGAGCCAGTCACAGTGAGTGAAGGGTTCTATGTTTTCTCTAATATGGGAAACCTAGGGAGTAATTGGGATACAAGAAGTACTCCAGATAATCGAAGAAAAACCAAAATAGCAGAAAAAGAAACCAAATAGTGGAGCCAGAGAGGCAGCCTAGGGGAAGGGAAGGGGGAAGAGTGAGGATCATTGAAGGCATTACTACCATCAGCTTTGTGTATATATGTGAAAATATTAATCTCAGTACTCTGTATTGGAAAGGGAGCAATAGAAAGAAAGGTGGAAGGGGACACCAAGTGCTGAGTGCACATATGCCACTGTGAACATGAATTACACTATGATGTGAGATTATAACTCATCAATAAAAGCATATAAAAATTAATATTTTTTGAATGCTTACTGTCTATCAGGTTCTATGCTTGACAGAGAATAAAAAAGAAATTTAAAAAACAGACTCAGAATTCAATGGTAACCACTATTAATTCCAAAAATTTTTAATGATAGTGACCTTTATTTGATGAGAGTTTGTTATATATAACCAATATCATCAGTTATAAAAGGTGACTAATTCATAAAAAAATATTAAATAAATAAAACAGAGCCAGGAATGGTGGAAAAATGCCTGTAATCAATCCTATTACTTGGGAGGCTAAAATAGGAGGGTCACAGACTTGAGGCCAAGCTAAAAAACTTAGCAAGAGCCTGTTTCAAAATTTTAAAAATAATAATAAATTAGGGCTGGGGGTATAGCTCAAAGGTAGAATGCCTCTGGGTTCAATCCCCTGCACCAAACAACAAACAAACAAAAATAAAAATAAGATATAGTCTTACACTCCCATGCAGCCCCATGAGGACAAGGAATTTTGTCTGTCTCACACAGACTATGTCCAGTACCTTGACCAGAACCTGAAATATTATATGTACTCATCAAGTATTTTTTAAGGAATTAATGAAACCCTTAACCCATTGGGAGGAAGTTAATTATATTGTACAAACTTTAATCAAGCAAATGTTTGAGAAATACTACCACTTTCTTCTAACAAACCTAGGGGTATGCATGCCTTACGGCCACTGAAAGATGTTTTAGAGGAATTTGTAATTACAGGAATCGATGTCAGCGATACTTAGTCACAGGAACAGGTTAGGAAGCAGTATGCCTAGTGCAAGCTCATCCTCTTTTAGCCAAAATTCACATAGTATCTCTTTTTGGCAAATGGGTTTGGGGACAGTTTTATTTTGCCTTTTCTTTCATTCTTTCTCTTTTATTTCTTCTTTTTTCTTTTTCTTTTTTTTTTTTACTACAATGACCATATGTTATTTTCCTAGTCACATTTTCCAACATCATTCTAAAAGAAAGATTATTTTCAGTTTTCATTTCAAGTCTATTTAAGCCCCTCTATTTAGCTATAAAAATAGCAGAAACTCTGTCTTTGAAGAGAAGATAGGACAACTTCGTGAGGCTGGTATTTTACACCATGTCTGAGAAAAGAGATGGCTACAGCTCTCATGAATCAATTCCAGTGTCAGAGCCCATTGTGAGATTTTAACTCTGCGAAGGCCACCTCGCCAGGTAGGAAAGATGATGGACCCACAATTAAAAGGATCATTCTTGTATCCCAGGAGAATTAAGCCACTAAAATTCATTTTATTTTAATTATTTATATTTCAATAGATTCTAAAACTAGAATTGTACCAAACAAAATCAGGAATAGGTAACACTTTCTTTTAATGATATATTTTTTTCCTCTGTGTCTTTCTCACCTAGGAAAAAGGTTTAACTAGGATTTCAAAGCCTGACCTGGCTGTCTTTTTTGGGAGTTTGGCAGCTGTAGAATTTGGGTGTCTGTGTGCCAGCAATGTGTTAGGATAATCACCCACTGAAGGATTTTAGCACATTATGTTTCCCCAGAAGCCTTTGTCTAAAAAGGTAATTTATGACCTGGTTCAGGAATCTAGTCTTTACAAAACAGTAAATTCACACTTGCACTGGACTTCAAAGCTGCCATTAGGAGCCTCAGTAGCAGAAGGCATCCTGCAGCTGAGAGCCAGATCAACAGATAAGTGAGTTTTTAATGATTTCTTTCAGGCAGGCTGAGAAGGAGACAGGGCTGATGGCCACTGCAGCATTTGGCCATTCTGGTTGCAAACATTCTGCCCTAAAAGTGAGTCATTTTGACAGCGTAGAACCATTTTATTTGCTCTTTTCAGAAATAGGGACCTGGAGAATTGGGGAAGGATAAAGAAACAATCAAGAGGTTCCCAAGGGAAGGTCAGCCACTCCAGTTTCTGGCAGAGTCTGCTGGGATGCCAGTGGAAGGCCACTCCCCAACCCAACTGGCCCAAATCCAAAGGTTCCTCTCTTGAAAGAAGGAGGTAAGAATAGGATGAGTGTCTCAGTGTCTCCAGCTGGCTCAACAGATTCTTGGGGCCAAGGGCATCTTTCCACACACAAATCTTGTATAAACCTAGATTAGATATTCCAGAGTAGTCTGTTTATGGCTTGCATATTAATTACCAGGAATGATCACACACACACACACACACACACACACACACACACACCCTCCAAACCTGTTGTGTCAATTACCAGGCCTAAAGATTATAATTTTTTCTTCTTTCTTCATTTCTTGGTGCTGGGAATCAATCCCAGGGCCATGTGCATGATAGGCAAGTGCTCAACCACTGAGCTATACCTCCCAGTCGCTAGGAATTAGAATCTTTAACCAAGAGTTCAAATCATTCTTATGAACACCAAGTTTTAGAAACTCTGCTTAGGATAAAAATAGAAAGGCAAAGAATAAGATTTTTCAGTCTCAAGACTTTGTGATGAGTAAGGCTCAGGATCAAATCTAGGAGCCACCTTTTAGAAGCCATGTGCACTTGGACAAGTGTCTTAACTATTCAAATCCTTGGCTGAGTGGTAAATGAAAAGGAAGACATGCCTCCTAGTTTTGTAGTGAGGAGTAACTTCCACCTCTGAAGATGTGGCCTGCTGGCCCTTCTGGATTATTTAGGATTCTCTTCTTCCTGTCTGGGTCTCTACCTTTTGTTTCCATGCTGCCAATTGGTAGAAACAGAAGAAAGCAAAGAAGAAGTGATAAAGTTCATCTTTCCTGATGGCTCCGTGTTCCAGCCCCCATGAAAACATCTGTCTTCCATGTGAGACACAGCATGTCTACAGTAGCTACACTGTTGCCATTTTCTTCTGTTTTTAGGCAGCAGAAACCATTTTCTAAGTAAAATCTTTCTTAACCCATCATATATTAATCAGACATCTTTCTAAATACAGATGCTCCGTGTGAAGCCCAAGCAGGCTCTACCTTTGAGTTTCCTTGCGCCCCTCCACCCGACCCCTGGGAACCCCCAAAGCCCTCAAGGCCCCTCTTTTGGGCATCATCCTCAGCAGAATGGAGGGAAAGAGCGTTGTGTCTGGGGTGGAGATGAAATGCAAAGTGGAGAGTGAGAACTCACTGGTTTCATGGTGGCAGAGAATAGGTGGCATGAGAGGAGAGCCAGTTTTCAGGGAGATAGCGGTGAGTCTGGTTTCTGATACATTTAGTTTGGAATTCCGTAGATGGCTAGTAAGTGAGGTTGCCTCCCCAGATACTGGAAATCCACACCCAAGAGCTGAGGTCTAGCAGTGTGCCATCTGCTCCAGTCTGAGATTCCTAAACAGCTGCCATGTGGAATTAGCTGAGAGCTTTAAACATAAAAGGTGCCTGCTTCTTTCCTCTGGATTTTAATGTGATGAATCAGGGCTGCAGCCTGGCATTCGGATATTTTCATCTCTCCCGAGTGATCCCACTGTTCAGCTAGATGTGGGACCCACTGCTCTTCACGTGGAATAAAAGACTGGTCCTTCTTATAGGCACGACCATGCAGATAAGAGGAAGCTGTACTCAGTATCTAAATCTTGAAATATAAACTCATAGTGATTTAACTGTTAATTTTCATTGCTAGTAATTGGTATTCATTTCCTACGGTTGCTGTATCAAATTACCACTAACTTACGGGCCTAAAGCACGGAAGTATTTTCTCTCACACTTGTGGAGGACAGAAGTCTGAAATCAGTGTCACTGGGTTGAAATTAGGGTGTTGTCAAGGCTGTTCTTCCAAAGGCTTTGCAGAAAAGTCCCTTGGCTTTCCCAGCTGGGTTCTGGGAGCTTTGGCTTCCTGACCGTGGCATCTCTTTAGTTTCTGTATACTCTTTCTTTGTGTGTACATCTCCCTCTGCCTCCCTCTGACAAAGACACATATGACTGCACCTAGGGCCCACTTGGATAGTTGAAAATAATCTTTGATCTATGCATACCTGCGATGTCTTTTCTTGCCATATAAAGTAACATTCACAGAACCCAGGGATTTGGACCTGACACCTCCGGGAGACTCTTATTCAATCTACCACTGTCATCCTTCAAGGTTTATGCTCACTCCACATGTAAAATAAATTCACCTCCAAAATAAATCAATATCCTTGAAAGTCTCAACTGATTACAGCATAAACTCATATCCAAAATCCCATCTAAACATTATGAGTTCAAAATTCCCGAACTCATCATCTAAATTATGTTCATTTCTAAGTATCACTCATCCTGGGGCAAAATTTCTCTCCATTACAGAAGAGGAATTATGCTTTTATTATGTAGTGGTGTAACTGGCTCAGGTTAATAGACCTTCCATTCTGAAAGAAGAAAATGGACAGAAGACAGAAGAATGCTATCACTGTTTCCAAGCAATTAAAAAATTCAGCAGAAAACTACACTAGTTGTTAAGAACTAGAAATAATACCTCTGTGCTGAACACTCCCCTTTGGGCTCATGGCTTTATCTTTTGGGCCTGAGACCCCACCCTAAGGTCATTCTTCCTTTTTCTTGAAAGGAAGCACACATTTTCAGCTGAGTGGTTAGATCAGCATGTTTACTGCTTGTGATGGTTAATTTTGGTTGTCAACTTGACTGGATCAAGTGATGCCTAGAAAACTGGTAAACAACATATTTGGGTGTGTCTGAGAGAGTGTTTCCAGAGGTAATTGGTATGAGAGCCGGGGAACTGAGGGGAGAGACTTCCCTGAATGTGGATGACACCATGCAATAGGCTAGGGGCCCAATGAAACAAAGAGTGAAAGAAGGGGTAAGTTCCTCCATACATTAAACTGGGCTCTTCCAGAGTGGGTGTGGTTTTGTGCTCCCATCACCCGTGGATATCAGGCTCTAATTCTGCAGCTGTTGAATGTGGACTCACATCAATGACTCTCCAGGGATCTCTGGGGCTGCATCATTGGTCCCTCTTATTCTGAGCCTCCAGGGATGATAAACTACTGGTTTACCTGTTTCTACCACCTGCACATGGTCATGATGGGACTATGCAGCCTCTGATCATGTAAGCCATTTTAATAAATTTCTTCTTATAATTATGTATAATATATTTTCTTTCCCACTTGGGAACACTGACTTATAAAATACCTAGAATTCTGAGAATTCAAAAGGCCTCCTTCATTTCATCCCATCATTTTCAATCCAGTGTTTCTGCTGATATAACAGACTCAGCATCCTTGTAGATCTTGAAGACATATCATGAGGATTCATGCTATAGAGAATCCCCTTGAGCTGGGTGTGATGGCCCATGCTTGTAATCTCAGCTTTTGGGAGGCTGAGACAGGAGGACTGAGGTTGGCAAACAGCTTAGTGAGGCCCTTTGCAACTCAGTGAGACCCTGTTTCAAAATAAAGAATAAAAAATAGGGATGGGGGTGTAGCTTAGAGGTAGAATGCCCCTGGGTTCCTTCTCCAGTATTAAAAAAAAAGAAAGAGAGAGAGAGAGAGAGAGAGAGAGAGAGAGAGAGAGAGAGAGAGAGAGAGAGAGAGAGAATTCCCTATAGATCTTTCTTGGGTCCATGAGTCACACATTCTCTTTAAAGAGCCCTTATGTGAATAAATATTTTGATATTTGATCACTCCAAAGTATGAACAAAAGGTTTTCTAGACACATCCTTGGTTTTCTTCTCAGTGAATGTTTTCCTGACAGTGGATCTCCTAATTTTAGCAACTTTGTGAAAACTGGACAGGCTGAGAATTTCCTAAATTATCAGCTGCTAGTTACTTTTTTTTTTGTCCTAGAGGTTAAATCCAGAAGTATTCTACCTTCCAGCCCTACCCCCAGCCTTTTAAAATTGTATTTATTTTGAAACAGGGTTGTATTAAGTTGCTGAGGGTCTCACTAAGTTGCCAAAGCTGGCCTTGAACCCACAGTCCTCCTATCTTAGCTTCCCAAGTACTGGGATTAAGGGGTGCACCACTATGCCTGGCTTGCTAGTTACTTTTTGCTTAATACTTATTCTCTCATTGTATTTTTTCTCTTTTATTATACTGTATACAGCAAGAAGAAACCAGGGCGCACCTCCAACACTTTTATTGGACATTGCATCTGCTAAAGGTATTAAGACATGGATATCTTTTTGGGGAGCTGGCATTACTCAGCTTTATGTACCATAAAATATAATTATTATTCTGTATGTGTAAGTCAAACTGTGGTTGTGGTTGTTATTGGAAACATCATTCATTTATGCAGCAAAAGGCAGATTCAGTTACTGTGAATGATTCCAGGTAACGATGACCAGGGTTGTTATGTTATTTAGCCATAACCACACAGCAAGTTTATCATGTGTGGTATTGACTTACATTATAAACTCCCCACTAGAGAACACGAAATTACTTCATATTGTAAAAACCACTAAAATCCTTGACTCACATATGTACAATATAGCAAAACAACTGAAGGAAAGTCACAGTTTAGGATAGATAGGTGAAAAATGCAAATGGTTACATGGCCCAAAGATTAATTTGCTTATGTCCAAATGTCTGTGTGGGGCACTCCTGTGATCCAGGGATTAAAAAAGGAGGCACAATCTCTGCTGCTGCACACCTGAGAGCCAAATACACACTGCTCACCACACAACTGAGTCTGTCTTCTTAAAGAAATGTCTTCTTTTACATCAAGGCCAAAAATAACATCTACGTTCTCCATTGTAGCCTTGAGTTAGAAGAGTGAAAGACAGATCCAGGAAGAACAGCTTGTATCTCTGTACCAAACTTGCAGGGAGAACTGTCTTTAACTCTTCCAGGAAGAACTGTCTTTAACTCTTCAAAGTTGGGCTCTTTAGTCCCATTCTGCCAATGGGACAAGAGATGCAGAAGGACTTGTGTTGCCTGCTCAGGGTTACACAGGCCGTCACTGGGGGACACAGAATTTGTTTCCCAGTAGTACAACTCTATGTGCTCATTAGATGCTTATACAAACTCTCAAAATGGCAATAACTTCCATCTTACAAAAGAGGAAACTGAGGTTCAGAGGGTAGACTAATAACAGAAGGCCCCACAACTACTAGGATCTGGGATCTGATCTCTAGTCTCCCAGGCTCCAAGGCTCCCTCTCACTTTCCAGTGTAACATAATGCCTCTGAAGGGCAAAGCTCCTGGGAGCTGATATTGCTGACCTTTCCAGTTCTCTAGAAGGCAGCTTGTATCTCTGTACCAAACTTGCAGGGCTTGGAGAGAAGGAGCTGGTTTATGCTGTCCTTTGGGCAGAAATAGGCTTGCTATCCCCTTCCTAGGGAAGTATGGGATAGTCCACAAAAAATGTCAGACATACAAAAGCAGCATTAGTGTAACTTGGGAGTCCTTGAACAAATGACCCAAACTTACTGGCATTTACAATCATCTAACTGGACTTTAGATATATCTTTGGTGCAAGAAGTAGTCTCCTGGGGGAGGGGAAGCTGGCTGGATGCAAATCAAATGGTGGAGAGGTCAGCTCTATAGGCTCTGGAATCCATGACTTTGGCTACAGTTCCCAGCTTGTCCTTTATCCTTTGGTGACCTGGGATACAATATTCAGCCTCCTATATAGAATAGAGGTGATTCTAGTACCAGCTGCATTGGGTTTTATAAAATTTAAATGAGAAAATGAGATACTATATGCAAAGTGTTTATCTGGTGCTGGGCTCATAGTGAGCAAACCAATACATTGGCCATGATGATCAATATTGGCAAACCTGACTTCCGGGAAGATGGTGACTGAGAAAAGTGGGGCTTAAGAGCCCCACTAACAACCAATCTCTATTACCACAAAATCAGCGCCTTTCATAGCCAGAAAACACCATCACCAGAGAAACAAAAAAATGTAATTACAAGGGACAGAGAAAAAGAGGGCTGGAAAAACGGGACACCAGAAAGAAACCAGACTGCAGTGCTGCAGCCAGAGCCGTGGCGCGGAACGGCAGGCACCATCTTTCCTTGCAGCGTCAGCCCCAGAGAGGAGGGGGACTCAGAACGGAGCTCAGAGACACAGAGAAGATACGCCGGCCTCACGCCCGAGGATGCGGCAGCAGCACCTTACTGCCAGTGGCAGCAGCGAGTTCACCAGACGGCTACGGCTACAGACCAATGCACTCAACAGCCCACCAGGCTCCAGAGAGAAGCGGATGACAGCGAGCCGAGGTGAGCCGCTGCGGAACAGCCAGGCGGGATTCGGCAGATTTTTCCACGCAGGGAGCATCTTAAGCTCCCAGTGGCTGGGTTTAGCACACCCTGCAGGGACTCAGAGTGGAGCTCAAAACCAGAGAAGAAATACGCCAGCCTCACGGCCGAGGGCGTGGCAGCGGCGCCATATTGTCACTGGCAGCAGCAGCAGTGAATTCACCGAGTCCACGACAGCTCCATCACTGCACTCAACAACAGTGAGTCAAATTGCGGCCCCTAGAGGAGAAATCCCAGTACTGCACTCCCAGGGACTTGACCCAGTGGGGGTGGCGGTGGCAGAGATATCACACCATAGGAGAACGCCCAACCTGACACCCCCCATAGTCTAAAGCAGCCTCTATCGACTCCCTGGGTCGGAGACTCTGTGATGCAACCTAGTAAAGGAGTAGTGGGGTCTGAGATACCACAGACTCGAGATCCAGAGCACCTTAAGTGAAGTCGTAGTGACTCAAGGGAAGAACCCAGAGAAGGCACAAACTTCCGAAATCATGGGAAAGAGGAATAACACTGGAGCAATGAATGTCCACAACCCCACAACATCAGAACCTGATAAAACAGAAATTCAGAGATTTCTAGAAGATCAAATCAGGAAAATAACGGTAGAAATAATAGAGGTGTTTCAAAAAGAATTCAGAGAGAGCCAAAAAGAGATAAAGGATGCAATTAATGAAGTAAAGGCCTCAATTCAAAGTACAAACAACTGATTAGACCACATGGAGAATAGAATCTCGCTCCTAGAAGATGATCACTCCAAAAATGAATGCATAGTTTCTAATCTAGAAAAAAATACCCGAAAGCAGGAATCTGACATTGAAGAAATATGGGCCCATTTTAAGAGAGCTAACCTAAGAATAATTGGAATAGAGGAGGGAAAAGAAGATGAAAGCAAAGGGATCAACAATATCTTCAAGGAAGTAATAGCAGAAAAATTTCCAAACAGAGCAAGAGGTTGATACACAGGTCCAGGAAACTTATAGAACTCCCTTTAGACAGGATTGGAGAAGAGGATCCCCACGCCACATAATTGTCAAAATGACCAATGTGGAAGCCAAGCAGAGATTCTTAAAGGCAACAAAAACAAAGGGCCAAGTGACATTCAGAGGCAAACCAATTAGAATCACTCCAGACTTCCCAAACCAAGTCATGAGAGCCAGAAGGGCTTGGAGTAACATATTCCAAACTCTGAAAGAAAACAACTTCCAGCCAAAAATTTCCTACCCAGCAAAACTTTCTATCAAATTAGATGGAGAAATAAGAAGCGTCCATGACAAACAGAAACTGAAGGAGTTTATGTCTTCAAAACCAGCGCTAGAGAAAATACTCAAAGAGATTAACTACAAAGAAGAAATAGATAACACACACCAGAACCAGAGAAACAAGATTCTCCATCGAACAGACAACTAAGATTGGTTATCTGTGGAGATTCATTATTTATGTTAGTCTTTTACCTATCTCTAAATTGTATTGTTTGCTTTTATTGTTGTTAATTTTTAGGATTTCTAGTTGGAATATTAATATACCTTCAGATATAGCATTTGGAAATATTTTATCCTATTATATCAGTAACTTTTAACTCTTTACATTGTCTTGGATATACAATTTTTATTTTTTTATTTTTTAGGGAGTTTGTATACTCTTCTGTTGCCTGTGCCATTGAAATCATATTCAAGAAATCACTGCCAATTTCAATGTTGTGAGGTTTTATGACCCAGATTTTCTTCTAAAAGTTTATAGTCTTAAGATTTATATTTAGGTCTTTTATCTATTTTGAGTTAATATTTGTATATGGGATTAGGTAAGGGTCCAATTTTATTCTTTTTCATGTAACTATTATTTTTCAACAATATTTAGTTAAAAGATTATTATCTCCTCCACCAAATGTCTGTGGAAACCTTGTCAAAAATAACTTGACAATATATGGAAGAATTTAGCTCTAGGCTTGTTTTTAACTCCAATGGTTTATATATCTGCCTTTAGAACAGTACTACACTGTTTCAATTATTGTAGCTTTATATGGTTTGAAATCAGAAAATATACATCTTCTAGCTTTGTTCTTTTTTGAGATTGTTTTGGGTATCTAGAGTCCATATTCTATATTAGGATAGATTTTTTCTGAAAAATAAATATATAAATATATGATAGTTTCACCTAAAAAAAAAAAGAAAAAAATATTCTCTGGTAAGAAAGAAAGCAAAAAGAAATATTGAAATGTTATCTTTAAGTCATCAAAAGCTTGGTATCAGACAAATGAAACTGTTATGTGAGATTATCATTTTTAAGTTTGGATAAATTGCTATAATACTAGATGTCAACCACTAAGCCAAGCATGGGAAGGAGGGATGGGGAGGGAATGGGGTGGGGATCGGGTGGGGGCTGTCTGGGCAATGGGTGCATGTATGTCTACAAAAGTTTTTTTGTATCCCACTATGATGTATGAATACAGTGCACCAATAAAAAATAAATTAAAAAAATATTGGCAAACCTGTGAATGGCATATCAAGAACTGAGGCTTTATCTATTCAAATTATAAAACCAGGAGACTAGTTCTCCTCTAAGTGCTTTATAGATAGTCTTATTTAGTCTTTAAGATACCTCTCTGAGATAGGTTCTTTTATTTTTCCTATTTTATAGTGGAAATGCCGAGGCACAAATAGAGTTTATCTCACCCAAGGTCACATGGCTAATGAGCGGGGAAGCTAGGAACTGAACCAGGCAGACTGGATCTACTGTCCTCGCTATAACCTCTGAGGTGCTCCAGTTTTCACAGTAAATGGAGATATCCATGACAGAGCACTAAACCACGTATGCAAACTCTCTGGGTTTAGAGGTAATTTCTGTGACTCTATCTAGCTGATTTCTAAAGTCCATCTCAGCTTCATATGCTAAGCAAAAGGCAAAGAGAAAATCCTGACTTCCCAACTTATGCCTGGATAGGAGAAACTCAGACTTGAGTGGTTCTAGCTCCCAGTCTTGTGCCCTGCTTCCTTTGCTCGCTGGAACGTGCGTGAACCTCACTGCAGTTACCACTGGCACTGACCACCTGGTTGCTGATTAGTGAGAGCTAGTGAACAGAATTCAGGAGAGCCTGGGCTCCACAACACCCTCTCTTTGAACAGGCTGCAGCTGCCTCTGAGGTGGTTCTTTGGCCAGGATGTGGTCGAATATTCACACTTAAAAGCCCACTGAAGGGGACTTAAAAGAAACAACAACAGAAGCAGGTGGAATAGAAGTGACCTAGTCACCTTTTGCCCTCAGTGCTGCTGCAATATCTGGGAAGAACTGGGCAGACCAGCCATGCTGGACCCTAAACCTCTCTGTGATTCCCGCCTTGCTGCTCCTTTGAATAGAACTCCTGCCAGGGACTCATTCCATGGTAAAACAACCTCAATTGGAGAGGGAATTGCTGCTGGAATTCAAAGTAAGTGTGGAGGGGAAGAGTCTAATTTGAGGAACTGGAATTTCAGCAAAGGTGACTTAGTTTCTTGATTGGCAAATTGAGAGGTGCCTTTTAGTGCCCAGGGGAAGCTCGCAGCTGAGGGGCTCTCGGCTTGAAATAGGTGGAGTGGGGCTTGGAGAGTGTGGCAGACTGCACGTCTGCACGTCGTGTTGGTTTTCTCCTTTCGCAAACAAAGCAGTTCAAGATTCTGTCCTTCTAGGTGGCTTTGTTCAGTTTATATCCTGGGGTTAAACCTCCTAGGGAAATGAGATTATAAAAACAAATGGGAGGGGAGAGGGAAAGGGGGACCTATACCAGAGGGTTAAACAGTGATGCTGATTCAAAATCAGGGATATTTATTTATTTATTTATTTATTTTGCAGGTCTGGGGATGGAACCCAGGGGCATTCGACCTCCGAGCTACAGCCCCTGCCCTATTTTTTTTTTCTTTATTTTGAAACCGGGTCTCACTGAGTTGCAGAGGGCCTCACAAAGTAGCTGAGGCTGTCCGCGAACCGCAATTCTCAGGTCTCAGCCTCCCAAATGCTGGGATTACAAGCATGTGCCACCACGTCCAGCTATAAAATCAGGGATATTTAGATTTGAAAAAAATGTTATGTCATCTATTTTGATATAAGTGGTCAAATTCAAATGACAAATATTTTAGTAATCCTCTCCAAAACATTGTACATTATTCCGTCTTTTTTTTGTGGTAATGGAGATTGAACATAGGGATGTTCTACCTCTAGTCTACACCCCCAGCCTTTTTCATATTTTGTTTTGAAACAGGGTCTTGCTAAGTTGCTAAGAGTCTTGGTAAGTTGCCAAGGCTGTCCTCAACACTATGATCCTCCTGCCTCAGCCTCCCAAGTACTGGGAATACAAGTAGCTACCACATCCAGTTTTCTGTCCTCAAGAGTTTTGTTTGTTTGTTTGTTTTTTGCAGTACCTTACTGTGACTGAACTGTCCATTTGCCCCACATGGTTTCCTTGCACACACCTCAAATCCAGAATATTGAAAACTGATGTGTGTGTGTGTGTGTGTGTGTGTGTGTGTGTGTGTGTATGTGTGTGTTTTCCTAGGGATCAAAAACTAGGGCTTTGCACATGCTGGGCAAGAACTCTATCATTGAGCTGGGCATGGTGGTGCACGCCTATAATCCAAGTACTTGGGAGGCTGAGACAGGAGGATCAGAGGTGCAAGACCAGCCTTAGCAATGTAGTGAGACCCTCAGCAATTTAGTAGGACCCTGTTTCAAAATAAAAAATAGAAAGGGCTGGGCTTGTAGTTCAGAGATAGAATGCCTCCAAGTTAAAATCACAGAAAACAAAAACAAACAAAAAAATGAGCTCTACCACTGAGCTACATCTATAGGCAAAGGCTGAGGTCTTGATTTACTCTCCCAAACTCTTTCTGAAGCAGCTGTCCCTTCTCTAAGTAGCACTTTATCTTTCTAGTTGTTCAAGCCAAAATGAAACAAAACAAAATCCCTGTGGGGTGATCCTGGACGTCACACTTGGTTAGATCCATGCTTCATTGAATCCATCAACAAATCCTGTCCTCTCTCTTGAAAACATGTACTCAGAACCAGCTCTCTTCCTCACAGCCTTCTCCCTGGCTTCCTGCTTCCACCCTTGACCCCATTTCCCTGTTCTCAGCACCACAGCCAGGGCAGGGCTCTTACACCAACGCGCAGGTCTTGTCACTTGTCTGCCTACAGCCTTCCTGGGGCTTCTCACATTTCCCTCAGTGTCGAAGCCTTGCCATGGCCTGGCCTGTGCGCTTGCTCCTTCTGCCTGGCGTGTTCTCAGCCCTGGACTCCTCATGTCCACGTGGGGCCTCCTTTGCTCTCAGGCTTCCCACAGAGCTCTTCCTGGTTACGCTATTTAAATTGCAAACTTCCCTCAGTCCTATTTTCTATCCCCTATCTCCTTCGCTGGATCTTTTTTCCCTCCATAGCACTTACCACCACCTGGTAAATTTATATTGTATTTATTTATCTTGGTTGCTGTCTGTCTACCCCCACTTGATTTGTAAGATACATAAGAGCTGAAATTTTCCTGTTTTTTTAATTGATGTATCCCTCGAACCATAATGCCTGAACAGTCAGTACTAGGCTTTTAGTAGGGAAGAAGGAAGGAAGGAAGGAAGGAAGGAGGAAGGAATCCAAAATTATCAGTGGAGTAGTACATATAAGAACAATTGTTGAAAGATAGACTCAATGATTCTGGAATTATAAATTAAAGCATTGAACATTAAAAGAAATATGAGAGCCAATAAAACAAGAATGTTTGGTATGCATATTTATAAATACAGAGCATGCATATACACATGCATACACACAATGAATTTGTAAGTCTTCTACTAAAACTGAAATAAAAGTTCCTATAGAATAAGAAATAATCACTGGAAACCAATGATATGATTTCAGTATTACTAGTAGAAATATATAAGATGTCATTGAGATTGTTTTTGTTAACAGTTTGTTTCTGTGTTTTAGTTTTCTGAATAAATAACCATTAATGGGCTTTCATAGATTTATTTTTTCTTTCAGGTCCCAATCATGGTTTTCCACTTAAGTGTCAGGTTTCTTAATTTCAAATTGTTTTACAATAGCACTCACCAAGAACCAAACCCCTAAACTGTAGATACATTTATGCATTCCTTTTTATATCAGAAATAAATAAACCAAGCACGATGGCACATGCCTGTAATTCTACCCCAAAGAGGCTGAGCCAGGAGAATTCCAGATTCAAGGCCAGCTTCAGCAGCTTAGTGAAACCCTGTTTCAAAATTAAAATTAAAAAGGGTTGAGTGTGCAGCTTGGAGATAGAATCCCCTGGGTTCAATTTCTAGTACCACTAAATAAAGAACTACATACATACATACATACATACATACATAATACATACATATAAAAGACATACTAATTATCTAGTGTTGGGGCTTCTAATTCTTCCATGAGGACAGCTTCCTCCTCTCCCTCCCGCCTCTGCCTCCTCTTTTCCCCTTCTCCTCTCCACCTTCCTCCTACTCCTTTTTCTTCTGTGCTGGGGATTGAACCCAGGGCTTATGCATGTTAGGTAAGTGCTCCACCACTGAGCTACATCCTTAGCCCCATTAGTACAACCTCTAATGAGAGTGCATGCAAAGCAAAATTTTCTCTCTCCTCAATGCCATAGAGAACAGATGTCATTATTTCCTCTTAACAAATGACCACTCATATAGATCATAGTAGCTATAAAAAACAAAGTAAAGGAATAGCAAACTAAATTCAAAGAAAGCAACAGAAAGGCCGGGCATGGTGGCGCACGCTTGTAATCCCCGCACTTGGGAGGCAGAGACAGAAGGATCGCGCAGGTTCGAAGCCAGCCACGTGTGCTGGCTTAGGAGACCCTGTTTCCAAATAAAAATGTAAAAATAGGTCTGGGAGTGTAGCCCGGAGGTAGAAGGGCTTCCAGGAACACCAGTACCACCAAAAAAGAAAAAGAAAGAAAGCAACAGAAAGGAATTAATAAAGGAGGAGCCAGGAGTGGTGGCACATGCTTGTAATCCCAGTACTTGGGAGGCTGAAACAGGAGGACCACAGATTCAGGACCAGCCTTTGCAACTTAGCGAGACCCTGTTTTAAATAAAAAATAAAGTAGAGATGGTGATGTAGCTCTGAGATAGAATGCTTTTAGGTTTAGCTCACAGCACACACACACCAAAAAAAGGAAGGAAGGAAGGAAGGAAGGAAGGAAGGAAGGAAGGAAGGCAGCCATGAAATATATAAGAAATATATAGTAGAGTCTGGTGTGATGGCACACACCTATACTCCTAGTACCTGGGAGGCTGAGATGAGAGGATCACAGATTTGAGGACAGCCTCAATTTAGCAAGACCCTCAGCAATTTAGTAAGATCCTGTTTCAGAATAAAAAAAAATTATAAAGGGGCTGAAGATATAGCTCAGAGGTAAAATACCCCTGGCTTTGATCCCCAGTACCAAAAATAAGTGAATACATAAATAAATAAAGACATACAATTGAGATCAACAAACAAGAGTGAATTATTTAGAGAAGTACATAAAATTAACAAGCCATAGCTGAGAATGATCAAAAAATAAAAGTCACAAATATGAGAAATGAAGAAAGGGGCATTATTAAAAATACCTTGGAAAACTGACAGAGAATGAGAGAATTAGCAACTAGTTTCTGTCCTTATGTTTGATTAATTTATGCAAATGGAGGCATTCCTAGAAAAGTTTGACTCCAGAAGAAACAGAAAACTTGAAACCACAAATAGAATTAATAGTTTAAATTTTTTCCAAAAGAGAAAATACAACTCATGCTGGGTGTGGTGGCGCATGCTTGCAATCCCAGCATTCGGGAAGCAGAGACCAGAGGCCCTTTGCAACTCACTGAGACCCTGTTTCAAAAAATATAAAGACTAAAAAGTAAGGCCGGGGGTATAGCTTGAAGGCAGAATGCCCCTGGGTTCCATCTCCAGTACCATAAAATAAAAAGAAAATATAACTCATATAAAACTAATTCCCAGTTAATATAAAGCTTGATTCTAAAATTTATTAGGACCACAGGTGAGAAAATAAATCTAAGGCCAATCTCACTCAAAAATTCTTAGGAAATTATTTGTGAGCCGAATTCTATAATATTTGAGTTCTGTAACATTATGAATATATACTAATGTATTATGATCAATGGGGTTGTGTTAGCTTTCTGTCATTGTAACAAAATACCAGAAATAATCAACTCATAAAAAAGAAAGGTTGGCTTGTGGTTTCAAAGGTTTCAGTCCATGGTTACTTGGCCCCATTGCCTTTGTGGCTATGGTGGCGCTGTAGATCATGAGGGCAAGGAAGCTGCTCAGGTCACAGAAGTTGGGAAGCAAAGGAAGAGAGGAAGGAGTGGCCAGAAGCCAAATAGCCATGTCCAGGGCCTGCCCCAATGACCTAACTTCCTTCCACAAGACCCCACCTCCTAAAGGTTCTACTACTTCTCCATAGCGCCATGGGTTGGGGACTAAGCCTTCAACACAGGAGCCGTTGGGGGACATTTATACAAACCATAGAGTGGATTTTACCAATATACAAACACACACAATATATATATATATATATATATATATATATATATATATATATATGCAAACTAATATAGTTTACCAATTTGCAAACTAATATCTGATGATCAGATGATCAAAGTAACTTTTAGCAAACTAGAATTAGGAAAGAAATTTTTTATTCCAACAAAAAAAAAATCTTTAGAAATCCTAAAGCAAATGCATTTAATCATAAAATATTAAAAGCTTTCCCTTTGCAATTGAGAACTAGGTAAGGATGTTTTCTATAACTATTTTCATGCAATACTGTACTAGAGGCCTTTGACAAGATAATATGAAAGAGAAATAAAGGTTGTATAAGGTTTAGAAAAAAGAAATGCAGCTTCATTATTCATGGATAATTATTATATAAATAGAAAATTCTTAAATCTACAGATAAGTTATTAGAATTTACACAAATTTGGGAATTTCTAGAACAAAAATCTCTATATAAACCCATACTAGTAATGATACTTTCAGCTGGGTGCAGTGGTGCACACCTATAATCCCAGGTACTCTAGAGGTGAAGGTAGGAAGATGTCAAGTTTGAGGGCAATCTGAGCAACTTAGCAAGAGCTTATCTCAAAATAAAAAATAAAAATGGCTAGGGGTATAACTCCATGGTAGACTGTTCCTGTATTAAATCACTAGTACTGGGGAAAAGAAGACAAAATAAGAAAGAGGAAGAGGAAGAGGAAGAGGAGGAGAAAGAGAAAGAGAAATTGTGGAATTAGTGCAGAGATAAATAAGTGGTCCACTAGACCAAAATATAAAGCCCTAAAACAGACTTTGGCATGTGACAGAGGTAGCAAAGCAGAGCAGTTAAAAATTGACATAAATGGAGACTTCCGGGAAGATGGCGACCGAGAAAAGTGGGGCTTAAGAGCCCCGCTAACTACCAATCTCCATTACCACAAAATCAGCGCCTTTCATAGCCAGAAAACACCATCACCAGAGAAACAAAAAAATCACCAGGCTCCAGAGAGAAAGCGGACTGAGAATAGAGCTCAGAGCCACAGAGGAGATACACCGGCCTCATGCCCGAGGACGCGGCAGCAGCGCTATACTGCCGGCGGCAGCGGTGATTTCACCAGACAGCTACAGCAAGCCGAGGTGGCCGCTGCGGAACAGCTAGGCGGGATTTCTCGGCGAAGGTACATCTAAAGCTCCCAGTGGCTGAGCTCAGCACACGCTGCAGGGATTCAGAGTGGAAATCAAAACCAAGAAGAAATACGCCAGCCTCACGGCCGAGGGCGTGGCAGCAGCGCCATATTGCCACCGGCAGCAGCAGCAGAGAATTCACCAAGTCCAGTACGGCTACATCTGCGTACTCAAGAACAGTGAGTCAAATTGCGGGCCACAGAGGAGAAATCCCAGTACTGTACTCCCTGGGACTTGACCCAGTGGGGGAGTGGCGGTGACAGAGATATCACACCATAGGAGAACGTGCAACCTGGCACCCCCCACAGTCTAAAGCAGCCTCTATCGACTCTCTGGGTCGGAGACTCTGTGATACAACCCAGTAAAGGAGTAGTGGGGTCTGAGATACTACTGACTCGAGATCCAGAACACCTTAAGTGAAGTCATAGTGACCCAAGGGAAGAACCCAGAGAAGGCACAAACTTCCGAAATCATGGGAAAGAGGAATAATACTAGAGCAATGAATGCCCACAACCCCACAACATCAGAACCCGATAAAGCAGAAAATCAGAGATTTCTAGAAGATCAAATCAGGAAAATAACTGTAGAAATAATAGAGGTGCTTCGAAAAGAACTCAGAGAGAGCCAAAAAGAGATAAAGGATGCAATTAATGAAGTAAGGCCTCAATTCAAAGCACAAACAACCGATTAGACCACATGGAGAACAGAATCTCGCTCTTAGAAGATGATCACTCCAAAAATGAATGCATAGTTTCTAATCTAGAAAAAAATATCCGACAGCAGGAATCTGATATTGAAGAAATATGGGCCCATTTTAAGAGAGCTAACCTAAGAATAATTGGAATAGAGGAGGGAAAAGAAAGTGAAACCAAAGGGATCAACAATCTCTTCAAGGAAGTAATAGCAGAAAATTTTCCAAACATAGAGCAAGAGGTTGATACACAGGTCCAGGAAACTTATAGAACTCCCTTTAGACAGGATTGGAGAAGAGGATCCCCACGCCACATCATTGTCAAAATGACCAATGTGGAAGCCAAGCAGAGATTCTTAAAGGCAACAAAAACAAAGGGCCAAGTGACATTCAGAGGCAAACCAATTAGAATCACTCCAGACTTCCCAAACCAAGTCATGAGAGCCAGAAGGGCTTGGAGTAACATATTCCAAACTCTGAAAGAAAACAACTTCCAGCCAAAAATTTCCTACCCAGCAAAACTTTCTATCAAATTAGATGGAGAAATAAGAAGCTTCCATGACAAACAGAAACTGAAGGAATTTATGTCTTCAAAACCAGCACTAGAGAAAATACTCAAAGAGATTAACTACAAAGAAGAAATAGGTAACACACACCAGAACCAGAGAAATAAGATTTTCCATCCAACAGACAACTAAGATTGGTTATCTGTGGAGATTCATTATTTATGTTAGTCTTTTACCTATCTCTAAATTGTATTGTTTGCCTTTATTGTTAATTTTTAGGATTTCTAGTTGGAATATTAATATACCTTCAGATATAGCATTTGGAAATATTTTATCCCATTCTATTAGTAACTTTTAACTCTGTTTACATTGTCTTTGGATATACAATTTTTTTTATTTTTTAGGGAGTTTGTATACTCCTCTGTTGCCTGTGCCATTGAAATCATATCCAAGAAATCACTGCCAATTTCAATGTTGTGAGGTTTTATGACCCAGATTTTCTCCTAAAAGTTTATAGTCTTAAGATTTATATTTAGGTCTTTTATCTATTTTGAATTAATATTTGTATATGGTGTAAGGTAAGGGTCCAATTTTATTATTTTTCATGTAATTATTATTTTTCAACAATATTTAGTTAAAAGATTATTATTTCCACCACCAAATGTTCGTGGAAACCTTTTCAAATATAACTTGACAATACAGGGAAGAGTTTAGCTCTAGGCTTGTTTTTAACTCCAATGGTTTATATATCTTCCTTTAGAACAGTACTACACTGTTTCAATTATTGTAGCTTTATATGGTTTGAAATCAGAAAATATATATCTTCTAGCTTTGTTCTTTTTCAAGATCGTTTTGGGTATCTAGAGTCCATATTCCATATTAGGATAGATTTTTTTTCTGAAAAATAAATATATAAATATATAATAGTTTCACCAAAAAAAAAAATAGAAAAAAAACATTCTCTGGTAAGAAAGAAAGTAAAAAGAAATATTGAAAGGTTATCTTTAAGTCATCAAAAGCTTGGTATCAGACAAATGAAACTGTTATGTGAGATTATCATTTTTAAGTTTGGATAAATTGCTATAATACTAGATGTCAACCACTAAGCCAAGCATGGGAGGGAGGGATGGGGAGAAAATGGGGTGGGGATCGGGTGGGGGGTGACTGGGCGATGTGTGCATGTATGTCTACAAAAGTTTGTATCCCACTATGATGTATGAATACAGTGCACCAATAAAAAATTTTAAAAAATTGACATAAATGATGCTGGAAGAACTTGGTATCCCTTGGAGAAAACTGAAATTGGACCCTTGTCTCATAAAATATGTAAATAATAATTGTGGATAGATTTTAAGAACTAAATTTAAAAGACAATACTATAAAAACTTTAGAAAATAATACAAAAATATATTTATGACCTCAGAGTAGAGAATGATTTCTTAATCAAGACACTTAAAAATTCTAACCATAAAGGATTATAAATTTTTACCACATTAAAACTATGTTTAGTAAAGATAGCTTTAAAAAAAGAAAAGATAATTTCCCCTATAGAATGAGTGAATCTAATTGCCAATACATATAATCAGTGGGAGCCTACTATCCACTATGTACACACACACACACACACACACACACACACACACACATCAAATCCTATCATCCAGTCAGAAGATAACCCACAAGAAAGTTTGACAAAAGATTTGGACAGAGACCTCACATAAAAGAAAATACAAATGGCCAATAAGTGCATGAAAATGTCAGCAATCTGTTACTAAGGAAATGCAAATTTTTACCACTCTTATTTACCCTATAGAGGAGAGTTATGTAAATCAAGATATATGTTCAAGATTTCATACTAGCATTGCTCATAATCACCCAAGCTGGAAACAACTCATGTTAGCTAAAGTGAAGCTGACTTCTGTGATATGTATGTATGTATGTATGTATGTATGTATGTATAGATAGATATAGATAGATATAGATATAGATAGATATATAAATATATAGATATATAGATATATCTCCTAAAACCTCATGTGCTTGGCATAATAAAAGTTTATTTCTACTTCATGTTAACCCTGCGTGGATGCGTCTAATCAGAGAGTGCTGCTGGGCAGCTTTCATCCTAGACATGGTTCAGGACCCCATTCCTCTCTATCTTATGACTTTGCCATCTTCCACATGTAGCTTTCAAGGTCACCCAGAGGTCATCTCCAGATGATCCTGGAGGGTCCTACATAACAGAATCATATGGGCAAGACCAGACTTGTCCATACCTTACTGGAAAGGAGGCTGTTAAATGCCTTCCAAACATGCCCAGGAACAAGAGGACCCCAGGGCTGGTGATCCCTGCCACATGCCAAAATGTCTATAAACAACAGTCATGCAACCTGGGTGTGACTTAGGAGTGAGATGTGAAAGGATCACACCTACACAACACAGATGCACCTCACAAAATGAATATTAAGCACAAGAACCCAGACCCCCAAGAATATTTAGAAGTGGTTTCATTTCTACATGCATAAACAAATACAGTCCACAATAGGCAACATACAAGCGCACTATTTTGGGAAGTATACACAGGTATAGAAGTATAAAGAGAATCTAGGGAATGGTTGCATGTGGGATCTTAGCTCTTGAAGAAGAGGAAGGTGGATGTGTGGCTGGGGAGGGTACCCTGAGGGGCTAGCAATGAAGTTCTGGACCTGAGTAGCAGTTACTGGAGTGTTTAGATAGTCCCCCCCCCCAAGTATATCACACCCACATGCAGAATTTTAAAAAGCCAGTGCGATTTCCAGCTTTGCATTAGTCATGCTGTCGGGCATAGAGGAGAGAGGTTTTCCTCTGGTCAGAGCCCCATCGCCCTCTAGCTAAGCACACTTCACTGTCTCCTCTACTGGATAACCAGTGCCCTCCAGTCTTAATTTTCTCTGATGTACTATGTTGAAAGGAAAGAAAAATCTGTGCTACCATTTGGCATAATTGCAAAACACCGGATTCGGTCTCTGTAGCGCCCTGCGTAAATGTTATTATCTGCTGTTGTCTCCCATAATTACTACCCCTCTCCTGAGTTGATGAACAGTTTCTGCCACCGTCGAGTTTTGCAGTTAGCTAAATGCCATCTTCTACCGGCGTTGTTCCTCCTCTCATGATCTCTATATCTTTCTTTCCTATAGTAACTTGTAAATTCCAGTGACTCATATCTCTCTTGTTCCAGACACTTAACTTTCAAATCTGTATTTTCCACTCTCCAGTGCACAATTTGTTTTACATTCTCTTGCGTCTCCCTTTTCATCATCCTTGAATTCTGCAGCTGGGAAAAGCTTTCCTCCCTCTCCTCAGCCCCGAACACCTTTGTTTTTCCATTTCACAGACTCCAACACTTGTCTTTTGAAGGTAGATAATCTGAAGTCTTCCCATGTCCCCCTCGCATAAAAGGCATTTGTACTGGTGTCCTTCAGCAGAAACCTCTCTCTGCCTCCTACTGAGATATCCAAAGGGCTGGCTGGCTTCTGGCCCTCCGTTCCAGAAATGGTGGCATTTTGGTGGCAAGATTCCCACTACCTCTTGATTGTGAAATGGGTTGGAATGAAATGTTTGGTATAAATGGATGAAATGGGATGGCCAAGTTGCTTCCCCTGGGGGGCCCATCTGTTACTGGCCAGGTGTTGGAGGCCCGAGTCCACGCTCCAGAAAAGCTGTCTCGGAAGGTCTTTCTTCTTTTTTTCAGTGGCAACTTTCTTTTCTTTTACAGTTCCTCAGGAGTGAAATCCACTGTGCCAGTCACCACCACGGACCTAACAGGGAAACTCTGAAGGAGTTTCTCTTTTCTTTTTTCTCTCCTCCAGTCAACCTAAGAAGCTCTATGAACTCTTTTGCAGCCTGTTAGAAGCTGAACTCCAGCTATGTGGATGCAACTCCTGGTCACACCTGCTGATTAAATGACTTTCTTTAAGAAAAAGCCACAAGCCTAATGGGTAAACGAGTGAGCAGGCCTAAAAGTTGTGATGCCTACAGAAATCATAGAATCAAATATAGTTGACTGTCATTTTCTAATGGCTGGCATTTATTTTAATGGGGTTTACTCAGGGCAGATTTTATTTATTTATTTTTATTTATTTATTTATTTATTTTTTGTGGTACTGTGGTTACTGGAAAACCTTCTACCTCTGGGCTACACTCCCAGACCTATTTTATATTTTTTAAATTTGGAAACAGGTTCTATTAAGCCAGTGAGGCTGGCTCCGAACTAGTGCGATCCTCCTGTCTCTACCTCCCAAGCGCAGGGATTACAAGCGTGTGCCACCAGGCCCAGCAGGGCAGATATTTTTAAAGGGTGTTTTGAGAAAGACAGTCATGTTACACCTAAGTGAGATAATATACAGGCCTTCCCACCTGCCTTTCTGTTGCAAACTATCTCAGTCAGGCCTACAGTAAACAATGTGTCACTAGCTATTGGATTATATGCAATAAAAGTCTTTTTTCTAACTGTCATTTACTACTTTCAAAAACAAATTGGCAAAATTAGTGTGGCAAGTTACAAAAAGCCAATCAACCTAGGGTGATTAAGTTTAACATTTTGGCTTTTTAAAAGAGATAATTTAAAATGTCAGAGTTGCTTTAAAAACTAAAAGCCAGAGATTCCAAACTGTGTCAGTTAAAGAAAGAAAGCGTCTATTTTGTTATCTCCACAGATCCCAGGCATTAAAACGATGTGATGTTAATGAAGATTATGCCAACCTCTTCCATTATTCATAACCTAATTGCAAAATACAACTTATATTTACGTAGATCCATAAAATATTTTCAGTGGAAAAACATTATAAATGTCCAACTAATAGAATGTATTGATCATATATAGCCTCATCAATCTTATCAGATCCTTGGCATTTTACAGTGTTCTAAATCCTCAATGATTGCTTTAGAGACAAAGTAATTTAAAAAGAATAACATAAGTAATATTCAAAATTCCCATGTTGAGACTTAAAAAAAAAAAAACTTTTAAACTGGACGTGGTGGCGCACCCTTGTAATCTCCGCGCTTGGGAGGCAGAGACAGGAGGATCGTGCAGGTTTGAAACCAGCCGTGCTGGCTTGAGAGACCCTGCTTCCAAGTAAAAAATATAAAATAGGTCTGGAAGTGTAGCCTGGAGGTAGAAGGGCTTCCAGGAACCCCAGTACCACCACCAAAAAAAAAAAAAAAAAAAAAACCTAAAAAAACCTTATTTCCCTGAGCCAGATAAAAAATTTTAAAGTGTTATTTTTATTAAAGAGAATATAGGATTGTTTAAGTGATGTCTCATAAATCAGCTACAACTGAGAAATGATAAATTAAGGCTACTAGCCCCTAGACTCTCAAATTGCACACACACACACACACACACACAAGCACACACACACAAGCACACATTCAGCTGATACACTGGCAATTTTCACCTTGTCTAAAGCTTCCCTTTTAATCTTACATATTGAATAATAATATCAGGAGCTTTGGGTCCTCCCACAAATAATGCTTTCTAGGAAGACTTCCTTCTTCATAAGTTTGACTTACCCTTTTTGGTAAGTTTGACTTATCCTCCCTTTCTAAAACTGTCCTCTCAGATAAAAACTTGACAAAGCCCTAAAATGCAATACATCATCAAACACTTTGCATATCAGTGGAGTTTCTGGGCTGGGGAGGAGTGTGTGGGTGGGGCTGCAGGTGGGGAGGGAAGGAGGTTTGACAGCTGATCTTCCTTCAAAGAAATCAACCGGGCAGATAAGTGGGTTGTTGTTTCTTTCCATGCTTTTCCAGTCAGTCAGTGTCTGTTCCCCAGTACTTCAGAAGACCAAGAATCTCTGCTCCCTGATCCCAACACTGTCCAACGTACTAGTTCCTGGCATCCTGCAACCAGCTCGGGGTTGCGCCCTGAATCTTGTAAAGTCACAAATCACTGGTTCAAATAGACCCGCTTCTTCAAAGGAGAGAATGGGAGTGGTGGGGGAAGAAGGAGGAGAGATGCTTAAAGTGATTTAGGACCCCCCTAGGAGAAGGGTTTTGCCACCTGGGCCATTATGCTGGGACAAGGACTATCTGGTTAGTAACAAGAGACATTGAAATGTACTGTATGAGGGGCCGATTAGGATGTTTCAATCTTCCCTGGATTAGTCAAGCATTTGATATAAATAAGTAAACACCCAAATTATCTCCAGTACAGCCTCAAATATCTCCCCTTTCACTGTGTTTTTTTTTTTAAGAGTGAAAGGGACTAGAGATTAGAAAAAGAGGTCTTGTGTATTCAAAGTGCTAATTCAGAACTTCTTTCCTAATGCACTCATGAAACATTTTAATTGTCTGACTTTGCATTCAAAAGCCTTGTTTGCGACTCCTAATTGCAGGCTGCTTTGAACAAATAATTGAAATGCATGACTTGTGGGGCCTGCTTAAACAATTATAATGTGCTTTGCCGCTAGGTGCCGGTTCCCCCTCCCACCCTGGCCCTTTTTGCATAATGAGGAGCAGCCAGCTTGGTATTTGCAGCCAAGTTAAAACCTTGCTAATTTGCTGCGCTGCAATCGGGCTGTGGCAGTGGCAGTACCTGCATTAGTGCTTGCAACAGCAAAAATGGCTCTAATAGTTCAACTGAATGTTAAGAAGACCTTTTCATTTTCTGCTGAGAGGATCCCACTGGGGTTTTGTTTTCAAAATACAAATCTTTCATGTGCCTCTTAGTTTTGTATCTGTATACAATTTATGGAGCTATTTCTCTGAAAATTCTCCCCAACCTGATTTTTAGCAGAGTCCTGGACAAAATAGGCTCCTTCCCTTCCTCTCCAGTGACTCAGGTTTAGAAATGAAACAAAAGTGTCCCGACCCTGGGAATGTTCCATCACTGGCAGGCCACAGTGGGCGGCTGAGGACCACACACAGGGACACTGGTCCCGCACAGGACTCTCACTTTTAGAATCCAGAAGACAGTACAAGATGTGACTCCCTTCTCACCTCTTGTCAAGTCTCAGAGGTCGAAGAAAATAAGATTGCATTCGATTTTGTTTTGAAATTTAAAATTTTTCATTTTCTTAAAGATTGTGGCAAAATATAGATAACCTAAAATTTACTCCTTTGACGTGTAGTTCAGTGCCATCCCTACCATCTATCCACTGAACTCTTTCCATTTTGCAAAACAGAACCTCGCAGCCATTAAACAGTAATTCCCTGCCCACCCACTGCCATTCTACTTTCTGTCTCTATGAATTTAACTCCTCTAGATTAAGCATTAAAAAAAATAAAAAAGAGCCGGGTATGGTGGTGCACGCTTGTAATCCCAGCGCTTGGGAGGCTGAGACAGGAGGATTGCGCAGGTTCGAAGCCAGCCTCAGCTACTTAGTGAGGCTCTCAGCAACTTAGTGAGACCTTGTTTCCAAATAAAATATAAAATGGGCCTGGGAGTGTAGCCTGAAAGTAGAAAGCCTCTGGGTTCCACCCCCAGTACCACCATAAATAAATAAATAAATAAATAAATAAATAAATAAATAAATTCTTCGCCGGGTGTGGTGGCGCATGCTTGTAACCCCCACTCTTGGGAGGTGGAGACAGGAGGATCGCGCAGGTTCGAAGCCAGCCGCGCTGACTTAAGAGACCCTGTTTCCAAATAAAAAAAAAATATAAAAAATAGGTCTGGGAGTGTAGCCCACAGGTAGAAGGGCTTCCAGGAACCCCAGTACCACCAAAAATGAATAAATAAATAAATGAAGAAATAAAATAAATAAAAAATAAAAAGACCCAGCCAGGCATGCTATTGGATTCCTCCTACCCCAATATTTAGGAGGCTGAGACAGGAGAATTTCAGGTTCAAGGACAGACTCAGCAACGCAGGGAGACTCTCAGAAACCTAGTGACACCCTTAAGAAAGAATCAACACTTTACTTTTTAAGAGCAAATTATGACTTCATTGGAATCATCTAGTTCAATAATTCTCAACCCACCTACTATCTTACTTATTTGTATTTTGGGTGTTGGATAGGAACAGTGCTTAGCAGACTTTTTAGAGTAGATGACAAAACTCACTGTTTTACGGTCCCAACTCTGCCAGATTAAAAAAAAAAAATAGCACTAAAAATAAGCTCCCTGTACCCGTGGGCCTCCCAGATGCTCAGTGGTCTTGATGAGGTGGCCACAGGAGGAAGCCCCTGGTGGTCCTGGCAACGTGATTTATGTATTGTCAGTTCTAAGTGCTCACAGTGACCCATGAGGTTGTCTCTTCTTTACAGCCAGGAAGCTGGAGCTCAGGAAAGCTGGGTAACTTGCCCA
Organism: Muscardinus avellanarius; assembly: GCF_963383645.1. Classification (NCBI taxonomy): domain Eukaryota; kingdom Metazoa; phylum Chordata; class Mammalia; order Rodentia; family Gliridae; genus Muscardinus; species Muscardinus avellanarius. The sequence continues at coordinate 125,701,760 of NC_137788.1, forward strand.
AAGTCACACAGTTGCTCTGTTGGGAGAGTGGGATTGCAGCCCCTGGACAGGGAGACTTCAAAGCTCTTTCAAGATGCTGAGCTGCACAGCAGGACGGATCCACAGGAAGAAGCACTTCAAAGACACTTGCTGTTTGGCAGGGAGAGTGGGGATTAACACCAGCTTGTCCCAAGACACAGGTGTAACACTGGGGGGGGGGGCATGGAGGGAGGAGAATTTCTAGTCATTGTTATGAATGCCCTGTGTCCCCCAGAACCAGGCTGCACTCAGCATGTGGCATTAGAACTCTCCTGGAGAATTTCTGGTTTAATGTTCCTTGGTTTTATCCATCTCTAGAGAAGAGCCCAAAAATTCTCTTCGTAACCCACTTCTGAGCTAAGAAAGCCATTAATCGCAATAACAATACCTGGCCTTTACCAAGTGGTTACTGTGCACCAGGCTTTGTGTGGGTGCTTGCAAATGTAAGCAGCCTTACTCTCAAGTTTACATATTCAGCGCTACCCTAAACAAACTCTTCTAACATAAAATCCAAGTGAAGCTACAGAGCCCCACTCAACTCCAATCCTTCCACGGACAGCCTATGTATGTATTGCATTATTCTGCCCCCAAAAAGGCTTTCAGCTTGGTGATGGGTGAGCCACGCTGCCTGAGGCACATAGAACAGAAAACATCAGTGCTGCTTCTCCAAGTAGATAGTCCTGTCCCTCCAGGGAACCCCAGAGATGGCGACTGAAGCGGAGGAAAAGGAGAGGTACAGCTTCTATCTTGGATGAAAAGTTTTGTTTTCGTCTTCTTGTTGCCTAAAACATTATCACCAAGTTCTCTGCTACCTCAAAGCCCAAATTAAAAATTCCCCAAAGCGAATGATGTAGACATCTATCGCAGGTTTCTTCAGGAAGTACCCATCATAGAAGATGGTTAAGAGGCAGAACTCTGGGTCCCAATTCAGGTTCACATCTTTTGCCTGTCATTGATTAGGTATGTGATCTGAAGTGAGTTACTTAACCTTTCAGTGCTTTAGTTTCTTTATCTGTCCAGTAGAAATAACACCAGTACCTAATTAAAAGATAGTTGAAAGCATGAGCTAAGAAGTGAATAAATATAACCTACAATTATTGTTTCAAGATGAAGGATAAGTAGGCTTCCAAAAGTTCCTGTCAAAAAATGTTCCATCAAAGCTGGGCGTGGTGGCGCACGCTTGCAATCCCTGCACTTGGGAGGCCGAGACCGGAGGATGGTGGTTTGTGGACAGCCTCAGCTACTTAGTGAGGCCCTTTGCAACTCAGTGAGACCCTGTTTCAGAAATAAAGAATAAAAAATAGGGCTGGGGGTGTAGCTCGGAGGTTGAATGCCCCTGGGTTCCATCCCCAGTACCGAGGGAAAAAAAAAAGTTTCAGCAGAATTTAACCAAGCTTTTGCTCTACTTGCAGATTTCAGAACTTACAAATATAGGACAAGATAAATGATAACACAAGGGGAAAATAGACAACTCCAGAATTGTGATACATTTCATAAGACAACTGGCTAATATCTTCCTATCAATTATTATCCAACAATAATGAGCCTTCTAATTATTCTAATGCTTTCACATATGCCATTGGTCATCACTACTGGCCTCTGCAGGATGAGGGGTTGATGTTCTGTCCACTGAAGATGGCCACCTTCCTGGCCTTGGTGACAGAGCTAATAAGAACCAGGCAACAACCCAGTGTTCTTTCCCCAACACCTGCTGTTTTCAGCTCCCTTCACCTCCACCTTTGCCCTGCAACTACCATGTATAAATGCTGAGATCATTTTGATTTGGCTTTTGTAACTACAGTTAGGAGAAGAGCTGAAATAGAATAAAACCTGAAACCCACCCAAGTCCTCGGTTTTGACTTTGTACATTTGCGTCACTGGCTACCATCTGCCGAACCAGCTAGTTGGCTGCATCCCTGGGAAGCCAGGGCTGACGCACTTTGCCCCATCGGCCTGGTGCAGGAGGGCAGAGGCAAGGCAGACCTGCTGGCGCAGTGTGTGCTCTTAATTCTGCACTGACACTGACAGGACTTGTCCCTTAAGTGATGATGGAAGAACCTCGGTCTGTGAACGTGGCCCTCTTTACCCAGCATCCAGTCTAAGACCAGACACCAAGATCTTAGACGTGCTTTATGCTGAGAATATCTTTCCATATCATTCTCAACTATTAGCTCAACTTGATAGGACACACAGGGTGGAGACAACTAAATGCATCAAAATGAACAACTGAGCTGGATGTGGTAGCACACGCCTGTGATCCCAGTACCTGGGAGGCTGAGACAGGAGGATCGCAGGTCCAAAGCCAGCCTCAGCAACCTAGTGAAACCCTGTTTCAAAAACAAAAAATAGAGTTGGGCGTGGTGGTGCACACTTGTAATCCCAGCATTCGGGAGGCTGAGACAGGAGGATCATGGTTCACGGACAGCCTCAGCTACTTAGTGAGGCCCTTTACAACTCAGTGAGACTCTGTTTCAAAATAAAGAATACAAAATAAGGCTGGGGGTGTAGCTCGGAGGAGGTCAAATGCCCTTGGGTTCCATTCCCAGACCCACAAACAAACAAACAAACAAACAAACAAACAGGGCTGGAGGTGTAGCTCAGGGCTCAATCCCCAGTACCACCAACAAAACCCCTGACTGTAATGATTGAAGCTCACTGAATATCTCAAAATTTCTCTGTCCATAATGACACTCAGGATGTAAACCAATGAGAAAATACCCATTTGTTTTCATTGGACTTTGATTATAACTCTTTATTCTGAAAATAGATAAGGGAAAAAATGATGTTCTGTCCCATTCTGAATTTGATTTTAGGATAACCTTTAAGCCCCGAGGAGGCAAAACCTTATCAAATGTAGAAGAAATTGTCACATCATGTTTTGAGATCATGCTATCTCAAAACATGTCATCTTGGGAACTGAGGAAACCTCAGAAGCAGAAAGGCCATTCCCTGACTTTTTCCCAGCTTGCTCTGTCAAAGCCGATCATAAAAGAACCCTCTTGAAAATAGGCCATAAGACAGTTACGTGGATGACCTTCAGTGTCCTGCCCTTACCTGGACAAGAGGAAGGAAGATACAGAGCGAAGAAGGAGCTGAACAGGCCGGCCTTGGCCATTGTGCACACCTCATCACCAGCAGCTCAGACCCTTGCTCTCCAGTTGAATTTCTCCATCACTGGCCACTCCTCAAACCTACGCAAAAAGATAAACACATTCTCTATTGAATGCGTGGGCTCCCTGGTGCATGTGTAATCCCAGTGACTCAGGAGTCTGAGGCCGGAGGATTACAAATTCCAAATTCCAGGCCACCCTGGGCAACTTAGTGAGACCCTACCTCAAAAAATAAAAAGGATTGGGATGTAGCTCAATGGTAAATTGCCCTTGAGTTCAGTCCCAGCTCGCTCGCGCTCTCTCTCTCTCTCTCTCTCTCTCTCTCTCTCTCTCTCTCTCTCACACACACACACACACACACACAGATTTTACACACACAAAAAAACAGATTTTGCACACACACACACAAAAAAACAAAACAGACTTTACACACACACACACACCCCAAAAAAACAAAACAGATTTTTCACACACACACACACACACCAAAAAAAAGATTTTGCGTGCACACACACACACACACACACACACACACACACACACCAAAAAAACCAAAACAGATTTTCCTGAATGTTTGAGGGCCTGCATTTCTAAAGTCTCTCATGTCATGTAAGACTTTGGTTAAATTAATTTGTCATGCATTTCTCTCGTTGACTTGTCTTTTGACACAGGGTGTCAGCCATGTACCTTGAAAATGAGTGAGGAAAAAAACCCCTCTATTCTCCCCTAGAAATAATGAAATAGAATCACCATCATCCTTAAGGAACGAAGGCATTCAAAGCAAGGATCATTAATGAACAAAAGGGAAAAGGCTGGCAGGGAATCAGATGTATTACCTCCCCTAGCACTCTCCCCTACAGATTCCTTGCTGGTCACCTACCATTGTCTACAGTGCAGTATCCGGCTGTCAACCTAAGTCAGTATACAAAAGTGGAACAGTGGCCGGGTGTGGTGGCGCACGCTTGTAATCCCTGCACTTGGGAGGTGGAGACAGGAGGATTGTGCAGGTTCGAAGTCAGCTGCGCTGTCTTAGGAGACCCTGTTTCCAAATAAAAAGTATAAAATAGGTCTGGGAGTGTAGCCGGGAGGTAGAAGGGCTTCCAGGAACCCCTTTACCACCAAAAAAAAAAAAAAAAAAAAAAAAGTGGGACAGTCATATATTATATTATTCTTGTTGAGATACAATACAAAGTACATAGCACTACCTACAAAACCTACAACAAAAATATCCCTTCAAGATATCCTCCCACTTCTAATCAAGTCTTTAGATACCACTTCCAGGTTGTGGAAAATGCACAGGTGGAAGAATGAGAGGAATGACATCACAAGAGGAAAAAGATCCAGATAGTTTAAGAATCATGATGCTCTGTATAAGACGACTGGCTTCGTATCCCCAGTAAGTCAAGTCGTGAATGTGGAGAGTGAGCTAGGTGCAGAAAACCCACAAGAAGATAATTATGAAATTTTTAAATTTAATTTAATTTATTATTATTTTTTTTGCAGGTCTGGGAATGGAACCCAGGGGCATTCAACCTCCGAGCTACACCCCCTGCCCTATTTTTTATTCTTTATTTTGAAACTGGGTCTCACTGAGTTGCAGAGGGCCTTATTAAGTAGCCGAGGCTGTCTGCGAACCACGATCATCCAGTCTCAGCCTCCTGAATGCTGGGATTATAAGCATGTGCCACCATGCCTGGCTGAATTTTATCATTTTAGAAAGCAGACTTCTTTGCCGGGCGTGGTGGCACATGCTTGTAATCCCCGCACTTGGGAGGCGGGGACAGGAGGATCGTGCAGGTTCAAAGCCAGACACGCCGGCTTAAGAGGCTCTGTTTCCAAAATTTAAAAGTATAAAATAGGTCTGGGAGTATAGCTGGGAGGTAGAAGGGCTTCCAGGAACTCCAGTACCACAAAAAAGAAAGAAAGAAAGAAAGAAAGAAAGAAAGAAAGAAAGAAAGAAAGAAAGAAAGAAAGAAAGAAAGAAAGAGAGAGAAAGAAAGCAAGCAGACTTCTTCCTAGAATAGTGGCCAGTGCAAGAATCAGGTCAAACTGGGCAGCCCATGCATGCTGTTAAATGTAAGAATGGATAAGTGAGGAGAAAGCAGCTCAGGGGTGGGGTGGGCACTGTGCTCCGTGGCAGATGGCAGGTGGGTGGCAGTGCTGGGATCTCTCAGTTCCTGATTCTTGTTTTGTGATTCCTCTCCAGTTTTACTTTTTCATATATAATTTAGTTCTATGTCTTATATCCTTAAGAGACATAATAACCAAATGTAACCTGTAGCTACCAGTTGGATCCTAGTTTGATTAAATTTTTACCTGGAAAAAATATTTTGAGAATAACTGAGAAGCTGAACAGCTCCTGGTTGCAGACGACACTCCAGCATTGCCCACAATTCTATCAGGAGAGATCATGGTCTTTGGTTACGTGAGAAGCACTACGTGCTTATTTTCTAGAGATGCATGCTACCATATTTAGATGAAAAGGCCATGACATTGGTAAGTTTCGTTGAAATATTCCAACATGAAGACTTTTGGGAAGCATTTAAGACAATAAATTAATAACTATTAACTCTAGGAAACAAGTCCATGCTTATCTAGTCTTTCTTTTTCTCCTGCCTTCTTTTTCCTTCTTCCTTTCTTCTTTTTTGAGATATTTCTACCAGTAAAATAGACACCTATCCAGATATATAGACACCTATCCAGAAAAGGCCCAGAATTCTTTCATTTCTCAATGAAGTAAGCAATTTTGCCTACTTAGGACATAAATAATATAAAAGAAAAAACTTTCAAACATCTACTTTCTAAGAACCTTAATATTAATATTGACCTAATTCTTATTCATAGAAATAACTTTATTCTTAAACATCTTCAAATTGCATGCATTTGAGCTGGGCATGGTGGCGCATGCTTGTAATCCTAGCATTTGGGAGGCTGAGATGGGAGGATCGTGGTTCAAGGACAGCCTCAGCTACTACTAAGTGAGGCCTTTTGCAACTCAGTGAGACCCTGTCTCAAAATATAAAATAAAAATAGGACTGGGAGTATAGCTCGGAGGTAGAATGCCCTTGATTTCCATTCCCAGTACCGCCAAAAAAAAAAAAAAAAAAAAATTACATGCATTTGCATGCCACCAAAGTACACAAAAATTTTTAGGATGTGTTTCTCCAACAGTGTGCAGGAAATGCTTTACCTCATGATAAAAAAAAAAAAAAAAAAAAAAAAAACAAGAGAGGAGGGTCTTTCTGGGTGAGTTAGTAAATCCCAACTAGAGCAGCCTTTAGTTTTCTGCTGATTCCAACTCTGAGGAGAAGCTAGTGGCTCTCAGTTACAGCATTTTGCATCACATTTTAATAGTGATTCTAAGAAGGCAGCACAGAGAGGACTTGGCTTCTGCTTAACACTTCGTGGACCTCAGGGGATTCAGATGTTGGATAATTTGAGGGATGGAGAGAGAGCTTTCCTTTCCTTCCTATCTTGTCTACCCTGTGAAAGCTCTACACTTGCCGTAAGAAGGGTAAGCAGCAGTCTTAAGCATCAGTCTGTGTGGCTGCAGCTATCACACCCCACCTGCGGAGTGCTGGGGCGCCTCCCTTCCCTGTGACATGAGATCACACAAGGGACCGTGAGCCACTATGAGACCAGTGGCGTATAGCTGCATGAGTTAAAGGAACTGAAGTGGACATGAAAAGCAAACAGGGAGGAGACTGTGGCGTGAGCAGTATTTGGAATTGGCACACCTTCAACTGGTTTCCTATCATTAACTCAGCCTTCCTGGGCTCTTTGATCTCATCTATGAAAAATCCTTTCCCTCCCATCCTCTCATCTCACAAATGCTTTTTGAGGGCCCATCTGGGCCAGCTACCACACTAAGAAGCCATACCTGCTTCCAGAAAACGACAGACTTCCAAAGCCAGAGTGAGTTGCTTGTAGATTGCACATAGATTGTTTCTGTCAGCCTCCCCACACGTCCTTTCTCCCCCATTAGGGCAATTAGTTGAGATTAATTCTTAGGTGCCTTTGAGAGAGCCAGATCTCAGCTAAACCATAAGGAAACCTTTTAGGCGAATTAAAATGATCAGCACAAAAACAATGCAATTAGATAACACCCACTGGTGCTTTTTTTGTTTTGTTTTGTTTTGTTTTTACAATATGGCCATCAAACCCAGGGGCATTTTACTTCTGAGCTACACCCCCGGCCCTATTTCTTATTCTTTATTCTGAAACAGGGTCTCACTAAGTTGCAGAAGGCCTCATTAAGTAGTTGAGGCTGGCTGGGAACCTGTGATCCTCCTGTCTCAGCGTCCCAAGTACTGGGATTACAAGCGTGTGCCACCATGCCTGGTAATACCCATTTTTTAAAAATGATCAGCACAAAAATTATGCAAGATGTATAAACTGACTTTTTGTCAACTGTGGATCTAGGAGGCATGACCTCTGAGCAGAGAAAGCAAACTGCTGGCCCGTGGCTTTCAGCTGACCTCTGTTTAGATCTCAGCTCTAAACCTGCTTGGTTTCTCTCATTACAGAGGAACATTTTTCTTTACTAGATATGTTCAGAAAAATGGCATTGAGCATGCATGTCCTCGTGTGTGTGTGTGTGCGCGCGCGCGTGTGGTTTACTGTTTTTACATATCGTATCTCTGTAGCTATTGGGTTTTTTGATGCTCTGCTCTAGACCAAAGAACTAGTTTGTCCTTACTTTTACTCTTGACCAGAACTTAGGAAGCCATTTTCTAATATGAGGGGCTGCGGAGTAAAGGTGGAAGAGGAAGAGGAGACAGTGCCCTATTTCTAAAACTTCCCAGCTGCAGAAGAAATGGACAACTCACATTTTTAGAGCCCAGACACACCGGGCATGATCTGCTCATTCATTTTATTTAATATGTGAAAAAAAATCTAGCCTCCAGAACGTTCAGGGCTTGGCCCAAGCCGGAGAGCTGAGCAGAAGAGGCCCCAGCCAGGCCTCCTGTCCTGACTCTGCCCCCATGTTTTTCTCTCCTTTCAGATGCCTCAGCTTCAAGTGAAAGTGAAACTGCGACTTCTGCAAGTTGTGCTCAAAGACGATTTTTTTTTTTATCATCTTTGAGCACAACTTGGTACGTATTGTTTCCACTCCAAGTTGACTGTCTAAAATGAAACCGCTCATTCTGTCCTGATCTTAAGAGCCCAGAAGAATGACCACCCAAGCCTCATCCGCAGCACAATTTGCAAAACTTCTCCAGTTTGCTGAGAAGCACCTCAGCACCCCAAACTCACCTCTCTCCTGTCACAGAGAACACATGGCCTTGCAGGAATGTCCAAACACAAAACAAAGAAACTTGGGATAGGCAGAGAGTTTAGTGCTAAAAATGTGGGCTTCGGGGTCAAACCAGGCCCTGGGGAGCATTTTCTGTCACTCAGTTTCCTCTTCCATAACACTGAGCAAAATGCAGAGCCCACGTCATGTTGTTTGTGTTGGAATTAAATGAAATAATAAGTAATATCCAGACATAGCAAGTGCTCAAAGCATGTTAGTTACTATAGTTCTAGCGAGGAAAACAAATAGCTTAAATATCAGTTTTCAGTTGATTTTGGAGCGACCAGAGAATGGTCTCTTTCACAAGTTGCTTGGGCATTGAAATTTCAACACAAGCTTTGGATAAAGATTATAATTACAATGAAGACAGAAAAAATTACAACACAAATATTTTCCTTTTGGGGGGATACCAAGGGAAGTCTACATTCGAGCTATACCCCAGCCCTTTTTAATTAATTTATTTTTTGTTACAGGGTTTTGCTTAAGTTGCTGAGGCTGGGCTCAAACCTGCAATCTTCCTGTCTCAGCCTCCTAAATACTGAGATTACAGATGTGTGCCATCATGCCCAGCTCTTTTTCTTTTTCTTATTTTTTTCAAAATAAATCTTAAAAAGGTTAAGTTTAGGCCGGGCGTGGTGGCGCACGCTTGTAATCCCCGCGCTTGGGAGGCAGAGACAGGAGGATCGCGCGGGTTCGAAGCCAGCCGCGAGCGCCGGCTTAGGAGACCCTGTTTCCAAATAAAAATGTAAAAATAGGTCTGGGAGTGTAGCCCGGAGGTAGAAGGGCTTCCAGGAAGTCCAGTACCACCAAAAAAAAAAAAAAAAAAAAAGTTAAGTTTAGCTAGTTAAGCACCTCAAAGGGCTCTTCCTGTTTTCCCCATGATATATCACAGTGGATGTGCACACCAATGTGGTACCCCTTTTCTGCTTTAATCAGCCAACACGGGGCACTGTGTGAACAAAAGCAGCAATCACATCCTTGGACGACACTAACTGCATCGTCTCCATAACAAACTGTCCTTCCAGGGCACTAGTCCTTCAAACGTGCAGATAGTCTATCCTACAGCCAGCTCTTCCCTCTGCACGGCCGTGTTGTTTGGAAGCTTAGTGCCTAGTGTGAGGGGAGTGCAAAGTAGAGGGGGTGCCATGAGTTTGGAAGCATTTGGTGGTGGGACAGGAAAGCGTGGCCATCTGATTCAAGCACACACAAACACACACATAGTGTGGTGGTGTTGTGAGCCACCACAGAGACACGAAACAGGAGAAACAATCACAGTTCTGCTCTGTGCTGAACTCTGGCACACAGTCACTTTCCTGCCAAGAGTGCAAACACACCTTCCTTAAACCACAGAGTTACTTTTTGTGGAATGACTTTTTCTTTGCCATCTTCCAAAATATTGAGTTCCTACCAACTACAGTTGAAGTGGTTTTCTTCTGCTTGTGGGCATTGCTATTTCTCTGATTCTGCAAGCTGAAGAGAAATGAAGAGGAAACTCCTAAGTGACACTTTCCTGCACAAATCTGCAAAAATGCCATGCAGCCTCAGCAGCCCCCAGGCGTCTGTCCGCAGCCTCAACTACTTGGATGGCCTCGAGATTGGGCCTTATGCTAATCCCTAGGGTTAATAAATTCTGCTGAATGAGTAATCTTTTTTTTTTTTTTTCGGGTCTGGGTATGAAACCCAGGGGCATTCGACCTCCGAGCTACAACCCTGTCCAATTTTTTATTCTTTATTTTGAAACAGAGTCTCACTAAGTTGCAGAGGGCCTCACTAAGTGGCTGAGGCTGTCCGCAAACCATGATCCTCCAGTCTCAGCCTCCCGAATGCTGGGATTACAAGCGTGCGCCACCATGCCCAGCTCCAAATGAGTAATCTTAATTTATTTCTTAGGAGACTTGAATCCTTGGAAGGCCTAAGGTTTATTCTAAAAAGAAAATTATCATTGAGAATTAAAAAGTGAATAGTTGTAAAAGTGATTACCAACAGTGTATTACCAGTAAAATATCAAATTAATTTTTTTTCCAGGTGTGGTAGGGCATGTCTACAATCCCAGTACTTGTGAAGCTGAGACAGAAGGATTGAGGGTTAGAAGCTAGCCTCAGCAACATAGTAAGAACCTCAGTAATTTAGTGAGACCCTGTTTCAAAATGAAAAATAAAATAGGAGCCGGGTGTGGTGGTACATGCTTGTAATCCCAGAATTTGGGAGGCTGAGACAGGAGGATCGCAATTCAAGGACAGGCTCAGCTACTTAGTGGGGCCCTTTACAACTCAGTGAGACCCTGTTTCAAAATAAAGTATAAAAAAATAGGGCTGGGGTTGTAGCTCAGAGGTAGAATGTCCCTGGGTTCCATCCCCAGTACTGAAAAAATAAAATAAAATAAAATAAAATAAAATAAAATAAAATAAAATAAGGCTGGGGGTGCAACTTCGAAGCAGAATGCCCCTGGATTCAATACCTAGTACTAAAAAATTTAACTTTTCACAATATTACAGCTGTATATGAATATTCCTCCAAATTCTTATTGCTGTTAATATATTCTAGGTAATGAGATAGGCTAATTGTTACCTTTTATCAATCTCTATTTGCTTTTTGTCTACAATAAGTATTGAATCCCTGTTGAGAAAATCAACTAAACAAATTAAACAAATTGGAGTATCTTGAGGATTATAAGCACGGGGGAGGCTGTTTAACTATGAGCAGAACACTTTGTTTCTGTGGTTAGTTGCCAGTGGTCACTCCCTTAGCTGGCCTATCTGGGAAACTCCATTAGGACTTGCCGGCCTACTCTGCTGGGTTGTGATATCTCTGTTACACTGAACATATCTGCTTAATAGATTTCCCACTCCAACCTTCCTACATCTCCAAACTCTGAAGCTCTATGCCTCCCACATTTAATGTTTTCATTGGCCATGGGGATTCCACCAAGAAGTGGGAACACTACATTTTCAAGTTAATACTTTGTACTCCGGAATAGAGCCATCTTTTGCTCTGTGCTTTGCTGTGTGGAATTCTCTGGGTTCTGTGATTATTTTTTCTCCAGTCATGTCTCAAGTTTCTTTTTCAAGGCAGTGAATGGCAGTTGATGTGCTCCACCAGCTGTCACAGGAGTAGAAGGATGAACCCCCAGAACTTTAAAGCCTGCTTTAAACCCTACCCAGAAATGGAGTGCTGTCAGTCATGACATATACCCAAGCAGGGGCATCTGGTGTCATAGGAATGCAGATAATCAGTTTTCAGTGCTCCTGCTTGATTTAACCCCACTGCTGTTTCAGACCTTGCCTTACTGTCACTTATGCAAGAAGGTCCTTCCCATCCTCAGATTGCCTGGTCCCACCATTGTGTATTGTCTTTACGTCTTTGCATTTCATATTTTCATTGTGTCTTTGATTGCTGCTATAATAATTGTGTGCTATTGTATAACCATCTCTCCTGCTAGACTAGGAAGGGAAGGACTATGTCTGTGTTTTTGCTGTCATATGTTCAGCACTTGATTGTGTAGCCAGAACACAGTCAAGTGTTTATTGAACAAAAATACTTCTTTAGTTTTTTTTTCTGTAACTCCTTTATACTTGTGTTAGTCAGCTTCCCATTACTATAACAAATACCTGAGGTAAGTCAACTTAAAAAGAGGAAATGTGGCTGGTTGCCAGGTGCAGTGGCACATGCTTATAACCCCATTACTTGGGAGGCTGAAACAGGAGGATCACAGGTTAGAGATCATCCTCAACTAAGCTTAGGGAGACACATGCACCTTGGCAAGACCTTGTTTCAAAACAAATAAATAAAATAAGACTGGGGGCATAGCTCAGTGGTAGAGCCCCTGGGTTCAATGTCACAAAAATAAAAATAAATATTTTTTTGATGTGGTACTGGGGGGGGGGGGTGGAACCCAGGGGCTTTTCTACCTCTGGGTTATACTCCCAGACCTATTTTATACTTTATTTGGAAACAGGGTCTCACTAAGTTGCTGAGAACCTCACTAAGTAGCTGAGGCTGGCTTCAGACCTGTGCGATCCTCCTGTCTCAGGCTCCCAAGTGCAGGGATTACAAGCGTGCGCCACCACGCCTGGCTATAATAAATATTTAAAAAGAGAGAGAGAAAAGATTTGTTTTGAATTGTAGTTGTGAAGTTTCAGCCTATGACTAGTTGGCCTGGTTGCTTTGAACCTGTGGGAAGACAGTCCATCATGGCAGGAACACATGGTAAATGAGGTGCATTGACCTCATGGCCAGGCCCAAAAAACAGAAAGAAGGGTCTGGGGCACTATTATCCCCTTCAAGGGCACGGTCTCAATGATCTCAAACCTCCCATGGAGTCCCACCTCTTAAAAGCTACCACCACATCCCAGCAATGCTACATAAATGCTTTAATAAATGGGTCTTCAGCAAACATTCAAGACCCAAACTACAGCACTACTTTTTGGCATTCAATTCACATCCATTGTTTACTAACCTCAATATAATAAAAATAAATATTTCTTGTCCAGCTGCTTTATAACTATTGAATATAAATGATTTTTATACCTATTAAGTACTTTTAAAACCCAGAGGTAGTATAGTTGTGGTGGTGGTGCTTAGCAAATGATTTATCCAACCAAAGTCACAAAGAGCTAGAACCAAAAACTGCAGACACTTCCGCAGTACCCACTGACACCTAAGGATGCCAAGGCCACCTGCTCACTGGAGCGGCAGCCCTCGCTCTGAAGTCCTGCCTCCGCAGAACTTCTGCTCTTGGGCTCCCTTTACCTCAGAGGTTCACAGCTAGTGAGTGTGGACGGCAATATTTTAGACTCATTCTAGATATTGTTTATGTTTTAATGGAGGGCCTTGGGATAATTTTAGATAAGGGTCTCTTTTTTCTAGTAATTACACATTTAATTTAATATAAATTAGAAAAAAATTGTACATAGATACCAAATCCATAACTTCATGGGTACTGCTTTGACAATCGTCTTGTTGTTACTGGGGATTCAACCACTGGATACTCCACATCTCAAGCCCTTAAAATTCTTTTTTTATTTTGAGACAGGTGCTCAATAAGTTGCTGGGGCAGACCTCAAATCTGTGATTCTCCTGCCTCAGCTTCCTCAGTAGCCGGGATCCCAGACATGTGCCACCATGCCAGGCCAAGAAATTGCATTGGATGATGTTAAGTATAAGGAAAAGCCAATTTAAAGAAAAATATCAAATAAATGGGAGAAAAAGTAGTTGACCTATCTGGCAAGTACTGAGGAGGCGGTGAACAATGATGTGGTGCAGGAAACACAACCCCGGAGTGTGGCACCTCGGCATCTGAGAAGGCAGCAGGAGCAGGGATGTCTCTCTGACATCCTTGTACCACCGTCCCCTGAAGCAAGCTGCAGGCCCTAGGAAGGCCGCCCTCTGAACTTTCCCATTTTTCTCCCTAAGACCATCATGTGACAAGTGTCTTGCCCTGTGCCACAAGGGCATGAATGTCACACAGAGATGCCAAGAAGGTGAGCAAACAGGCATTGCTTGGTAAGCTCCTCTCCACTCGGCATCATTAGATCTTGCCCCTTTGCTCTCCAAACACACTTCTGTATGGCTGCCCATAAAAAGAGCAGATTCCTGTTTCTTTGTTTCCAAAGATTTCCATGCCACCTAAAACTTACATTTTAAAAATGTGTGTGCTTGTCTCTTGTTAATCTGTCTTTGTAACTGGAGTTCTCAGTTATGAACCTTGCAGTAGGTGAGAAAAAAAGAAATATTTTTCCCCCACAGAAGTAACTTAAGTTTGGGAAACAGTCTAGGGATGAATGAACTTGGAGCATAATAGGTACTTAGTAAATGTCCACTCATCCCTCTGTGGAGCAAAACTGTGTTGAGATCCTGCTCTGTAGACCATGTTCTAGAGCGACAGTGGTGATCAAGATGGCCAGGACCTCTGCCCTCACCAAGCTGCAGCATACACAGGAAAGAACAACTGAATGGATAAATAATTATGGTAAATAAATATGGAAGAGAGGGACGGAGGAACAAAAGGAAGAAGAAAAAAAGAAAGGGGGATTCTTATGAAGGAATTTCAATGAATATAATGGGGTAGGGGAAATGTTTGACCTGGATACTCTTTAATGGATACTCAAGTAACACAACCTGATGACATTTCCTATGGAAGAGAAGCATTTGATTTTTTTTTTTTTGAGGCTCACAGAGATAGATTTCTTGGTATGTATCTTTTTCAGCAGTATCGAGTTTCATTTGAGACGTATCATCTGGAATGACCACAAATGACCCTTATAACCTAGATGCTAGGCCTGAGAAACTTTATAGTAAGCAGGGAGGCCACCCAAGGGAGCTTGGGTGCTGTTTCATCACATCAAAGCAAGACCACAGGAAGATTTCTAATATTGACTCTTTGTTATCTATTCAAAGGAAAACAAACACCTAGAGGTGCACATTTGAGAAGCATGTACAACCATACTCTTGCGTCTGCCTTTGGACCCAGGCTCTCTTTTAAGTTGGAATCTGCCACTCGGTGGACAATCCATTCTTCCTGATGCTGATGTTCCTTTGCAGTAAGCATTTTCCCTGGATTACCATTGCTTCTTGATGAAGATGGATGGCTCTGCGTCTGGCATTCTAATTACATTAGAGAATAATGACCAGGGAGATCTCGGTGAGGAGAGAATAATTTATTACTCACATTACTTCCACCCTAGCTCAGAAGTGTTCCGAAGCAAACTGTCCAATTCTCCCAGAAATCACTTATCACATTTGGAAAACAAAACACAAGTTAGGAATAAGGCGCGCCTCCTCCATGCTTTGGCCCTGCAGCCACGGGTCACACAAGGACCATTAGATATTCCTACCCAAGGATAATGCTATCTGAAGGAAAAGGGGATGGTGGTGGTGGCTTCACAAAATACATGTCAACGTGTATTGAACATCTGTAATTCTCTAAACCAGGCTAAGGGGTAGATGGAATTGCTCCTCTTTCACAGAAAGAACATGTAGAAAATCCAGAAAATAGTGGGCCCAAAGTCACATGTGATGCATGATGGAAGCGAAATTTGAACTCAATTCTGACTCCAGGTGATCACTTGTAGGCTAATTAACTCACCTGCCACCAGCAGCTCCAGGTGGAGCATCGCAGTGCCCCGCAGCCATTTGCTAGAGCTCCATGGCACGCCATGCCGGTGACAGGTAAACACACTATGAGCATGCCGCTTCATTCATTTCAAGGCCAAATCCCAAATTCACAGCTGGAAACCCATGGCGCTCTAGCAGAGGGGAGGCAGGCCCTCGAGCACCAGCAGGTGGCGCTCCCAGGGCTGAGGCAGCGCCCTCTGCCATTTGCAGGGTTAGATTAGACTACAGATTTGTTACCTTCCATCTCAACAACCTGTCAACTGGAGCACAGAAGGAAGAGGTGGAAATAGAAATTCACCGTGCAGTGGCTGGACCACTTCCCAAATGGGACCTGTGATTGACCAAACCATTTAACAGTGCTAGCCTCAATTTCTCCATCTGAAAAATCAGACGGAGGCTCCGTGCAGCGTACCTACATTCTGGGTAGGATTCAATGTGAGATGCGCAATACAGAATGAACAGGCAGGGAAGAAAGGGAAAAAGAAAATGAACTTCCATTTAACACCCTTAAACAAGCATGGTACTTTGGACAGATTGCTTCATCTGTTTCTCACAATGGCCTGTCACAATGGTCTGTCCAGGTTGATATTGTCACCCGCTTTGCAGATGAGGAAGTGGGCCACTGTAAGGTTAACTGACTTAATCAAGCTCCATAGTTAGCCTGTAACAGATTTGGGCTTGAATTAAGTAAGATGATTTGTAAACCGGGCGTGGTGGCGCACGCTTGTAATCCCTGCGCTTGGGATGCGGAGACAGGAGGATTGCACAGTTCAAAGCCAGCCTCGCTGGCTTAAGAGGCCCTGTTTCCAAATAAAATATTAAAAAATGGGTGTGGGAGTGTAGTCCAGAGGTAGAAGGGTTCCATCCCCAGTGCCACCAAAAAAAAAAAAAAAAAAAAAAAAAAATCTAAAAGAGAGGGTCTCACTTCTGTCCCACACCAGGTGATCCATACAAATCAGCATTTGCATTTCTAAACAGAATTAAGCAATTGCAGCAGAGTACATTTTATAGGCCCTCAGACTATGACCGTAGCCATCCTGTATCTATCCTTCTGCATTTGGGCAAGAATGGGAATTCTTCCTGGCAGTCACTAGCCAGCATCACTGTTATAGATTAGAAGTCCCCTTGTTTATCTCACCAAAAATGTATTTTCATGTAAGACCACTGATCCCAGGCTGTCCCCTACACTCAGCAGACATTGGCTCATCTGAGCTCCCAAGCCCATGACCAGTTTCTGGTGAATTTTAATGTATACACCAGTGTGTTAGTCTGCCTTCTGTCACTGTGACAAAATGCCTGATGATCAGCTTTAAGGAGAAACTATTTCATGGGGTTCATGGTTTCAGAGGTGTCAGTCCATGGTCAGCTGACTCCTTTGTTTTTAGGCCTGTGGCAAGAAAGAACACCAGAGTGTGGTAGAGAAAAGCTGCCCACCTCAGCTTGGACGCTAAGGGCGGGGGCCAAGGTACCAGGATCCCTTCAGGGCATGCCCATACAAAATTTAAGTATTAGAATCAGCTAAAGTTGGGAGATGGGGAAATGAATAATAAATGCCGGTAGAAATTCAGAGTTTTGTTTTATGCATACAAGGGGAATAATTAACTAATCTCAAAACATGTAAATTAGGGCTTAGAAGCACTTTCAAAACACTGCATCTAACTCCAGTTACATATGCAGGATTTGCTACATTATAATAATTAGGCTTTTTTTTTAACAAAAGATTTATTTATTTTGAATAGAAGTATTAAATATTATACTAATTACTGGTTATTTTACTTTGTACCCAGGGAAAAGAAATGAATATTCATTAGCTCCTTAAGCTACTGATCCTCCACCAGTTAGACAGATTCTAACATCACCAGGAAGCTGTGGGTGGGTAGAAAATGCTCCCTGTAAAACCAGGCTCATGCTACAAATCACAGCCCAATCTATTCTGCTAATGTGCACAGGCTACAACCCCCAAGTGGATTCCGTTAACATTAGACTGCCCGGCGCTCCCTGCTGAGCAGACAATAAGCGAGAGTAACTGCTAAGCTGATCGAAACAGAATTGTTCTGTCTACATAATCAGGTGATCTGGAACAAGTCTTAAAATTTTAAACACGATTTCCTAGAATATAACACTTCCACCTGGCTAGGACATGCCTTATTCATTGCAGACAAGCATCTCAGCACACATTTCAATCAGTTTTTTAAACTTGGTTTTAGATCCTACTCTATGAAAAATGTTCACTCCAAAAAGATCAAGCTTAAGATTTTAATTTATGAGGCAACTCAATAGGTAAACACAGTTATTGGTGGGTTTTTTTTTTTTTCCAGTGGAAGGGAAAACCAATTAGGCAGTACATTTTTTCAGGACCCTTTTCAGTTCAGGACACTTCTATATTGGAGTCCTTAAGCTGCTTGGTTTTTGTTTTTGGTTTATTGAGTTTCGTGAACCAATGAGTGCTTGGGTGAATCACTGACTCGGGCCAGGGAAGAGGTTGGTGGCTTTGGACAGAACATGGTTTGCAGGGGGAGTCTTCTGTTTTTCCTGTGGCTTGACCTATGAACTGACCTGCAGCCTCAATGGGGCACATCTGCAGGGCACAGGCTGCTAATCTGGCCAAATGATCCTGGAAAAGGGTGACTACATCCGGATGCACACCATGGCAAGCATGGGAACTCAGTCCTGGACCCTGCCTCCACGGGTAGAATAAGTGTATGGTTGAACTCTATAAAACCCAATTTCTTGAGGGTGTTAACTTTCTAGAAAGCTGGAAAGTAGATCTTTTTTTTTTTTATTTTACTAGAGAATGAAAATTTCCCAGTCTTACTCAGAGGACAACAAAGAGGAAGTATGCAACTTTATAGGAAATGTCAAACTTCTGGGGATTGGGAAAGAAGAGGATCCATTCAACAGATATTAATCAAATACAATGCATGTGTTATTATACACTTCTACTTTGTCAGACTCCCAAACCAACCACATTCACAGGAAGGAAGTTTTGTACCAAAACAAGTTCAAGGGTATATCCCAGACCCAATGAATCTGCAGGGGATTCCTACATCAAAGTTTGAGAAGGCCAGGTGTGGTGGTGCTCTTCTGTAAAACCAGTGCTTGGGAGGCTGATCGGAGGATTGTAAATTCAAGTCCGGCCTCCATAACTCAGTAAGACTCAGCAACGCATTGAGACCCTATTTCAAGGAAAAAAAAAAAAGGGGTGTGTGTGTGGAGGTATAGCTTGGAGATAGACTGCCTCTGGGTTCAATCCCCAATACATTAGGGAAAAAATTTTTGAGAAGGGCTGCCAGACACTCTTAAGTGTTTACCACTGATGTCCATTGAATACATCATATAAATAAAAGTCCAGGTCACACATTTACCAACATTTGTTCATGACATAACTTAGGATACAAAGCTAACTCAGTAAAAAGGCCACTGCATAGGCAACTGTGGAGGTAGCCAGGGGCCATTTCCATAAAGACTTCATGGGCCAAGACAAGGAAGAACCTTACTTCAAGGCAAACAAGGCTACCTCGGCCACCAGATGACTGGGATCCCCTTTCTAAATTCAGCTTGGAAGGGCTTCCACAGAGTAACTAAACACTAGAGAAGCCTAGGAAGTATGAGCCGATCTCATCTGATTTTCAGCCAGCACTGAGAGAAGGTTAGAAGGGAAATACTCCAATTCACTTAGCTGGCTAATTTATTTAGGTCTCTCATGACTCCATGGTCCTTTCATAGGAGAAAACACACGAGATAGATAGACACTGGGGATGGGCTGTCTCCAGTGATTTCATTGGAGAGTTGTGTTACATTCTATCTTCATTTTCTGCTCTAATAGGTGCTGGTAATGCCCCTTGATGGGCTATGTAGAGCCAGAGATTTTCCAAAGCCAAATGGAAGTGACTTTAAAGATATTGTAGAAATTAATGACCCATGAGGATTTTCTATGGACTTTTACCTAGTCTCCCTCGAGTTTCCTCCAGGTCAATCTTATTCAACTTGTCTATATCCCAGCTTCTTATTTTCATGTTAAAATTTGTTTTTAAGTAAAAAAGCATTGCATAAATTTTTATTTTAGAAAAAAATCTAAACGCTGCAAAATGTATGAAGTAAAAAAGTAAAATATCTCCTTTTCCCCTACCTAAGGGTAGTCACTGTTAACACTGGAATGCATTTTTCAAGAGCTTATTTTATGAATTACATTGCAGATGCATACATAAACACATAGCAGCTTTACATGCTTGAATTATATTATTAATCTATAGCTTGCTTTTTAAAACTATACTTATTTCTCTCCTCAATTTATATAATTTTTAAAAAATTATAATTATTTGGTATTGGAGATTGAATCCAGGGGCATTCTACTTCTGAGCCACACCCCCAGCTCTTTTCATTTTTTATTTTGAAGCAGGGTCTCACAAAGTTGCTGAGTGTTGAAGGCCTAAGGTACTGAAGCTGTCCTCAAACCTGTACTCCTCCTTTCTCAGCCCCCAAGTATTGAGATTAAAGGCATGCACCATCATGCCTGCTGCTTCTTAATCTATAAAAATTTTAAACAACTGACACCGGGTGTGGTGGCACACGCTTGTAATCCCCGCACTTGGGAGGCAGAGACAGGAGGATCGCACAGGTTCGAAGCCAGCCGCGCTGGCTTAGGAGACCCTGTTTCCAAATTAAAAAAAACTCTATAAAATAGGTCTGGGAATGTAGCCCAGAGGTAGAAGGCTTCCAGAAACCCCAGTACCACCAGAAAAAAAAATTAAACAACCGTACACTTTCCCATAGAATAGATATGTCCTAGTTAATTTATTCATTTCCTATTTATGAATATTTAGATTATGTAAAATAATTAAGGAGCCGGGCATGGTGGCGCATGCTTGTAATCCCAGCATTCGGGAGGCTGAGACTTTGCAGTTAGTGGACAGCCTCAGCTACTTAGTGAGACCCTATTTCAAAATAAAGACTAAAAAATAGGGCAGGGGGTATAGCTCGGAGGTCGAATGTCCATCCCCAGACCCGCAAAAAAACAAAAATAATAATAATTAAGAGAGTTTCCCAGATGAGCCAGATAGAAATGTAACATAAAAATCAAGAATTTCCCAGCCGGGCGTGGTTGGCACATGCTTGTAAATCCGTTTAGGAGGCTGAGACAGGAGGATTACACAGGTTCGAAGCCAGCCTCAGCTACTTAGTGAGGCTCTCAGCAACTTAGTGAGACCCTGTTTCCAAATAAAATATATATATAAAAATAAAAATCAAGAATTTCTCTATCAATAGCTAATTTAGAAAAAGTAAGTTTTTAAAAGCCCATTCACAGGAAAAAGAAATGTGTAAGAATAATATGTAATCCCAGTACTTGAAAGGTTAAGACAAGGGAATCGAAGGTTTGAGGCCAGCCTCAACAACTTTAGTTATTCCCTCAACAACTTAGTGAGGCCCTGTTTCAAAATAAGAAATAAAAAGGGCTGAGGGGTGTACTCAGAGGTAGAATGCCTCTGGTTTCAATACCAAATACCAAATAAATAAATAAATAAATAAATAAATAAATAAATAGCAACTTACTATTTCTTATTTCCCTTGATAGATTCAGACAGAATAATTACCCCCTTTTCAGTGTTTTTATAACACTTCATATATTCATCAGACACATTGGTTGTCATATTTTAGTATGTTATTTGTAACTGTCTCTCTCCACCTGAGCTGTAAATTTCTTGAAAGCATGAGACAGTTGATACTCATCTTTGTAGTTCCAGTGTCCAAGAGTGTCTACAACACAATATGAGCTAAGGGAATGCTTTCTATAAGAGCATATATCTATATATATATTTTTGGTGGTACTGGGGGTGGAACCCAGGAGCTTTTCTACCTCTGGGCTATACTCCCAGACCTATTTTATATTTAATTTGAAAACAGGGTCTCACTAGTTTCTGAGAGCCTCACTAAGTAGCTGAGGCTGGCTTTGAGCCTGTGCTATCCTCCTGTCTCAGCCTCCTAAGTGCTGGGATTACAAGTGTGCACCACTATTCCCAGAAAGAGAATATATATTTAGATGGACGAGTAAGGTAATGTATGACATTAGGCCTAGTATATTAATAAAGCTATAGCATTAACACGATAATTTGCATAGATATTGGAGTTATAAGTTATAGGTATAAAAAAGACCATCTTAATTGAACCCATAGACAAATATTAATAAAACATTAAGACCCATCTTTGTTATTTTTAAATAACAAATTGTGAATGTTCTATAAAATGTTTCTATAAAATATGTTCTATTTTATAAAAGCATTTACTTCTATTAATCAAATATCTCTCTTATATCTAATAAAATCTGAAAATGTTGTTTTATACTAAAATTGATATGTAATTCCTCTTGTATCCGGCCTGAAGTTGGCGGATCACTTGTCTCCCTCTGAGACCAACACAGTTGATGAAGGCGGCCAATATCACCCCAAGAAAGTGAGTTCAGATGTGTTTGGAATGACTGGCTTTGGAAAGAGTCCCAGAGTTGCACTTAATTGTAAGTTGGAGGGAAACTGAGCCAAGACTCCAAGGGCAAAACATCAATTATGACATTATAATGATATTCTGTACAAAATACAGTTCTGTGGGTCACACTGGCAGCTTTGAAGCCTTATTCATAAAACATTGTTTCTGTGCTTCTCTTTCTAAATGAAATTCACATTCTTATACTAGTGGAAATGATAAATAGGAAATTCTTAAATTGCTAAGAACATCCCTAGGCTTCTGATTCTTTGCCATGCAATAATTTGGCTCTGAAATATGAAAATATTGTGATGTGTGCTCATCAGCCTGTAATCCCAAGGTTTTTTCTACTACTGAAAACAACTTTTAAACTGGAGAATAAATTGCATAAGTCCACTTCTAGGCAGGAAGTGTTTTAACATGGAAATCCATTTCACATTTTGTATCTGTTTTCTTGTATAGTGACAGATAATGCATCCAGACTATTTTATTTTATTTTATTTTATTTTATTTTATTTTATTTTATTTTATTTTCGTGGTACCAGGGAATGAACCCAGAGTCATTTTACCTCTGAGATATACCCTCATTCCTATTTATTTATTTATTTATTTATTGGTGGTCCTGGGGGTGGAACCCAGGGGCTTTTCTACCTCCGGACTATTCTCCCAGATCTATTTTTTTATATATATACTTTTGGAAACAGGATCTCACTAAGTTGCCAAGAGCCTCACTAACTAGCTGAAGCTGGCTTTGAACCTGTGTGATCCTCCTGTCTCAGCCTCCCAAATGCTGGGATTACAAGTGTGCGTCACCACGCCCAGCTCCCTCTTCCCTATTTTTATTTTTTGTTTTGAAACAGGGTCTTGCTAGGTTGCTGAGAGTCTTGGTAAGTAGCTAATGCTGTCCTCAAACCGGTGATCCTCCTGTCTCAACTTCCCAAGTACTGAGACATGTGTGTCCCACCACACCCAGCTGCGTTCAGATTTTAGACTTATTAAATTTACTTTGTTAAACAAATCATGTTTAGCAAATCCTGCCAATTGTCTGAGGTTCCATGTCTGGGAATGGAGGGGAGTTGCAGGTACTGCCAGTGGGCACCTTGCATTTAAGTTCAGGAGGTACTGCAGGGGGTGGCGGGAGAAGAAACAGCTGAAAAAAGTTAGGAAAAAAAGGTCTTTTTTTATATGCTTGTTGCATATAAATAAAAAAGCTTTAAGGAATTAAATGATGAAATGTACCCCTATTTTATTTTTTATTTTGAAACAGGGTCCCACAAAGTTGCTGAGACTGGCTTTGAACCTGCGATCCTCCTTTCTCAGCTTCGCAGGTGCTGGGATTATAGGTTGTGTGCCTGACAGTAAGGAACTATTTCGATTAATAAGCAAAATGTACCTGCAAGATTCTACAATTGAAACAGGGCCGCAAAGTGGAGTCCAAATTCCCAAACACTTCTGCACAGAGGAGTAGCACTTACACGCTCCATAATATTGACGAGAAAAACAAATTTGAGGCTGAGGATAAGATCAAATAAAAATTCCTTGCATTTCTTCATAAAGACCCCGCCATGTGCAAAAGGAGTTTGTTTGTATGAGACCTCTCTACACTTTTATTTATTTATTTATTTATTTATTTATTTATTTATTTAATTTATTTTGCAGGTCTAGGGAGGGAACCCGGGGCATTCGACCTCCTAGCTACAACCCCTGACCTATTTTTTTTATTCTTTATTTTGAAAAAGGGTCTCACTGAGTTGCAAAGGGCCTCACTAAGTAGCTGAGGCTCTCCTCGAACCACGATCTTTCTGTCTCAGCCTCCCTAACGCTGGGATAACAAGCGTGTGCCACCACTCCCGACTCTCTCTAAACTTTTAAAACCTTCTAAAATATATCATATTGCTTATAGATGCTTAGACATTTGCAAGAAGCATACAAAACATGGACAAGAAAGATAACATACCAATTCAGGGGTAGTGGCTACCTCTCTGGAGGGAGAACAATTTGAGGAGGGGCATTAAACTGCTTAATATTTTATTTCTTTTTTAAAAAATAAGGCAGATATGCCTCAAAGTAAACTTTCCATGGCTATGTTGGGGTCAGCTATTTTCTGTATGTTTGAAATTTTTCATAAATAAAAAGACTTAACGATTTATATGGGTAATGCAGTGAGCAGTGAATTTAACCATCCTTAAATAGAAGACCTTTCTTTTTCACACTGTCAATGGCAAATGGCTGAAAGCCACGTAACTCAGCACAAGCAGATTGGTCAAGCTGGGAGGTGGTCAGCAGGAGGGACTAGGTACCTGGCTCTGGCAGTCTGCCCAACTCTGGGAGTGGACTGCACCCTATTGGATGAGAGGAAGAATGTCCTTTCCCTCAGGAAATCCTTGATAGATTTGTTTCTTCCCAAATGAGCATTTGATAAGCGATAGCCCTGGGTTCAAAGTTTTATTCTCTGTGAAGTACTTATCCCTTATGCTAGTGGCTTGAATGCTAAGTTGAGCTGACAGGAGACAGATCCCCATCTCAGAGGACTGCAGACCCCAATGAGCCTAGACCCAGCGGCCCTGGCAAGCAGTGCTGAGGGGCCCTGTCTTCAGAGCGTGCTGACCAGCAGCAGGTGGTGATGAGGCTGCAGATTCTTCCCAGTCGGATCAATCACTGTCATTTAGAATCCATTTCTCTTCCATATGAACAATTTATTAATCAAAATCACTAGATTAGTGGCCTTTTATATGAGTTTTCATAAATGTACAAAAGAAGAGAGTGTTTGGGTAACCATAGTAAATAGTAAACAGCAAAGCAGAATAGGGGTGTGATGGTAGAATCGAACCCATGGGCATTCTACCTTTGAGCTACACCCCAGCCCTATTTTATTTTCTAGTTCTCACTAAGTTGCTGAGGCTGGCTTTGAACCTGTAATTCTCACGTTTCAGCCTCCTAAGTAACAGGATTGCCCAGCTATAGTATTCTTTATTGCTATGTTATTTTTATTGCAACATATCAGCAAATGAATAAAGAATTCAGCAAACTATGGGCATTTTAAAGCAGATATAACCAAACCACCACCTTGAGCATTAAAATAATGTTGTCCAACCTTGCCCAGAAAGCAGGCATAGTTCTGGAGATCAGACTGCAGAGTATCCTCCCAGACATCTCCACAGCTCTGCCAGAAGGCAAAGGAATAAAGCTCCACTTTCCCTCCCAACTGCTCTGTCCACGTCCAGATTATCTGCCTGTAATAATCCTCCTGATTGATTACACATTAATTGAGACTATCATATGATCTTCCCCACCCACAGTCGCCAGAAATGGCCACAGCTACGCAGAACCATCGTTCAAGCAAGTGGCTTCACTGCACTTTCTGGGTCTTGGAGAAGTCTTGAGGTGGAAGCCCCCTTGGGTGCCCTAGGTTTGCCTCCCCACACCCATGCCAGCTATGTATCCATCCTTTTTCATGGGACACAGGAGCTTGAGGTGTGGAGTGTGTCTGAACCATCAAGGTCATGCGCCTCTGGTCTGGACCACTGGATCTCAAAGCGTGGCCTCCAGACCATTGGCATTGACCGGAGAATTTGCTAAAGATGCGAACTGTTGGCTTTGCTCCTGACCTACCAAGTCAGAAGCTCTGGCACTGGTCCCAGAAGCAGGCTTTCAACAAGCCCACCCTGTGACTGTGATGCTTGGTAAGTTTGAGAGTCGTGGGTTATTGTCAACCCCGGTCCATCCAGAGGTGACAGAGTGCTCTGTGACAAGCATGAGCTCTCAAGCCAGACTCTGGCTTCAAACTCCATGCCTCCCACTAGCTTTGTATGAGACGCCATACAGTTTTCTTACCTATACAATGAGGTTCATAGCACATACCTTCCCATAGAAAGGTTGTGAGGATTAAATGAACTCTTTTAATAATTGTTACATACTTTTGTGTGTGTGGTACTTTGGGATTGTTTTACCTCTGAGTCACGTATATCCCCTGCCCAACTTTATTTTTATTTTGGAACAGGGTTTCACTAAGTTGCCAAGACTGGCCTCCGACTTGGAATCCTCCTGTCTCAGCCTCCCAAGTACTCGGATTTCAGGCGTGCACCATCGTGCCCAGCAGTTGTTGGCCACTTTTATTAAGTTCAACTATTCAGCAAGGCAGCTCCTCTTAAGGGAGAGAGGACCTGGCACAACCCCTTCACTTCCCTGAGCCCCAATAACCCCGCCTGTGAAATAGACAAGTGCATTCAAACCACGGGCACCACTGAACTGGCGTGGAGGCAAAGCGAGAAAATGCATGTCTTGTAAACTGGAAGATTGTCAAGGCAAGGTAGGCGGCGGCACCACCCTCACCCACTCGCCTAGGTAAGTTTCCCTCATTAGCTGCAGTGCAAACCCAAACAGCCGTCTCTTTCGGTTTCCTTCCACCAACGGATCCCCCTAGCTCCTTTGCAGAGAGCGCTCCATTCATATCAAAAGCAGCTGCCACCATCTATGGGGATGTTTTTAGGGTCCTATGTGGTTTTTTTTTCCAATATCAGACATTCTCTCTTCTCTTGAGTGACATCATTCTCACTGAATAGACACTTGTTATTCCCCAGGAGTTTCCATCCGAGTTGAGAATGCGCCACATTCAGCAGCACGATGGACTTGTTGATACCCTGCCAGGCTTTCGAGTGGCTACGCTGAAGGCACGGGATGATAACAGCCACTTGTTTAGCAACTATGAGGAACAAGACACTGTGCTCAGACTCCCCAGACTTCATTTGACTGATTTCTCAGAACAACCCCATAAAACAAGAACTCTATTTTATAAATAAAGAAACCAGGGCTGAGAAGCTACAGAACTCAAAAATTTTCATCAAGGAAGATCCCTTCGATCCCAAGGGCTCATTCAATGATATACACCATGGAATAAAACCATCTTGTTCTGGCACTCTTTGGTCCTTTGAAAACTGAACACCACGCTAACAGCGGCAGAGACTGATTAACCCACTGGTCTCACCTGCCTCTCACCAGGAAGCTCTGAGACCGGGTAGGGTGTCCCTGGCATTTTAGCAATGGAGCTCACAAAGCACTTCATCCTTCTCCACGTGCTACTGTCTTCCAGCTTTTTTGTTTTTTTAATTTTAAAACAGGGTTCTGCTAAGTTGCCGAGAATCTTGCTAAGTTGCTGAAGCTAGCTTTGAACCTGTTGATCATTCTGTCTCAACCTCCCAAGTACTGAGATTACAAGCATGCACCACTGTGCCAAACTCTAGGGCACAGGGCACATTGATTTTAAACTAGCGATTGGAATGACATCAGTTGTTCATTCAGAAACATTTTAGCTTCATTTACATATATGTATTGTTGTTATTGCAGTAATGGGGATCGAACTCACAGCCTCTTGCATGCTAGGCAAATGCCCTACCACTGAGCTATACCCCCATCCCTTTTTATATGTTCTTCATCGCTGAAAGAAGTCAGTATATGGAGGGTCACTTGGAAATGCCTATATATATATCTAACCTTAAAACTTATTTTAAGACAGGCTTGGTGGTACATACTGGTAATCTCAGTACTTGGAAGGCTGAGACAGAAGGATCACTGGTTTGAGGACAGCCTCAGCAAGCAGTATTTCAAAAATAAAAATAAAAAAATAGGGTTGGGAGTGTAGCTCAGAGGTAGAATGCCCCTGGGTTCATTCCCCAGTAACACACACACACACACACACACACACACACACACACACACCTTATTTTTAAAAT
Source organism: Muscardinus avellanarius (assembly GCF_963383645.1). NCBI lineage: Eukaryota > Metazoa > Chordata > Mammalia > Rodentia > Gliridae > Muscardinus > Muscardinus avellanarius. The sequence goes on from NC_137788.1 coordinate 125,729,500, forward strand.
AGGAGCTATTTACCCATAACATCATCTTAGAAGCTGAGAGAAAAATGTCCAAAGATCATCAAATGGGAATGTAACCTAGAGCTGCAGTAATTTATGTGGAGCCAGAAGGACTTTCAATCTACCTCTGACTTGACAGGTGCAATCACCGGGGGCTGAGGGCACAGACTCACACACTCCTGAGTATAGTTGGTAGGAGTCACACTCAAACTCATGTGTTTTTTGGCTTTGTTTTTGTCTTCTGGGTGGTTCTAGGATTGAACCCAGGAGCATTCTATCTCTGAGCTACACCTCTAGACCTATTTTTTTTTTTTTTTTTTTTTAGTTTTGAAACAGGGTCTTACTAAGATGTTGAAGACCTCACTAAATTCCTGAGGCTGGCTGCAAACCTGTGATCCTCCTGTCTCAGCCTCCCAAGTGCTGGGTTATCAGTGTTGGACATCAACTTCAGTTTTCTTTAAATGGGGTTTTTACTTTGTTTTCCTTGAAAAAAAAAAGCCTATGTGGTTTCCCAAGACGCAGACTTAAGAACTGCCCTCTGGAAAATATCTGAATTAATTTGCTAACTCAACTGCAAATGGAAACTGGACCTTTTTATCCCTTGCATGAGTTCTGCTAGGGCTCCGAGTGCATTTGCTTCAACTTCAGAAGTAGACTTAGTAAAACTCCTTAGCCATTACCCACAGATGGTGTGATATAGAGAGTGCTAGTCTGGGCAAAAACAGCATTACAACATAAAATGCATCATTAATACTTTAAAACCCAGTATGATTTATATTTATATAAATAACATAAAAGAAGCCAATTAAACCAAAGTCACTGGAGTGTAAATAACATAAAAACTTATTGTTCTGTAAGCTACTGAAAATAAACTAATAATGAAAGTATTTATCATATGTCTAAAACCCAAGCAGGTACGAGTGGGTTAAGCAGACAGTCCAGTGAAAACAATTGTTTTTCTCATACCTTCTAATGCAGGCCTAATGTTCTCATCTAATTCCGATCCATTTAAAATGTGACATTTTATCTGAAAGTTACCTTCTGTCCATTGGAGTAATTAATAATTTAAGTGTAACAAGGATGTCTTGATCCAAACACTTTGTAATCTGACTGGGAGGATATTTAAAATTCATTACAGTACATTAAACTTGCACTGAACAGTTAGCTTCATTGCAAAATAAATAAATAGCCAATTTGCTTTGATCAGCAGAAATTCTGATAAAATCAGCAAAACACCAATTAAAATGTGAAAAATGTCACCTACTATAGTTATTCTAATGGAACATAGAGGAAGGGACTGATTCAATGTTTATTTTCATACCAGCTGTGGCTTTCAAATGCAATCATTTCACTTTTTGCTAGGATGGCGAGTACTCCCTCACCCCCAGCACTACTGATCCTGGGGGTGAACAGCTTGGAGTATTACATAACAAGCTCTCTACTGGGGCTGAGATGAATTTACTTAATTTTCTGGGACATCATTGTTTTAAGTATTTGACCAGTTTTCTCATTTCCAGGACTGCTGTTAACTCATTTAAAGCAAAGGCTAAGACAAATATCTACAGCTCTTCCCTGCACTGGTGAAACTGCCCTGTGTCCAGCAGTCTCATTTAGAAGAGTCTTTCTTGCTTCTTGTCACATGGACCATTTTAGTCCTTTGGAACAATATCTGTCCACAATCTTTTAGACCCTGGTCACAGAATGGCAGGTTCATCTTCAGTAGGTGTGTGCTACTTTCTATTATTTAACTCAAGCCAAGTGCCCACAGAGGGCTTAGTAAATGCGTTCTAGGTGGATCAAGGAGTTGCACCTGGACATCAGTCTTTCAGTTAATTCTACGGCAGGTTCTTGGATCTTCTGATTTCAAACCCCCCAAATCAGTTTTCAGGTCACCAGTGCCTTTGATGTGAAACACAACGATTATGGTGAAAGACAAAAAAATAAAAAAGCTACGTAACACTTCACTAAATGTCCTGTTGGTTGAAAAAAAATTTTTTTAAGTAGAATTGCCTCAAACTGCAAGATGGGGGCTGCCGGGCGTGGTGGCGCACGCTTGTAATCCCCGCGCTTGGGAGGCGGAGACAGGAGGATCGCGCAGGTTCGAAGCCAGCCGTGCTGGCGTAAGAGACCCTGTTTCAAAAATATAAAATAGGTCTGGGAGTGTAGCCCGGAGGAAGGAGGGCTTCCAGGAACCCCAGTACCACCAAAAAAAAAAACAAAAAAACAAAACAAAAAAAACAAAAAAAACCTGCAAGATGGGGTTTCTCTCTTCATCTGGATTTTCTTCTATGTCGGCAGTTTCTTCTTGACAGAAACCATGAATTCATTTCTAACAAGCACTGTGGAATCGCTGTCAGCTCTGACCACTTCAGAAATCAGTAAGAGGAAAGGAATGTGCAAAGCTGAAAGCAGTTGTGCCACGTCGTGGGCGCCCTTTTCTTCTTTTGAATTTCCTCAAAATGTTGCTTCATCATCTTTTCAAGAATCAAGAGGCAACAGATTTTTTAAAAGAAATGTTTACCATGAAACCCTCAGCATGGAACCTGGGCTATTAACAAGCAAACTTGCTCATTATTCAGTTAGGAAATAGAGCCACGTTTAGGCAAATCTACAACTCATAAAGACCAAAATTACAACTTAAAACCTCAAAACTACCCATAATGAATTTATTTATTTATTTATTTATTTATTTATTTATTTATTTATTTTTGGTGGTTCTGGGGGTGGAACCCAGAGGCTTTCTACCTCCGGGCTATACTCACAGACCTTTTTTATATTTTATTTGGAAACAGGGTCTCACTAAGTTGCTGAGAGCCTCACTAAGCAGCTGAGGCTGGCTTCGAACCCATGTGACCCTCCTGTCTCAGCCTCCCCAGCGCGGGGATTACAAGCATGAGCCACCACGCCTGGCCCCCATAATGAATTTAAAATTAAATGAAATAGCAATTTTCCTGAATATAAAACAGCTAATTTTTTCAGGAACTCCTTTCGCTCATCTGAAGTTCTGTTATTTCTGTTGTATTTTACACCTTGAGTTTTTTTCCTTTTCTCACAGTTGGAAGGTTCCTTTTATTAAGGTGCTGCTACAGTCTATTTGCCAGTAAATTCTGAATTTATGCTTTAAGACATACACTGCAAAAATCAACCTCACATATGTCCATATGATTTTAAGATTGTATTTGTAACCTTCAAGAAAAACAGGAGGCAGATGATCTCACCTGCAAATGGCCATTTGTTCCCACTGATGAAGCCTAATGGTGTAGAGAAATCAGAAAAGCCCCTTCCACGCTACCACCCACCACCGACCATGCATACTTAAGGACTGCAGGCAGGTCCTCTAATTCTCATGCTTCCACATTTGTGTAATGAGACCACACACCTAATGGACAGGACTGCGGTGAGGACTGGGTGACCATAAATGCAGAGTGTGTAGAATAATGCTCAGGACATAGTAATTAATAAGTTTCAGACATTCTAACCAGGCATTACCACGAGTGTGTGAAGAACAGCATCAGCCAAGTTAGTAAGATGCGAGACCTTGATCCTCAGTGAGGGCTACTGGATTCAGCAAACAAAAATATAGGCTCCAATATCTAGGACACACGTGTACTAAAAATTACTCCATTTTGATCTGAAATTCATACTTAAAAGGGTGTCTTATACTATTATCTGGCAACTTCATGCTTAAGTTTTGGTACTTATGGATGTGAAACTTTCATGCCTCCTTTCAATTTTTTTAGGAATCAAGCAAAGAGAAGATTGGTAGTGAAATATTTCAATCACTGCTTAATTCTTCCCTTCACTTTGGGCATAGAGACAGAAAGTTTCCACGGTCACTCTGCATGCCCTTGGGATGCCATAACACACAGTCAACATCACATGTACTAGCTGATAATTCAGAGGATATGATGCCCTTGTTTATAGCACCTTCAATTCCACAGACGTTTTTACTTGACTAATTCACTGTTTTATACCAGACAGGAGGTGGAGAAGAAATCATTCAAACTAAATGCTACTTTGAAGTTCACTTACTTAGCTGAAAAACAGCAGACAAATTGATAATTGCAAATGGTCTGAAATTTGAATGATTCTTTTTCCACTTCAACTAAATCTATTGAGCACACCCAAATAATTTAAAAGTGCTGAAAATAAGCAGTATTGGGGATTAATGAAAGCAATATATTCACTCTGTTGCATTTATTATTTTTAAATTATAGTAACTCTCACTTGAAGAAATGCAATGAAATTGAAATGAAGCAATTTTGTTGTTAAATATTGTCATTTAGAATAAAATGCACGGGACTCTGGAACTGAAATTGCACAAACCGTTGCTATTTTCTGTTTATCCTTAGTTATTTGCAAGTGAACAAAACAGAAAAACAGTAGTAATATAAAAACCTTACATCTCAGTGATCCCACAGGGAATTACCAGACTCAGGCCAAAAGTGCTTGGAATGAGAGGTCTAAGAAGGTTGAGATGGGCCTTCAGATCACTGGTAGTTCCTTTGAGGTTCAACTGGGAATAGCTTTTTTTACTTGTAAATTGGCTCTAGCTTAATATCTCCAAGACAGAGTGGGATCATGGGGAACTGTGTGTGTGTGTGTGTGTGTGTGTGTGTGTGTGTGTGTTACTTGGAATTGAAACTAGGGGTATTATACCTTTGAGCTGCACCCCCAGCCCTTTTTATTTTTTTATTTGACACAGGGATCTTGCTAGGTTTCTGAGGGCTAAGTTTCTGAGGCTGGTCTTGAATCTGTGGTCCTCCTGTCTAAGCCTCCTAAGTGCTGAGATTATAGGCATGCACCACCACAACTGACTGAAACTTTGGCCTTAAAGTCAGAGAGAAGGTTGCTTGGGTAATAGAACTTATTTTGTAGTGGGAGAGATTTTAAAAATATTTTATGTCAGATGATAATAAATGTTATGGGAGGAAAATAGGCTTTTTGGCTGAATGACTTTGGGCGAATTACTCATTCTATCTTGAGTTTCAGTTTCCTTACTTTAAGAATGGGAAATAATATTTACCTCATAGGGTTTTCCTGGAGACTAGAGATCATTTCTGCAAAGGGCACACAGTTTCTGGAGAGAGAAGTGGTAACAGTAATTGTTTTCATAGCTCTTAGTTTTCAGTATTATTTTCTGCTCTGTCTTGTTAGAACAGAAAATCAACATCTGAGCATGGTGGTGCACATTTACAGTTCTAGTACCTTGCAGGCTGAGACAGGAGGGTCTCAGGTTCAAGGCCAGCCTTTGCAACTTTCTGGGACTCTCAGCAACCCAGTGAGACCCCAGTAAAAACTAAAAAGGGCTTGGGGTGCAGAAAAAAAGAAAGGAGAAGAGGAGAGGAGAAGAGATGAAAGGAGAGGAGGCATTGTCAGATAAAACACAGGATGCCTAGTGGAAGGTCCTAAGACCACTGAGAGTGTGCCTTGGACGATTTGGGGACTGTGGCTTCATCTTGTCTCTCTTTTGCTTCCTGGCCATGAGGTGAGTAGTTGTCTCATCATGATGGGGCCTACTGCTCACAGAAAACTTACTTTGATGACCTCTTGTATGTGCTAAAGTCTGAAAAGGTGTCACAGGCTCCAAAGCAATGTTAGCTGATTGTGGACTTTCAAAACTCAACCAAACCTTTTGTCTTTATAAGTTCATTGTCTCCAATATTGTGCTGTAATGACTGAAAGCTGACTAAGATACTAAGTTATCTTTTAGGCAGGTAAAGCAGCCTATTCTTTTTGTATTTACCAAGGATTTTCACATCTGTGACAAATGGTCACCCTCTCTCATTTTTTTTCTTGTATTCAGATCCTCAGCTATAGCTTCTGCCATTTTCCTATCCCGAGATCTGGTTATAACTCTCAAGATAATCTTTAAAAAGAACACAACAATCAAACAAACTAATTTTTAAAACCCTCAGCCTAATCTAGTAGGCTGGTTTTTATTTAGGAGACTTGTTTACAAAGATAGCCTTATATTGCACGTCTAGACTATAGAAGTAGTGATCATTAATTAAAGATCAATTTCCCATTGTACTTACCTACCTTTAAAAAATTATACAGGAAGATGGGGGTGCCCCTGGATGTTTTATTTTGTGACATTGAAGATATGCTCCAACTTCCCAGGAGATATTCCCATCTTACCACAAGAATAAGATGCATAACAGCAGCAATAACAGCCTCCTCTCGCCCCCCCCCCCAATAACCCGAGATGGAAAAGGGTCGCTTTCTAAAAGCAAACACCATGAAAAAACGTTTTATTAGTGAAGAAAAATAAAGTTTCCTCTCCATGCTGCTCAGTTATCCTGCTCACTTCTTAATAGCCCTACATTCATAAAAGGCCAAAGGACTCTGACCTTGACAAGCTAACTGAGCAGGACAAGGCAATCATGTGTACAAGGCTGTCACCCACCCCACAAATTATGATAAAATATACCTCAGGTTGGAAAAAAGAGTTGCGTATCTCTGGTGCTATCCACACTAGTACATTTAAGGATCTAGGTAGAACAGCAATTTATTTTGCACTAACATGTTTCATGGTTATCATCAAGCATTATGTCTTCAGAGACTGAAAGATGACGTTTTTATGGACTCTGGATCCTTGCTGCATTATCTTCACAGCTCGGAAATGATCTCTCTCTGTATTTTTAATTTCCCCTCCTCACCTCCTGCCTTTGCCCCTCATTTAACAAAGCAGCCATTTTTTTGGTAAAGGAAAAGGAGAAAATAAGATAAAATGAATTCATATCAGACAAAGGGCAAAAATGAACAGATTTCCAACCCTGCGTACTTTCAGAATGAATGATTATCTAACTAATTAGTGAAATAAATAATAATAATTGCCTGTCCCTCCTCATTAGAGCACTTAATAGCAAATGGAACCCCAGTGCAGAGTCCCAGCGAGCTGGTTTCACACTGTAGAACTCGGTTCTTAGTCGAGAAAGAGACATGGCTATATTGCCAACATCCATATGTTAAACCTAAAACCAGAAGGGGGAGAAAAAACATGAGCTTCTGGATCAGCAAGGGCAGTGATTTGGGACTAGAGGGAGTCTTTTAAGCATCCTTTATACATAGGTAAGAGCCAAGATTTACAATACAGACCACTGGGGCCAGCCTAAGTTTATCCAGCACTGTCCATGCTCTTTAAGTTTGAGCCAAGCCATGTGTAGCATTCTTTGCTCAGGCATCTTGCTAAATCTGCAGGTTCTAGGCTACACATTGACTCCAAAGCTCTGGGTGTGAGCCCAGGGCTGTTTGCTCATCTGGATTCCCAGGTGTGGTGTTCCCAGTGCATCTGCAACTGAAAAATCTCTGCAGCAGTCAGTGGCCATCGAGATTGGATGATGCTATGGAATAAAGCATGATTCTGCCTGGAGAGAAGATGCAGTTGCAGGAAATCACCATCAGGTTTGCACAACTTCTTGCAGAGAGTTTTATCCTATGATGCAAACATGACATCCTCATCACCAGGGATGCTCCTCCACTAGCCTTGCCACACATCAGAACGTAGCACAGAACCTCCTTGTAGTTCTGCTCCATGGAGCCAGAACAGCCAGATATATTAGTCAACACTGAAAGATTTGATTGGTTTCTAATGAGGCAGCAGATCAGCTTTTAGGGGTCTGTTTTCAGTGTGATGTATGAGTTAATCAGTGGGGAGTTCCCACTGTTCAAGCAACGGTCTTGTAAAGCTCTTGAGACTTGACTTTCAGATTGTTTTGAAGTCTTCCAGTGTTCAGATACCACTAGGAAGTGGGAATAAAAAAGACTACCTTTAAAAGTCTTCCAGTTTTAGAATAAACCTTCTCATGATGTCCTGGGTCCCACCCACAAGGCTTGCCCAGCTGTAATACCTTCACCCAATCAAATGGAATAACTCATTAGTTGTACTATACCATGTACCACTGGGGAGACTGGGGTGCTTCTTGAGCTTGAAGAAGTAAGATTCTAGCTTGGAAACAGATGGGTAAGTAGAAAATTCTAACATTGTGGTACCCACAGAAGGGCCTGGAGACTCAAATGATGGACAAGCACTGTGAGAGGAAGAGAAATGAAACTTGAGTGAGGATGCTCAAGAGAGGAGCATTCCAACAAGGGGAGGAGGGGTTATACTAAGGACAAGTACCCAACAGGCTCCAACTTGTCAAAGCCTCCCAGGGTAGGCCTTGTGCCAGGCCCTATGAATCCTTCAGGGAACCACAAAAATGTCATAGTTGTGATTTATTTTACAGTCAGAAGAAAAAATAAATGCAATGATAATAAGTACAGTCCTACACTCATAACAACATTTCAGTGAATATTAGACTACATATATGATAGTGGTCCCATAAGATTATGTTGCCTAGTGACACTGAAGCATGTCATTTTATGTAAGCTCTATGATGTCACACAGTGATAAAATCACCTAACGACACAGCTCTCACACTGTGTCCCCATCATTAAGCAACACACAACTTTACATAACAATAAGTCGAGACAGGATTATACTCATTTGATACCAACACGGTTGTAAAACTTTCCTCCTCCTCCTCCTCCTTCTTCTTCTTCTTCTTCTTCCCCCTCTTCCTCCTCCCCTCCTCCTCCTCCACCTCCTCTCCTCCACCTCTCCTCCTCCTCCTCCTCCTCCTCCTCTTCCTCCTCCTCCTCCTCCTCCTCCTCCTCCTCCTCCTCCTCCTCCTCCTCCTTCTTCTTCTTCTTCTTCTTCTTCTTCTTCTTCTTCTTCTTCTTCTTCTTCTTCTTCTTCTTCTTCTTCTTCTGTGGTACTGGGGTTCCTGGAAACCCTTCTACCCCTGGACTACAATCCCAGACCTATTTTTATACATTTTTTTTAAATTTGGAAACAGGGTCACAGCTGGCTTCGAACTTGCGCAATCCTCCTGTCTCTGCCTCCCGAGCGTGGGGATTACAAGCATGCGCCACCACTCCCGGCTAAAATATACACTTCTTTAAATAGAAGAACATCCCATGAAGACAAGAGTACTTAGGGTCATTGACCATCACCATACTGTGGTCCCAGTTTAAGCAAAGATGCAGATGAGTCACAGCGTGTAGAAGTGCAAATGGCAATTCCTACTGAACCCTTAATCGGTGGGACACACTTTTGAAGAGCCTTTCTAGTCCTTGCAACCAATTAAAGCAGGTACAGTTACCACCACTACCGTTTTACAGATTAGTAAATTAAGTCAGGGAGGCTAAGTCCCCCAAAGCCATACAGATGATACAGTTGTCCATTCATCTAGAGGACCAGGCCACATATCTAGGCACAATTACCCCAGAGTCAAAACACTTAGGCTATAGGATGGTGTTCCCCAAATATCTAATCATCTGTGATGAAGACCCATTTTCTTTATTTTCTCATGTCACAGACCAAAGCCTCTGTAAAAATACACACATACATAAGTATGTATAAATTGCAAGAAAAATAAAGTACAAAAAAGCCCACCTATACATTAAATTGGCATAAAAATTGCACTTTAATATCTGCATGTGGATATTGCTTTTCATTTGCAGTCAAATTTGTCTAAAAGGTTCTGAGTGCTCACACTCACATCTATGCTAGCCTCTTCTCAGAACAAGGGTTTGCTGTTCTAGGTTCACATGCTAGGTTCAGCACTCAGGCCTAATGAGCTGGAGTTTGTTTTCACAGGAGCAAAGGAAGAAGAAAGCGGCTTCGCAGAGAGTGATTTAGGGTGTGCACCTTTGCAACCAACTGCAGATGCACCTGCCGAGAACCTGCCCAGGACCTCTGAGCCTCCCACCTCATTCCTGCCTCAAAATTTAGACTATTGATTAATCCTTTAATGACGCGATACATACCAGACTGGGGCATGCTCATAGGATCAAAAGAGGTTTGTGTGGAGGAAAAGGAACCCTTGAAACATTGCTGACGGAAGTGTAAATTAGCATAGCCATTTTGGAAAATTATTTGGCAGATCCTCAAAAAGCTAAAAAGAGAAACACCATGAGACCCAGAAATCCCACTTCTAGATCTAGATTTTTATCCCAGAGCCTTGAAATCTGTTTGTCAAAAAGACATCTAGGTGGGTGTGGTGGTACACACAGGAGGATGCCGGTTCACAGCAAGCCTCTGCTACTTAATGAGACCCATTGCAACTCAGTGAGATCCTGTTTCAAAATAAGAATAAAAAATAGGGCTGGGGGTATAGCTCAAGGTAGAATGCCCCTGGGTTCCAACCCTAGTACTGAAGAAAGAAAAAAAAAAGACATCTATACACCCATACACATACTACACACACGTACACTCACCACACACACACCACACATACATCACAAACTCACCACATACCACACACACACACACACACACACACACACACACACACACCACATATACTATGCATACACATCACACACCACACACATCACACATACCACACACATACACACACATACACACACGCCACATACCACACACCACACCACACACATCACACAGTGGAACAACATTCAACCTTTAAGAAAGGAATTCTGTCCTCTATAACATCCTGGATAAAATGGAAGAATACTATGCTAAGTGAAGGAATTTTTTGGTGTTACTTCCTTTAGTTTCTTGCCTGAGTAACTTGCTATCTGATCTCAGTTTCAACATGTTTTGTTTTTCTTTCTTTTCCCCCTCCTTTCATCTTCTTTCTTTTCTTCCTTTCTTCCTTCCTTCATCTTTCTTTCCTTCTTTCCTTCTTTCTTTCTTTCTTTCTGTGGTATTGAAGTATTGAACTCTGGGGCACTCTACTTCTGAGCTATACCCTCAGCTCTATTTTATTTTCTACTTTAAAACAAGGACTTGCTAAGTCATAGAGGGCCTTCCTAGGTTGCTGAGGCTGCCTCAACCTGCAGTCTTCCTGTCTCAGCCTCCCAGCTACTGGGATTATAGGTGTGCACCATCAAGCCCGGCTTATCATATTTTCATTCATTCATTCATTTGCTTTCCATCAGAAATTTCACCCAGATGGGATGGTCTATTTGGTAATGGAAGTAAGACTTGTTCTTTTTCAGTGAAGGAGATATGGGGATTTGGGCTTTAGAAGTTGTCATTAATGACGAAGTATACAAAATTTATTGTAACTCAGACAGCAAGTCCACCATAGTAATTGTCTTGAGAGAAGAAGAGCAGCCTAGAGTAGAAGCTTTACTCACAGGGAACTAAAGCCCATAAACATTCTTCCAGAAGTGGATCAACCCTTCTGTTAGGTTTATAATGTCCCCTGAAGAGCTCGCATATTTGTGTTCATAAGTGATACTGTTGAATCATGGGGTTGTAATCTCATCAGTGAATAAATCCATTGTGATATATTTATTGGGTGGTAACCTAGGTAGATGGATGGGGGTGTGACTTTGGGGACCACACACATCCATGGGCCCTTTTCTCATGATCTCTCTGCTTCTGGCCTCCATGTTGCAAGAGCAGAACTCTTGCCTTCTTCTCTCAGTTCCCCCTGCCATGTCCTGAGCTCTGCAGACTTCACTCGACCTAACCTGGACCAAAATCTCTGAAATCTCCAGAACTATGAGCAAATCAATCTTCTTTCCTCTAACTTGTGGTGGTCAGGTATTTTGATTCACAGCAGTTAGAATGCTGACTGAAACACCAACATCTTGATGACACCAATATGGTGCCCATAGGAAGGAGGTGGGCCCAACCCTGGGAAGAACTCCCAAGGAAATTAAAACATATGTGATTTCTTCCTCTCACCATAGAACCTGTGGAGCTGCCCTGACAGCTCAGAGCTCTGTTTTGCTTGAGAGAATAATTCTATAGTGCTTCTCTTAAGTATTTTAAAGATAACTACCTTATCTAATTCTCACAACAATCCTATGAAATAGAAACTGCTAGTTTACAGATCCAGAAATGGCGAGTAACTTTCCTAGAGTCACATAACTGGTAATTGGCACTGCTAGGATTTCAGTCTGGCTACACAGACAAAGTTTTAATATAAATTATTGTATTGATTTGACCCATTTTCTTTTATGTCTATGCCTTACTGGAGGGTCCTCTTTTTCAAGACTATCATTAGAACTTGAGATTCAAGAGACAGGCAAACTAGCACTGACAGAAAAAAATAGTTTTAAGATGGATCTGGTGGCACAAACTTGTAATCCCAGTATTTGGGAAGTTGAGACAGGAGGATTTTAAGTTTGAGGTTAGCCTCAGCAACTTTTCAGGCATTCAGCAACATAATGATATCCTGTTAAAAAATAAAACAAAACGGGCATGGTGATGCATGCTTGTAATCCCAGCATTCGGGAGGCTGAGACCTGAGGGTTGCGGTTTGCGGACAGCCTCGGCTACTTAGTGAGGCCCTTCACAACTCAGTGAGACCCTGTTTCAAAAATAAGACTGAAAAATAGGGCTCGGGGTATAGCTCGGATAATGCCCGTCGGTTCCATGTCCAGTAGGCTGGATGTGGAGTTCGCAGTCAGGCTCCATCAGAGTTCACTTCTAGGCTCAGTCCCCAGTATCACAAACAAAACAACCCAATAGTTTTAAAAAGTATATGCAAAGTAAGACATGTTCATTCATTATTTTATTTACTTCCCTAAAAGCCTGAAACCAGTATTTTATCCCTCTCTTACCAATGAGAAGAGGATGGCTCTGAGAAGCTGTATTATTACATTTACCCAGTTTATTTGGACCTGATCATATATCTTTGAAACTGTCACTTAACTAAGACATTGACACAATTCCTATTTCTTCTCTATTTCCTAGTCATGATTCTGTGGCTTTGGAGAGAAAACTCTTCCTCTTGAGCACCCAGATCTTCTTGTCCACCACTTCCTAAACAAATAGTTTCCCCAGCTTCTCTTTATCCACCTCCTCTTTGTCAAGCCTGAGGTCTAAGATGCAAAATATTTAGATAGTTCAAAGCTTACTTGCACATTTTATGGCTGGAAAATATTGCCCTGCTCCAAGCAGCCTTCTTTGCTGTGAATCATGCAGTTGAGGTGCTTCCCCAAAGGCACAATTTGTCTAATCTGAGTTTAAACAGAGAAACCCAACTCCTAGCACTAATAATTACTAAATTTTGTTGAGAATAACAATAGCCGGGTAAAGTCCAGTGTTTCCCTAAAGGGCAAGTATAATAGGCCTATAACTTCAAACGTGTAAGAATGATTTGTTATTCATGTTAATCCCCTCACCATTGCCAGCCACATCAATCTTTTTCAAAGAGGGGGCACTGGAGAAACCATTGAAGTTTGAAGGGAAAAAATAGACACATAAGGTGAGCAGTAGCAGATAGCAGCGTGGCTCTGGGGTTCCGCTCCTGCTGCTGGGGACTCATAATGTCCCTCAGGGCTCATGTGTCACCCTGCGCCCATCTGGCTCCAATTCCCAGTGAGATGGGGATAGGCAGGGGGAGGGGTACCACTGAGACCCTTTTCTATTTCTGGCTATTCCGAGAAGAATGTTTTTCAAAATTCTTACCATGGAGGTGCAGGCAAAATGATCAGACATTGTTTAAATTAATGTACATTCTACTCACTTAAGATCAGTTTCAACTCAGAAATGGAGCCCACTTTCAAAGATGCACACACCCCAGACAGTCTCCCTCCTTCCCAGAACTTAGTTTTCAAAGTTGCAGAAGTATATAAAGTAAAAAGGATGCAGAGGACCAGGGGGGAGCTGAAAATAAAAGGAGAGAAATGCCACACGGATGGGAGGGACTCTGAGAAGCAATATTTCAAATGGGTTGAGGGGCAGCCTGGGGACCATGTCTTCTGGGAAAAGAAATAAATGGTGTTGGTAGTTTCGATGGCTCCTCCTCGCTCCTCTGACTTGACTGGGGAATGAAGATTTATGGGAGGCGTCCTCCACTCCCAGTCACAGATGGGCCTTCACACACCTCATCTTCTTGTGCCACGCACATGGACAGAAGGGGAAGAAAGGATGTTTCCCACTTTGGCCCGCCTTGGCATGGCCCCGGGAAACAGGGCACTGATGATGGTCTGGCTCCCAGCTCCTGGCCAATGAGAGAAGGCAAACACCTTTTAGGAAGATGCTGACCAAAGGCTTTCTCTAAAGGATGTGTTTCTTGGTCCTTTTGGCTGATGGAACAAAATACTTTGGATTGAGTAATTTATAAATAGGATTTTCTTCCCATAGTTCTGCATGTTGGGATGCCCAAGATCAAGGGGCTGGCAGGTTCATCATCCAGTGAGGAAAACTGCTACATGTATGGAGGCAGAACGCCACTGGGTGCCGTATATAATGCCTCATTGCTGAATCCCATGTGCTGGAAAGAGTGAGCAGCTAAGGTCATGCCTCCCACTTACAGGGCTCCACCTTCATGGCTCAATCATCTCCTAATGCTTTACCCAATACTGACATATTGGTGAGTAGGTTTCAGTACACGCATTGGGGTGGGGTGTTAGGGAGCACAGACCACAGCAATGGGAAACCCAGTGTTTTCATTCAGAAACAGGACAATTAGTACCCCAGTCTGCGATTGAGCACACCCTTGAGGTTCCCAGAAAGGGAACCTCAACCCCACCCCTTTCTCAAGTTAGTAGCTTCTGCAGCCTGAGGGTAGTCTACCACCTCGGCCACTACTTGGAGTCACTGAAGGAGGAGTACTGTTGGAACATGGGACCATCTAGAGCCCCAGATTGTCCAGGGGCAGGCCCGGGAGACAGGTGGTATGCTAGAATGCCCCTGGTTGTGCATTGCTGTGGAGGCAGAGCAGGTATCAATATTTATCTAAACAAATTATTCTGGCTTTGCCAGGCGTGTGCCTCCTTGGCTCCAGACTATTTTTAGGTTTGAAGTATATTTTTCTCTTTAATTATTTTTATAGTTGCCTGCCATCATAAAATAGTACAGCGACATAAGTACACAAATGAAAGGAAAGCTGAAGTCTCTTATCCAGAGCATGAACCAGAGGCTTTCTACCTCTGAGTTATACCCCCAGCCCTATTTTTTTAAATTTTAGTTTGAAACAGGGTCTCACTAAGTTGCTGAGGCTGGCCATGAACCAGCGATCCTACTGTCTTAGCCTTTCAAGTACTGGGACTGCAAGTGTGTGCCACCATGTCTGGCCCTATTTGATTTTCAAATTTTGAAACAGGGTCTCACTAAGTTGCTGAGGGTCCCACTAAATTACAGAGGCTGCACCAAGCCTGTAATTCTCCTGCCTCAGCCTCCCAAGTAGTGGGCTTATAGGCTATAGTCATGCATCACTATGCCCAACTTTCCAAACTTCTTCTAAGCACAAACATCTGCATGTATTATTGTAGGTTTGGTCCCAGTATTCTCTATAGATTCTGCCTCTGAAATCTGTGTTGCTCTGAATGTGACCGTTCTCTTTCACTGTCTTGGCCCAGACCTTAGATACACCTTTAAGTTCATATCTTCCATGGAACTTTGGCTTAGGTTTCCACACACAATAGCTTGGCTTTGGCAGCCTGCCCCAGTTCTGAGTAAGTTCACCCATTTGTCATGTTAAAGCTGTGTTTTCTGGAACTTGAACACCTTCTGTTTGTTTTTTAAAAGTTGCTGGGCTTTCCACTCATCATTAATAGAAGAGATTTAGCCACAGTGTTTTTATGAGGCAAAATGCAACCAAGTTGTGAGTAAGACTTTCTAGCCTAGAGAACAAACAGTATTTTCAAAATTCTAAGAAAATGTAGATTATAACTTTTAATAGCATATTTTTGGAGAAAATAACAAAATATTAAGCACATTTATGAACTCTAAAATGATTTTATGATCTATTAAAACACTGAAATGTTTTTATCTTAATGTGCATTTTTGAATCAAGAAGACTGAGGATATAACCTAGTGGTAGAGTGCTTAACTAGTATGGGTGCATTTCTGGGCTTAATCTCTAGTGATCCCTTCCCCTGGAGGAATAAAAGGAAGAAAATATGGTCATTTCCCTCATTCATCTTTCAGGTCATGAACTAAAGTCCCCACAAACGTCACCCTCTTCTTTTGGCATAGTCTGCCCAGTATGTTACTGTAGACAATTATGACCTTAAAAGATGGAGAGGTTCAAATACTGAGTGTTTAACATGAACATGAGTTGGAACCTGAATTTACCTAAATCATCTTGACGTTTGCACTGGAACACTCATCTTTTCTATAAAAGGGCTGTCTGGGATGATTTCTCCATCAGGAATCCTGCCCCTGGCCCTTAAAAAATAAAGCATAACCTGTAGGTTATCTGTCTCTTTGTGGTTATGGTAGAAAACAGGCGTTTTAGTCACAAGTCTAGAAATGGGTGACATGGACAGGATCTGGAAATACAAAGGTTAGGGAAAGGATGTTAACTAGTGGTGACTTCTGTTTCTGGATGAAGTTCCCAAAGGAGCTGATATGACAAGATCATACAGCAACAGGCCCCTTCTTGAACTCCCCTCCCCAGTTGGCTGACGATTTCTCTAGCAACCAGAATTATACGTCCCAACATGCATGGGATGGTCAAGCCATGAGGCTGGCCTGATGAACAGGTGAGATTTGAGACCGATCAAATATCACAACCCGACTCAATCTATTATGACCTCTAACATCCTACCACTGGGAATTAATTTATTTGCATATATATGAGTCCCTGCTGAGTTTCTAGAAAAGCAACAACTTTAACTATCGCTGTTTAACTGATACACACTTAGAAAACTATTAGGATCTAAAGTTGAGGAATAAGACATAAAGGGAACTCCAGGGATGGGGAAATGAACAGTTAAAGAAAAGTTAAGGTATCAAAACAGATTGTAATTTCTTCTTCATCTCCCTTATGGTTTGCCCTTTTTTGGGAAAACTCTACTGATCAGTGGAAAACCCTTACAATGAGAAATAATTCGCTCTAAGGAACCTGGAAGAGGATTAATTCTAAGCAGATACTTACAGACTTTGAACCCAAAGGAGAAGTCTTTGCAGATTCTAACTATTCTGACCCTCTTTACAGCATGGCTCTGAATATCAATGGCATTGTTAATAAAACTATGTTCCCATCCAACCAAAAGACAGCCTCATGTGGCTTCGAGCCCCTCCCTGCTATAGGGTCAATCCCTACCAGAAAATTAAAAAAAAAAAACTTTAAAAAATGAATAGAGTAATTAATTAAATATCTCAGAGAACCTCATTAAAACATTTTACTATTTGCACTGATTATCGTGCGGCCGCTTACACAGATGCTCATAAATCTGACTGCATTAGGTTCTCAGGCCTTTATTTCAGTTAATTTCTTCTCCCTCTGTGGACTTGCCCAGGAAATGAGATTTAACAAGTCACCGTCCTCCCTGATAATCACAGGAGAGCTCATTAGCTTTTTGTCAGATTTGTACATACTATCTGCCCCCAATATGCCCATGACTTCTGTTGAGTTAAATATGATATTACCAAAAGGGAGTGCTCCAAAAAGTGTTTCTGCATTGAATGCTGGGGACCTGAAACACCGCATAAGTGTTTTTACCTATATAAAAGGCATGTGAGAGCAGACATTAAGAAAACAACAAACTATAGCAGCCCCTATCGATGGCATCACGATTTAGATGACACACATCATTAAAAAGAAACAGGCCTGGTCGGGCGTGGTGGCGCACGCTTGTAATCCCTGCGCTTGGGAGGCGGAGACAGGAGGATCGTGCAGGTTCGAAGCCAGCCGTGCTGGCGTAAGAGACCCTGTTTCAAAAATATAAAAAATAGGTCTGGGAGTGTAGCCCGGAGGAAGAAGGGCTTCCAGGAACCCCAGTACCACCAAAAAAAAAAAAAAGAAAAAAAAGAAACAGGCCTGGAGTGGCGGTGCATGCTTGCAATCCCAAGGATGCAGAGACCGGGGGATCACAGTTCACAGCCAGCCTCAGCTCCTAGTGAGGCCCTTTGCAACTCAGTGAGACCCTGTCTCAAAAATGTAAAAAAAAGACTAAAACCTGGCCTAGGGATGTAGCTCAAAAGAAACAAAAAAGTCTATACTGGATCTGGTGGTACAAGCCTCTAATCCCAGTACTTGGCAGGCTATGGCAGGAGGATTGCAGGCTTGTGTCCTGTGTTAGCATATTAGACCATCAGCAATGAAGCAAAGACTCTGTTTCAAGTTAAAAAGGGCTTCGGGTATAGCTTGGAGGTATAATGGCCTAGATTCAGTCCCTGGTACAAAAAAAAAATTAGAAAAAAAATGACAAAAAGAAAGTTTTACATTTACATGCTTGCTAGTCTTATTAAAACGTCTTTAAACATCTGGGCTAAGCAAAGCAAGAGAGATTCAAAGTATAGAAGGAAAACAGCCTCATGATTCTTATAATTCATCAAGTTTGAGTTCTCTATCATATATCTCAAGATAACTGGCCAAGTTCTCCTAATCTCATAATCTTCAGTTTTAAGTAGGAAAACTTGAAGAATCCTAACAATTCATGGAAGGGGAAAAATCCGATACTCACCTCAACTAAAAGGTTGGGTTGAATCTTCAGTCCTTCTACAAGCCATCTTAGTAATAAGATTGACTCACCTGGCAATGAGATGGCTCAGAAAGGAAGATGAAACACTACTGGCCTTCAGCAGAAATCACGCAAGTGACTTTCTGGGTTTTCATTTGGGTTCCTCAGTAGGCTGCCATTCCCTTCCTGAGAATACGGAAACTTACCTGGGAGAGGGCGTTGCCTCTAAAAAGCTGAGTGGCTGCCATGGACCAGCACCCAGTCCCTAATAGAACCCAGCCTATAGAACTAAACAAGGGCCACAAAACCTATTCAGTATATATAAGAAAATTGTGAGTTCTGAAATTCTTGGGTTCCGATACAAGTGGTTCTTACTTTTTGTTGTTGTTGTTAAGAATCTTTTAAGAATCTGATGACATGTTTCAGAAAAATAAATACAAAATACTAATAAATGTATGAAAATGTTCAACATCATTAGGAAATCAGTGAGATGCAAATCAAAACTATGCTGAGATTTCATCTAGCCCTAGTTAGCATGCAACCATCAAAACCACAAACAATAGCAAGTGATGGTGAGGATGTGGGGAAAGAGGAACTCTTCTACACTGCTGGTGGGATTGCAAAATAATACAACCACTGTAGAGATCAGTAGGGAGTTTTCTCAAAAGACTAAGAAAATAGAACCACCAAATGACCCAGCTATAAAATTTTTTGTATCTTCCCAAAAGAATTAAAGTCAAATATTAGAGTGATACATGCATGTTCATGTTTACAGCGGTACAATTCACAATAGCCAAACTATGGAACCCACCTAGGTGTCTGTCAACAAAGGAAATGTAGTATATAGACACAATGGAATTTTACTCAGCCATAAGGAACAAAAAAATCATGTTATTTGCAGGAAAATGGTTGGAACTAGAGAATACTATGTGAAGTGAGATCAGCCAGTCTCAGAAAGTCAATGTTTCTCATATGTGGAAATTAGAGAGAAAACAAGAAGCAAAAGGACTTTAGAAGATTGAGGAGAGTAACCGGTAGAGAAGGGGGGGTGGAGAATGGGGACGAGGGTGGGAGTGGAATGGGAAGAACTCATGAAAGAAACAGTTCAAATTATGCCGTGCCCATGTCTGAAGCTATCATGACCAACCTAGGCTTTATTTATGGGGAGGGTGGGTAGCCGGGAGATGTGAAGGGAATCATACCAAGAACTATGTGCCCATTTGTATGAATTTGAACCTCACTATGATGTATAATTATAATGCACCAATAAACTATCTTAAAGAGAATCTGATGAAAAGTACAAACTGTAGCCAGAGAAAATGTGCCACTCCTCTAAAATGTGTATGTGTGTGTGCAACCGTGTATGCAGGCACTCACACACACAAGCAACTGGAGGTACAATTTCAGAGTTCTCAAACACTGACTTCTAGACATCATTTGGGTCCCTGGATCTAAATTTAATTCTTATATATAGACTATGGTGTCAAGAGACAAAACAAAATGTAACAGAGAGAACTTATTGGATGACAGGCGCTATTCCGTGTCACTTAACTACTACAACAACCCTATGAGGTGTGTCTGTTGTTACTCCCAGATGAGAAACGAAAGCACGTGAATTCAAACAGCATGCCCACAGAGCTAGTGAGTGGAAGAACCAGAGCTTCAAACCCAGCATGGCTCTGGCATCTGTACGCTGAACCACCACCCCATGCAGCCTCCCCTAACACATTTTCATTTTAAAGCATGCTCACTTCTGCTTTTCTCATTTAGTCTCGTAGCCGCCCTCCAAGAGTGAGATTAGGTGGGCATCTCCACGTCGGTGGGTGTTGGGCGCTTTTCCAAAGAGGAATCAGAGGCCTGCTTAGCACACTCTCTTCAGACAGTGAAGCCACACTTGCTGAGATTAAAAATTAAAAACCTAAATTTTGACTTGAGCCTCTTTCCCCGGCTAGCTTCAGATTGCTAAACTCCAGGAACGTCTTTGATTCCTTTCCCTCAACCGTCCATCGCCCTGAGGACTAAGCCAGCATGGGAAGGTTTTGAAGCCAGGTGGTGTTTCCTATAAAAACTTGGATTCCTGTAGTTCACAGAGCTTTTTGCTTCTACAAAGGAAAAGTCACAGAGAGGAACAGGAAGGAGAGGCTGTTGATTTGCAGAGAATAAAAATGCTATTTGCATGGGATCACAGTGGACATTAGATGTATAGCTCTAGATCTGACTGGCAAGCAAAAATATTTTTTAAAAATTTCTTAATTTAAAAATATTTTTAGTGAACATATTGTATTCAAATGTTATTTCAACACACAAAATAAAAGTTAAAATTAATAAGTTATTTATAGTGTGTGTGTGCGTGTGTGTGTGCATGAGTGTGTGTGTGTGTGTGTGTGTGTGTGTGTGTTACTAGGAATTAAACTCAGGATGTTCTACTTCCAAGTTACACTTCCAGGCCTCCCTAGTTTTTAAAGTTTGAAACCAGGTCTTGCTAAGTTGCTAAGGCTATCCTCAAACCTGTGATCTTCTTGTCTCAGCCTTCCAAGTACTTGGATTATAGTCTTTTGCCACCATAGCTGGCTTTATACATTCTTTAAAAATTTGTTTTGAATTTTAATTTCTTCACTGAGGAAAGAAATTCCTTCCCTCATCTGAACTCTCTGCTGTGTTCTTCAGTGCTCTGCTGTTCCCAACCTTGGTGAATCTCTCCCTCATCAAAGCCTCTATCAGCGCGCGCTGCCCATTCTTCACAGTCTTTCGTGCTGGACATTGCTCCTGGCTTCCCACTCTAGTGGAACACCAGCGTGTGTGAGCACAGCCCCTTTTCTATAAGGATGCATAGAAATGCTGGGGAAAGGTAGCAAAACTTTTTTTTTTTTTTTTTAAATAGAACTCAACTCACGAGAAAGAGAGTAAGAAGAAAGACATCCCCAGGTACTATTAGCGAAGGAAAGCACACGGCCTGGCTCCATCTCATTCTCTGTGAAGAGAGGCCTTTTTGTTCCCACAAGGCATGGAGCTAGACACAGCCCAGATGGCCAGGGCTGGGCTGAAATGCCCGCTGAGCACAGGAAAGATAGAAGAGGAAAAGACTGGAGCTGACAGCTCCACATGAAGTCAAGACCCTAGAACGCACAGCAAAAGACAGAGGCAAGGAATTTTGTCTTTCCCTAGCTGCAGGTAGTAAAGAAATCAGCAATAGAAATCAAAACCCTAAACTCATGGCATCTACCTGTAAGGTAAGTTCAGTGGAGAGATTAAAATAAAAACTGGCTGCAGAGCAGCAAATCCACTGAGACGTAAGAAAATAAGAAAGCCACTTTTTCTTTTTTATGTGTGCTGGGGATTGAACCAAGAGGCATTTTACTTCCGAACTATACCCCCAGCGCTATTTTATTTTTTATTTTGAAATAAGTCTTGTTAAATTTCTGAGGGCTTCACTAGGTTGCTGAGGCAGTCCTCAAACCTGCAATCCTCCTGTCTCAGTCTCCTAAGTACTGGGATTATAGGCCTGTGCCATCATGCCTGGCCTAAAAACCTACATTGGAGAAATAGTTTTTACAACCTTGGAAATCCTCAGAATGTGCAAAACTCTTCCCAAAAGGAAATGTGTAATTGAAAAGAAAATTACAAGCTAACAAGAGAAAATGACTCTCCGAAAAAGTAAGCAAACAAAACAAACAGGAAGGAAATATGCTAAGAATTTAGGATAATAGAACCATCTGAAGGTGACTATATATATATATATATATATATATATATATATATATATATATATATATATATATATAAATTTTTTTGGTGGTGCTGGGGTTTCTGGAAACCCTTCCACCTCCGGGCTACACTCCCAGACCTATTTTATATATTTTTAAAATTTGGAAACAGGGTCTCTTCAGCCAGCAAGGCTGGCTCCGAACCAGCGTGATCCTCCTGTCTCCGCCTCCCAAGCGCGGGGATTACAAGCGTGCGCCACCACGCCCGGCTAAAGACCCCATTTCTAAATAAGGCCATATGCTGAGATACTTGTAGTTAAGACTTCAATTTTTTTTTTGTGTGGTGTGAGCACAATACAACCTAAGGGGGGGAAGGGAAAATGGGGGCAGCGGGGGTGGAGAGGGCACCTAGTTTAAATGTATACCATTTATGTTCAATAAAAAATTTGTTTAATAAAAAACAATACAACCCATAATAAATGGATTTAACAGTAGGTTACATACAATGGAATAGAATCAATGAAATGAAAGCTAGAGTAGGAAAATTATCAGGAACACAGAATAGAAAAATTAAGAGATAAAAGATATAAAAGTTAAGTTATCCAGGGAAAAATAAGACAATCTACATATATGTCTTAGAAGTTCCAGAAAAGTGGAGAAAAATGGACAAGAGAAAAGAAATATTTTAAGACATGATGGATGAGATTTTTCTAGAACTTATGTAAATATATCCTTAGATCCAAGAAATACACTGAGTAAAGTAGGAAAAAGAAAAATAAATCCTCAACTATATGCATCCTGATGAAACATCAGATCTTCACAAATAAAATCTTAAACTGAGCGTGGTGGCTCACGCTTGTAATCCCAGTGCTTGGGAGGCTGAGACAGGAGAATTGCAGGTTCAAGGCCAGTCTCAGCTACTTAGTGAGGCCCTCTGCAACTTAGTGAGACCCTGAAATATTCTTTACTTCAAAATAAAGAATAAAAAACAAAACAAAAATAGGGCTGAGGGTATGGCTCAGAGGTAGAATGCCCCTGCATTCAAGCCCCAGTACTGCAAAAAATAAAAATAAAATAAAATCTTAAAAGAACTGGGCCTGATGGTGTACCTCTGTAATACCAGTATTTGGAAGGCTGAGACAAGAGGATTCCAGGTTCATAGAGACCAGCCTTAGCACGTTAGCAAAATGCTATTTGAACATTAAAAAGAATAAAAGTGATTAGAGGTGTAGCTCAGAAGTATATTGCCCCTGGATTCAATCCCCAGTATCTAAAAGTCAATCAAATCAAATATTTATTTTATTTTTTTATTTTTTTGCAGGTCTGGGGGTGGAACCCAGGGACATTCGACCTCCAAGCTACACCCCCTGCCCTGTTTTTTATTCTTTATTTTGAAACAGGGTCTCACTGAGTTGCAGAGGGCCTCACTAAGTAGCTGAGGCTGTCCGTGAACCATGAAGCTCTGGTCTCAGCCTCCCAAATGCTGGGATTACAAGCTTGCTCCACCACGCCTGGCTCAAATCCAATATTAAAAGACAGAAGAGAGGGAATAGTCACATTAACTATAAAGATAAGGCTTACAGACGATTTTTTTTATCATGACGGAAAGCAAAAGTAATCTATGTCACATAGAAAATGTGGCATGTATACATAATAGAATATTATTAGAACATAAAAAAGAATGAAACCTAGTCATTTATAGCACTGTGGAGGAAACTGGAGGACATTATGCTAAATGAAACAAGTCAGACACAGAAAGACAAGCACTGTATGATCTCGCTTATATGTAGAAGCCAATAGAGTTGATTTCATAGTGATCCCGAAATGTTAGGCAGGCTGGTGGGGAGAAGGGATTGGGGAAGGCTGGATAGATAGGAAAAATAAGTTCTCACGTCCTAGAGCACAGAAGAATGGCCAGCATATAACAATTTGTAATATATTTATCAAGAATTAGAGGACTTTGAAGGCTCCCGACACAAGGATGATGAGTACTTAAGGAGATGGAAGAGCTAATTACCCCCATTTGGCCATCGTACATTGTATACATGTATTAACTCATCATGCCATACCCTATAAATATGAATGGCGATGTGTTGACTTCTCAAAAGTAGCTATCATTTGAAATTTATAATTTAAAACCTATGCTGGTTAAAGTCTGGATAGAATTTAACTGTGGGGGCCAGTGACTCTCAGGGGCCCTGAGGGGGCCTCTGGGCACCATGTTGGTTTCTTGACCTGGATTCTGATGGCAGGTGTGCACCGAGCTGCTCTATGTTCTACACTTTGATAACAAATTTTGGAAGAGACACCAGAAGAAAAAGGAATAGTATCTTCAAAGTTCTGAGGAGAAGTCAGCAAAAAGTATCACTCAAATCAAATGAAAAGTAAGGACATTTTCAACCAAATGAAGATTGTGGGACGTTTTAATTTCCTACCTTGCCGAAAGAACCACTAAAAGATATGCTGTAGTACAGAGAAAACTGAGCCCCAAAGGCCGGATCGGCATCGTAAGGGGCAGCAGAGAAGCAGGACACTGATAAACAGGTGAGGTAAACCTAAACAGCAAGCATGACTAGCTTTTTCCAGGAAGAGTTAAAATTCTAGGAGAAAACTAATGCGGATGGTGAGAGAAGTATTTGAATATAAAGGTTCTTAATTTATTTGTGAAAAGGGATAAATTAAATTTGACTTTAAGAATCTTGGTTAAAATATAATGACCAGCCGGGCATGGTGGTGCACACTTGTAATTCCAGTACTTGGGAGGCTGAAACAGGAGGATCCGGATTTGCAGATACCCTCAGCTACTTAGGGAGGGTCTTTGCAACTTAATAAGACCTTGTTTCAAAATAAAGAATAAGAAATTGGGTTGGGGTGTAGCTCAGAGGTAGAATGTCACTGGGTTTAATCCCCAGCACCACAAAAAATAATTATATACCATTATGTATATAATTATTATGAAAAGGTAAGAAATATAATGTATAACTTACAAGCAAGTAGGGAGTAGGGAAATAATAAAGAAAATTCAGTTTATTCAAGAGAGGCCAAAAAAGGGGCGGGGGAGAATAAGCCAAGAAAAGGCAGAGTATACTGAAACTACAAACATGATTGCTGAAAGAAATCATGAAATTTAAATGTTTAATCAAATAAACTGGTCAACTAAAGACAAATATTTTTAAAATTTTAGCAATTCAGTTACCTTCTTATTGAAAGAGTCACGCATGAAATATAATGACAAAATAAAGTTGGAAGAAAAGGATGGGAAAATGATATATCAGTCAAATACCTGAAGAAAGTTTAAGCAAACTAAGATCAGAAAAAAGAAGGGTAAAAACAAGACACTGGCTGGGCATGGTGGCGCACGCTTGTATTCCCAGCACTTGGGGGCTGAGACAGGAGGATCGCACAGGTTCAAAGCCAGCCTCAGCTACTTAGTGAGGCTCTCAGCAAGTTAGTGAGACCCTGTTTCAAATAAGGAATAAAAATAGGGTTGGAAGTGTAGCTCAGAAGTAGAATGCCCCTGGGTTCCATCCCCAGTACTAAAAAATAAAAATAAAAAATAAACAAAAAAAGCAACCTTACAAGTTAAGAATGCTCACTAGCTTATGCAAGAATGAAAAAGACAAAATTTTCTGGAAGCTATAACAACAATCATGAGATTGAATGAAGCAAAGAGCATTGCCTCAAACTACACAAAGCATAAAATTTAATCAAATTATAATAAGGAAAATTGATAAATTCTCCACAATGCTAGGAAAACCAATTTTAACACTCCTGTTGTAGATTTTTAAGTCTAGTTGACGCACACATATTTCATCTTCATAACCAGACTTTAAGATCCTTGGATTGGAGTGGGCGTCTTCAGCCACGTTCCCTGGTTAAGAGATGGATGTCCCCTCCCCCAAGAAAAACTCAAAGGTAACCCTCCTCACACAAATGGATGGGCAACTAGGTGCTGTAGACAAGGCAAAGCACAGTAAAGAGGTACTCATAACTTATTACTGGCAGCGGACACTTCTCTTAACAAGCCAAACTATTACAAATAGAATAATAAAAACACAAAATAATGATTGAAAAGAAAAAGACAGTTACGTGGTATCGTTATCCTGCAGCATTTATGAGACGGCATGCTCATTCCTTAGACAACTAAATTACTGTATAAAATAACTAAAAGAGCACTTATGCTCATTTTAAGGGGGGGGAATACAAGTAGGAAGGTTAAAAACTCTAAACAATTCTTTTAAAAAATTTGCAGAGTTGGACTAACACAACAGCAATGATGCTGCCCCCTGGTGGCAGAGAACAGCAACCCACATTTGACAGTGAGGAGGACTGAATACCCTATGGATTATTTTCTTACAAAAGTACTAAGCTGTAGACCATAGAGCTTCTGATGGTAACTGCTCATTAAAAGTTATCAGCACTCTTATCATTCTTAGGCTACAGCTGAGTACCTTCGTAACAGGTCATCTGCTGCTAGGCCACACCTCAGAGAGAGGGCAGACTATATTCATGGAACAGCCTTTGGCCACTTTTCTTGGAAGGCTTCACCATCAGATGGCTAAGGAGACTTCCTCATGTAAGAGGAGCTCTTTGAAAGCCGGTTAGTGTGATGCTCTGTCCTAAAGAATACTTGGGACTATCCACTCTAGCATAAATGCCATTCGTAAGTGGGCCACAAGTAATAGAAAGAAGGAACAGAAGGGTTTGGGTTACAATTCAATAGGTGCCATCCCATGCTTGTGTCCCATGGAATAGATTCAAAGTGTATGAATTCGTGTTAAATAGAAGTGAAAGTTCCGATTTTATTTGTCAATAGATTGTTACAATAAATATCATAACTTAGGAACAGCAGGCAGTAGTTTTATTATTTCTTATTTTTAAAATTTTTAAATTGTTACAATTTCCAGTAGGCTCTCATCTCTATCTAGTGCCCCAGAGCAGGCTTTTGACAATTAATTTCTTAAACAGAAAAGACAGTTTTAGGATCCTTTCCAGTCTTAACTTATGCATAAAATAATACTTTTTGTAATTTGGGTCATTTCCCTGAAAGTCTTGGTTATTTAATTGTGTGGCTTTTAGACTAATCAGGTAGAAGGCTTAACTCAACAAGTTTGATCTTCTTTTTCCAGAGTTGTGACCAAGCAGGGGCCAAAGGAGGTAAAGCTGAGGTGAATCTGAAGGACCGTGACCCCAGCCAACCTGATGCTGACCTGGCAGGCTAAACTACCATTGTCATGATATCCTGCTTCAGCCAGTCCTGGTGGCAACACTTGTAACTCCATTACTTGGGAGGCTGAGACAGGAGGATCATAGGTTTGCAGCCACCTTTAGTTACTTAGTGAGGCCCTCTGCAACTTAGTGAGACCTTGTTTCAAAATAAAGAATGAAAAATAGGGCTGGGGGTGTATCTTGGAGGTAAAATGCCCCTGGGTTCCACTCCTGGTAACACACACACACACACACACACACACACACACACACACACACACACAATTCTGCTTCAAATGTTTGATTTGTGGACCTCACACAAAAGGAAAATTAGGAATTATGATTCAAAGCTAAACACAAATCCAGTCAATTTCCAATATACCTACTTGATTATTTTTATGTTTTAAAACATTTTTTACAAAAGCCGGGCATGGTGGCCCATGCTTGTAATCCCAGCATTTGGAAGGATAGACAGGAGGATCACAGTTCGCAGGATACTTAGTGTGGTCCTTTGCAACTCAGTGAGACCCTGTTTCCAAATAAAGAGTAAAATATAGGCCTGGGGATGTAACTCGGAGGTAGAATGTCCCTGGGTTTCATTCCCAGTACTGCCCAAAATAAAACATTTTTGGCAATTAAAAAACACAATTGCAAGGTGTGCTGGTGCATACCTGTTAAGCCAGTACTTAGGAGGCTAAGACAGGAGGATCAAAGGTTTGAGGCCAGCAATGCTCGCTCATGTCTTCTCCTTCCCCCACCCTCTCTGTCACACACACACACACACACACACACACACACACACACACACAGTAAATAAGTAAACAAATAAACATTTAAAAAATAAAAATAATGAGCCACCTGTTCAAACCTACCACAATGACCAGAATAAGTGTAAAACACTACGTGTTGATACGGATGTGGAGTATCTGGGATGCTCACAAACGGCTGGGGGTATGTGTATAAAATAGAACAGCATAATCTACCTAGTCCATATCTACGCATTTATCATTTGAGATAAATGAAGACAGGTTTACAAAAACACCTGTGCAAAAAGCTTGGTTGAAGCTTTTTCGGGGTTTTGTTTTTTATTGGTTTTTGTTTTGATGGTATCCAACTTTGTTGCTTATTTTACAGTTTATGTGTTTGGTACTTTATCTAAAAATTTTGTTTATCCCTAGAGTTATGAAGACTTTTCTCTATTTTCTTCTAGCAGTTTTATGCTTTCAGTATGCATATCAAGGTCACCATTCATGTAGATGTAACAAAATGCTGGTACTTGTTCTTAGTAGTTTTATTTATAATGGTCCCAGACTGGGCACAACCAAATGTCCATCAACAAGAGAATGAATAAATACATTGTGGTATATCCATATAGCAACCAAAAGAATGAAAAATGGATGCATACGCCAACATGAATGAATCTCAGAAACATCATGTAGAGTGAAAGGCAGACACAAAAGGAAACACCGGATGTTTACATTTGTCTCAAGTTCAAGAAACAAACTAGGGACAGAAGTAGAACAATGGTTTCCAGGGCTGGAGAATGGGGGGATGTCCACAGGAATGACCACAGAGAAACTTTCTGGAAGATAGAAATGTTCTACAATTTGCTTTGAAATTCACTTGTTAAAACTCTTCAAAATCAGTACACTTGAAAATTGTATATTTTATTGTGGGTACATTATACCTCAAAGAAAAAGAACATTGATTTCAATATCAATATTGCTCTAATAAATTTAATCTACCAGAAAACATCTTCCAAGACACAAGACTATTTTCCTAGAAATTAAGCAAAAATCTCTTCAGCTTTTTGGACTCTGCCTTGTATAGTGTTTTCATAGCAGATTTAAGGCAGAAAAACAAAAGCAAAGCAGGGTGAAGTTTCACCTCTGAGGAAGAAGCTAAGTTTTCTAGGTTGTACTCTTTAAAAAAATTACTAACAACAGATTCTTGGATCTCAGCCACTTGCCCTCGCTAGGAATAGTTAAGTGACAATGAACGGGACCCATTCTAAATAGTTTTATTTTCCAAACAGAAACTTGCAACAGAATCCC
This sequence comes from Muscardinus avellanarius, assembly GCF_963383645.1. Lineage (NCBI taxonomy): Eukaryota > Metazoa > Chordata > Mammalia > Rodentia > Gliridae > Muscardinus > Muscardinus avellanarius. The sequence continues at coordinate 125,758,850 of NC_137788.1, forward strand.
AGATTTCATTTTGAATTCAATGTTCCCACCTCATCCATTATTCATCCATACTGCACTTTCTTGCTTTATGATTTTACTAAATTTCTTCATTTGAATTATGGCCTTGTGGTCAACGGCAGGCAATATATTATTCTTATATAATTTTTAAATACAAAGGCAAATGGCATGGAACAATTAGAATCGATGGCATGGGAGTCCGGCGCTCGGGTGTCATAGGCAAACACTGTGCTCTTGACTTTAACCTATGGGTTCCACTTCATGTGGGTTGTATTTTTCATACATCAGGGGTTTTTATAAATTTACTATTCGATCCAGCAGCCCTACTTTGTTCGCAAAATATAAGCAAAACAAATATGTCAGGGTAATGATGCCAAGGCTCTCCCTTATTGGAAAGAGCAGTTTATTAATACCTTATTGCTACAAGCTAGATCTTATTATCATCTTGGGTCATTTAGAATCTTATTAGGTATTCTGCTGGTGGATGAATAATCCTGTGATAAATTCTTCGCCATGTCCTTCACAGTTGTCATAGCAGGATCATAAACAGCATTTATAACAATCTAGCCTAGAGGAAGCAGCTGACAATGGTCTGCTTAGCATGCAGGAAATATTCAGATCAGCTGTGTCTGCTCAGACTGGCGCCCACAGGAGAGCTCCCAAAGTTAAATGTAGCATGGGTTTCTCTGAAGAGTCCCCTTCGAAAAAGGCACGAGATCGGGGACGTGGGGACCAAAAACGCTTTGGAAGCCACAGATAGTTGCTTCCCATCAGATCTGCCAAGCAGCAGGGCAAGGCTGAGCCACAAGCCATTCTATCCCTGACAGGCTGTTCACAAACTCCAGATCAAGGTATCAGTTATTTTATGGTGACTGATCTTTCCCTCATTTTGACTTCATATATAAGACTGTGGTTTGCCTGTTATTACTGCTCTGTGTCTAATTTGTACACTTGATGAGAAGATGATTTGGAAGAGGAGCAAGATCATGAGTTTAACTCCCAGGACAAGCCAGGTACTTCTGCTGTATTCCAAAATTAGAGATGGCCACACATATGAACATGCATGATATGTATGTACGCACACACTCACACATGGTGCAAATCTACCTCCACTGCTCCAAGAAAACTCCATGTAAGTCAGGTATGATGGTGCACACCTATAATCCCAGTATTTGGGAAGCTGAGACAGGAGGATTGCAGGTTTGAAGCCAGCCTCAGCAATGTATTGAGGCTTTCAGCAACCTAGTGAGACCCTGTTTACAAACAAATGGGCTGGAGGTGTATTGGAGGTAGAATGTTCCTGCCTTCAATCGCCAGTGCCAATAAATAAATAAATAAATAAATAAATAAATAAACCCATACAAGAGAGAAATGAGCTGGTCTGCTATTTTCTCAGCCTCATCCTCTGCTATTTTCTAACAGATCACAATTAATTTATTATATGGTAACCAATTCTGGACTTTTATAAAAGTTGTTGTCTTTATCCAGAATATTCTTGTTCTTTTTTTTTTCTTTGCCCTAGTTTGGATTCTCCTAGAAGAAAAATTCAAAAGGAAGGTATGGGAGGTGTTGGCCTGAAGCAAATACAGGGGACCGTGGGTTTGACACAGGGAGGATGAGGACAAGGGGCAGGTGGCACCATCCCCTGGAGGTCTCTGAAGAGGAGGAGGAGGAACCTGGGACCTTTATGTGTTTGCTCCCATGAGTCACTGGCAATAGGCTGCTCCTGTTGGTAAGTTAAGTCTCAGCTCACCCAGCCTGCCAGCAAGAAAAAGCCCTCAAATGAACAGAAAGATGTGGGTCTGAATCATATAACTGTGAGTGCCACCGTGATGTAGGGGGGGCTCTGACAGCATCCACTCCCCAGGCTAAGTCCTCCTCACTCTTTAAATCTGAATTTGAGTGCCATTTTCTCTAGGAGAGCTTTTTTGATTTCCCACGTCTGAGTGAGAAAGTCCATCACTTGACTTCTTTATGGATGTGCTTTCTCATGACATATACCGGATCATTTAAAAAAATAAATGTAACTGTATTCCCCTCTAAACCATAGCTACTTTAGGGAAGAGGTGGTACTCAACTCATGTTTGCATCATGGGGATAGTTCCTAGCTTATGGAAGAAACTCAGGAGATTTGGACATTCCCTCAAGATTTGTTGGGGACTTACCATACACCAGACAGTGCACCAGGAGTCAGGAGCTAGGGCAGTGAACAATATATTCCTGGGATCTTCCAGTAGACAGGGGTAAGAAATAACATAGCCAAAGTATTTTACTTTTATTTTTTTATAATGGGAATTGAACCCAGGGGTGTTCTACCTCTAGAGTTATATCTCTGGAGTTACACCTCCAGCTCTATTTTACGTTTTATTTTGAAATACTGTCTCACTAAGTTACTGAGGGTCTTGCTAAGTTGCTGAGGCTGGCCTCACACCTGCGATCCTCCTGTCTCCGGCTCCCACGTACTGGGATTACAAGTATGTGCCACCATACCTGGCTCATATAGCCAAATTGACATAATAATTTGGGGCATTAAAAAACAAAAGAGGATACAGGGTACAAAATGACTAGGGACAGGAGAGACTGATATTTTAGCTAGGCTTCTGAGGGTGGGCTTCTTTGAGAAGATATGAACAGAGATTTTTTTATAGGTGTTTTATTGGAACATTGTAGTCATACATCTTACTGGAGTACAAGATGGCAGAGGCATATATGCACACACCCCTCATTAGCCCTTCCCCAATTCCCACCCAATTCCTCCTCCTTCCCTTTGTCTCATATTTGGCTTAGTGATTGACTTTGATATGTTTGTGAATGCACATCATATACATTAGGACAATTTCCCTTTTGCCTCCTCCCATCCTCCCAGTTAGGCCTCCTTTATTTGCTCATCTGTAGTGTCTCTTCCTTTGTCTAGAGTTTCTCCTATGACCCTTTCTCTCCCTAGCTCCCCCATATTAAGAGCATCCAATTTCTTACCTTTTGTGACTGACTAATAATGTGGCCAGTCATTATAAATTATACTAGTGAGACTGTTGACAGAGACAGTCACTGTACATGTCAGGACCTGTAGACTGTACGATACCAAGAGCAAACCCTAACACCAACTGTGGACTTTGGGTGATAACGATGTGTCAGTGTGGGTTAATCCTTGTAGCAAATGTACCACCCTGGTATGGAAAGGCTGTGCTTACAAGGAAGCAGGGTAAATAAGAACTCTATTTTTCTAGTATGTTTTTCTGTGAACTTAAAACTGCCCTAAAAAAATGAAACCCATTTAAAATAGAGTAAGAAAAACCCAGCCTTGTGAAGATATGGATGAAAGAGAGTTCCAGGCAGAGGGAAATGCAAGTGCCAAGGCTTGTGGGTAGACACAATCATGGCCAGGAGGAGAATGCCACAGAGAGAGGACTTCATGGTGTTATAAACAAGATCAGTCCAGCACCCTCAAGTCAACCTAAAGAAAATTCAGGATTACATTAAATCCATTTCTCTCAGTGGACTTATTTATCAAATATCTGCCTCATTTTGTGTGATACAGCCACGGGCCGCCATGTTGAAAAGAATGGTTTCCCACCTATGTATTCACTCACACATTCAAAGTTAACAACAAAGATGCCATTTTCAAAATAGCCAAAAGTGCAAAATAAGTTCTTTATTGGCTTCTTGCATCAGCTCTGTCGCAACTAATTTTGGAAGTCTTTTTACCATCATCAGATCTTCTGTTCCCTCTTCATGAAGGTGAAAGGATAGAGATGACGTAGCTGTTAGGGTCTTCAGCAGCTCTATAAGTCTATGAATCGAACTCTACAAGGTGAAAATGCAAGGTATGTGGCTGATTATTTGACTTTTTTTTTTTGTATAGGAGATTGCATCCAGAGGTGTTCTAACTCTGAGCTATACTCCTAGCCAGTTTTATTTTTTATTTTGAAACAAGGTCTTGCTAAGTTCCTGATTGTTTTTTATTTTGAAACAGGATCTTGCTAAGTTACTGAGGCTCTCCTCGAACCTGCGGTCCTCCTGTCTCAGCCTCCCAAATATTGGGATAATAGACATGCTGCACCACCAGGCCCAGCTAATTTAACATTTTAATAGGAGAATTTTTAAATATCACACAAGTGGACTGTAACAAAGCCATTGTTAATCTTTAGAATTTGCTCACCTTGTGTCAATGCCTGGTGTTTTTGTTTTTGTTTTTTTTTTTTTACATACAGGAAAATTTATGCAACAAAATAACTCCAGTCCTTTCAAGGTGGGTGTCCTGAGACTCCATCTGTATACTGAGTGATACTGCACACTCTTGTGCATAGCCCATCAGGAACAGATTGACAGAGATTATTTTATAACCAAGGCTAGAGAATAAGGTAAATGACTATTCATCTGTCAAATATTAAATGTTAAATAAATGTTTCAAGCAGTGATTTATCTACTATGAGAGTAAGTGTTTTCATATATTGACTCAGTAAATATAGCACATGAGGCCTAGGGCTAGACACTATAAGAGATAAAAGATAAATTAGAGCCAGTCTTTTTTTTTCAAGGAACTCATAGCCAAGAGGTTCAGAATTTGTGGGTGTCTGCTGGCTTTGACCCCCACACTTCCAAATGCGGACCACACAGCAGCCTCATTGTCATACCCGGCCTTCCAATATGCCCTAGCTTTCCTTCCCAAAAGACAGCTTTTGTTGGCAGTCACCTCTGTCTCCACTGGAGTAAGCAAACACATTTAATTCTAATGTGTTGTCCTTTTGTAGCACAAGGGACAGGGCATCTTCTTTTCCTCAAACTCTGCACACAGAAAAGGCAGAGCTGCCCGCTGCACCTGACCAGGAATTCATGGCCGTCCGCTGCTGGGCCCTCTGCTTCTGAGTAAATGATTTCTGCTGAAGTGTCTGGCGCTGACTAGATCAATTGCTCCCACAATTCCCAGTGAGTGTGTATGCAACTCTCTCACTGATTGATTGACTTAACACCAGCCAATTAGAGCTTAAACTGTCTAATTAAGCCAGAGAAAGAGCCATCAACTCACTGAATTCCGGGGCTGTTAACTTTACCTAAACAATAGAATGAGGTCAGGTGTGTATTAGCGTTGGGAATAACTAGCAAAACCAGAGTGAAGCACTTTGCAAATATAAAACACTCTGGGAATGTTAACTAGAATAAGCAAAAGATATTTCTAGACTTTTAAAAAAGTCAAAACCTATACAAAATTCATTCCTCTTCTCGTAATATCTGCTCTCTCAAACACACAGGCTTCTGACTAGAATGTCTGTCTGTATAACCCAGACCTAAATGTACATTTGTACATCCTTACATAAGTCTTTACCATAAATTGTTTCGATTGTGTGTGTGTGTGTGTGTGTGTGTGTGTGTGTGTGTGTGTGTGATGATCACTGACTAGGGTTTTTTACTAAACTGTAACTATCATAATAGCTCTATTACATTGGTATAGCCACACTTTATAATTTATAAGTGCCTCTTTCTTAACTCTTATATTGATTTAATAATTACTCTCCATTTTCTCCTCCTCTAAAAACTTACTCACTTTGGAAACATGATGATTGCTTTCCTCTTGGAGGGCAAACAGTAAAAAAATATGTACTGATTTGCTTTCAAATCAGCTCATTGATGAAAATATCAAAATTGCCCACCCAATCTTTTTGTTTTCCACTGTAAAATTAACAACAGCAAAGAAAATTAATATACATGGAGAGACGTGGGAATCCGAAGGACTCAGCCAAGCACAACTATTTTATAAGCACCACTGCACACAGAGACTCCTTCCTGGTCTGTCCCCAAACCTACAGCTCCATTGGCTCCGGAGATAATATTTAGCAAAGAAGCATTTTTAAAAAGTCAGCATGGGAGAGAAAAAAACCTTCTCAGGTATGTGTATGTTATTAATCATAATTAAGGCAGATCTGACAGCTTCTTGGCAATGGAGACAATGAGTTCCTTTCTCTGACATCAAACTCCTAAAGGAATATGTGCTATTTCATTAGCAACTTCACTGGTCTTTACACCTATAATACTCACTTCGAGATGAGATCTTAGAGAAACCTCCACTCTGGCAATTACTGTTTGCCCACCACCGACACAGGATAGAGAGCAGCATTAGCTGGGGTCTCACTGAGATAAAGTACAAGGAATGATGCTGGGGTTAAAAGATGTGTCCCTGGAAAGCACAGGGCCATCCTTCAGAGCTGTTGGTTTTGTCTGTGCAGGTGGGTCTGCACTTTGATTTCCCACTAAATTGGACCGGGAGCACTTGGTCTCCACTGCAATGGCATCCTCCTATAAGATGCCGAGAGATGGAAAATGAATCCATTTCACAAGGCAGAATCATTTTCATAAAAGCAAACAAGAGAACTGCTTCCCTACCATCATGCCCAGCTTCATTAATGAGCTTTCTATACGGTGACATCACTTTAAAAAGGTCCTAGAGGGGCTGATACAGGTGTGGTACCTTTGCAGACAATTCCAGAGAATATATTCTGACTCTAGCTGACTTTTGCTCAGGCTCCTCAGCAAAATTTGTCCTGTCTTATGGCTGGCTCCAGCTCACTTCTTGCTATCTGTTCTCACAGGAGATATGGGCTGGAAGGATGTTTATATGTCGGGGAGGTCTTATTTTATTGCATAGGTTATTTAGATAATCCTCAAACATAGCATGTGTGCATTTGAAAAATGACCACAGCCATTCTTGCCTTTCTTGCTCTCACTCCACCTCCTTCTTATGAAGGCTGTCTATTATTTTCTCTTTCTCATCCTTCTCCTTCTGCTTGTCTCTCTTTCCCCCTCTACCCTTCTTGCTACCTCTCTCCTTCAGTCTCTGTCCCTCCCTGTCCAGTTCTCTCAGTTCAGGCCTCTTTGTGCCTGTCTCTGTATCTTTCTGTCTTTGTGCTTCCCAGGATTTACTGCAATGGAAGAAATTTTCTCCAGAAGGTCTCGTCCTCTGTAATCTATAGGTGTTTCCCCAATGGAAGAAGTAGAAGAGGTTTTGCTAATTTGATAGGAAGCTATTTGTGGAAAAGAACAGAGGATCCTTTCTATCCTTTTATTAGGGAGGAAAGGCATATTGAGGGAAGTTTTTCTAGAGGTTTTTCAACTCAGCATGATGTTTAAAACCAAAAAAACAAAACCAGACAAAATTTAGCAAGAGAGGTGGGCACTAAAAGCAAAGAAATCATGAACCAATATATCATGTGAATAAATACTGCAAAGATATTCTTCGACTTCAGTGTAACTAAAATCTAGATTAAATATCAGGAAAAAGGTGAGGATATGGGGAAAAGGAAGCCTTGGAACACTGTTGGTGGGAGTAGAAATCAGTAGGGCCATCATGAAAATCAGTATGGAGGTTTCTCAAGAAATTAAAAGCCAAACTATTATACGATCTGGCAATCCCAGTACTGGATTTTTATCCAAAGAAAATAAAGTTGGTATGTCTATGAGACAGCTGCACTCCCATGTTCATTACAGTTCCATTCACAATAGCTGAGAATTGGAAATAGCCTAAGTGTTCATCCTCTAATGAAGAGTAGACAAAGAAAATTTAGTACCTACACACCGCAGAATACCATTCACTCATTAAAAGACTGAAATCCTATCATTTGTGGCAATATGGATGGAACGAGATTAATACGTTAAGTGAAATAAGCTAGGCACAGAGAGAGAAGTACCATGTGATTTCACTTGTATGCGAAATCTAAAATCCATCTCATAGAAATCAAGAGAATGATGGTTACCGGGGCAGGGAGGGACAGGGAAAGGCTGATCAATGGGCTCTAACTTACAAGCAGAGAGAAGCAAGAAGCTCTAGTGTGCTATTGCACACAAGAAGTCCTCACTCAGTCCAGGCTAAAAAGTGCAGGGGTGAAGATACTGGTTGTGTTCCTACTCTGCACATGAACTGAAAAAATTTTAAGTTTTATTTACTGAATATTCAGCCCAGTTTTGCCCATAGCAACCCAGAAGGGAACTCTGTGATGTGTTCGGTTGATAGTGACCTCAAGGGGACCAGCAAGTTAACTTCCTTTATCAGGACAGGCTTCTCCCAACCCCAGTCAGTTACTCACTAATAAATGTCTTCTGCCCTACTAACTTAACAACATGACTGTAACATACCTTTAAATGTGGTTTTCGAGAGTTTAAAATCACCACCTCTGCTGATTTGGGGCTTTATTGTTTATTCTTGGCCGTATCTCATCTTAGTGAGATCCCATAGGATTTAGCAATTAGCATGGATACAGCAGTTTGATAATCAAAAGTAATTAATGGCGTCAAAACACAGTCGTGCCTGTTTCTAAGGACTTGTTACACACATCTAGGCCTTCCTGTTTAAAAGGAAGACTTTATTAGAAAAATCATCTGCCACAAGATGCTTATACAAAATATAATTTAGCTTAATATATTCAATGCTTAAATGGCATTGAGCACTGAGAAGAGAAACACCAAAGTTGCTCTTTGCAATTGCACACCCAATATTTAGTATAGGTATTCATGATCTTCCTTTAAAAAAAAAAAGTAAAATTGTAAAAACAAGAAATCCATCAACTGTCAGATTGAAATTTAAGAAAATTCTGATTACTTTGTTTTCTTCTGAGTTTCTCATTTAAATATTGCTGAGGAAAGAAAGAATGATACTCTAATGTAAGTGCTCAATTTACAAAGAATCAAATAAAAAATGCAAAGTTTCTCATGGTAAGTGGGAAGTAAATGTGGGTTTCAGTTAAATAAATAAACAAACAAATAAATAAAATTCTTATCTGAAAACTTGGGATTCCCTTTCAAAAGCCACTGCTCATGGCCTCACTAATGGAGCTTATCCTGTTCCCATATCAGTAGGGTCAGCGGAGAGAAGGTTAGGGAAAGGGAGTGTGTTTCCAAACAGAATCCTTCTCCCCAGGACAGCCTCCTTTTTCAATTCATTTTCTTCTAAAATGTCCCTACTTTCAGACAGACCAAGGCTCAGCACACATGACCCTTCCAGTTGTCCACATCTGTAACTCAATTCCATTTCTTAAAAAACTAATTACGTGGGGCACTCAACAAAGGTGGCCCTGCAGACACGCCCAGAGATCAGCATCCAAAAAAGGTGGCCCCGCAGACAAGCCCGGTGATCAGCAGGGACTGGAGATCGGCAGGGACCGGGAAGTGGACCTGCTCACCGCAGGAGCGAAAAGTCAGCAGGATACAGGAGAGCTGCCAGAGCTTCAGAGCCACAGATTGAACTGCCAGCGTGAATTCAGAGAAGCCACGAACCCAGTGAGCACACAGTGAGTACGATATATGTGAGTGCCAGTGTGCGCAAAGTGGGCCAATTCAACTCCGGGACCAAAGAAGAGCGCTTAAGGTGCAAAATCTGCATGGGGCCACAAGGGGACACTCCAAGCAAATACAAGATTCACCATATATCAACAACATAGTAGGACTGTTATCTCTTTTATTATTTTTTTTTATTCTTTACTATTTTTCTATCCTTTTATATCTTATTTTTTACTATTGTGGTTTGGTATTGTTTGTTTTACTTTTTGGGTCTTTGAGTTTGTTTTGGTTTTTGGTTTTCTGGGGGGATAAGTTTTTTTTCTGGAGGGCTAAGTCTTTTCTAAAGTCCTAATACAAAGACTGGGCTAAAAATAATACCCACTAACGATGGGAAGACAACAGAAAACCAGACCTGAGAACTCTGAAAATATGAGAACTAGGAATAATGGAGAAATGACAGAAATCACGAATACTGACCTACAAGAAATGCAGGAAGGGGAGTTCCGAATCTTGATCTACAATATGATGAAAGGATTTAAACCAAGTTTAGAGGAGATGAAAGATGAGTTAGAAACACTAAAAAAGAATCAGAAAGAGGTGTGGAATGAAATGAAAGAGTCAATAAATGAAATGAAGTCAGCAATAGAAAGAAATTCTGGAAGATTAGAGGAAATGGAAAGTAGAATATCACTGTTAGAAGACAGTTCATCCAATACCAAAAACACAGTCAATAGTATGCAGAAGTCATTACAGCAACAAAACCTAAACATACAGCAAATATGGGACAACATGAAATGCCCTAACTTATGGATAAAAGGCATTGAAGAAGGGATAGAGGTACAGACCAGGGGCATCCATAATCTCTTCACAGAAATAATTTTGGAGAACTTCCCTAACGTGGAACAAGAGATAGATCTTCATGTTCAAGAGACATACAGAACACCATTAAGACAAGATCAATAAAGAACCTCCCCACGCAACATAATAGTCAAAATGACTAACATAGAGGCCAAGGAAAAGATCTTAAAAGCAGTGAGAACAAAAGGTTGAGTGACATACAGAGGCAAAATAATAAGAATCACCCCAGACTATACAACCCAGGTCATGAATACCAGGAGAAACTGGTATGACGTGATCCAGACCTTGGAAGAAAATAACTTCCAACCGAAGCTGCTTTATCCAGCAAAACTACTATTCAAAGTCAACGGCAAAATAAAAGTATTTCCGGATAAACAAAATCTCAAAAAATTTATGAATTCAAAGTCAACACTAGAGAAAATACTTAAAGAAATAAATCATAAAGAAGAAAAAAGAAGCAGACTTCAGAACCAGAGAAGAGAGGAAAGTGATCAGAGGGGCTTCTAAGTAAGGAAGAAAGAAAAAGCTACCAAACAGATGACAGAACACAAAATGACAGAAAACAAAAATCGTATTTCAATAATAACTCTTAATGTCAGAGGACTTAACTCACCAATCAAAATACATAGATTGGCAATGTGGATCAAAAAACATAACCCAAATATATGCTGTTTGCAAGAAACTCACCTAACAGCCAAAGACACTCACAGACTGAAAGTCAAAGGATGGAAAAAGATATACCATGCTACTGGAGAACAAAAAAGGGCAGGGGTAGCAATCCTGATATCCAACAAAACAGACTTTAAACTAAGACATCAGAAGAGACAAATCAGGGCACTTCCTTTTATTAAAAGGAACAATACACCAAGAGAATATAATGATAGTAAATGTTTATGCTCCAAATGTGAATGCAACCAGTTTGTAAAACAAACCCTTCAGGACATCAGATCTCAAATAGACCCAAATACAATAATTCTGGGAGACTTCAATACACCTCTCACACCACTGGATCGATCTTCAAGGCAAAAGTTGACTAAAGACTCTTTAGAACTAAAGAAAACTATAAACCAAATGGACCTAATAGACATATACAGAACATTTCATCCAAAAGCTACAGAATGCACATTCTTCTCATCAGCCCATGAAACCTTCTCCAAAATAGATCACATCCTGGTACACAAAGAAAGCACCAGCAAATTCAAAAGATGTAATATAATTTCTTGCATCTTTTCAGACCATAAAGGAATTAAAGTAGAAATCAACAACAGGAAACTCAAAAGAAACTATGCAAATACGTGGAGACTGAATGATACACTATTGAATGATGAATGGGTAAGAGCAGAAATTAGGGAAGAAGTAAAGAAATTTTTGGAAATAAATGAAAACAGAGACACAACTTACCAAAATCTCTGGGACACTATGAAGGCAGTATTAAGAGGAAAGTTTATTGCATTGAGTGCTCACATAAGGACTCAGAATCACCAAGTTCAGACCCTATTGGCACAACTCAAGGATCTAGAAAGACTGCAACAGTCCAACCCTAAAGCCAGCAGAAGACAGGAAATTATTAAAATCCGAGCAGAAATAAATGAAATAGAGAACAAAAAACAATTCAAAGAATCAACAAAACAAAAAGCTGGTTCTTTGAAAAAGTTAATAGAATTGATAAACCCCTGGCCAACCTAACCAAAAGAAAAAGATAATCAATGCAAATTACTAAAATCAGAAATGAAAAAGGAGACATCACCACAGATAGTGAAGAAATTCAAAGGATTATCAGAAACTACTTTAAAAATTTATACTCCAATAGACAAGAAAACATGGAAGAAATCGATAGATTCCTAAACACAGTTAACCTACCTAAACTGAACCAAGAGGACATAGCAAGCCTAAACCAACCAATAGCAAATAATGAAATAGAAATGGCAATAAAAATTCTTCCATCAAAGAAAAGCCCAGGCCCAGATGGGTTTCCAGCTGAATTCTACAAAGCCTTCAGTAAAGAACTAATACCAATACTTCATAACTTATTCCAGGAAATTGAAAGAGATGGAACTCTCCCAAGTTCCTTCTACAAGGCCAGTATTACATTAATCCCCAAACCAAATAAAGATACCTCAAGAAAGAAAAACTACAGACCAATATCTTTAATGAACATAGATGCAAAAATTCTAAACAAAATACTAGGCATACACATTCAAAATCATATCAAGAGAATAATACACCATGACCAAGTTGCTTTCATCCCGGAAAAAGAAGGTTGGTTCAACATACGCAAATCAATACATGTCATCCACCACATATATAGAATCAAGAATAAAAACCACATCATCATAGCAATAGATGCTGAAAAAGCCTTCGACAAAATCCAACACCCATTCATGTTAAAAACACTACAGAAAATTGAAATAAAAGGAACATACCTCAACATCATTAAGGCAATATACAACAAACCCAAAGCCAACATTATACTGAATGAGGAAAAACTGCAAGAATTTCCCCTAAAATCGGGAACAAGACAAGGATGTCCACTATCACCACTCCTCTTCAATATAGTCCTTGAGACTCTTGCCACAGCAATAAGACAAGAGAAGGAAATCAAAGGAATTCAAATAGGAAGAGAGGAATTAAAATTATCCTTATTTGCAGATGACATGATCCTTTACCTAGAAGACCCTAAGAACTCAACCAAAAGACTTCTGGAGTTAATTAACAAATTCAGCAAAGTTGCAGGATACAAAATCAACCTAAAGAAATCAGAGGCTTTTCTTTATACCAACAATGAATCCACAATGAAAGAAATAAAACAATCAATTCCATTCACTATAACCTCAAAACCAATAAAATACCTAGGAATAAACCTAACCAAAGATGTAAAAGACCTCTACAACAAAAACTATAAAATATTAAAGAAAGAAATTGAAGAAGACCTTGGAAGATGGAAAGACCTCCCGTGCTCGTGGATAGGCAGAATAAATATCATCAAAATGGCCATTCTGCCAAAAATGATTTATAGATTCAATGCAATTCCCATCAAAATACCAATTACATTCTTCACAGGCCTAGAAAAAGCAACCATGAACTTTATATGGAGAAAGAAAAGAAAGACCCAGAATAGCCAAAGCAATGCTCAGCAACAAGAATCACGCAGGAGGCATCACAATCCCAGACTTCAAACTATACTATAGTAGTAAAAACAGCATGGTACTGGCACAATAACAGGTACACTGACTAGTGGAACAGAATATAAGATACAGAAACAAATCCACACATCTACAGTCAATTAATCTTTGGCAAAGGGGCCAAACTCATACGCTGGAGAAAAGATAGCCTTTTCAACAAGTGGTGCTGGGAGAACTGGCTATCCATTTGTAGAAATATGGAACTAAACCCCTATATCTCACCATGCACAGGAATCAACTCGAGATGGATCAAAGACTTAGAAATCAGACCAGAGACTGTGAAGTTATTAGAGGAGAACATAGGCTCATCACTACAGCATATAGGCACAGGCAGTAACTTTCTCAACAAAACCTCCAAAGCTCAGGAAATTAAAGCAAGAATCAACAAGTGGGATAGTATCAAACTACAAAGCTTCTTCTCATCAAAGGAAACCATCAAGAACCTAAAGAGGAAGCCTACAGAATGGGAGAAGATCTTTACCAGTCACCACTCCGATAGGGGGCTAATATCCAGAATATACAAAGAGCTCAAAAGACTCTGCACTAGCAAAACAAACAACCCAATCAAGAAATGGGCAACTGAAATGAATAGACACTTTACAAAAGAGGAGATACAAATGGCCAATAGATTCATGAAAAGATGTTCTTCATCATTAGCCATCAGGGAGATGCAAATCAAAACTACACTGAGATTCCATCTAACCCCAATCAGATTGGCAAGCATAAAGAAATCAAACAATAATAAATGCTGGTGAGGATGTGGGGAAAGAGGAATTCTTTTACATTGTTGGTGGGAGTGCAAACTAGTTCAGCCACTATGGAGATCTGTGTGGAGATTCCTTAGAAAACTGGGAATAGACCCACCATTCGATCCAGCTTTACCACTCCTGGGTATTTTTCCAAAGGGGTTGAAAACAGAGAACTATAACAACATATGCATACCTATGTTCATAGCAGCACAATTTGTAATAGCCAAAATTTGGAAACAACCTAGGCCCCCATCAACAGATGAATGGTTTGCAAAGTTATGGGAAATACACACAATGGAATTCTATTCAGCTATAAAGAAGAACAAAATCACGTCATTTGTAAGAAGATGGAAAGGGCTGGAAAGCATTATGTTAAGTGAGATCAGCCAAACACAGAAAGAGAAGGGACATATATTTCCTCTAATATGCCCAAACAAGTGAGCATTGGGGATACCAGAGGGACTCCAGATAATGGAAGGGAAATCTCAGCAAAGTTTGAATGGAAAACTACGAGAGGAAGGAGGCTGAACTTGATTGATGAGCGGCTATTTCCAAATAGGTGTAAAAGTATGAATATAACAAGGTTAGCCTGGGTATTAAGTATCGGGAGGGGGGAAGGGAAATGGGGGGAGGAGAGGGCACCAAATACAGATTAAATGTATAACATTTACTTTCAATAAAATAAATTAAAAAAAACTAATTACGTTTGCTTTAATGCTCAAGTCTACCTGAGCACCCCATGTTGGCTTTAGGCAGCATGGTAGCATTATTTACAAAGCTAACGCTTGGGCCTTTAGATGAAACAAGAGTGGGAAGCCTGAGGTGGCTGGCAGTTACAGACATGAGAAGCTCTTTGGAAGTTCTTCTGGAAGCTTCCATGCTTGGCATTTCTATTTCTAGTTTTACTGATATTAAGACAAACATGAATCTTGGGCAATGTGAGCACACCTCTGACGTCATCAAACAGAGCAAATACGAAGCATCCCGTCGAGGAATTTAAGTCTCTTTGGTGTAGAATTATGAGAAGAGGCCAACATGAAACAAAGCTTGGGTTTTGAAACGCATTTAATTTCAATTATATTTGAAACCTGGTCTGTGCTCAAGAAATAAGTTAAAATATTTTCTGACACTTAGCGCAACTAAGAGATAGTAATGTTGAAAGCCAAAGAGAATCAAATGCCATCTCTCCAAGTCAGGGGAAGTGAAATGTGGCCTGTAAGTTTCTGATATCTTCTAGGAAATGCCATAGACTTTACTTTGGTGTTCGCTCACATTTCTTCCAATCATGATATATTTCATTAAGGTTCAAGACAACACAGGTAAGAATTATGGTGTTCAAGCTGGGCGTGGTGGCGCACGCTTGTAATCCCAGCATTTGGGAGGCTGAGACCAGAGGATCGCGGTTCGTGGGCAGCCTCAGTTACCTAGTGAGGCCCTCTGCAACTCAGTGGGACCCGGTTTCAAAATAAAAAATAAAAAATAAAAAAATAGGGCAGGGGATATAGCTCGGAGGCTGAATGCCCCTGGGTTCCATCCCCAGACCCGCAAAAAAAAAAATAATTATGGTATTCATAGGCATATTCATATTGTTTCCTTTTGGTAGCTGCAGTCAATATATTAACTTTCCTTCTAATTATTAACTTATTAACTTTCCTTCTAATACTCTAAAAGGGTTTCGTTATGAAATATTTGCTGAAAACAAGAATAGAAAAATAATTTAGCAATCACAAATGCAAATAATTCAACATTTATTCTTGTTACAGCTTAACATTTTTAAACTTTATGTTTTATGTGGATCATATTGAAAATGGCATATATTCAGACAGTGCATGATGCCCTCCCCCACCCCATTTCTCCTTTCCCCCACCCAACAATGAGTGTCCAGACTGACCACGCTACATTCATACTTTAACACATATTCAAATGTAGCTCCTCCATTAATCAACCTCAGCCTTCTTCCTCTTCTACCCTTCCACTCTATCTTTGCTGAGGTTTCCCCTCCATTACCTGGAGTCCCTCTCATATCCCCAGTACTCCATAGTTTGAGCATATTAGAGAAAATATATCTCCCTTCTCTTTCTGTGTTTGGATGATCTCACATTTTTTAAATTGTTTTGCGGTACTAAGGATTGAATTTGGGGGCATTCTACCTCTGAACTACATCTCCAGCCCTACTTTTCATTGAAGCTGGCCTCTAACCTGTGATTTGCCTATCTCAACTTCCCAAGTACTGGAATTATAGGCATGTACTATCATGCCAGGCTATATCTTTATGCTTTGCTATATTTACCCGAGATCTTTTCCCCCAGTGCTGGAGGTTGATCCCAGGACCTCACATATGCTAGGCAAGTGCCTGCACCATTGAAATACATCCCTGGTCCTCCGATCATTTTCTTAAGGAAATTAAACAATATAGATATAATTGAAGCTTCTCAAGTATCCCATCTTAATTCAATGCTCCCTCTGCTGGCACCCAAAAATAAAAACAAACATACAAAAAGCCCACTGAAGATCATCTCTGGATGCAGTAACTGTGTTACATAACTGTGTTGGGGCTGTTGGTCCACAAGACTGTGCCCAGGGGCAGTCCAGATGCTGGGGTTGTCTTAGTTTTCCTCATTGTCTTTCCATCACCAGTTCATCTCTGAGAGCAGGAAGAAGGAAACAACTGAATATTAGAAATCCTGGAAGTTCTTTCAAATCAGAAGCCAATGTAGTTTTTTGTTTGTGGGTTTGTTTTTGTTTTTTTTTTTTTTTTTTTTTTTGGTGGTACTGAGGATCCTGGAAACCTTCTACCACCAGGCTAAACTCCCAGACCCATTTTATATATTTTTATTTTGAAACAGGGTCTCTTAAGCCAGAGAGGCTGGCTTTGAACCTGCAGAATCCTTCTGTCTCCGCCTCCCAAACGTGGGGATTACAAGCATGCGCCACCATGACCGGCTGTCTTCTCTGGTTCTGGAATTTGTCGCTTTTTTTCTTCTTTATGTTTTATTTCTTTAAGTATTTTTTCTAGTGCTGGTTTGGTAGTCATGAAAATTTTAAGATTCTGCTTATCTTGGAACTTTTTTTTCCTCCACCAACTTTGAATGATATCTTTGCTGGACATAGCAGTTTTGGTTGAAAGCTGTTTTCTTCCAGGATTGGGATTAATTCATACCAGTCCTTCTGGCATTCATGACTTGAGTTGTGAAGTTTGGAGTGATTTTTATTGTTTTGCCCCCCTGAATGTCACCCGTTTTTGTTCTTGTTACAGTGCCCCCCCCCCTTGGGCTCCAGAACTGTAATGATGTGAGATTTAGACACAGGTTCTTGTTCTTAGCTATCTTGGAAAAGAATAGCCAGAACTTTTTTTTAAAAAACTGTAATCTTAAGCAATTTTATTATTACAAAGACAGAAAAAAGAAACAGAAAGTAAAGCACTATACCAGAGGGGGTGTAGTGGAGTAACTTGAAAATAAGTTACTAAAATTTTTGGATACAGAACAGTTTTTATAAAGATACATTATCCTTTATCTTGCTCAATCAATCATCTTCTGACCCAACTAGATCCACCCCTTCTCCAGGGCAAGTCTTTTGATATGGGGATTCACTATCTTACATCCTGTCTGACCACGTCTTTTTCCTATAGGTGTAAGCTCAAATTTTTAAGACCCCCAAAATGTGTTACTTCAATAAGCAGGTATCTCTTGAAAGCTTGTGCCCTCTTCCCACATCGTAGTTTGTCTGCTAGAAGTTACTTGCCTTTAAGATGCAAAGGCCCTGGGTTCCCTCTATATTCTTGCTAATCACCTTTGGTGCCAGGAATGCTGCAGGGTCCCTTACCTGTCTGAGTGCCTGCCTGTACCTAAGCTTTGACTTACTAATACAAAAGTTATTTTAAAATACATTTTGAAGCCATTTCCCAATAATGGCACAGTTCTCACTGTTTTAAGACTATTTTCTAGCCTCTATGTTAGTGATTTTGATTATTGTGTGGTGTGAGGAGTTCCTTCTTTGATCTTATCTTAATGGTATTCTGTATGTCTCCTGTACATAGATGTTCAAGTCTTTTTCCATGTTTGGGTAATTTTCTGAAATTATTTCTTTGAAGAGATTACAGATATCCTTGGTTTGTGCCTCTATCCCTTCTTCAATGTTTTTTATTCATAAGTTAGGACACTTCATTTGTCCCATAATTGTTGGATATTTAGGTTATGTTCTTGTAATGTCTTCTGTATACTGTTGAATATGCTTTGGGTTTGAAGTAAATGTCTTCTAACAAGGATATTCTGCTTTTTCATTTCATCTAGTCTTCCAGAATTACTTTCTATTGCTATCTTCAATTCATTTATGGACTGCTTTATTTTATTCAAATCCTCTTTCTGATTCTATTTCTTAAAGTCAAAAATTCCTCTTTCATTTCCTGAACATTACTGTGAGTCCTTTCCTCATACTGAAGATCAGAATGCAGAATTCCTTCTTACATTTCTTATAGATCAATATTGGTAATCTCCCTTGTTGTTGAGTTGTGGAGATTTGTTGTTTCCTCATTGTTCCTCATTCTCATATTTTCAGAGTTCTCTGGTTTGTGTTTCTGTTGTCTTGGCATCTCCTTCCTCTTTGCATGTGAGTTGTTATAGGTGCTGCTCCAGTTTGCTACTGGAAGAGATGATTCCATCTGCCACTCACACTGTGATATTAACCCTAAAGACTATATCAACTATTACCCCACTGTTATTTTACCCATAGATTGTCGATACTGAGTTGCTCTGGGGTTTCTACTGCTTACTGCTATGGTGGTATTGACAGGTTTCAGGTGTTAAGGTCAGGTATTTTGTCTGTCACCACCTTTATAGAATGTCAGCTCAGAGGTGTAAGCAAAATAGTTTGTGGCCTATGCATTTTCTAAAGTTCAATATGCAGGCTCTTGAGCATGTCTATCAGCGGTGCTTAATTTATCTTTAGTGTTTGACAGTCTTTTCCTGTAGATCACTTCTCTGGTCCAATCTTATCCATAGAGATTTAGAAATGTCAAGAAGTTTATACAAAGGTGAGGTAGTATTGTTTTCAATGGTGAGGGTTGGTTGAGGGGGGAGGAGCTGAACTGATGGGTACAGGAATATGGTGAAGTAGAGGATATGATTGAGTTGAATAAGAGTTTAAGTATAGTAGGGTAGTATCTGGTAGAGATGAGAGATAGTGAATATATAATAGGATTCTTATAGTCAGAGTAGAGTATTTAGGTATAGTGATATGAAACAGATTGAATATAATAAGACAAAGAAATACAAAAATAAAAAAATATTTGGAGGGAAGAGAGTAGATAGGAGAGAGAGGAAGCTTGTGAAAGGAATTAGGAAGGAACAAACAAACACGCAGTAATTAACAAAACAACTGACCAAATAAAGAACAACAGAAAATTAAACACAAAAGAAAACAAAAAAAAATAATTCTGCAAATACACAAGTACAGACCCCACTTGGCCTCTCCAGTCCTCCTGGGTCTATGTGGGATACTTTTAGCCATTTAATGTCTACTCACTAGAGTAGGTTCTCCAGCATGTTCCATTTCCTCAGTAACTTATAGTAGTGATGTCAGTTTGCAGCCCCACTTATGGGTCTCCTGCAATATTTTGGACTCTGTGCTCTTGTCTCTGTTAGAGCCAGTGCAGATGATGTCCCTGCACTGGTTCCTCTGGTTCCTCTCACTGCTATGCACTTAGGTCTCAGGGCAGCAGATGTCACTGTTAATGGATTCCATGTAAGTGCAGACAGTCTGCTCTATTTGGCCCTGAGACTGTGCCTTCCTATCCACACTGGTGGTGGGCATCTAGTGTAATCTCAAAGCAATCCCCAGTGACCTTGTGAGGGTACTGGGCCCTGAGCACTATAAGCCTCTCCTGTGTCTCTTTAGGTTATAACCCAACTTCCTCAGGGGTGGACTGCCAACTTTCAGACCACCGGGGTTCCTGAAGCTGCTCTGGGCCGTCCCCTGTTAAGAAGCTGCAGGTGAAGGATTCTGGTGAGCACCCAGACTATTGGATCTTTTTTCATTCCTGAAGTGAGATGCTGATTGCTTAAGATGCTGGAGTTCTGCCACTCCTTATTTCACCCCCAGATCTTGGCTTCCTTACTGGAGATTTCTTGGAGCCACAGAGCAGGCAGACCTGGCTCAGGTGGGCAGGCCAAGATGGTGTGGCCCTCTATAGCACTGGTGTTCACCAGGTCAGGCGTGAGTATGAGCTCTTTGCTATCTCCTGTTCTGACTACTGATTTTATTCCATTGCAGTTCTCTTTTTTGTGTTTTTGTTCATATCTATCTTTGCTGCTTTGTTTTTCTTGTCAAGTATTTGCCTTCTCAGTAGTTGAATTTCATGTGTTACAGCATCTGAGATGTGCTATGCTCCACAGTTACCATTTTATCCAATCCTTGTGTATGCATTTAATGTCACTGAATTATATGTACACTTAAAAGTGGGTAAAATGGTAAATTGCATGTTGTATGTATTTACCACTATAATTTTTATAACTAATATGCAGATTATTCTAATCAGATTGTATTAAATTTTACTTAGTATATTTTAACTAAATACATTGCCTATATATGTATTTAGTCAAATGTTATATAGTGACAGAGCAATCAAATAATAAAAAATCAAGAAAATGTGTTACCAAACCACCCCCAAAAACTACAGTGATTTATTATTTTTCATGACTGTGTGTGTGGACTGAGACTCTGGTTCTCCACTGATTAGTTCAGTTGGATTTCATTTTTTTATACTTTTTTTGGTGCATCATAGTCTCACAGCATAATGTATTGCATATTGATGATGACATACATGCACACAACTCTTGGTGGACTTTCCCCAGCTCTCTCCCAGCTCCCTCTCTATCCACCCTTCCCCATACAGGATATTGAGATTAACTTTGGTATTCTCCCATATGTACACAATGTCAATGGAAGTGATTTCTTCATTAATTCTTTACACACACACACACCCTTCCCCTAAACCACCTCTCTGGCTCCACTGAGGTTTCTCCTCCATTATCTGGAGTCTCTCCCTAGCTTCTGCATATCAGAGAAAACATATGACTCCTCACTGTCTGTGACTGGCTAATCTAATTTAGCATAATGTTCAACAGGTCCATTCATTTTCCTGCAAATGACATTATTTTGTTCTTCTTTATAGCTCAGTAGAATTACATTATGTGTATATCCCACAATTTTGTAATCTATTCATCTGTTGAGGTACACCGAGGCTGGTTCCATAATTTGACTATTGTGAATTGTGCTTCTATAAACATAGATATGCATATATTACTATAATTCTGATTTCGGACCCTTCAGAAAATTACTCAGGAGAGGTATAGATGGATCATATGGTGGATCCATTCCCAATTTTCTGAGGAATCTCCAAAATGATCTCCATTGTGGCTGCAATGATTTGCAATCCTACCAACAGTGTAGAGTTCCTATTTCCCCAAATCCTTACCAGCATGTATTGTTGTTTTACTTCGTTATGATTGCCATTCTGATTGGGATTAGATAGAATTACAGTGTAGTTTTGATTTTCATCTCTCTGATTGATAATGATGTTGAAAATCTTTTCATGTATTTATTGACCATTTGTATTTCTTCTTTTGTAAAATGTCTATTTAGTTCAATAGCCCATTTCTTGACTGGGTTATTTGTTTTTATTTTAGTGGTGAGTCTTTTAAATACTTTGAATATTCTATGCAATAGTCCTCTATCAGAGAGATAGCTGACAGAGATCTCTCATTATGAGGGCTTTCTCTTTAAATTCTTGATGGTCTTTGTTTGGTGAGCAGAAGCTTTTTAGTTTAATACCACCCCAATTATTAATTCATGTTTTAACTTCCTGAGCTTTAGACATCTTATTGAGGAACTTTCTACCTGTGCCTATAAGTTGGACTGTTGGACCTATGCCCTCCACTAGTAAGTTCAAAGTTTCTGGCCTAATTTACAGGTCTTGATCCATCTTGAGCTGATTCTTGTGTAGGTTGAGAGTTAAGGATTTAATCCAATTTTTCTGCAAATATATAACCAATTTTTCCAACATCTTTTGTTGGAAAGGCTCTCTTTTCTCCAATGTATGTGTTCAGCACTTTTGTCAAAAATCAATTGGCGAGAACGGAGCTCAGAGCCAGAGAGGAGATATGCTGGCTTCACGCCCGAGGATGCGGAAGCAGCACCTTACTGCCAGTGGCAGTGGCGAGTTCACTGGATGGCTCCAGCCCAATGCACTCAACAGCCCACCAGGCTCCAGAGAGAAGCGGCGGACAGCAAGCTAGGGTGAGCTGCTGCAGAACAGCTGGGCAGAATTTGGCAGATTTCTCGGCACGGGGAGTGTCTAAAGTTCCCAGGGGCTGGGCTCAGCACACCCTGCAGGGACTCAGAGTGGAGCTCAAAACCAGAGAAGAAATACGCCAGCCTCATGGCTAAGGGCGTGGCAGCAGTGCCATATTGCCACCGGCGGCAACAGCAGTGAATTCACCGAGTCCACTATAGCTCCATCAGTGCACTCAACAACAGTGAGTCAAATTGTGGCCCCTAGAGGAGAAATCCCAGTACGGCACTCCTAGGGACTTGACCCAGGGAGGAGAGTGGCAGTGGCAGAGATATCACACCATAGTCACAACTCCTCGCAGAAGAACGCCCAACCTGGCACCCCCCCATGGTCTAAAGCAGCCTCGATTGACTCCCTGGCTCTGAGACTCTGTGATACAACCCAGTAAAGGAATAGTGGGGACTGAGATACCACAGACTTGAGATCCAGAGCACCTTAAGTGAAGTCACAGTGACCCAAGGGAAGACCAAGAGAAGGCATGAAATCATGGGAAAGATAAATAACAATGGAGCAATGAATGCCCACAACCCCACAACATCAGAACCTGATAACAAAGAAAATTCAGAGATTTCTAGAAGATCAAATCAGGAAAATAACTGTAGAAATAATAGAGGTGTTTCAAAAAGAATTCAGAGAGAGCCAAAAAGAGATAAAGGATGCAATTAATAAAGTAGAGGCCTCAGTTCAAAGTACAAACAACCGATTTGACCACATGGAGAATAGAATCTCGCTCCTAGAAGATGATCACTCCAAAAATGAATGCATAGTTTCTAATTTAGAAAAAAAAATCAGACAGCAGGAATCTAACATTGGAGAAATATGGACCCATTTTAAGAGAGCTAACCTAAGAATAATTGGAATAGAGGAGGGAAAAGAAGGTGAAACCAAAGGGATCAACAATCTCTTCAAGGAAGTAATAGCAGAAAAATTTTCCAAACATAGAGCAAGAGGTCTATACACATGTCCAGGAAACTTATAGAACTCCTTTTAGACAGGATCGGAGAAGAGGATCCCCATGCCACATAATTATCAAAATGACCAATGTGGAAGCCAAGCAGAGAATCTTAAAGGCAACAAAAACAAAGGGCCAAGTGACATTCAGAGGCAAACCAATTAGAATCACTCCAGACTTCCCAAACCAAGTCATGAGAGCCAGAAGGGCTTGGAGTAACATATTCCAAACTCTGAAAGAAAACAACTTCCAGCCAAAAATTTCCTACCCTGCAAAACTATCTATCAAATTAGATGGAAAAATAAGAAGCTTCCATGACAAACAGAAACTGAAGGAATTTATGTCTTCAAAACCAGCACTAGAGAAAATACTCAAAGAGATTAACTACAAAGAAGAAATAGGTAACACACACCAGAACCAGAGAAACAAGATTTTCCATCCAACAGACAACTAAGATTGGTTATCTGTGGAGATTCATTATTTATGTTAGTCTTTTACCTATCTCTAAATTGTATTATTTGCTTTTATTGTTGCTAATTTTTAGGATTTCCAGTTGGAATATTAATATACCTTCAGATATAGCATTTGCAAATATTTTATCCTATTTTATCAGTAACTTTTAACTCTGTTTACATTGTCTTTGGATATACAATATTGTTTTATTTTTTAGGGAGTTTGTTTACCCTTCTGTTGCCTGTGCCATTGAAATCATATCCAAGAAATCACTGCCAATTTCAAAGTTGTGATGTTTTATGACCCAGATTTTCTTCTAAAAGTTTATAGTCTTAAGATTTATATTTAGGTCTTTTATCTATTTTGAATTAATATTTGTATGTGGTGTTAGGTAAGGGTCCAATTTTATTCTTTTTTATGTAATTATTATTTTTCAACAATATTTAGTTAAAAGATTATAATTCCTTCACCAAATGTTCGTGGAAACCTTGTCAAAAATAACTTGACAATATATGGAAGAATTTATCTCTAGGCTTTTATTTAACTCCAATGGTTTATATATCTCCCTTCTCAAGATAGGAGGATGGCTTGGTTGTCCAGGCAACTCTGATGCAGCCACGCATTTTGATAACAGAGAAGACAGAGGCAAAGAGCCTGAAGGCAAGAAGCTGGGACTTTCTGACCAGAGAAGGAACTTACCCTGTTTGAAAGTGGAAGCAGTCAGTTCAATTAAGAGTCAGAGAGTCCAGGTTCCTAGGAGTAAAGAGGAGGGCTCCTGAGGGAAGTCACAGGGGCTCAGGAAAGGGTAAAAAAAAAGAAAAAAGAGATAAAAAATAAAAAAATAAGATCTCTTGGGTTCGGAATATTTGGGCACAAGATGTAACATTAAAATTGAGTTGGGTCACGAAGGAGGCAAACACCAGCCAAGTTAATTAAGTCCTCTTTACTCAACTGGCACCTTCAGCCAAGGTCTGCTGACCATGGGGGAAGGGACCTATGACCGAGCAGCAGAGTCACATAGTCAGCAGAATCATGGTCAGCAGAGTCATGGTAGGCAGAATCACAGTTGGCAGAGTCACGTCACAGAGAGGAAGTGAGGGTATTTATGTAGCCAGGTTTTGGGGTGCAGCTAGCGGCTGGTCCTTTTGCAACAACTGGAGTCTTGTGGCATCTGAAGTCTACCTTGAGTTGCCTGAAGTCTCTGGAAGTCCAGAGTCTCGCAATGTCTGGAGTCTCGCGATGTCTCCGCTTCTGGCTTCAGGGATTCCGCCTCCTGTTCCCACTGTGGGGTCCCATGGGAGAAGGGAGGAACCCGACCTATCAATATTTTTTTTTATTCTTTCACCATTAGCCTATAAATATATTTGTCTGTAAGGTGAGTTTCTTACAAGCAGCATGTACTTAGATTATATTATTTAATACACATTGCTCTTCTAAGCCTTTTATTTGGAAAGTTTATTCATTTTGAGTTATATTTTCTATTTGACATAGTATTATTTCTTCTTCAACTAATTGCCCATCTGGTGGAATTTTCCCCTTAGCTACTTCTGATATTTACTTCATTTTTCTTCTTTGTGTTTTATTTCTTTAATTATTCTCTAGTTCTGGCTTGGTAGTCATGAATTCTTTAGGTTTTGCTCATCTTGGAAGGTTTTTATTTCTTGATCAATTTTAAATTATATCTTTGCTGGACACAGCAGTCCTGGTTGGAAATTTCCTTCTTTCAGGGTCTGGAGTACAACATATCAGCCACTCCTAGATTTCATGATTTGTGTTGAGAATTCTGGAGTGATTCTTTTTGTTTTACTGTGAATGTCCACCTGTTCTTTTATTCTCCATGCTTTTAAGATTCTTTCCTTGGCCTTTTTGTTAGTCATTTTGATTATTATGTAAGATGGAGTTCTTTGATCTTGTCTTGTGAGTGTTCTAAATGTCTCCTGTACATGGATGTCCAAGGCCTTTTCTATTGGAAATTTTCTAATATTACTTCTATGAAGAGGTTTCTATTACCCCTGGTTTGTGCTTCTAGGCCTTCTTCAATACCAGTATTTATAAATTAGGTTATTTTATTACCCCATATATCTTGGATATTTTGGTCATGTTATTATATTCTCTTATTTATATTGTGGATTGTGTGGTCAGTTTTGAATAAGCTGTCTTTCATGAGTGAGATTCTATTTTATTTTTTATGTGGTCCAGCCTGCCAGAAGTAATTTCTATTGAGGGCTTTAATTCATTTATTGACTTTTTCATTTTCCTCAAACCCTCTTTTTTCTTACTTAGGGTTTCAATTTCTTTATTTGTATGTTCTTTCATTTTCTGTACACTATCTCTGATTCAATTTCTGAGGCCTTTGATAATAGTGAAAATCAAAATTCTGAATTCTGTCTTCTGCCATTTCTTGAAGCTCAGTATTAGTGGTTTTCCAAGTTGTTGAGTTGTGGGAGTTTATTGTTTTCTCACTGGTCTTCATTATTATGTTTTTAGAGTTCTCAGGTTTTTATTTTTGTTGTCTTTACAGCCTCTTCCTCTATGTTGAGAGTCCTGTGTCTATTTGTTATCAGTTTAAAATAAGACCTATGCTGGGGGCACTTATTTGCCCCTACAAATCTGTCTCATATAATCAAACTTTTGAATTTATCCCCGAAAGCCCCTTTAAAAAATGTAGTTATTTGTCAGTGTAGGCAGACAGAATTCTCTGATTGGTTACAAGTCACCATTCTCTCCAGGCTCAAACTCCATATGGCCAGATAACATGATGTTCCTTTCAGAGCCTGTAGCCTGCTGGTTAGGATTTAATGGCCCCACAGACACCACTGCTGCTCTGCTGGTTGTAAACCCATAAAAATCTGCAGAGTGCTGACCTTTAGCCTCTGTGGCCACTGGGCCTAAGCTCAGCAAGGCCAGAGATTACTATGTCCTGAACTTGGGGCCTGGCTGGCTGAATTTTGATGCTTCTACCTGTCAGCATTATTGCAGCCATAATTTAAAGATATGAACACATACCTTAGAAGAAAGAAGATTTATTTTCTTACAGTTCCATGCTCAGTCCATGTTGGGCTGGGGTTTGTGAATCTCAGGACATGGCAGCAGGAGGCAATGGAGAGCATGTGAGCTGTGCTACTCACATCACAGAGGCAGGAAACAAGAGAGGGATCAGAAAGAGGAGGATCCATATATAATCTCCAAGGATGTAACTGCAGGAAACACCTCTTCAAGCCACACCCTACTACCCTACCAGGTACTACCCAGATAAATCCATTACAATAAATGTATCCACTTCTGGGATTGCAACCTTTATAACTCAATTAAATCAGCTCCAAACATTAATAAATGAGCTCTTGAGGGGAAATTGTATATCTAACTACAACAGTGGTCCAGGGACACTGCTACTGATTGGCTAGTTAGATTATGTGGAGGTCTGTCATTCTCTGGCATGCATGTACACCAGGCTTGAACTTTGCTGGTAAAGAGAATGTTGAGCTTCCAGCCTGTAGCTGTGATCATAATAACCTCTACTGGCCACTGGCATCCCTGCTTTCAGCATTCAGGCTCTGGCAGAAAAATACTGTACCATTCTGAGCCTAGGGCTTGAGTGACTCAATTATTTAACCCTAAGGACACTAATGATGCTTTGTGAAGCTTTGATTACATGAGACCTTGTTGGCCTCTGGCCTTAGTGCTGATAGTGCCCAAACACCATCAAGACCGAGTTTATTGCCTTCCAAGCCTGCAGCATGGTTGGCTGAGTTATTTCAATGTACAGATACCACTGCTGGTGGTGATTGCTGGAGACCCTGCAGGGGCATGGCAAACTGCTGACCCTAGGTCTCTTCTGCCTAAATGTTCCTAGAAACGATTTTCTCCCGAGGGACTGTCTACTCCCATTTTTTCAGGGTCTGTTTGTTGCCCTACAGCTCCCTGCAGCCACATAGGATTCCATTGGGAGGTTTTGTAATCTCACAGTCTAGGCAAGTGCTGCTAAGGCCCCTGCAGGGAGGGATGAGCTCAGCTGCAGACAAAGAATTTTGCTGAGCAGTTAGCTGGTTGGTCTGTAGATTCACAGTGGTCTTGATGAAATTGGATGTAGCTATTTGGGTCCCTTTGAGAAGCTCCTGGCATTTCTTGGTCCATTGGCTGTGGTCAGCTGCAGCTTCAGAATTTCACTGGGCAGTCTGAGGAATCCAGTCTTGAGGTATTCAAGCATGAATAAAAGAATGTGATTGCTTTTGATGATAGTTTTCTGTAATCACTAGCTCGACAAGATTCTATTTCTTTTTTGCTGGAGATTGTCTCTGAGAGCCACCATTCCAGCAGCTACCAGTCCCAGCATGGGATCACCAAGGTGGTGCTGGCTCTGCTCTCTGCTCACCAGGTGAGATGCATGGAGCTCTTCAGTCCTCTGCTCTCTGTGCTGCATCCACTTCCACCATGTCTTGACTATCTTTTTTCTGTTGAGTTCTGGCTGCTTTTCTTCTCTTGCTAAGAAGCAGTCTTTCTATTGGTTGAGTTCCATGTTGAATTCCAACCAGATTACACTGTCTCGCTCTATTCTACCATCCTTAATCCCTCATATAATAAGAATCTGTAGAAAGTTATTTTTAAATGAGTTATTTATTACTTAATACTTATTTTGTTGAAAATATGATACACAGGCATTGCAGAAATTTTATTAAATACAGAAAAGCTTGAAGAAGAAAATAACCTACAATGCCACCATGAGGAGAGGATATTAGTTAACATTTTGGTGTATAATCTTCCAATCTCATTTCTACACCTGTCTGTTATCTTCTAATTTTTTAATAGAAAATTACTCACATACAAAAATTACTCATATAATGTATGTGTATGTGAGAGAGTCTGTCCATACATTTATATTAGTTTTTAGGTCCATTTTGGAACTGAGAAAAATGAACAGAAAGATAAAGAATAGACATTTCACTGCATTCTGAGTGCTGGTTATTTAAATCCTAGGCTGCTTTTTGACAGTTGAGATTGTTTCTTTCCAACAACTTTTATCAATCAACACTACCCCTGCTCACTCAGTCAGAAGTAATTGTTTGGCCAAGTGATGAATGATGACTCGGAGGTTCTGTGGTTTCAATCTTACCATCTTGAGTCCTGAGAGTATTCAGGTTGATGGGAGATTGACCACAGGTAAAAAGTAAACACTCCCTAAGGTCATGTCACATGCGACCAGACCATATAGCACATTATATTTTAAATTGTTTATATAGCAAAACTAGATTGATAGTGAAAATGACAAATCTCTTAGCTTTCTTATTTCTAGTGGCAATCTGGAAAAGCAGAAAATTGCTCCCAAGTTACATCAAGACCAGCTTTATTTTTTATTACAAACTAACCTGAAATTAGTTTTTAAAGAAGAGACATAATTGAGAACTATAGCCATCTGTACCACCTGCCTTAGGCAGGCTATAGCGGTAACACCTAGAACAATGCTACTTGGAACCCATGACTGCATTGCCCCCATCAGATGTTTAACCTTGCAAAAATTTCTCTTCTAATAACTAGCTGAGATTGTCCAAAAGTGAAACTATCTAATAGCATATTTAGTCTTCGTGATTTAATTAAGCCACATCTTGGTGGCCATTTTGTACAGAAACCCATAAGAGTTGGTGGCAGTTATACTATACTGCAACCCCAAACTAAGACAGCATATTGGAGAGTTTCCAACAATTCTAGAATATGTAGTCTCTATAAATAGTCTCTCTATATGCATATTTCATAATTGTTAAAACATTCTTGAACATGTTCATTCAGTATCACATATATATGTATTTAGATGAGAGACACTGAAAATTAAACCTGAGGCATTCTACCTCTGAGTTACACTCCCAGACTTTTTTATTTACACCAGTCCTCATGAATATCTCAGTTTCATAGACATCTCCTCAACCCTAAGTAAAAAAATTAAAAATGTTAAAAATAATATGCTTTTACTATTTAAAATTTTGAGTGCTTACTTGAATTTAATATGTAAACAAAATAAATTCTCTTAAACATGTATATTCTTTTTGATTAAACTAATGCCTGTTTCTCTCTGATTTAAAGTGATAGTGTGGTATAATGAAAAATTTCAAGAATATCTGTCTAGTTCAAAGCCTCCTTTTACACACACACACACACACACACACACACACACACACACACAGACTCAGGGTATTGTCCTTCAAAAAGACTAATAATTTAAGAAAGTAAATTGTGTGATAGAGAATTTCAGCAGAGAACTGTCAAGTAATTTTTAAATATTTAAATAAAAATTGTAGAGCAAAAGGTTCAACTTAAATTATAAATTTAATGAATTGGTTTAACAGAAGATTCGGTATAGCTAAAGAGAAGACTAGAGAAGTGGAGAATGGTTCACATACATACAAAAAAAAAATACATCCAGACTAAGGTATAGATTAAAAACCAAAGCTAAAAATTTTAAGAAATACTATATAAAGGAATTTTTATTAATAAAATTATAAAAAACTATTAAAAGACAACTATTAAAAAACAGAAAAGATCTAAATGAGCAAAAAGATGTACAATGATTATGGAAGGAAGACTCAGTAACATAAATATGTCCCTTCTCAGCTGGGTGTGGTGACACACACCTATAATCCTAGCACTTGAGAGGCTGAGACAGGAGGATCACAAGTCAAAACCAGCCTCAGAAACTTAGTGAGAGTCTCAGCAACCTACAAGACATTTTTCAAACAAAAACTATAAAGCTGGGGGTATTTTTTGGAGGTAGAATGCTCCTGAGTACAATACCCAGTCAAAAAAAAAAAAGCCATTTCTCATCAAATTTATCTCTAAACACAATCCAATTGCAATTAAGCCCCTAAATGATTTGTGTGTGATAATTTTACAAGCTTACTCTCAAGTCCACATGAATGTAAGTGACTATAAAATACATGAGAAATATTTAAAGAATAAGGAAGGGGAACTCTCTAGCTTCAAAGGTTTATTAGAAATTAAGGTTTTATTGGGTTTTTATAAATTCATAGCAACTCTAAAGTATGTCATTGCTCAGGATAAATAAGTAGAGCAGGCCAGGCATGGTGGCACATGCTTATAATCCCAGGTTTTGGGAAACTGAGACAGGAGGATCACATGATTTAAGACATCTTTAGCAAGTACCAAGACTCTCTCAACAACCTAGTGAGACCCTGTTTGAAACTAAAAGTAA
Organism: Muscardinus avellanarius; assembly: GCF_963383645.1. Lineage (NCBI taxonomy): Eukaryota > Metazoa > Chordata > Mammalia > Rodentia > Gliridae > Muscardinus > Muscardinus avellanarius. Next base: position 125,789,853 of record NC_137788.1, read on the forward strand.
AATAGGGCTGGGGGTGTAACTCAGAGGTGGAATGCCTCTGGGTTCAACATCCAGCACCACATAAATAAATAAATAAATAAATAAATAAATAAATAAATAAATAAATAAATAAAATAGAGAACTAAAATAGGGCAGATAACACAGAGACTGTCACATACTTTCCCATATAGATGAGAACTTGGAGGACTAATCGAGTAGTGAGAAAAGGAAGGACTAAGTCACTGAACAGTGCTATAACAAACAGCTATCCACATGGGGAAAATATTTATATCATAACCTGATATTCTACACAAAAAGACATTTTTAAGTACAATAAAAAGGAAACATGAAACACTCTAAGACATTCAGAAAAAATATATAGAAGAAGATATTTTTTAGGACCTAAAGGTATAGAATAAATTTTTCAAAAATACAGAAAATTATATTAAAAGAGATTGATAAATGAGTACTTTAAAGCTTCTAATGAAAGATATCACAATCAAAGTCAAATTTTAAAGCCACAGACTAGAAAAATCTTATAAGGCACAGACCAATAAAAATACCTAGAATATATAAAAACTTCTATAAATCAATAAGTAATAAACAAACAAAACTAAAGAAAAATTAGGTTTTCTTATTGATTTGCTCTTGTTAAAATTTTACAAAAAATGAGATATAATTTTATATCAGATAATAAGCCTATTTCTGATTATTAATACTGTTTCTTAGAGTCTAATCAAATAGTCATAGAGCTATTTGATTTTTGACAGTGTTGTAGTTTACCTAAATACACCTGTAACAATAGTTAACTTACTGAACCATGGATTCTAAATTTCACTCCAAAGATAAAAGATAATTTAGTATAGGTAGGATTTCTTAGTGGCTATGATGTTAAATTATTGCTGGACTCTTTGTGAGTGAGATATTTGTGTTCTCAAAGTATACAGAACTTCTAAAATACAAAACTTTAGAAAATATTTTGGGAAGCTAACATCATCTAAACAGAAATTGGTAATAATGATAGCCTTTTTAGGTTTATATCTGTGTATTTTTAATTATATTCTGACCATCTTTTTTATTCAAAAATACAAATGTGATTTTTTTTTGTTCCTGAAAACTCTGTTTTGTGTTTTTCTTATAAAACTTTGAAACTATTGTCTTTTAAAGCTAAAAAGAAATACAACACCCAGTGTTTTGAGATAACAACCTCACTTGCAAGTAAGCAAAAGGACTGGTGAAATGAACCTTCTGGGCGTTCAACAACTGAGACGTGGAAAGCAATGAGGAAATAAGAGAGCCAAGAAAGAACAGCCAATATGTTGGCCACCAACCTCCAAGGTCAAATAGGACCCAGAGAATTAAGGGAAACCTCTATTGGCCCTGCTGACCTCCTGGTCAGGAGCTCACAAAGGCCCCAGAGACTCAGAGCTACCGGCACATATTCTGCAAAAAGCAGGGTCATCTGAGAGGAAAATGTCACCCATATTTCAAGAGAAGCGACTGTGACTGGTTCTGGCAATTGAGGAAAAGCCTCACCAAGTTCCTGAGACTAACTCTGAGGAGACTTAACTGACCTTAACAGCAAAATAATGTTATAAAAACTTGTGTTTGCCAAATACAAGGCTACATGCCTGGTCTTGAACATCCAGCAGAAGAGTACAACCAGAGGCAAATGTGATATTTCAGGGGTAGCCAAAAAAGGAGCTGTATGGACACCATTTTAAAGACCCCCCCCCACATAATTTACATTGTAATTTATAATGCTATGTATGCTTTTGTCTCTCAGAAGAAATAAGATGATACGGATACCCAAAACGTCCATCAAGCTTGGTCATTATGAAATGCTATAAAGTTAAACCTGCCATTCTTGAGCTTTTACAGGTATAGGGCTATAAGACAGTATAAAAATAGGTTTCTATTCTTATAAATTAATGGAGGATCTATGAGTCCGGTTTAAAGTCCTAAAGACAAATAAAAAAAAACTGTTAAAGCTGTTAAAGACAACGTACTTTGCTTACAGATGATTCTACCAAATATGCAAAAACAAAAAGGTGAGCAATCTCCTAATAGGAAATTGTGTGCTGTGCTTCAGGCTTTGTGCCACAAAGACTTTTTACAATGTTATATACAATGACTCATGGTCCATTGGGAATAGCCAAAAACGTAAGAAAAACGTTCATCCTCAGCAATGGTCAAGGACATACAAATGAAAAACACTGAGATTCATAATATCTGAATGTCAAGAAGTAAAAGCCTAGCAGGACCAAATATAGATGGTGAAGCAAGAGAACAGGGACCCTCATGCATCATGAGTGGGAACACAAAAATGGATAATTCTGGAAAGCAACTTAGCAATATTTAATAAATTTAAATATATTCATATTTTACAAACCAACAATGTTACTCCTTTATATAAATAATACATACCCTCATTCAGGCCTATTACATGACAGACCTTACTCTAAATGTTTTATATATGAACCCGTTTAATTCTTACAACTCCATGAAGAAGGCGGTCATGGTACCGAGAGGCTAGGTGATTTTTTTCCACCAAGTTAATGGCAGAGCTAAGACTAAACCTACCTCCTTAGAAGTCATTCTATGCATGTGCATAAAGAGTTAGATGGTGGGGTATTTACTTAATATTATTTATAGTGGTAAAAAAATTGGAAATAATTTGAATGCTGTAAAAGAAAATAAAAATAAAATGTGACATCTTTATTAAATGGAATAGGGCAGAGATGTTAAAAAAGTGAATGAGACTTATATGCATCAAGGGTAAATCTGAAAATCTCAATGTTGGGTGATAAAAGAATGTTACAGAAATATAAGAACAATACTATAACAGTGATCTAGAATTTGTACATATATGCCACAATCCTAGCAGAAGCAGAATTACTCCAATGCTGATGAAACAAACTTTGGGGTCCCCTCACTAGTTTGGGCCCTTTCCAAATTCTAGGAAATGCTATGAAATGTTCACATAGTTATGTGTTTTGTAAACTTTGTATAAGTAATAAAATGTATCCAGGGGTGGTGATGCATGCCTGCACTCTCAGGACTTGAGAGACCAAGACGGAAAATCAGTTTAACATTTAAAAAAAAAAGTACATAAGTGTACCATAAGTGTGTTCCATAGTCAACTAACAGAAAATGTTATTACTTTTCTAAATTCTTCTGATATTAGTGGGTTTTTAAAATTTGTAACTTATTATCATTTCTTTTCTCAGTTATAAATAAATATTCCCCTTCAAGGCTATCAAAATATTTTAAGTTTCTATTGTGAAAAACCAGGATCTGCCCAAATCACTAGATATTATTTACTTATGACTTATATGTAGTAAGAGGTGAAACACAAATGGGAAGAATGTGCCATAGTTTTGAGATTCTGTTTACTTAGGATGGAAAGAAAGCCTGGATGATAGGCATTGGTCTGTCCTTTGTGTTCAATATATATATAATTTTATGGGTCTGGGGATGGAACCCAGGGGCATTTGACCTCCGAGTCACATCCCCTGCCCTATTTTTATTCTTTATTTTGAAACAGGGTCTCACTAAGTTGCGGAAGGCCTCACTAAGTAGCTGAGGCTGTCCACAAACCGCGATCCTTTGGTTTCAGCGTCCCAAATGTTGGGATTACAAGTGTGCGCCATCATACCCAGCTTTATATTTTCATACTCAGTACTGGATACCTTGATATTTGAGTGAGCATCAAGTTAAATTTGAGATATAATCTCTTTGATGAAATTACTTTTTAGGAAAAGGAATGAGAACATTTGCCTCATTTTGTAATGTTAGAAATCTTATTTCTACTTTTATGAAATAGATGCAGTTAAATTAAGGGATTTCATATGCACGAGAGCTTTGTATATTATAAAAGAATGTAAAATGCTATATAGTTCATAAAATTATTGTCTATATTCATACAAGTGTTACTAATAAAAATGTCAATATTATCTGACACTTACTGAATGCTCGATATATGTCAAGAACACTTCTTTGTATGTTACCTCATTTAATACTCCCCATGTTTATAAGGTAGGTGCTGATATTACTATCATCAGTTACATATCATTCAAATATGTAACTTTTTGATGGGCCCATAAAATATTTGCCTGTACTTTCTTACTACTAATAATATGTTTAAATAAGTGAGTCTGTTGTCTAGTTCAACAAAAAACTATCAGTCCATATATACAATGTTGTGTGGGGATGGTGAGGCTAGAATGCTGAAAATAATAACCAAATGAATTTCCAGGAGTTAGCAGATCATATATACTCAATACATGTCATGATAAATTCTTGTTTTGAATGTTGGGGAATAATATAAAGTAATGCATATTGGCTTATAGTTACTCACTTAAATTTTCATATAGATTCCATACTATTTCTCCTAAAATGAGAACTTAGCAATTTTTAATTACTGTTTTATCACACTCAAAATCTTCATTTAGATACTCATCTCTGGATTCTTTGATTTGCCTAAAACATTATAAAATGCCATAATTTCCCGGGCGTGGTGGAGCATGCTTGTAATCCCCACGCTTGGGAGGCGGAGACAGGGGGATCGCACAGGTTCGAAGCCACCCGCGCTTGCTTAAGAGACCCTGTTTCCAAAAATAAAAAAGTATAAAATAGGTCTGGGAGTGTAGCCCAGAGGTAGAAAATCTTCCAGGAACCCCAGTACCACCAAAAAATAAAAACATAAAAATAAAATGCCATAATTTTAATTAGGAGTTATCATATTATAAGAGCAAGAGATCCTATAAGTTTCATATATTCAACAACTATATTTGTATAAAGAAGGAACCAAATGCAACACCCTGGTGGCTGAGTGTGGGAAAGCCAATTCCCCACCCCAGAAGATAATAAGGCACTTACAGAGAATTATAAAATAAAAACCACGTGGGCAGATCTTTAGGTGGAGACATAAGGAGACAAAATTGTAAAATAAAAATGAAAAAAAAATCATCAGACCAGCTCCATTGTAGACCACACTGTTTCATTTCTAGACTGCTTCATTATCCAGACTGGAGTTAAGAGCCACGTCATGGTTGCACATGGGGTCTTTGGTAAAGGACTGCAGATGTCCTGCCGGAACGTGTTGGGAGTGTGTGGTGTCTCAGCCACAGGCCCCTCATGATGAAACTTTCGTTGCTGAACATGAAGATAATTTCAGCATCCTACAATTATGTGCCTAATTAAAATTAAGAAATTAGAACACAGTTAAAAGGAATAATATTTTGCTCACAGCTAATTTCATTAAAGTATTAATGAACAGGACTCTTTTTATGGCCAGAGGGCAACCACTTTCTACAGAGTACTTCTGTGCAAGCTAATTTATTCATGCATGAAAAACAATCCAATGAGAAATGAGGGAGCTGAGAACTGCTGGTCCTAATTAAAATATTTAAAACACCATGTCTATTTTCTTCCATCTAGCCAAATACCTAAGCTGGAGCCAGCATGGTGCCAATTAACATGGAAAAAGCAAACACAAACACCCATGGTTTCTGATTAAAGCGCACATTATTGTACCATACAATATATTGTTCGGCACATATATGTAAATGTTTAATTAACCCACGTCGAAATCTCAGCAACATTCAAAAATCGATACTTTAATTCCTAAACAAGTGGCAATCCACGGAGGGAGACTCTTACTTATTTATCACAGTATTTTATTCAAGCCTAATTTGACGCAGTCGGGCGCTAGTATGAAATGTTCAAGTGTTTCTTCAGGGAAAGAGCAGGGAGGCGATTCTTGCTTGGCAGACTTCTCTTCAGATGGCAGAATGATTGTTAGTCACCAAAGACATGTGAAAGGCACTAGGTTAGCCTCAGGTGATATGAAATTTTTCATTAATAATGTAGGGGGAAGTCTGGACCTAAACCCATTTATCAGCCTGGACGGCGATGACAATAACAACACACACATACACACACACACACACACACACACACACACACACTTATGCGTGTGTGCACACACATACACATATAGCCCTCTTCTCTTTGTTAACTAGAGACCTGTCTGTTGGAACAAATTCCAAGACACCCCTGTCATAAGATCAGGCTGGAGGGATGTGTCTGAAACTCTGAAGAAAAATTTGGAAGTCCCAGGAGTATTCATTGAAACATTATCAGTATGTTAAAAGCAATCATAAAATAGTCTTAACATTTTTGTAGCTACAACTTTTTTTTTTGGTAGTACTAGGTTTCCAAGCACGCTTACTTCAGTAATTTCTCTCCCGTGTATGTGTGGAGATGGGGGTGGGGAGCGGGGTGGGAGGGTACTGGGTACTGGGTACTGAACCTGGGGGCGTTCTGTGTCTGAGCTATACCCCAAGCTCTTTTTATGTTTTGTTTTAAGGTCTCACTAGGTTGTTGAGAGTCTTAGTAAATTTCTAAGGCTGGTCTTGAACCTTCAATCCTCTTGTCTCAGCCTCTCCAATACTGGAATTACATGCCTGTACAACCATGCTCAGCTATTTCAGTTATTTCTATCTTAACACTTCTATGCAACAGGCTGAGCAGAGGATTGTAAAGCTGAGAAGAATAAAATAAAACGAGAAGGTTACACCCAGCACCACTTGGTACCAGAGCTTGATCTTATATTCTCCAGTGCTGAAATCATTCCACTACATAACACATTGATTAACATAGCTATTGATTTTCCACTTACATGGAGAGAACAAGATCTTAAGACACCTAATTACTAACCCCTGTAGCTCTTAAAAATCATTTACCCTTTACTTTTGAGCATTCTTTTGAGGTGGAGATGGTGAGAATATATTGAACAAGATTTTCTCTTTATGGAGTCTCTCATATTTGACTAGGATCTTAGAGATCATTTTTCCAGCCAAGTGTGGTGCACACTTGTATCCCAGTACTGAGGAGAGTAAAATAGGATGATCACAGGTTCCATGCCAGCCTTAACAACTTAGCAAGACCCTGTTTCAACATGGAAAATAGAAAGGGATTGGGTTATAGCTGAGAGGTAAAATGCCCTGGGTTCAATTCCCAGTAACACACACACACACACACACACACACACACACACACACACACTTTTTTCAAGAATTTACAAATTTTGTTGTAGCAAGCAGGATTGCTTTTCTTCCAGCCATAATCTTTTACAAAAATGAATATATTTGCATATATAAAAGCAGAACCTCTGAGGGAGGAGGCTGAAGTACTGCCCCTGAACCCAACTCATCATGGATTTTACTAAGCACAGGCACTAAGGCTCAGAAAGGTGAAGGCACAAGGTGAATACATCTGACATAAAATGGAGAGCTGGAATGACCACAGTACCCTTGACTCTGCCCAGTGCTCTTTCCACAGCACCATGGCCCCTGATGGAACCAGCCTAGACTATGATACCTGGAAAGTTAAAGAGCATAACAGGAGTGAGGGTGGCCCTGCAAAACCCAACAACAACACAGAGCGTGCCACCAAGAAACAAGTCAGCCTGGGGACAAGACAAGAGGTAAGATCTGCAAGCAAGAGATGCAAGAGACTTGCTTCTGCCTTGTGACTCACAGGCTCTCAGTTCACTTCCTTGGGCTCTAGATTCCTCATCTGAAAATGGTGTCATCCACAGAATCATACTAAGAACTGAGTAAGAATCAATGAATGTGCCATTACAAAGCACAAGGCTCACACTGCATTGCACTTGCTTTTTTAAAATGTATTTCTGCCTAGAGTGCGAGTAGAGTTCCAAGATAACATTTGTGTTTTGCTGCCTGTTTGTCTTCAATGTCTGTAGAGTTGGTACCCATTAGTATTGGATGATGTTAAATGCCTACAATATTAATAATGCCTAAGTGCTTATTTGCTATGTGTTAAACACACTACTGAGCATGTGACTGTATTTAATCCTCAGAACAGCCTCATAAGACTGATACTATTATTGCCCCCATTGCACAGCTAAAAACCTGAAACATGAAAAGGTGACTTGTTTGCCTGGGGTCCCACAATTAATAAACTGTAAAGAAAATATCCATATTATCATGGTCAAATCTAATTCCAAGCTCTTAATTGATGCTCTCCTCCTCCTCCTCCTCCTCCTCCTCCTCCTCCCTTTCTTTTTCTTTTTTTACTTTTCTTAGTAGTAATGAGAATTGAACCCAGAGGCATTCTACCTCTGAGCAATACCCTCCAGCCCATTTTATTTTGAAACAGGGTATTACTAGGTTGCTGAGAGTCCAACTAAGTTGTTGATACTGTTCTTGAACCTACAATCCTCTTGTTTCAGCTTCCCAAGTACTAGGAATATAGGCATGTGCCCCATGTCTGGCATATTCAGTCTTCTTGGAAAGTAGCAAAATGGAATGTCTCTACAATCTCAGCTTCAGATGTTTTCTCACCTCTGTGGGATGTTCTCTATCCTTTGATGCTTATGAAAATGAAGTTCCAAGAAGGACCATTAATTGGAGGCAATATGTCTACAAACTCACATAGGCTATACACACACACACACACACACAGCCACTGAGCTACACCCTCAACCCCAAGTCTTGTCTTTGAAGACAATGTAGGTGACATCTTCTGGGTTCCTGATTTGCAGCTTACATTGACTGACCTTTGGTGATTATTTCTTTCCAATTATAGAGATTTCAAGAAGCTAGTAATAGTTTATAATGTCTATCCTTTACAACTTCTCTATAGCATCCCAAGTTTCTCAGTTGCTCAGAACCTGAAGCAATCTAATTAAACACAGTTTTTTATAATGTACTAATATGTAAGTTAGTATTTCAAATATTTGGTATATTCTATAAAACAACCAGTTGTAAGAAACTGGGCTTTTTCACAAGGCTTGCTTGTTTTTAATTCTCTTTCCATAAGCAAGATTTTTTTTAAAATTTTTCACCTTAAACAAAATGGTGTGTGTGTGGGGGGGGGGGGACGTGTGACAAAGCAGATCTCCAAGTCACAGTCGCATTTTTATGCATGTTTAGCCAGACAAACATTCCTTGGTCCCCAGAACTGGAGTAGCTGTTCTAAAGAATGTAAACTTGCTATTTTCTCAATATGCAGATAGCCTGTTGTCACAGATCCCATCGTAATGAACAACTTCTCAATATTTAATAAGCTGGCATTCCTGTCCCCAGGCAGAGAACATAGACAGTTGGTAGCCAGCTACTAACTGACCATTAAAACACAGAATCTCTCATTTAAAATCTGTTTCCCAAACAGGTTACATCACCTGCGGTGGGGAGTGAGCGCCACTCTCTGCACGAGGTGTCCTGAAGAGAGATGGCAGGGATGTGAAAAGCCAGCCTGCTCAGTGCGCAAACAGGGCCTTGCAGAATCCTGCGTGGTGACAGGCTTTAAAAGGGGTAGGTGAAGGCCACCAGAAGCCCTTCTCTCTGCAGCGTCGTTAGCACCGAGAGCTGCCAAAAAGGAGCAAATGAGGGACTAGCCATGTGATTTTTCTCACATAGGAGAATGAACCCATTCTGGAACTCCTTTCCTCCCTCTTCTGATGCTTTGCACGTGCACAGGACTGTCTCGTGCTATATCTAGTGTACTATGAGTATAAATATATTGCAACAATAATGCTCACTAATTGGACCAAGATGCCATTGATTCAGAACAATATTTAAGCATTTTAGCATTTAGCAGCTTTTTTTAATTCAAGGAGCAAACACTAACTTTAATGTGATTATATAGGAATTCAGGAAATCATTAATACAATTAGATCATTTTTGAATAACAGGAAAAGCTCACATAATGAGTTCTCCTTGCCCTGATTAACCATTATGAAAAGACATTTGGCTGTAACTATAATTCCAGGTTAATACAAATATCCCCACAATCACATTATGCATACAGTGTAACAATGCTTAGGTGGGCCTGCCACAAGTCTCCTGACCATCTCACTTCATGAGACAGGTTTGCTTTTTCTTCTGTCCCATCAGCACCAATAGAAATTATTGTCTTCCCCATGAACACTTTCCATAAAGAAACAAGAGAAGTTTTTTCTCAGTCGTCTCAGGAAATGGGTGCATGCATAATGGTGACGGGACAATGATGATGATGTGGGCGGCAGATGGATGACTTCCTGGCAGATGCCTGGCTGTCACTGATATCTTCCAACAGTGTCTGACCTCAATCCATGGCCCAGTCAAATAGAAGATGAAAACTTCATGGCCCTTTGGGATACTTTCCAAGAGCATTAATTCTGAAAGTTGTGTGCCAAGGAGCTATAAAAGCAAACCTGCTCCATAGTGCATCCAGAGACAAAATTAGAACTGGGCTACAAAAATACACAAAGGCAGATTCCGGACCCATAGGAGAACTTTCCAGCAAAATTGTACAATAAGGTAATGATGATAACTTACAAGATAGAGACACTTAAATAGACTAAAAGGCTGCCTATTGTGGATACTATTAGTAGTTCTTTTTTCAATTCAAGGTAGTTCTTTATCAAATCTTATGTGAAATCTGAGACCATAACACAAATAAAAGTAACACTGCTCTGATTGGAGTAGAAGATGGGGAACCTAGGATTCCTTTCACTTGACATTTCAACCTTCAGGGCTCTTCAGATACACCTTTAGGGTGCCGAGAAAGTTTGGATTTAGAATGCACCCCCATCTCTCACGGAAACCAAGAAGCCATGCTGGAAGTGGGCTTGATTGCTAAGGAAGGGTCCCTGGGAGTGTGATTTGGGGTTGTATAAGGTCTCTCCTCCCTCTGTCCTCTCTCTGCTTCCAGCCTCTGGCCTCTGTGATACAAGAGCAGAGCCTTGCACTCTCCCCCTCTCTCTCTGCTTCCTGCCACCCTGCTCTGAGCTCCACAGACCTGGCCTGACATGGACTGAACCTCTATCTCCAAAAACTGTGAGCAAGTAAATCTTCCGTCCTTTAAGTTGTATGGCCAGTCATTTTGGATTATGGCAGTGAAGACACTGACCAAGACAGGTGCCAAGAAACATCGTTTAAAACCCACTGCTGTAGAAAATGTTCCTAAACTAGATGGGAGATCATACAAACCCAGAAATTTCCAATAAGCATATAAAATTTTACTCCATGTGCATAACCAATTCAAACATCCTAAAAATTTAGTTAGGAAGTAAAAAAAAAAAACCCACAAAAATCGTCCGGCTCCCCAGGGGTTGGCATCCAGGAGGTGCTACTGTGACTAACGCTGTGGTGAACACGGGAAGGCAGAGGGCACTGCAGGGTCTGATGTCAAGGCATCTGGCCGTGTGCTCTTCCATGGGATTTCTGAACCAGATGGTAGATCTATTTTTTAACTTTTCTCCATCTTTAAATCCGGTTCTTTATTTTACTATTGGTTGTTAGAGATTCTTATATACTTCACATATTTATCTCTTATCAGATAAGTGGTTTGCAAATATTTTGTCTCATTCTGTAGGAGGCCTTTTTTCTCTTTTGATTATCTCCTTTGCTATGCAGAAGCTTTTTAGTTTTATATAGTTCCACTTAACATTTTTTGGTTTTCTTATCTGTGTTATTTCTTTCAAATGCAAGAGATCAGTGGCAAGAGGCTTTTAATAAGCTTTTTGTCAAGGACTTTTGCCATTTCAGGCCTTATGTTAAAGTCTTGCACCCATTTGAAACGGACTTTTGTGCATGGTGTAAGATATAGAAGCAAACCAAGCATCCATTGACCAATGAGTAGATAAGAAAACCTGACACAAACACACATATACATGCAGTGGAATATTATCTAGTCTTAAAAAAAGAAATTACAATTTGTGACAACATGGATGTACTTAAGAGTACATTAGGTTAAGAAAGCCAGACACAGAGAGACAAGTAATACCTGACCCCAGTTATATGAGGTATTTCAATAGAAGCAGGTATGAGAATGATGGTGCAAGGGTCTGACAAAGGAAGAAATTAAAAACGGATGCACAATGAGTATGAAGTTTTAGTTATATAAGATACATATGTTCTAGAAAGCCCCTGAAGAGCAGTGTCTATAGTATGGTATCATTGTACAATATATAACATAAAAGACAAGATCTCAGATCCCATGTTAAGCATTTTTATCACACACACACACACACACACACACACACACACACACACACACACACATACACACACTGCTTCTGTAGGTGCTGGAGATGCTTAGTACCTGGATTATGCTGGTGGTATTATGAGTACATGCTTATGGCCAAACTCATAGAGATATAGATATCACACATGCACAACTTTTGTGTATCAATTATACAGCAATAAGCCCTAAAATTTGAAAAAGAAAAAGAATAGTTATGGATCATTGGCAGCTAACTGTAACTCAAACTGCTGTATCCACTCAAGAAACCTATCTGAATGTAAAAGTAAGAAAGGTATTACCTAATTAGTCTTAAACCTGCTCTCATATGTACAAACAATACTTCTTTTTTGCAGTACTGGGAATAGAACCCAGGGGTATTCTACCTCTGAGCTACACCCCTAGCTCTAGTCTTTATTTATTTATTTATTTATTTATTTATTTATTTATTTATTTATTTTGGTGGTACTGAGGTTCCTGAAAACCCTCTACCTCTGGGCTACACTCCCAGACACCTATTTTTTTTATAATTTATTTGGAAACAGGGTCTCTTAAGCCAGCGGGATCCTCCTGTCTCCACCTCCCAAGCACGGGGATGACAAGTGTGTGCCACCATGCCCGGCTTATTCTTTATTTTTTGAAACAGGGTCTCACTGAGTTGCAAAGGGCCTCAGTAAGGAGCTGAGGCTGTCCGCAAACTGCGATCCTCCTTTCTCAGCCTCCAAATGCTGGGATTACAAGCATGCTCTCCCACACCTGGCCAAACAATATGTTTTTAAAATTTCCCAACTTCAAATTCCTTATTAATAATAATAAATGCTTTGTGACATACCTCACAACTAACCACAGACATCAGGAGTGTTAAGGACCTGGATATGACATCTGTACCAAATTAATGCACCAGAGATGATTTTACATGCTTGCTGACATTAAAGTAAGATGGACATTTTTTATCAAATTATACAACCATTTGGAAATATCCAGATGTTTAGAATTTTATATATGAGGCAAAGAGTAGTAAGTTTCTCTATATTCAGCTAGAGGCTGTGGCACCATTATAGAAATTAGCTTAATAAAAATTTTCTGTTCCTGGTAAATATTTAAAAGGTTTCAGTATCATGAGCAGGAGCCTAGATCTACCTCTGTAGCAGAATTTAAAACAGAAGTGTATCTTTTAAATAAACAACTTTTTTGAGTATTTTATGTTATATCAAGCATGATTCTGAAAGATTTGCCATATACCATAACAGCCCCATAGTATAGGTATATTACTAGTCCCTTACTGTTAGATGTAGAAGCTGAGGTTCAAGAAGAAGTAATTCAGGTGTGCTGGCAAATGCCTATAATCTCAGTACTTGGTCTGGGCATGGTGGCACATGCCTGCAATTTCAGTACTTGGGAGGCTAAGATAGAAGGATCGCAGGTTCAAGGACAACCTCAGCAAGTAGTGAGACTCTCATCAATCAAGTGAGACTGTAAATAAAATAGGGCTGGGATATAGCTCAGATGTGAATACCCTTGTGTTCACTACCCAATACAAAAAAAAAAAAAAAAAAAAAGATTCGGGAGACCAGTACTTGGGAGACTGAGACAGGAGGAGCACAAGTTCGCAGCCAGCCTCAGCAAATTAGTGAGGCCTTCCACAACCTAGTAAGACTTTGTCTTAAAATAATTAATAAAATAGAGCTAGGGGGTATAGCTCAGAGATAGAATTCCCCTGAATTTTATCCCCAGTATCAAGGAATGAAGGGAGAGAGGGAAAAACGAAGGGAGAGAAGGAAGGGAGGGAGAGAGGACTAAGTAGCTCATCAAACTCTACCCAATAGCTAAACAAAATACTGAGATTTAAAGACCCTTAGTTTACTTATTTAAAAAAATATTGGTGCATTAATTTATTAATTTATTAATTTATTTTTATTCTTTATATTTTTATTATTTTTTATTGGTACACTGTATTCATACATCATAATGGGATAAAAAAAAACAAATTTGTAGACATACATGCACACATTGCCCAGTTAGCCCCTACCTGATCCCCACCCCGTTCCCTCCCCATCCCTCCTTCCCATGCTTGGCTTAGTGGTTGACATCTAGTATTATAGCAATTTATCCAAAATTAACAATGATAATCTCACAGAACAGTTTCATTTGTCTGATACCAAGCTTTTGATGACTTAAAGATAACATTTCAATATTTATTTTTGCTTTCTTTCTTACCAGAGAATATTTTTTCTTTTTTTTAGGTGAAACTATTATACATTTATTTATTTATTTTTCAAAAAAATCTATCCTGATATGGAATATGGACTCTAGATACCCAAAACAATATTGAAGAAGAACAAAGCTAGAAGATGTATATTTTCTGATTTCAAACCATATAAAGCTACAATAATTGAAACAGTGTAGTACTGTTCTAAAGGCAGATATATAAACCACTGGAGTTAAATAAAAGCCTAGAGCTAAATTCTTCCATATATTGTCAAGTTATTTTTGACAAGGTTTCCACAAATATTTGGTGGAGGAAATAATAATCTTTTAACTAAATACTGTTGAAAAATAATAATTACATGAAAAAGAATAAAATTGGACCCTTACCTTACACCATATAAAAATATTAATTCAAAGTAGATAAAAGACCTAAATATAAATCTTAAGACTATAAACTTTTAGAAGAAAATCTGGGTCATAAAACCTCACAACATTGAAATTGGCAGTGATTTCTTGGATATGATTTCAATGGCACAGGCAACAGAAGGGTAAACAAACTCCCTAAAAAATAAAAAAAAAATATTGTATATCCAAAGACAATGTAAACAGAGTTAAAAGTTACTGATAGAATAGGATAAAATATTTCCAAATGCTATATCTGAATGTATATTAATATTCCAACTAGAAATCCTAAAAATTAGCAACAATAAAAGCAAACAATACAATTTAGAGATAGGTAAAAGACTAACATAAATAATGAATCTCCACAGATAACCAATCTTAGTTTTCTGTTGGATGGAAAATCTTGTTTCTCTGGTTCTGGTGTGTGTTACCTATTTCTTCTTTGTAGTTAATCTCTGAGTATTTTCTCTAGCGCTGGTTTTGAAGATATAAACTCCTTCAGTTTCTGTTTGTCATGGAAGCTTCTTATTTTTCCATCTAATTTGATAGATAGTTTTGCAGGGTAGGAAATTTTTGGCTGGAAGTTGTTTTCTTTCAGAGTTTGGAATATGTTACTCCAAGCCCTTCTGGCTCTCATAACTTGGTTTGGGAAGTCTGGAGTGATTCTAATTGGTTTGCCTCTGAATGTCACTTGGCCCTTTGTTTTTGTTGCCTTTAAGATTCTCTGCTTGGCTTCCACATTGGTCATTTTGATAATTATGTGGCATGGGGATCCTCTTCTCCGATCCTGTCTAAAGGGAGTTCTATAAGTTTCCTGGACCTGTGTATCGACCTCTTGCTCTATGTTTGGAAAATTTTTTGCTATTACTTCCTTGAAGAGATTGTTGATCCCTTTGGTTTCACTTTCTTTTCCCTCCTCTATTCCAATTATTCTTAGGTTAGCTCTCTTAAAATGGGCCCATATTTCTTCAATGTTAGATTCCTGCTGTCTGATTTTTTTTCTAAATTAGAAACTATGCATTCATTTTTGGAGTGATCATCTTCTAGGAGCGAGATTCTTTTCTCCATGTGGTTTAATCGGTTGTTTGTACTTTGAATTGAGGCCTTTACTTCATTAATTGCATCCTTTATCTCTTTTTGGCTCTCTCTGAATTCTTTTTGAAACACCTCTATTATTTCTACAGTTATTTTCCTGATTTAATCTTCTAGAAATCTCTGAATTTTCTGTGTTATCAGGTTCTGATGTTGTGGGGTTGTGGGCATTCATTGCTCCATTGTTATTCCTCTTTCCCATGATTTCATGCCTTCTCTGGGTTCTTCCCTTGGGTCACTACGACTTCACTTAAGGTGCTCTGGATCTCAAGTCTGTGGTATCTCAGTCCCCACTACACCTTTACTGGGTTGTATCGCAGAGTCTCAGACCCAGGGAGTCGATAGAGGCTGCTTTAGACCATGAGGGTGCCAGGTTGGGCGTTCTCCTATGGTTATCTCTGCCACCGCCACTCCCCCACTGGGTCAAGTCCCTGGGAGTGCAGTACTGGGATTTCTCCTCTAGGGGCCACAATTTGACTCACTGTTGTTGAGTGCGCTGATGGAGCTGTCGTGGACTCAGTGAATTCGCTGCTTCTGCCGCCGGTGGCAATATGGCACCGTTGCCATGCTCTCGGCCGTGAGACTGGCATATTTCTTCTCTGGTTTTGAGCTCTGCTCTGGGTTCCTGCAGGGTGTGCTGAGCCCAGCCCCTGGGAGCTTTAGATGCCGAAAAATCTGCCGAATTCCTCCCGGCTGTTCCGCAGCGGCTCACCTCGGCTCGCTGTCTGCCGCTCCTCTCTGGAGCCTGGTGGGCTGTTGAGTGCATTGGTCTGGTGCCGTCCGGTAAATTCGCCACTGCCGCTGGTAGTAAGGCGCTGTTGCCGCGTCCTCAGGTGTTAGGCCAGTGTATCTTCTCTGTGTCTCTGAGCTCCATTCTGAGTCCCCCTCCTCTCTGGGGCCTGGTGCTGCAAGGGAAGATGGCGCCCGCTGCTCCGTGCCATGGCTTCGGCCGCAGCACTGTGGTCTGGTTTCTTTCTGGTGTCTCGTTTTTCCAGCCTTCTTTTTCTCTGTCCCTTGTAATTACATTTTTTGTTTCTCTGGTGATGGTGTTTTCTGGCTATGAAAGGCGCTGATTTTGTGGTAATAGAGATTGTTTGTTAGCGGGGCTCATAAGCCCTGCTTTTCTCCATCGCCATCTTCCCAGAAGTCCAATATTGGTGCATTTAAATGATACATACCAGGAGGATTCAATGTGCTAAACTCATCTATGCAAGTAGCATAAATTGGTCTGCTTACTTTTCCCGTATTTCCCCTGTCTGTTTCCTCCTCCCTCCCCCACCCCATCCCCTTTCTCTACTGTTTCTATTTTCACAAGATGACTCTTACTTTAAATCTCAATTTCATTACCTATCAACTATGTAAGCCTGAATTAAATACTTTAACTTTCTTGGACCTCCATTTACTCTAATATTGGGATATCACAGTAATGTACTTCATGTGGCTGTTATATAGATGAAATGATGCACAATGTAAATGTGCTTTAGAAGTTAGAAAAAAGCCATTATGGTCCTTACTGATGCTAGGAGAGGGGAGGAACATAGAGAAATAGAGGAGGAGGAGGAAGAGAGGAGAAATGCCCAAGGGTTTGTGGAGGTATTTGTGCAGTTGGGAGGGACAGAAGACCTGTCTGGCTCCTGGTCACAGGCATGCACAAAGAGGCTGCTTCTAGCTGACTAAGGCAGACAGCAATGTTGCCAATGCATTATATCCACACAATCAGTATCCTCCCATGTGGTCAATTTCCTTACTATTCTTAGGCTCCATGGAATATTCTGAATTTGGGGTATTTTTTTCTCAGAGCAACTTCACTGCCTGCTCATGAATATTGTAATTAGAGGCTGTGCCCTTGGGCCTCCAGCCTGGAGAATATTTGTTTGTTTGTTTGTCCTAGGGTGGCTCCTTTCCTAGCTGCAGAGATGACCACTATAGGACTTTGGAATCCAGGTGGGTAAACCATCCCTTGTCTGCAGAAATGTTTCACCATAGCTGCTCTTAGGCCTAGCCAAATGACACTGAAGCAGGCCACATAGGGGCAGTCTTGAGGTTACCAGTGGACAAAGGGAAGGGGTGGCATTCCCAGGGGACCTACGTGGGGAAAGAGCATCATAAAAGAGCCTATGTGTTGGAGAAGGGGACCAGCAGAGGACTTGGCACACAGAGGAGAAGGAGGCAGAAGTCAAGGGCCACAGTGACAGAGCAAGGACCTTAGACTTTATCCAGGACCACAGGAGACCCACAGAAGTGTAAGCAGAAGGGCATGACCTATATGAGAAGGCCACTCTGATTGTAGAGTGGTAGAGAATAGGCTAGAAGCTGATGCCCTGGAGAGCAAGAGCCCACAGGAATGGCATGGAGCCCATACCAGCATGCCTGGGGAGAAAGGAGGACTCAGGGCTTGCAGGAGGTGAAACCAACAAGACTTGGAGATTTTGGATACGGGCGAGTCAGGCAGAATCAGTGACCATTGTACATGGGTGCCAGATCAATGTACTAAAGTTTTACTAAAATGATATTCAATTTCAGTGAAAAAAATGCCTTCTTATATTGAAAGTAAGGCTTATTTATGTTTTTTACAAATTTCATTTTATACTCATACACATTTAAAACCACTCATAGGCCAGGTGACACCTCTTATTTCCAGATGACAACTGAGGCACAATAAACTCATGCTTGCTCACAGGAACAGCTGGAAACCAAGAAGAGTTAGTGTTACTTCCTCAACCCAGGACTTGTCACTTCCTCAACCCTGGACAAACAGGACTTGAGTCAGAGGCCAGCTCTGGCAACTTGGTAAAGCCATCTGTGGCTCTACACTGAGAGCCTGATATGAATCCAAGCTTGGAAAGTGAGATACTGTGACAAATTGGCAATATCTCCTACAGAAGGGGACTTTTGCCAGCCCTGCTCCAGAACACAGTGATGTACTAGCAATGGACAGACCAGGAGATGGATGTGACTGGATCCAGCATGTGCCTCCTGAGACATCACTAGACATGGAGGAAGCTTTGTACCAACTGATAAAATGAGCACTAGCAAGATTATGAGGTGAGCAGAGAACACCTCAATCTTTTTCTCTTCATCTCACTTCTGGCTCAGTCGACATTCTCACTACTATATCCAAAAGGCCTGTCCACAAAACTTAGAGGAAGATTAACTTGCTTGCAG
This sequence comes from Muscardinus avellanarius, assembly GCF_963383645.1. Lineage (NCBI taxonomy): Eukaryota > Metazoa > Chordata > Mammalia > Rodentia > Gliridae > Muscardinus > Muscardinus avellanarius. Next base: position 125,808,735 of record NC_137788.1, read on the forward strand.
TTCTTTGGAGAGCTCAGAGTTTTCAGTCCATGTCAGGCTGGTATACATCTGTGGCACTAAGGGCATGGTAACAGAAGCAGAGAGGGATAGAGCAGGTGTCCTCACGTCATGGAGGCCAGAAGCCAGAGAACCAAGAAACAAGGAGATTAAAAGACAAAAATGCAATACCTACAGCCACATCCTCAGGGACCCACCTGCTTTAGCCACATCCCACCTGTATAGTTTAATACTCAGGAAATATACCACAATGAATTTATCCACTGATGAGATTAAACACTCATGACTTAACCACATCAACTGTAAACCTAACCATAACAACTTCCAAGTGAAAAGGTCCATTTTTACAGAAAACGAGAGCCCTGTTCTGAGTTGGGAAGTGCACTACTCACCAGCACACCTCGCTGAACTTGCAGGCAATTCAGCATTTTATTTGAACCTCATCAAAAGTCCTTTTCTGGAAGGTGCTAAGAAAGAATGAAAGGAACTGTCTATATTTGAGAATTTCTGATCTTTACTGGAAAAAGCAACGTAATAATAATACCACAATTTCAGAGCTGTCGAAAGGACGAAATACTGTACGGGAGTGCTTGGCAGGTAGCAAGCATTCTAAAAATTCTTCAAAATTTTTACTCCTACGATAAACTGAGGGGATGAAGAGAATAGAGAGTTTTGTCAGAAGAATTCAGGCACCTTTCAAGTCCTGCATCAAGTGACAAACACTTCTGAGGTCAGATTTCTGCATAGTTTATTTCAGACAAAAGAATCCAAAGAATCATGGATGCTTCATCTTCAAAATCAAGAGTCAAAATAAAACTTGTGTCTACAAGTTCCAACTGTCATGCCCTAAAGCAATTCAGCCAACTCAACAAAACCAATGATAAAGGTCCTAATCGAATTTTTTGTGTCTGAGTTGATGAATTTTTTCTCATAAAAGCAAAGCGTGCTCTTGAAGGATATGCCACAACAGGAGGCAGAGCCTAACAGTGGTGAAGAGTGTGCGCTTCAGAGTGAAGCAGACGCGAGTGAGCCTGAAGTCTAGATCTGCCATTTGCTAGCTATGTGGACTTGGCAAAACTTCTCAGTTGCCTCAACCTCAGGTTTGTCATCTGGAAATTGGGTACCTTAATCCTTACTTCAAGGGTTTGACCAAACTAGAATAAATAATATGTGCAAAGCACTTAGCAAAGTGTTTGCACATAGTAAATGCCACAACGTGCACTTGCTCTTTTGTAGATAAACTGATGCAATATGAAAATGTGATGGAATTTTTTTTGTGTGGCACTAGGAATTGAACTCAGAGGAGTCTTACCTCTGAGCTACACTCCCAGTCTATTTTATTCTTTACTTTGAAACAGGGTCTCACTAAGATGTAGAGGGAACCTGTGATCCTCCCGTCTCACCCTCTCAATTACTGGAATTGCAAGCATTTGCCACTGCATGGGCTAGCAGCACCCGGCAGGATCTTGCCTCCTCCAAGCAGTTTTCTAATTAAATATCTACTATCTTCCAGAAATAGAGAGTGGAGACTGCAGACTTCTCAGGAATAAATTCTACCTAATCAATCTGCATATTTGATAACATATAATAAACATCAAAGTGAGGAACAGAAATTGGGACTGATCAAAATAGTGGGTATTGAATAAACACCATTAAAAGGTCCTCCACAGTTATCTTTTAAAATTATTCTATGAGACCAACATTTACTTTATAACATAGTAAATTAAAGTTTTCATTTGATCCTGAAAAACCCATTTGGTCAACAGCAGTGAAGAAACTAATGAAACTACTATTTTCATGTTTCTAGTACATATTTAGCAGGATTCTAGGCATGACAGGAACAGAAGAAAATGATAAAATCCGGTTTCTATGCACAATTTATAATTTTACAGTGCAGTTATGATTGGGCAAAAGGATATAGAACCAAATTATTAAAACTTTTGGAAATCCTCCTTCTTGCCACTATTGCAATAAAGGAAGGAAGGAAGTTGTGGCTCTGGGATTTTCCCTAATGATCTTGACTCTATGGCACAACAATACACCATAGATACTCCTTATCCTTCTCTCATGAGTTCTTGTTAAAACTTGGAGCAAATTTTTCTTGAGAACCTACAGCTAGATACTGAGTCAAACATCTCCCTTCACCATGCTCCATCCAGCCATCATGAAATCCATTAGACAGCCTTCTCCCTCGAAACAAAAGGGTTTCTCTGTGAGTTTGAAATTACACACAGCAGTGCCAAAGGTAAGACATTCCTAGAGATTTTTTTTTCTTTTTTCTGTTACAGGTCTGGGTATTTTGTTGTTTCTCTTCTTTCTTTCCCAGCTCCCTCTCCCTCTTGTGGTACACATTTGTGGCCTACAGCAATCACTTTAGACTTTTTAGACACGTCCGGGTAGAGCTAGATGACACAAGTGATCTACTTATCTCCCTTTCCCATCACCAATAAAAGTGACAGCCCGCCTAATTAGGCCTAATAAAGCTGCCGCAGAAAGAGTGGCACAGCAGCGATCTAAAGAGAGATGGCATTGACCTGAAGATACAGGTGCTGCCTTAAGGCGTTGCTGCTATTACTTTATCTCCGATCCATTACATCTCTGCTCATGCCATATTCAAATGCAAGTAGCATGTTTTTCTCCTCAATTCTTAGATCAAGAACAAAAAAAAACCCATCTAATCAAAAAAGGCACTGACAATTTTTCAGCTCCACATTAAAAGCAAAGAGTCATTCAGAACCGTGCACTCCATATTCTATTTTATAATATCACTTTAAGCTATGGCTTTGAATCTCCGACATTTCTTTGTTAAGCAGGAAAATCAAAAATTCATCAGAAGAAGTTCTTCCCCCCCTCTCATTTTTTTTTCTTCCAGGGCTAGCATGGGGTTTGGAGCTGGAACCAACATTTGTAGAAGTTAGGGGTCCTTAAGCAATTATTAGCGATGAGAGTTTGACACGCTTGAGAGTTGTCAACAACCGACTTTAAACAAAGTGAAAGGAAAGAGAAATAAATGGTGCTCTCAGCAAAATTAATATATAGGCCTGCAAATTAATGATGTCATGTACTTTTTAAAGAAGGGAAAAAATCTGAACTTTGCATGAAACAGCATTTTGAGTACATCTTTGAAAAAATTATCAGATTGTCAAAGGGCATCAAAGCAAACTGAGCCTACAACGATTCATAATATTTCCTCATATGCTAAATACAAAATTCATCTTACTTTATTCGCCTGTTCTGTAGCAATTATTTAAAGGGGAAGTGTCCTTCATCTGAAGCTCCAGTGCTGCTCCACAGCACTTATTCCAACATACATAATCCCCCCACCTTTCCTCACACAGACACACACAAATACACAAACACACTCTCTGGTGCTCACCACTAGTCAAATACTACTTAGCCCCATGTATTCCACCTCACTTCCTTTAAACTCAGTGCTGCAAATAATTCCTCTGTTCGTGTGTTTTGAATTGCCATGAGTATGCAAATAAGTTTCCTCAACTATTACTACTTCTGCATTAAAAAGGAAAATGAAATCTTCTTCCCACTCATGCCCAATCTTCAGCCTCTTCCAACTGCCCTCCTTCCAGTGCTCTCCATCATGAATAGTAGTTACAGTCCCCCGTTGAGAACCATTGGGCCATCCCAACTTGCTTTCCTTCTGCTGTGCTTCTCAAGACAAAAGTGACCTGTACAACAGTCATAGCTACCATCTGTGGAGACTGCCAGGTATGCACAAAGGCATACATGTTGCATGTGTAGTCAGATTTAGTACCATAACAATTCTATGAAATAGTCTTCTTTTCCTTCCCTTTCTTTTTCTTCCTCTTCTTCTCCCTCTTTTTCTCCTTCTCCTCCTTCCCCTTCTCCTTTTTCTTTTCTCCATTCTTCTCCTTTTCCTTCTTCTTTTGTGGCCCATATGTTTTAACCAATATGAAAAATTCAAGAAGTACCCTGTGCAAATCTATACAGCCAGTAAGTGGCAGATTTGGAACTTGTGTTAGCTAATATAGCAAATTTAGAAAGAAAAATAATTAAGGGCTTTAGAATTAGCAGCCAAATTGTCTTATTTTATTGTGGGCATCTTCACCATTGCAATGCCTTGTCTCCTCCTAGAATACTGGAATAGGCCCTTACCTGAGTTTTTTTTTATCTCTTGGCTTTAGCAGATAGATATCAATCAGAAGACAAAGCCCTATTTTCTCCCACATGAAGTTTCTGGCTCTGCCCTCTCATGGCTAGGTCACTCTGAGACACATCCCTCCCCAAGTCACAGCTCCCTATTTCCCTACTTCACAAAATAGTGTTATGGTGCCCACCTTGAAGGCTCCTGGCCAGGGTCAGAGTGAGTGCGGGGCAAGGCCTGGCATAATACCTGCCAGATATTAACAATTGCTGCTGGTAGTGTTATTCCTTAGTGTCATATCATTTCTTATAACTCCATTAAAACAGCTTACAAAGCTCCTGAGATGTTAAAGTAGAGAAATTCTGGGCTTAGAAATTCATAGGCCTAACTTGGATTGCTGAGTTCGCCATTAATTACTGTATAACACTGGGCAAGTCACTTATCTCTTGGCCCTTAGGATTATCAATAGTAAAATGGTGCTGATACTACCCCACCCCGACCACTCAGAGTAGGTCAAAGCTTGAGATGAGATAAATAGAGAGCAAGTTCCTAGTATCCATATTTGACGCATGGATCATGGTTTTTAACGAGACAAAGGAGGAGGTGTAACACACTGAGCCTGTAGAAGAAGCCAGCAGCGGGGCTAGAATTTGAGCCTAAGCCATCTTTCTCCAGCAATGGTACTCTAAAACCTTAGCTCCTCCAGGCTGTCTTTTTCTCCCTCTAGGACGACTTCATGACTAACAGCCCCACCCCAATTTCTACCAACCTGGAACACACACACTCTCTCTCACACTCTGAACTCAGTCATACCAGGAGCGTGCTCATGTTTCTACGATGCGTGTGTCTGCACACCTACCTCTTCTACCCGGTTTCCTCCCCATCAAAGTGCAAATTCCTTAAAGATGAGGATCCTGTCATCTACTTTCCTCACCTCTGCAGGTTCTCGGGAGGTTCTCCATCATAAGAAGATACAAATTTCCTGATGGTTCAAATTTTCAGTATCAGTGGGTATGACTATAACATGGCTTGTCTTTTTGTTTTTCAGCTCTGATTTCTGTCTACTATGAGATTCTGAAGAAGATGGGAAACCAAGCTTGGGTATGTAGAATATAATAGCTTTGTTTAATTTGGGGCTGTTTCAGATTATCTGTTCCCAAAAGATACCACTGACCCCAAGTCAATGGAAATGGGTTTTTACCTATATATTTCATTATTTTTCTTATTTGCAGATCAATTTCTTGGTTTCTTTTCTAACATTTTACAGCTAGGTTAAAGTATAACGAATAACGGTATACCTCTTGCTCCTCCCAAAGTAATCTCAAAAAAGCAGTGTTGGGCTATACAACAACGAAGCCACCTTACACAATGCCCATACTGTCTTCTTAGACACTCACAGTAGTTAATGCTCCATACACAAGAAACTTGATAAAATTAGTCGAATAATAAAAACAGGGGACTACATATAAAAGCAATCAACATGGAAATGATGATTCTTAAGTTGACTAAAGCAGAGGCTGGGCTTCTTTGGTGGTTGTTAAAAGTTCTGGCACATCTGTAACTCCGGCACTTGGAAGGCTGAGACATGAGCATCACAGGTTCAACAACAGCCTCAGCAACTTAGCCTCAGCAGCTTAGTAAGACTCTCAGCAACCTCGTGAGACCCTGTTTTAAACCAAACAAAAAAGGGACTAGAGGTGTGGCTCAGAAGTAGGATGCTGAACCTATTGGTTCAATCCCCAGTACCACAAAAATAAATAAATAAATGTTCTGTATGAATTGATGCTACATCAGAATATTAGAATTAATTGCCTCTACCTTTTTACCACACATGTCCTCTTCTTGGTTCTGCATCTTTTCAATATCTCTGTGACTCATAGATCAAATGATTTCTTTACAGAAAATTTATTTCTAGCTTCCATAGTAAAGTTTTAAACTCACATGTCACCTATGAAGTCTAATAAATTCATTGTTTTTTTAGCCTGATGGTCTTAGCCAGAAGCAATTAGAGAACTGTTTTAGTATTTGGTTTATTTCAAAATGTGTGGTCATGCCTTGAGTTTTGAAAGTCCTTGTGCTCACTCTTGGGAAGAACTCTTCAGTCCACTCTGAGGTTTATCTGCAAATGAGTGGGTCCCCTCCTATACTCTTGGTTATAAAAACAGTGACCTGCCCCATAATTATGCCAAGCACATGACCAATCTTGCTGAAGTACCATGCACAGTCCATAGTACTCGTTTTCTTTTCTTCATTTCTTCATTTACTGTAATTGGCAACTGACATTTGTATTTCCCACCCTTGGTTTTCTGTTCCCTTTTCTTTTTTCCATGTGTTTGTGGGGTGAGGGGTATTGGAAATTAAATTTAGGAGCTCTCTACCATTAAGCTACATTCCCAGCTCTTTTGTTTGTTTGTGATACTGGGAATTGAACCCAGGGATATTCTACCTCTGAGATAGGCCCCAGCCCTTTTTTATTTTGAAACAGGGTCTCACTAAGTTAGAGGGGCCTCACTAAGTTGCTGAGGTTGGCTGTGAATGTGCTATCTATCCTCCTGTCTCAGCCTCCTAAGTACTGGGATTAGAAGCATGTGCCACCATGCCTGGCTTTGTTCCTATTTTTTCTTTTTTTTTTTTTTTTGGTACTGGAGATAGAACTCAGGGGCATTCTACCTTCAAACTACACCCCAGCCCTATTTTTTAATCATTTTTATGTTTGAGACAGGGTCTCCCGAATGCTGGAATTACAAGTGTGCACCACCATGTCCCAGCTCTGTTCCTTCTTTTGAATATAACTATTTTAAGTCACTGATCAGCAAAGAAATAACTCCTCCTGGAAATACTAATGGGTCTTGCTGGCTCAGCCTGGGCCCCTCAGGATCAACTGATAACAAACTAAAGTCTTTAATCCTTAATGAAATTAAAGGCCTACACCTCTCCTTCCAAGGAAAAAGCACGTACACGCACAGAAAAATAACATTTATCATCGTCCTTTTAAACAGTTATAATGAAAGCTATTATTATAAGAAACAATACCAAACCCAAAATACTCTCCCTACAAAGAGGCACAGGCTACTCCACAGCAAGTCTGCTTCCTTACCATGTGTGAAGGTCATGTGATCAGATATCCCAAATTCTAGAGCCGTTAGCTCCCAAGCAAAATGGGGCAAAGGTGGTTCTGGGGTTTAATTCACTGAGCGATTTTACATGGAGAGCATCTCACCTATTACAATGAGCAGGTTCCATCCAGCCCATCAGGCCCCTTCCTTCCAATGCTCATGTCACTTCTTGCCAGAAGGAAAAAAGATTGCTTTTTAAATATTGACTTTCTCAGTCACTGCCAAGGCCACTCAGTCAGCAGTGAACCACATTTGTTGCTGCCATCTTGTACAGACCTCCAAGTGTGCTGCTTGCCAAGAAGCACCTCTGGGGTGATAGAAAAGACGCAGTAACTCTCCCAGACTGAGATCCCTGGCGTGGAGCCAGGAGCACAGTGGTCCTTCCTTAACTTCAGGGTAAAAGTTGAACTCAACCTCCCTGTGACACTCTTCACGACCCCTTGAGGGTCATGTACTCTATAGTCTTTACCCTTTACCTCAAGGCTCCTGATCCAATCTTGCCCTATGGGGCTAATAACAATAACACACCAATACCATTTTTTTTAACAGGTATAATGTGTCAGGCACTGCTCTACATTATTTTGCACTCATCACCACCAGTACTAACAGTGATAGCTAACACTGTATGGTACAGAGTATTTTTCAGGCACCACTGTTATGGTCAGATAGAGACTGTGCCCTGAAGAGCTCAGGGTTGGTTTAATTAAGTCATGAGGGCTGAATCCCATCAACTGTCATGCATTTACTGGGTGGTAACCTAAGCAGGTGGGGCATAGCTGGAGAAGTTGGGTCCCCGGGTGTGGAGCCGTAGGGATTGTGCCTATGTCTTTGAATCCCCTTGCTTGCTTGCACTTGTTTCTAGCCTCCATGATGTGAGGGCAGACCCTCGCCTTCTCCCTCTCTCTGCTTCCTACTGCCATGTCCTAAGCATTGGACTTTGGCATCACATGGACTAAACCCAGAATCTTCAAGAAACTCTGAGCAAATAAATCCTCCTTCCTTTAAATTGTATGTCTTTTGGAAGATAGTAGTGAAAATGTTGACTGCGACACACACACTTTTCTACATTTAATCCTCACGACATTCTTAAGAGATCAATACCACTGGGATCTGTTTTACAGATGAGAAAATTCAGCACAGAGTGGTTAAGTAATTTGCTTAAGGACACCTCTAGTAAGTGGAGATAAAGGTTGCCTGGCTCTAGGGCTCTGTCTGCAGGTGCACTGTGAGAAATGAAGCCCTTTCTGGAATAGCCATCTCTGGAACAGTCATCACAATGCTTCCAAGAGAGGAGCTGCTGAGGAGTACTTCGCCTTCCTGGAAAAAGTAACTGCTGCATCAGGTCTTGGAAAACCAGGAGTAACAAGGCAGGGAGGAAAGAAAGGGGAAAAGCTTTCCTAACACGGGGAGTAGTGCAGACACAGGTGGTGGTGGGGATGGGGCAGGCAGTGTGAGCTTTTTACATAAGAAACTCCAGGCAGTCCCACCAAGCTAGCAAATGATGCTGATGGAAGAATTGAGAAACCACAGTGAAGGAGTCCACAACACACCCCAACTGCTATTCTGAAGAGTAACATGGTTCTAGAAACAATGCTGAGCCTCCCATAGACTTGAAGCCACACATGAGCTTTCTTTTCAGAAATGTTCCTTGGCAGTCCCATGCCAATACTAGACACAAGAGGACAGTGGAGCTAGAATGTTTTGAGCCTAATCTAGGTGAGAATTTAGGAGAGTATGACTCAACACAAGTGCAATAATTATAAACATAGAGAAAACACCCAGTCTTGGTTATTTTGATATTGCATTTTTTGTGGTACTAAGAACTGAGCCCAGGTGTGTTCTACCACTGATCTACATTCCCAGACCTTTTTATTTTTTAATTTTGAGACAGTCATGGTAAGTTTCTAGGGCTGGCTTGGAACTTGCAATCTTTCTGCCTCAACTGAGATTACAGTTGTGTGCCACCTCATCTAACCTGATATTGCTTTAATAAAGAATTTTGGGAATCCCCAAAGTTCTTTTCCTTTAAAAGGCTTGACTTACACCAGGCATGGTGGTGCACACTTGTAACCCCAGCACTTAGGAGGCTGAGACAGGAGGATCGCAAAGGCTCAAAGCCAGCCTCAGCTACTTAGTGAGGCTCTCAGCTACTTAGTGAGACCCTGTTTCCAAATAAAGTACAAAATAGGTCTGGGAGTATAGCCCAGAGGTAGAAAAGCCCCTGGGTTCCACCCCCAGTACCACCACACACACAAAAAAGGCTTGACTTTAGACAATGCTTTTCCACAGGCTTTCTAGGTACAGAAACATATCCTGAAAGTGACCACAAATAAGCTCACCATTTCAAGCTTATGGTACTAGACTGCAATTGCTAAGCTGTTTTTACTCTATAACAAAATATTTATTTGACCAAAGTATTAAGAGCCCTTCTTCTTTTACATGAAGCAACTTTATCAGAGGAATTTAAAGGACATTTCTATTATGTCTCACCTTAGGTAGTGGTTCTTAAATTAATATTCATTACTGGTAGGGTATGGTGGCACACACCTGTAATCTCAGTACGTGGGAGGCTGAGACAGAAGAATCACATGTTCAAGGCCAGCCTCAGCAACTTGGCAAGACTATCAGCAACCGAGCGAGACCCTTTTTAAAAACAAAATAAGGCCGGGCATGGTGGCGCACGCTTTTAATCTCCACGCTTGGGAGGCGGAGACAGGAGGATCGCGCAGGATCAAAGTTAGCCTCGCTGGCTTAAGAGACCCTGTTTCCAAATAAAAATAATAAAAAATAGGTCTGGGAGTGGAGCCCGAAGGTAGAAGGGTTTTCCAGGAACCCCAGTACCACCAATAAATAAATAATAAATAAATAAATACTTTTTAAGGGCTGGCGGTGTAGTTTGGATGTAGAATGTCCCTGGGTCCATTCCTCGGTACCTAATCATCATCGTCACCACAATCATCATCATCGTCATCACCTAAGAGGAACCCACAGGCTAGCTGACCTCTTGTAACTTCTATGCATATAAGCGATGCCATTCCTCAATCTTAAAAGTAATTATGTAAAACCTACCATTTAAACTTGAGATTTTAATATTTCACAAACATATGTATTATCTCACAATGTCCTCATGAAACTCTGTGCCATTTTACCTCTTTGACAAGGTCTCTCTAGTGGACTATCTTACTATAAAAATGGTGATTCTGTGGCTGGTAGTCCATTGAACAAGTATTTGAGAGTCACTGCTAAAAGACGTGGAGATAGAGAAACTGCTTCTAACCCATTTTTTAATCACAAGGAGCTTATGGTGTAAAAACATCACAAGCAGAAGGGATTTTTTTAATCATCATTCCTCATACATAAAGAAAGATTTGGCAAACTAATTCCCAAATCTCCTTTCCTTCTTGGGATGTTGGAACCTGTAAGGAACTGAAATCCTGGGTGCCTCTGTGATCTCCTTAACAGACCAAAGTGCTACCCCAGTAAATTATTTGTTCTTCTTATTTGGATATCCAGGCCATTGAACTTGCAAATTTGGCAATGCAGTCTCCCTCAGTCCAATCTCTCTAACACTCTTCCGTCTCTTCACATTTGCCTTGTCCCACTCTGGGCAGGTTTTATACACATCTCATCTCTCCCACAAGGGCCCTGGAAGGCAATGTTTGTATCTAGTGTACACTGCCACAGTGGCCCGCTTCCAGGAGCCCAGCCTCATGCCTGGCACAGATTAGGTTTATTGGTGCTAACGCCACCAGGAGCAATGATGGAGCTGAACCCTTCAGAGGGCAGTGTGTGGTGATGGCCAGCCCCTTTACCAGGGCCATTCTGCTTTTCTCTGAAGCCCACCAGTGTGCTTTATAAGTAAATAGAAAATGCTAACCTTAGCATATTCAAGAGAATGTTTTAGCATGCAGCAATTAGGTTATCTCTTGGTTATTTATTTCTTCGGCTTGTTATTAGCTCTGCGCAGAATATTATTCTAATTATGTCAGCCCAATCAGCAGTATTGCATGTCCAGGCTCATTTCCATTAGTTTGAGTTTTGTCTTTCACACTGTGATACTAATTCAATGAGACATCAAACATTTAGATCGACCCTGAACGCCGAGGTCAGGCAGTTTCGCCCTTCCACTCTATTAGCACTCGGGTGTAATTGTGTTTGTCACTCCCCACATGACGAATGGCATCAGGGTGACTATCGGAGCACAAATGAGCAATGCACTAATATATTATTTTGTTCTAAAATATCAATATGTGTTTATTCAGTGCTCATGGTAGCCAACTTGAAACAGTCACTTTAATAGAGTCGTATTAACTGCCCTACTCCCACCAAGGCGTTTCTTTGGCACATTTGCTAGACTCAGAGGAGTTCGACTGCAGTAAGGACAGTAAATGTGGTTGTTGAGGGAGGGAACAATGAAGTCTCAACATTCAGAGGCTCTGGTAGCAGCAGCAAGAACTTGGAAATCACAAAAAGCAGAAGGTGCAATACAACCTCACCATCTCCTCTGTGTGCTTTGCAAAACTCATTCTCTGGTAAAGAGTCCAAAGATCAAGACAGAGCCTTCAGTATTTAAACAAATATAAACTTGACCTAGAGTTATCTGGAGTTGCTGATCTCTATGACTCTGTTTTTGAGAGCAAGGAAATTAGCAAACAATGAAAATTAAACATTTTTCTTCTCAATCTCCTTGCTTGAATTTTTTTCTGTGATTGGACAGATATTTCGCAATGGATTTTATTCCTGGGATTCCAATAAACCCCATCACTGCCATTGTGATATGACTGGTCTTTATCCTAAGAATTAAATTTGAATATTAAGTTTTATAAAGTATTACCCATAGTCTTTTTGTTTCTTATTTCATATTTTAGCATCCAAAAAATAACCAGAGGGTGGGAATTGGGAGAGGGCTAAATGACTGATGTGTGCATGTATGCCTCTACCATCTTGTACTCCACTAAAATGTATGACTACAATACACCAATAAAAATAAAAAAATAAATAAATAATTATCAGAGAGTTTGATCTAGTGAGAAATCTAGGCAATAAGGTGCATTATGATCAGTAGACACTGTTGGTTCCAATGGGAATTCTATTTCTGGTTCCCACCATCTTTTCACAAGCATCAGACTTTGTCATTCCAACAGTGTAAGTGAAAAACTAGCCTGGAAAAGATGATGTTCTAGCTTAAGATCTCACAGCTTGTGAACAATAAAGCCAAAACCAGAGTCTGGGATTTTAGATTCTTTCATGGTCAAAACTTACTACTACCAAACCCCAGGCTGCCTGCCATATCTTTAAGCAGCCTGGAGTTGGGGTCACCTCTACTATGTGTCAACCCTCTGTGGGCGCCACATCAGTCTTGATTTCTAAAGCACATTCCATATAGCCTGTGCTGGGCATTCTGCCCAGGTTGACTTATCTATCTTCTACAAATCATAAACTTCTTAAACTAATGCTTGCATGTGCAAAGATAGGCATTAAGGGAAAGGAGGAGGATAAATCATGCCTCACCTCTGCAGACAGGTTCAATGAATTAAACCAATGTGTGTTAATTGAAAAACTGCTCTTTATAAATACAGATAAACTTAAAAGACAAAATTAAGTGCTCTAATATCTGTATTTAAAAAAACCCTCACCTGCATGCTTTAAATGATCCTTTGAGGTATTTTTGTTCTCTTGATTTTATTTTACCATTTTAAATGCAAATTAATCTTTTAATTTACTCAGGAGGAATTAGCCGGGAATGCCTCATATTCTGTTTGCATCAAGTTTTACATACCAGAACCACCTGCAATGTAGATACCATAAAAACTCAGTGATTCCACAATTTAAGACACACAGTTCTAATCACCGATTCTACCATGGTGGGAAACAGAACTTCTAATTTTGATAAATTGAATCCCCAAACTGAAAGTTAGTCCCTAAATAAGAATTTAAAGCTATGACCAGTCAATGACTTTCATATTCAGGGACGGGAGAGAGAAGCTAATACACTTTAGTAACTGACTCGCTACATTTTATATCTAGCCATCATAAGATGTGCATTTTGAAAGCAGCATTTCATACTTTTGTTCTCAAAATTGAAGTTAAGAAGTACAAGTGGAAAGGAGAGTCCAATTGTTACCTATTTTCTTTCCAGCTTCTACATTTGAGAGAATACATATGACCCTTGACTTTTTGAGATGGGTTGATATCACTTAGCCTAATATCCTCTAGTTCCATCCATTTTCTTGAAAATGACAAAATTTTGTTCCTTATGGCTGAGTAAAATCTCATTGTGAGTATATACTACGTTTCTTTAGCCATTCATATGTTGACAGACAGCTCGGTTAGTTCCATAATTTGGCTACTGTGAATTGTGCTGCAATAAACATGGGTATGTATGTAGCATTATAATTTTCTGACTTTAATTCTTTTAGAAAAATACCAAGGAGTGATATATCTGGGACATATATGGTGGTTCCATTCCTAGTCTTTTGAGGGACCTCCATACTCATCTCCATGGTGGTTTTACTAATTTATGATCCCATTAACAGTGTATAAGAGTTCCTATTTCCCCATATCAGATAATTGAAGAGAGAGAAAAGCAGAAGAGTGGAAAGGGATTGGGAGTGGGAGGTAGGGAGGTAGAAAGGGGGAAAGGAAGATTGAAGAATGGAACAGTTCTAATGTTATGTATATATATATATATATATATATATATATATATATGTGTGTGTGTGTGTGTGTGTGTGGGTGGGTGTGTGTGTGTGTTTGTGTGTGTGTGTGTGTGTGTGTATGAAGATATCGCTTCCAATTTCACTAACATATACAGAAAGGAAAGAGGGGAAGCAGGGTGGGCTGTGGAGGGCAACACACCAAGTGCTACGCGAATGTATGATTTTGAATCTCACTATAATGCACAATTATAAGGTTCCAATAGAAATACAAAAACAAAAAGAAGTGAGATATCAACTCCAAGGGTGAGAAACATCCCCTGAATCCAGACACAACCCCTTTGAGTTCACAGCACTTTGTAAAGTTGATAGGAGCAGTAAATAAGCCATTGAATCAGATCAGGGATCAGTAACCTTTTAAAAGGGGTGTGCTGGAGAGCTGACCTCTGTCCTGCCAGCATGCTGTTCCCTTGCTCATCACATATTTGCAAAGTAGGAGAGGCTGAATTCCCATCTTCCAGTTGCTGGATGGGGACGAAAGCCCTGTGGATCCTTGCGGCCTGGTTGAAGAGCCCTGGGTTAAACACCAACGAGGGCAGGGACTGGACAGGCTCACTTTCACCACTGTGGAGGCTCTCTTTTAAAATAGTAAGATTCATCAGGTATCTTCCAATATAATTCTGATGACTTGGGAAGTAATGGTAGAATAAAACAATGAAGCCAAAAGAAGAGGCTATAAGATCTCAGAGAATTTTGTGATCATTTTCTACCCTTCCTTGCTCTCCTATCAGAAAAAAAATATATCAAACAGGGAAAATACTGAACAAAATTTCTTGTCTTCAGTAGGGTGAATGAAAAAAGAGACTCCATATTCAGTACAATATGTAGAAGTCGCCACTTACTTATGCACTTTCTTTTTTGTTTTTTTTTTTGTGGTAAGAAGATTAACCCAGGGGCATTCTACCTCTGAGCTGTGTCCTCAGTCTTATTTCATTTTATTTTATTTTACTTTATTTTATTTTATTTTATTTGGTACTGGAGATAGAACCCAAGCTTCACCCCCAGTCCTATTTTTTATTCTCTATACTGAAACAGGGTCTCACTGAGTTGCAAAGGGCCTCACTAAGTAGTAGCTGAGGCTGTCTGTGAACCATGATCCTCCTGTCTCAGCCTCCCAAATGCTGAGATTACAAGCATGTGCCACCATGCCTTTATTTTTATTTTGAAACAAGATCTCACTAGGTTGATGAGTCTCCCTATTTTCTAAAGTTGTCCTTAGAATCCAAGTATTGGGATTATAGGCGAGCGCCACCATGCCCAGCTCACTCTTTCCATCTATAACAGATGTGTTTCAGCCTTTGGCTGAATGTACATAATAATTATCACTAATGAATATAAATGATATAACTCAACCTGCTTACAGAATCCACCCATGTCATTCAGGGAAGACTTGAGTTTGGAAATGAGATGTATGCTATGTTCTTGGACTTGAAGATGACCCAGAGGTTACAGAAGCTAAGAACAATTAAATTAATTAGCAATTAATTAGCAAGAAAAATCCAAACCCATGGAATTTGACACTTCCAATCCTAGGCACTATTGCAAAGAAAATGAAAAGAAAAGAAAAGAAAAGAAAAGAAAAGAAAAGAAAAGAAAAGAAAAGAAAAGAAGAGAAGAGAAGAGAAGAGAAGAGAAGAGAAAAGAAAAGAAAAGAAAAGAAAAGAAAAGAAAAGAAAAAGAGAAAATAAAAGACCCTATTCTCCATGTGGACATTTAGCCACAGGGTAGAATATTTAGTTCTACATAACCCAGCAACTGAGAGATATTGTGGCTGGAAATTCGGAGAATAACTTTAAAATAATAAGAGCTCAGTCAAAAAGAACAGAGAAAGCAAAAACAGATGAAAAGAATTATACTTCCTTAGCTCATGGGGACATTGCCTTGTGAGATAATGAGTGGAATACAAAGCTGTTTGGCATTCATATACTAGGCTAAAACATGTCACCATTTTTGAGGTTGCTTTTGAGTTATTCTTGATTCTTTGTAACATAGCAGAGAACCCCAAGTCAACCTAAGAATAACTAAACTAGATGTTCAAAAGTTCTTGTCCAAAGCTCACTCTATTCACAGAATAACCACAGGGCTCACATCCTACTCCTATTTGTGTTTAGTTTATATACCACCCAGACTAGGAAGCCAAAATGATTTTCTAACTCAGAGCATATTTAAAGTTAGAGGGTATGAAAATAGCAGTGGAATAAAGGCAATGGCGAAAAACACTGTAAGATGCAATCAAGACAAAAAAAAACAGAAACCAGACAGAAGAGTTCTTGAAAATCAGACTGTGCTTCTTTAAAAGAATGTATATAGTTTGTTTCTGCAGTGGCACAGAGCTACAAAACGCTGGGAATTTCCCAAGTGATGGGACAGTTTAACCTAATTAGGTGACCCAGGGTGGGATCTTTATCTCTAGATAGATTCAATATGGAGATTGGTAACTGGAGAAACCAAACATGTGACAAGGAGTAAGAACTTTCATTCCCTCACACATCTCAGGGGAGGGAGAGGATACTGGAGATTGAGTTATAAAATCCTTTGAATGGGGAGGTTTAGAGAGCTTTCAGGTAGGTGAATACATAAAGGTGTTGGGAGGAGGTTGGGCCCAGAGAAAGCATGGAGGCTCCACCCCCTTCTTCACCCATGCATCCCTTCAACATTACTGTGTCACATGCTTTGTGATAACAAGTTTAAAAAGGTAATCTTCAGTTATTCAGAAAACTCACAGGACACCTCATTTGTTTTCTGTGGGCTAAGGACCCCATGCCTGGTATTCTGACACCCCTCAAACACTGAGTCCATCACCATTAGCAGCAGTACCTGCCTTTGAGGATGTTGTAATGGAGTATATTTCACATGTGGAAAGGTCCTAAGAGAGCATACAAATTTTCAATTCCCAGAGGCCACAACTTAGTCCAAGCAAGTGCAGGGAAAGTTCCTAGGTCCTACAATAATCTGGGGACAGAGACTAGAGAACTGAGGTCCCCCCATATTAAGGCCCCTCCATAGTTTCTAGGAAATTAAATACAGTGCACAAAGGAAAACCATAAATTTAGCCTCTGTAAGCTGCCTGCCTAACTCTCCCTTATAAAGGGATTAGAAAAGCCAAGTCAGAGCCAGGCGTGGTGGCGCACACTTGTAATCCCAGCATTTGGGAGGCTGAGATGGGAGATTTGTGCAAGTTCAAAGCCAGCCTCAGCTACTTAGGCCCTTTGCAACTCAGTGAGACCCTGTTTCAGGATAAAGAATAAAAAATAGGTCTGGGGGGTCTAGCTCGGAAGTAGAATACCCCTGAGTTCCATCGCCAGTGCTGAAGAAAGAAGAAAGAAAGAAAGAAAGAAAGAAAGAAAGAAAGAAAGAAAGAAAGAAAGCCGGCCAAGTTGGGTAGCAAAAAGGACCTAGGGAATAATTCGGGAGTATACCCAACAGTTCTCTTGCTAGATTCTACTGCCAAAACCTTCACAGTTGCCTGTGCCCTTCTTTTTAAAACTATGTTTCAAAAAAGGCTTTACCCAAGAAGCCCACTAGGCTAGCCATACCTGCTTCTGACTTTTACAGAATCTCAATTCTTCTACTGAACAGCCAGATATTTCCCTGATAATTCTAGCCTAAGTGTCCTCATAGACAGAAGCCAGTAATGGAGATACTAAGCCCTACTTCCTAGGATAGTTGCAAAGATTCAGTAAAATGATGTGTTTAAAGAATTTATGGCAACATCTTGCAAATATTAAGCATTGAATTAAAGTGTTAATACATCCAACAGCAACCTCTAAGGGCTTGGGCAAGAAACAGCCAAGTTGCCAGGTAGGTCTCAGTTTTGTACCTGCCTTAGCATATTTAGTCTTGCTACTTTGGTTCCACTTCAGCCTTACTTGCCTTGAGCTCTTGGAGATCAGGGTTCCTGCATGCACATTGCCTGCATATGTGAATCAAAATGCCCCTCTCTTTTGTTGCCCTTCTCTCATTAGCTTAGCATCCCCAGAATGGCAACTTAGGCAGTGTCTTTGACAGTGGTTAACATGGACCAGCTCCTCTGCAGCTGCCTATGCCCGAGCTGATAAATAGTAACTAACACTTCAACAGTTGTTAGACTCATTGACAAGGCAATTTCACATATAGAATTTCATTTGATCCTTGCAATTACCCTGAAAGGTGAGCAGGACACTTATTATTATCCCCATCTTAGAGAAGAGGAGAAAACAGAGGCTCAGAGTGTGAGAATGACTTGCCTCTCACCTCAAGTGGGCCTGATACATTTTTGGAATTGGCAACATCCTTGTCTGGTTCATCAGCTCTCAAGAGAGGACCTCAATCCTTCCCTTGGATGACCATTAAAATATGTGACTGCCGCTGTGCCCTGTCCACTTGATGGAGATTTACTAAACACATTTCTCTAGGACTTTAGCATCCAGGACTCTTGCATCTCATCCCCAGCAATTTCTTTTTACCTTATTGACAGCGTACATCTATTCAATAGAGGTCAGCAACCCATAGTCAAATCTGGCCCATAGCTTTCTTGTGTATATTCTATAAGCTAAGAATTTTAAGCGTCTATGGGGGAAATAACAGAAACTAAAGTACAGACAAAAGGGGAACTGTAATAGAGATGTATGTGGTCCACCAAGCCTAATTATTTGCTATCAGCCCTTAAAGAAAAGGCTTGTTGGCTCCTGAGACAGAGTGTGACTCCATTTTGCTTTGGAACCTTAGAAGCTTGGGGCCTTATTTGTGGTCCTTTTTCAACACCTCTAAAAGATTTCACATACTATGTTTTGGAACTCTTATTCTGAACTCCATTTTACTCCTCATTTATTTATTTTTTGTTTCTTGGTGATACAAGAGATTATACCCAGGAGTGCTCTACAACTAAATATACCCCAGCCCCTTTTATATTTTTTATTTGGAAACAGGGTCTTGTTAAGCTGCTGAGGCTGGCCTTGAACTTGTGATCCTTCTGCCCAAGTTGCTGAGATTACGTTTTGTTCTTGAAAGAAATATTTGATGCAACTCTTTTGATGCTGATAATATTGGGACCACCACTGACAACCCTAAAATAACAACTATTAAGCATTTTAGTTCCTTTAATACCAAGCCATATTTGTGACTGATACCCCACTTTGTCCTATACTCAAGGGAATCCTTGAGCCCTTCCCCTTCTCAATCCATTGAGAAGTTGCTTCAAAATCCGCTACCTAATGTTTCTCTTGACTCATTTTTTATTTTCTAATTTTTAATATAAGTACCAGAAAGAAATTTTAATCATAAAGTCCTATGGAAATCAATGTAATGATTAAGGTGAGGTTCTCAATATAGAAACTTAATTTTTTCTGTATTTTATGACCAAAGAGCTTTGCATTTCTAAAAATAGATTCTCAGTGTTTCATCTTGCACCAAAATAGTTTTTCTTACACAATAATCATTTTTTAACATGATTGAATCCTTTTGGGAGTGAGGATTTGGGGAATATAATTAAAAATTTTTCTTAACATTGGCATGAGCCCAGTTCACCCCATGTGACATCCAGTGCTTTCTTCCTCCAATACCTCAAAGTAAAAATCAAGCTTGTGGATGTGGTTGCACAAGTCTCTAATCCCAGTACTTGGGAGGTTGAAACTGAAGGGTTGCAGATTGTAGGTCAGCCTCAGCAATTTAGTGAGAACCTATTTCAAAATAAAACGTAAAAATGGCTGAGATTAGAATTCCCCTAGATTTAATCCCCAGTACAAAACAAAAACAAAAACAGGTTCATAAATGGAAACAGTGAGTGCCAAACACTATTGCTTAGTGACCACTTTTAGCTATTGTCACTGTCAAGGAAGGCCCATCCAAAAGCAGGCTCTGAACTTTTTATGTTACCATGTTACCTCAGGAGGCAGGCGTGCCAATCAAGCTTTCTCCCAACTGTTTTGGATCAGGTATTCTCTATTCCAAAGGAAGAGACATGAGATAAAAGTTTGTTCCTAATTATTTGGGGATGGGACCAAATGGCTGGGTTTGGGTCCCTCCTTCACCATTCTCCATATGAACCAGTCTTGAACCAGTCATTTCCCCTCTCTGAATCTGCTTCTTGATATCTAGAAAGGGACCTACACCTGCTCTAACAACCTCCTGGAGGTGTCATAAATTGCATGGGTGAGAGTGGATGTTAAGGTACCAAATAACTCTTGGAAGTCCTATACACTCTACAAGATTTCTTTTTTATAATCAGCTCTTTTACAATCTGCCTAAGATAGTGGGTTGGGGTCATCAGCCACCTTATAGCTCTGCTCAGTGGCTCTAAGAACGTGTACAGGTGAATTTTTCCAGGGGAAGTGGAAGTGGTTTGATTTTTTCTCCATCTGGGAAGGAGAAAGTTAGAAAAACCTCTTTACAAAGGAGACAGAAGACAATACATGCATCCTCCAAACACTTTAAATGACACCCTATCCTTCCATGGAGAATTTCTAACTTTAAAAAAATGAGAAAAGAGCCCTATCCTGTGCTGGTAATTAAAAAAGAGTTGAGGAACCTGGAATTCAAAGTAATAATGACCACACCCTGGCTCCAGGGAAAGGTCCAGATAACCTTGGACATTATCCACTTCAAATTGTCATGACTGTGTGCTACATATATTATATACCTCCACACAGAATAAACATCTTACTTGTGTGTTTTATTTCCCTCCCCAAGCTCAGTAATTAAACCCTGTGTGCTACATTTATTAACTTGAGAGTGTGCCTTTTATTCGATAGATCAAAGATTAAACATATATATATTTTTTTCAAACCAGCCATTGCCTTTAAAGAGCACTGACTTCCCTCCTCCCTTCCTTACAAATGTTGTTCTTTGGGGTGGCTTTTGCCTGGGGACTTTTTTTATCCTAAGACTTGGTCATACCACAGGTTGACTTGGAGAGATGTGTGTTGAACCCAATGGGGCCAGCAACATTTGCAGAGGAGGTGTGTGGCATGACTTCAGGACTGCTGGCTAGGCTAGAGGAGCAGCTTCTAGCAATCAACAGGATTGCTTTAAGGCATCTTCTATCTCTGCCTCTTTCTTTTTTTATTGGAAACACTACTGTACCCACATTATGTAAAATACCCTGTATCCCACATTAAAGGAGAGATGAATAAAATTATGAGTTGAACTGAGTTGAAGATGATTTGTAAACATGTTTCATTTTGCAAAAGTTCAATTAAATATTTATTAATATCAATTTTATAGTTCTAGATTTTTAATCAGTGACTTCCTTCTAGGATCCCAACATTACAAATTTCAGTATCCCAGACTCTATGCTTATGGATCCAGTAGTTTAATAGCCTTGTTGCCAATTCTCACTCCTTGTGTTCTAAAAGAAGGTCTACGGTGGAAATGTGTGGTGTTCTTACCTGGGCTGCTTCTTCCCCTCTGCATAGCTCAGTCGATATGGTATCGTTTCCATGGCCTATCACCCTTTCCCTCCCTAGCTTCTGAATATTAGGGAGAGCATCCGACTTCTTACTTTGTGTGACTGACTGATCTCAGCATAATGTTCTCCAGTTCTATCCATTTCCCCACAAATGACATCATTTTGTTCGTTTTTATATTGGAGTAAAATTATACTGTGTACATATCTCAGTTTTGTAATTCATTCATCTGTTGATGAACATCTTGGCTGGTTCCATAGTTTGGCAGTTGTGAATTCAAGAAACCAGCTTTTGTTTTTGTTGATTTATTGTAATGGTTTTCTGTTCTCTACTTCATTCATTTCTGCTCTGATTTTAATAACTGCCTGTCTTCTATTGGCTTTGGGGCTAGCCTGTTCCTGCTTTTTAAGGGCTTTAAGGTGTGTCATTAGATTATTTATTTGCGATTTTCTGTTCTTATGTGGGCATTCAGTGCTATGAATTTTCCTCTTAACACTGCCTTCACAGTGTCCTAGAGGTTCATTCAGCAATGTGGTATTCAGTGTGCATGTGTTTATGTGGTTTCTCTGGGTCTTCTTATAGTTGATTTCTATTGTGGTCTGAAAAGACACAGGGGAATATGCCACATTTTTTTAAATTTGCTAGTGCTAACTTTGTGGCCCAGGATGTAGTCTACTTTGGAGTAGCTGAGAAGCTGAGAAAAATTTGAACTCTGCTATAGTTGTGTGGAATATTCTATAAGTGTTTAACAGGTCCATTTTTTTGATGATGTTCTTTAAGTCTGAAGCATTTTTAATGACCTTTTGTCTAGAAAATCAGTCTAATGGTGTGAGAGGAGTGTTGAAGTCTCCCACTATTATTGTACTGGGACTTAGGTGTGACTTAATATCAGTTTGTTTTATGAAAGTGGCTGCACCTATATTTGGGACATAAATGTTGACTGTCAATATTTCTTCTTGCTGTATTCTTTTACCAGTAAAAATGACCTGCTTTGTCTCTTCTGATAAGTTTGGGCTTGACGTCTAATATGTCTGATATCATAATTGCTAATCCTGCTTGTCTTCTAGTTCCATTGGCATGGATTACCTTGATCTAGCCCTTCACCTTTAGTTTGTGACTATCTTTATTTGTAAGGTATGTTTCTTGCAGAAAGCATATAGATGGATTCTTGTTTTTAATCCATTTTTCCACCTTGTGTCTTATTACTGGGGAGTTGAGGCCATTTATATTCAGCATGATTATTGAGAGATACTTTTTAATTCCTAAAATTTTGAGTTTTAACTGTTTGAGGTAGTGCTTGTTCTTCTTTGTGTAGTTGTTTGTTTGATGGAAATTATTATTACCCTGGTTCTGGATTTATTACTTATTTATTCCTGGTAGTTAATCTCTTTGCATATTTTCTCTAGTGCTGTTTTGGAAGACAAATTCTTTCAGCTTCTGTTTGTCATGAAAGATTTTTATTTACCTGTCCAATCTGAGAAATAATTTTGTGGGCAGAAATTTTTGGCTGCAAGTTGTTTTCTTTCAGAGTTTGAGATATGTTGCTTCAGGCCCTCCTGGCTTTCATGACTTAGTTTGGGAATTCTGGGTTTGCCTCTGAATGTCACTTGGTCTTTTGCCTTTGTTGCCTTTAAAATTCTCTCCTTGGCATCTACATTAGTCAGTTTGACTGTTATGTGGCATGGTGAACCTTTTCTTTGATCTTGTCTAGAGTGGGTTCTATATGTTTTCTGTACCTATGTATTGACATCTTTTTTATGTTTGGAAAATTTTGACATTACTAACCTATTATTCTTAGGTTAGCTCTTTTAAAATTAGCCCATATTTCTTTGATGTCCAATTCATGGTATAGAATTGTTTTTTCTAAGTTATATACTGTATGTTCATTTTTGGAGTGGTCATCTTCTAAAAGCAAATTCTATTTTCCATGTGGTCTTGTCTATTGTTCATAGTTTGTACTGATGCCTTCACTTCAATGATTGCTTCCTTTACTTTCTTCAGAGCTTCTTTCTGATTTTTGTTCAGGGTGTTGAGTCTGTTTATTTGTTCCTTTAATCCTTTCAGGATTTCTCTAAATTCTTTTCAGAAATCCTGTATCATTTTTAGTATTAAAGTTCTGATTTGGCCTTCTGGCAATCTCTGCAATTCTGTGTTGGCAGATTCTGTTATTATGGGATTATGAGAGCTCATTGTTTCCTTGTTATTCCTCCTTCTTATGGTTTTACTTTTCTTAAGTTTGTATCTTTGTTGCTTTTGACAGCTTTTTTTCACTCTGTGGGTGTCAGCTAGTATATACAAGGGCAAGTTGTTTTGTATTTAATGGTGAAGGTTGAATGAGGAGGAAGGTGATGAAATAGTAAATGCAAAAATATAGTAAATAGCAGATAGAAACAAACAGTATGAGAATTTGAGTGTAGTAAGGTAATATAGAGTAGATATTTGAGAATGTGTGTGTATGAGGAGGATTCTAATGACCAGTGTATTTAGGAATAGTTATATAAAGTGGATTTAATATAAGACAAAGAAAAAAGGGAAAGCGAGAGGAGAGGAGATAAGAAAAAGGGAAGAAGCTAATAAAAGGGTAAAAAGGAGAGCAAAACAAATAAGTACACACATACACATACAAAAGGAAAAAAAGGAAACCAAACAACAGCTAAATAAAACAACCCTGTAAATATTTGAATATTGAACAGACTTGGCCTCTGCAGTCCTCCTGAATCTGTGTGGATTCTTTCAGCCACTTAAGGTTCACTTTCTATATTACATTCTCACACATGTTCCAAGCACTCTCATTTGCTCTGAAACCTATAGTAATGATGTCAGTTCGTAACCCCACTTTTTGATCTACTCAATGATTGGCCTACTGTCTCTTTATCTGTGCAGGTGTTGAGTACCACAAGCACCTCTCTTGCTGCAAGCCTGGGTTTCTGAGTTCTCAAAAAGAGCCTGTCTCAGTCTATGCAGGCAGCCGGTATCACTGGGGCTGGATCTAGTATAAGCACAGGTTTCTATGCTTTCCACAAACCCTGAGCTTGTGTTTTCCCCCACCTACTTAGGCAGCAAGTGCCATTGGAAACAGCCCCAATATATACATAGCAGTCCACATTTTCCACAGGTAAGACTGGATTGGTCTGATTTATCCTGGTTCATCATGATTGAGTGGTCCGTGGTAACCTCTGAAGGCTCTACTAGGACATTGTGCCCTGGGAATGTAGGCTTCTTTTCCCAATTGGCTCTGGGGGCTGTCTGCTAATCAGCACTTCTGCTATGTCCAACAGCAGACTCCAACCCCACCTTCATCAGAGTGAAGCACAAAGTTTCAGACCCTGCTAATCTATCGCTTGCTGCACCAGTTCCTGTGGCTGCATTTGGTGGTCTCCTGCAGGAACAGTGAGTTCACTTATGGTATTGTCGAGTGCCACTCTGGATCTCTGTAGGATACCTTGAGCTCAGCTGCCACTACTGTAGGTCTAGCTGAGGTCTGAGCAGTAGTATCTCTGTGGAGCGTGGGGCAGGGAGCTGACCTTTTAATGATTCCAATGAATGCTGCTGCTTAATTTACTTCAAAGGGCTGGCTTTTTTGCTGTGAGTTCTCTGGAGGTTCGCAGCAGTCCCAGCACAATGAGGCAAGATGGTGATGCTGCAGACCCATGGCCACAGCCATTGGAGGCAGGCAAGGTACTTTTCTGTCTTCTGTTCCACCTTTTAGCCTTGTTTCTGCCTCCTTTCAATTCTTTTTTTTTTTTTTTTTCACGGTACTGGAGAAAGATCCCTGGGGCATTTCACCTCTGAACTACACCCCCAGTCCTGTTTTTTATTCTTTATTTTGAAACAGGGTCTTACTGAGTTGCAAATGTCCTCATTAAGTAGCTGAGGCTGTCCACGAACTGCACTCCTCCTGTCTCAGCCTCCCAAATGCTGGGATTACAAGCATGTGTCACCATGCCTGGCTCTCCTTCCAATTCTTAGTATTCTGTTCAGTTTTATGCTTTTATTTATTTATTTATTTATTTATTTATTTATTTTACAGTACTGGGGATGGAACCCAGGGGCACTTTTATCTCTGAGCTACACCTCCAGCCCTATTTTTTTTATTCTTTATTTGGAAACAGGATCTCACTGAGTTGCAAAGGGCCTCACTAAGTAGTACCTTAGGCTGTCCATAAACCGCAATCCTCCTGTCTCAGCCTCCCAAATTCTGGAATTACAAGCATGCACCACCACACCTGGCTATGCTTTTTTAAAAATTTCTTGTCAAGATGCTATTTTCACAGTGATACAGATCTAGTGTTCGCAGGATTGAAGTGTGCTTTCTTCCCTCAGTTGCCATTTTCCTGGATATCCTGGAAGCTTTATTTGGGGCCAGTTTTGGATACTTTAGTCCATGTTCAGTTGACCCCACTGCTTTGGGCCTGTGTGGTGAAGCAGAACATTGTGGCAGGGAGCACGCGGTAGAGCAACTATGTTCACCTCAGATCAGCTGAGAAGCAGAAGAGAGAGGAGAGGGGAGGGTCCCAATACCCCTTCAATGGCACACCCCTCATGACTTTACATTCTCCCACTTGCTTCCCCTGATAGCCCCAAGGGTAGAGGCCAAACCTTTAACACAGTTTTTAGGGGATATTTCTGTTCCAAACCATAGCAAGTCCTCTGTCTTTTCTGTCTCTTTTCAAGAAAAACAAAAGGACTAAGAAG
This sequence comes from Muscardinus avellanarius, assembly GCF_963383645.1. Classification (NCBI taxonomy): domain Eukaryota; kingdom Metazoa; phylum Chordata; class Mammalia; order Rodentia; family Gliridae; genus Muscardinus; species Muscardinus avellanarius. The sequence continues at coordinate 125,834,764 of NC_137788.1, forward strand.
CTCGCTTATTTATTTATTTATTTATTTATTTATTTGGTGGCACAGGGGGTGGAACCCAGAGGCTTTCTACCTCTGGGCTATACTCCCAGACCTATTTTATATTTTATTAGAAACAGGGTCTCAGTAAGTTGCTGAGAGCCTCACTAAGTAGCTGAGGCTGGCTTTGAACCTGTGTGATCCTCCTGTCTCAGCCTCCCAAGTGCGGGGATTACAAGCGTGTGCCACTACACCCGGCTTAAGAAGCTCTTTTAAAAGAACTCAGGCCCACTAAAGAACAACCCCGAATTTAATCATAGACTATATAGTATTCTACTACTCAATGCTATCACCACCTCAACAAGCTCCAGTGTAATGACAGTGGCTTCCAACTGAGAGAGCCGCATGAAATGGCTCCATTTAAGAAGGAATGCTTCAGGAAATCCAAAGACGACAGGGAAAACAAAAATGAGAATATTAGAGGAAATTGAAATCTCACATCTACGGCTACAACAAACATCAAATACAGCATAACTTCTAACTGGATAAACAGAAAGCCTCACCCTAATAGTCTACTTACCTCAATTTCTATTAATTAATATGGCATTCAACAACAACACAAAATTACATGGCATGTAAAAAGGCTATTAAAAAAAACCTGAAGGGACAGAGCAAATATGAGAAACATACTCAAATATTGCAGAGATAGTGGGATTATCAGATTGGAATTTAAATTAACCATGGCTAACATACTAAGGGCCCCAGTGGAAAAAGTAGACAACATACAACGTCAGATGATCAATGTAAACAGAGATGAAAATTCTAAGAAAGAACCAAAAGAAAATATTTAAAAATAATATAAAAGAAATGAAGAATGTCTTTTCTCATGAATAGTCTGTGCTTAACTAAAAAAAAAAAAATTCTGGGGAATTAGGTCACTGGAAGAGCACTTGCCTAGTATGCACAAGCCCTGGGTTTAATTGTAAGCTCCAGAAAGAAAAAAAATCAACGAGAAAATTCCATTTCCAGTTGGGTGAGGCAGCAGGGAGATAGGATCCCAAAGTGAAAAGCAAAGAGTTTGAAAAGAAGAGAAATATAAAGAATAAAATGTCCAGTAACTGTGGAACACTTGCAAAAGGTGTAACAAATGTACAATGAGATTTTCAGAGGAAGAAGAGATAAAAGGACAAAAGAAATATTTAAAATAATAATGGTTGTGGAGCTAAGCATAGTGGTAGATGTCTGTAATCTCTGCTACTCAAGAGGCTGAGGCAGAAAGGTTACAAACTCAAGGCCAGCCTAGACAACGTAGCCAGACACTCTTGCAAAATAAAAATTAAAAAGGACTGGGGATAGCTGGGCATGGTGGCACATGCTTATAAATCTAGTACTTGAAAAGCTTTCATGAAAAAGGAGAATCACAGGTTCAAGGCCAGCCTTAGAAACTTTGTGAGGCCTTATGAAACTTTGTTAAACCTTGTTTCAAAATAAAAAATAAAATAGGGTTGGGGGTTTAGCTCAGAGGGAGGATGGGTTAAATCTCCAGTACTATGCCGGGCGTGGTGGTACACACTTGTAATCCCAGCATTTGGGAGGCTGAGACAGGAGGATCGCTCAGGTTCAAAGCCAGCCTCAGCTACTGAGTGAGGCTCTCAGCAACTTAGTGAGACACTGTTTCCAAATAAAGTATAAAATAGGTCTGGGAGCATAGCCTGGAGGTAGAGTACCACCCCCAGTACCACCCAAAAAATAATAATAATAAATAAAATAAATAAATAAATCTCCAGTACCACAAAAAGGAAAAAACAAAGACTGTAGATGTAGCTCAGTGGTAGAGCATCCCTGGGTTCAATTTCAATTCCCAGTGCCACAAAAATAATGATAGTAATATTATCACTAATGAGAATTTTCTAAAATTAATGTCAGGCATTGAACAAGCAGATCCAGAAAGCTCACAGAATGCCAAGAAGGTTAAACAAGAAAAAAAAAATACACCTAGACATATATTCAAAATGTATATCATCAAGGAGAAACAGAAAATGTTAAAAGATGTCAAAGGGAGCAAATCTATTGTGTGATATACTGAGGAACAAGGATAAGAATTTCATCAGACTTTCAACATTCAGAAAATGTTTACATTCAAAAATCATGTAAGCAAGAAAGACTGGCGTGAAGTATTTTAAAAGATGAGAGAAGCCAGGTGTGGTGTGTGGCGCACGCTTGTAATCCCAGCATTCAGGAGGCAGAAAGCAGAGGATCACGGTTTGCCGACAGCCTCAACTACTTAGCGAGGTCCTTCCCAACTCAGTGAGACCCTGCTTCAAAAACCAAAAAGTCTAAAAAATAGATCGAGGGGGTGTAGCTTAGAGCTAGAATGCCCCTGGTTTCTATCCCCAGTCCTGCAACAAAAAATAAAAATAAAAACAAAAAGTTGAGGGGAAAAAGTCCAGCAATCTAGAATTACATACTCAGTGAAATTACCTTGCAGAGGTGAAGAAGAAATAAAGAATTTGTTGCCAGTAGACCTGCAAGAAATATTAAAAGAAAGCCAGGCATGGTGATGCATGCTTGTAATCCCAGCATTTGGGAGGCTGAAACAATAGGATCACCATCCACAGACAGCCTCAGTTACTTAGTGAGGCCCTTCTATAACTCAGTGAGACTCTGTTTCAAAATAAGGAATAAAAATAGAACTAGGGGTGTAGATCAGAGGTAGAATGCCCCTGGGTTCCATCCCTAGGACCACAGACAAAAAAGAAATAGTAAAAGATTTTTTTTTTCAGAAAGAAAGAAAAATGTATAGATCAGAAACTTGACTCTCATGGAGCATTAGAAAAGTAGTAAATGAAAGTAAGGTGAAAGCTTTTGTTTTAACTATTCTTGACTGACCTAATAAATAACTGTTCAAGAATAATAGCAACAATATACATTTGGTAACTGAAGTTTAGGGATAAGTGAAAGGAATCACTGCAGTGGTATAAAGGATGCAGTGGAGGAATTGGGAAAACTCTTGTATGGTACCTGCATTAACTGTAATGAAGGTAACCAATTAAATAATGCTGTGTGTGTGTGTGTGTGTGTGTGTGTGTGTGTGTGTGTACGTACGTACGTACGTACACAGAAAGGAAGAAAAAGGAAAAATTAAAATTAAAAACATAGAAAAGTACAACAAATTATCCAGGTGTGGTGGTGCACACTTGTAATCCCAGCTTTTGGGAAGCTGAGACAGGAGGATCACACTTAACCTCATTTACTTAGAGAGGCCCTTTGCAACTCAATGAGACCCTGTTTCAAAATAAAGAATAAAAAATAGGGCTGGGGATGTAGCTCGGAGGTAGAATGCCCCCTGGGTTCCATCCCCAGTACTGCAAAAAAAAAAGGACAACAAATATATACAGATATTTATTTTAAATGTGAATGGTCTAAAATAATCACTAAAGGACTTCCGGGAAGATGGCAACCGAGAAAAGCAGGGCTTAAGAGCCCCGCTAACAACCAATCTCCATTACCACAAAATCAGCGCCTTTCATAGCCAGAAAACACCATCACCAGAGAAACAAAAAAATCACCAGGCTCCAGAGAGAAAGCAGACTGAGAACAGAGCTCAGAGCCACAGAGGAGATACACTGGCCTCACGCCCGAGGACGCGGCAGCGGCGCCATACTGCTGGCGGCAGTGGCGAGTTCATCGGACGGCTACAGCAAGCCGAGGTGAGCCGCTGCGGAACAGCCAGGCGGGATCTTTCGGCACAGGAAGCATCTAAAGCTCCCAGTGGCTGAGCTCAGCACACACTGCAGAGACTCAGAGTGGAAATCAAAATCAGAGAAGAAAAAATATGCCAGCCTCACGTCCGAGGGCGTGACAATGGCGCCATATTGCCACCGGCGACAGCAGCAGTGAATTCACCGAGTCCAGTACAGCTACATCTGCGAACTCAAGAACAGTGAGTCAAATTGCGGGCCCCAGAGGAGAAATCCCAGTACTGTACTCCCTGGGACTTGACCCAGTGGGGGAGTGGCGGTGGCAGAGATATCACACCATAGGAGAACATGCAACCTGGCACCACCCATAGTTTAAAGCAGCCTCTATCGACTCCCTGGGTCGGAGACTCTGTGATACAACACAGTAAAGGAGTAGTGGGGTCAGAGATACTACAGACTCGAGATCCAGAGCACCTTAAGCGAAGTCATAGTGACCAAAGGGAAGAACCCAGAGAAGGCACAAACTTCCGAAATCATGGGAAAGAAGAATAACACTGGAGTAATGAATGTGCACAACCCCACAACATCAGAACCTGATAAAACAGAAAATCAGAGATTTCTAGAAGATCAAATCAGGAAAATAACTGTAGAAATAATAGAGGTGCTTCGAAAAGAACTCAGAGAGAGCCAGAAAGAGATAAAGGATGCAATTAATGAAGTAAAGGCCTCAATTCAAAGCATGAACAACCGATTAGACCACATGGAGAACAGAATCTCGCTCTTAGAAGATAATCAATCCAAAAATGAACACATAGTTTCTAATCTAGAAAAAAATATCCAACAGCAGGAATCTGACATTGAAGAAATATGGGCCCATTTTAAGAGAGCTAACCTAAGAATAATTGGAATAGAGGAGGGAAAAGAAAGTGAAACCAAAGGGATCAACAATCTCTTCAAGGAAGTAATAGCAGAAAATTTTCCAAACATAGAGCAAGAGGTTGATACACAGGTCCAGGAAACTTACAGAACTCCCTTTAGACAGGATCGGAGAAGAGGATCCCCACGCCACATCATTGTCAAAATGACCAATGTGGAAGCCAAGCAGAGATTCTTAAAGGCAACAAAAACAAAGGGCCAAGTGACATTCAGAGGCAAACCAATTAGAATCACTCCAGACTTCCCAAACCAAGTCATGAGAGCCAGAAAGGCTTGGAGTAACATATTCCAAACTCTGAAGGAAAACAACTTCCAGCCAAAAATTTTCTACCCAGCAAAACTTTCTATCAAATTAGAAGGAAAAATAAGAAGCTTCCATGACAAACAGAATCTGAAGGAATTTATGTCTTCAAAACCAGCACTAGAGAAAATACTCAAAGAGATTAACTACAAAGAAGAAATAGGTAACACACACCAGAACCAGAGAAACAAGATTTTCCATCCAACAGAAAACTAAGATTGGTTATCTGTGGAGATTCATTATTTATGTTAGTCTTTTACCTATCTCTAAATGGTATTGTTTGCCTTTATTGTTGTTAATTTTTAGGATTTCTAGTTGGAATATTAATATACATTCAGATATAGCATTTGGAAATATTTTATCCCATTCTATTAGTAACTTTTAACTCTGTTTACATTGTCTTTGGATATACAATTTTTTTTTATTTTTTAGGGAGTTTGTATACTCTTCTGTTGCCTGTGCCATTGAAATCATATCCAAGAAATCACTGCCAATTTCAATGTTGTGAGGTTTTATGACCCAGATTTTCTTCTAAAAGTTTATAGTCTTAAGATTTATATTTAGGTCTTTTATCTATTTTGAGTTAATACTTGTATATGGGATTAGGTAAGGGTCCAATTTTATTCTTTTCCATGTAATTATTATTTTTCAACAATATTTAGTTAAAAGATTATTATTTCTACCACCAAATGTTCGTGGAAACCTTGTCAAAAATAACTTGACAATATAGGGAAGAATTTAGCTCTAGGCTTGTATTTAACTCCAATGGTTTATATATCTGCCTTTAGAACAGTACTACACTGTTTCAATTATTGTAGCTTTATATGGTTTGAAATCAGAAAATATATGTCTTCTAGCTTTGTTCTTTTTCAAGATCGTTTTGGGTATCTAAAACCCATATTCCATATTAGGATAGATTTTTTCTGAAAAATAAGTATATAATTATATAATTTCACCTAAAAAATAGAAAAAAATATTCTCTGGTAAGAAAGAAAGCAAAAAGAAATATTGAAATGTTATCTTTAAGTCATCAAAAGCTTGGTATCAGACAAATGAAACTGTTCTGTGAGATTATCATTGTTAATTTTGGATAAATTGCTATAATACTAGATGTCAACCACTAAGCCAAGCATGGGAAGGAGGGATGGGGAGAGAATGGGGTGGGGATCGGGTGGGGGCTGACTGGGTGATGTGTGCATGTATGTCTACAAAAGTTTGTATCCCACTATGATGTATGAATACAGTGCACCAATAAAAAATTAAAAAAATAAAAAATAAATAAAAATAAAAATAAAATAATCACTAAAATCAAGAGATCATTAATTTAAAAACAAAACTCAAATATATGTTATCTATAAGAAACTCTAAATATGAAGCACAGACAGATGAAAAGTATAGACAAAGAGAAAAATTTAAAGTGCTAAAACTAATCACAAGATGCTATTTAATCTTAGAAAAAGCAGACTTCAGAGAAAGATTATCAAAATAAAAATGGTACAATACAAAATGATAGAAGGGTCAATTCTCCAAAAAGATATAACAATGCTTAACATGTATGAACTTAACAGTGTCAAAATAGCTGAGGCAAGAATTGATTAAAACTACAGGGGAAACAGACAAATCCACCAGTATAATTGGAGACTTCATTATACATGTCTCAATAATTGACAGATCCAGCAGGTAGAAAACGAGTTAGGATATAGTTGAACTGAACAGCACCATCATTATAAATTAGCTTTTATGGAATACTTTATGTAATAGTAGAATACATATTTTCAAGAACATACACCAAGATGAGCACATTTTAGGTCATAAAAGACATCTAAATTTTTGAAATAATAGAAATCATATAAAATATGCTGCCAATAGACAATTAAACTAAATTTAAAATCAGTAAATGGGAGTAGGAAGGTAACTCAGTGGCAGAGCACATAAGTATAAAGTCCTTAGGTTTGGTTTCTAGCACCATAAAAATGCTTAAGTAAGAAAATAAATAAATAAGTTGGTAAATGAAAGATACCTGGGAACTCACAAAATATTTAAATAATATGCTTAAAATAACATATGGCTCAAAGAAGAATTCTCAAAGAAATTGACAAAAATTTAGAACTAAATCAAAACGAAGATAAAATTTTAAAAAATTTGGTGGGGGGGGTAAAATAAAAGCAGTACTTAGAGAGAAACTAATATTTTCAAATGCATATATTAGAAAAAAAGAGCAATCTATGATCAACAACTTAAACTTCCAACTTAATTAACTAGAGAAAGAAAAGTAATATCACTATAAAGCAAAAGAAAGAAAATGAAAACAAAGCTAAGCCAGCCTGGTGGTGTGTGCCTGTAATTCTAATACTTGGGAGGCTGGGACGGTAGGATTGCAGGTTCAAAGCCAGCCTCAGCAACTTAGCACTTAGCAAGACCATTAGCAACTCAGCAAAACCCTACTTTCAAAATTATAAACATATATAATATATATATACATATAATATATAATATAATATAGAATGCCCCTGGGTTCAATTACTAGTACCCCCTCCCACAAACATACACACAAAGCTAGAGTGTCAATGAAACAGAAAACTAGAGGCAAGAGGCAGAAATTGATGAAACCAAAAACAGTTTCTTGTGGGGCAGGGGCACCAAGAAAACTGATTAGCCTTTATTAGCCTCTAGCAAAGATAACCATGGAAAAAGGAAAAGAAGGCACAGAGCGCATACTACTACTGATTCCAAAAACATTCAAAAGAAAGCAAAGAAATATTTTGAACAATTCTATTGCCCCTAATTGGGTAACCTAGATTAAAAAAAAAAGCCAATTCTTTGAAAGGCATAATCTGCCAAAAGTGACATAAGAAGAAATAACCAAAATAGGACTACTAAAGAACTTGAATCAACAACTAATATCTTTCCACAACATTAGGCTTAGGTAACTTTAGTAATGAAGTCTACCAGTATCAAGCAAGAAAGTATATTAAATCTTTGTAATCTCTTCCAGAAACAGAAACAGAGGGAAATACTTCCAACTCCAATAATACCGATATTACCTCAATACCCAAACCAGTCAAAGACATATGACAGAGATATCACAGAGAGGTACAACAAATATTATACTCAATAGTTAGAAAGTGGATGTTTCCCCCTTAAAATACAGAATAAGGAAAGCATATCTTCTCTCACTATTCCTGTTCGACAATATACTGGAAATCCAAGGAAGTAACAGACATACAGATTGAAAAGGAAGAAATAAAACTGCCTTTGTTGCTAAGTGACATGATTGCTTACGTAGAAAACCCAAAGTAATTGATGAAACTTGGAATTATTGCAAAATCACCTGATATGAGGCTAACAACACAGGTCAATTGCTTTCATATATATCAGCTACAAACAATCAGAATTTGAAATTTATAACACAATTCTATTTATACAACAGCAAAGGAAAGAAATGCTTGGTGATGAATCTAAAAAAAAACATATAGAAGATCTATATGAGGAAAACCACCAAAAATGGGAAATAAATCCAAGAAAACTTAGCAAGATCCTGTTTAAAAATAAAAGGGCTGGAGATGGAGCTTGGAAGTAGAACACTGCTTGGTTTAATTTCCAAATAAGAGTGAACTATGAACTATAGTTAATAAAGTATATTAATATTTTGTATATTAATTATAACAAATATACCCTGCTAATGCAAGATGTTAGTATTAGAGAAGACTGGAGGGGGGATATAGAATTCTCTGTACTATCTTATCTGCTTAACTATTCTGTAAATGTAAAATTGTACTAAAGAATAAAGTCCTTAGCATTATTGATCATTTTTTGAAAAACCACACCCACATCTTTGGTTAGGTTTATTCCTAAGTATTTTATTGGTTTTGAGGTTAAGTGAATGGAATTGTTTTCTTTATTTCTTTCATTGTGGATTCATTGTTGGCATAAAGAAAATCCACTGATTTCTTTAGGTTGATTTTGTATGCTATAACTTTGCTGAATTGGTTAATCTGCTCCAGTACTCTTTTGGTTGAGTTCTTTGGGTCTTCTAGGTAAAAGATCATGTCATCTGCAAATAAGGATAGTTTTAATTCCTCTCTTCCTATTTGAATTCCTTTTATTTCCTTCTCTTGTCTTACTACCATAGCAAGAGTCTCACGGAATATATTGAAAAGGAGTGGTGATAGTAGGCATCCTTATCTTGTTACTGATTTTAAAGGAAATTCTTGCAGTTTTTCCCCATTCAATATGATGTTGGCTTTGGGTTTGTTATATATTGCCTTAATGATGTTGAAATATATTCCTTCTATTCCAATTTTCTGCAGTGTTTTTAACATAAATAGGTGTTGGATTTTGTTGAATGCTTTTTCAACATCTATTGATATGATCATGTGGTTTTTGTTCTCGGTTCTATTTATGTGGTGAATAACATGTATTGATTTGCATATGCTGAACCAGCCTTGTTTTTCTGGGATGAAACCAAATTGGTTGTGGTGTAGAATTCTCTTGATATGTTTTTGAATGTGTATAGCTAGTATTTTATTTAGAATTTTTGCATCTATGTTTATTAAGGATATTGGTCTTTCTTTAGAAATTATCTTTCTAATAATTTTCCTTTCTTAAGGTAGCTTTATTTGATTTGGGAATTAATGTGATACTGGTCTCATAGAAGAAAATTGGAAGAATTCCATCTCTTAATTTCCTGGAGTAAGTCGTGAAGTATTGGTATTACTTCTTCACTGAAGATGTTGTAGAATTCAGCTGGAAACCCATCAGGGCCTGGGCTTTTCTCTGATGGTAGAATTTTTATTGCCATTTTTTTCTTTCTTGCTATTGGTTGGTTTAAGAAAACTATGAAACATTTAAGAAAGAAATTGAAGAAGACCTTGAAAGATGGAAAAATCTCCCATGCTCATGAATAGGCAGAATAAATATCATCAAAATGGCCATTCTGCCAAAAGTGATCTATAGATTCAATGTAATTCCCATTAAAATACCAATGACATTCTTCATAGACCTAGAAAAATCAATTATGAATTTTATATGGAAAAAGAAAAGACCCAGAATAGCCAAAACAATTTTCAGCAATAATAACCATGAAGGAGGCATCACAATCCCAGACATCAAATTATACTATAGATCAATAATAGTAAAAACAGCATGGTATTGGCACAACAACAGGCAGACTGACCAGTGGAACAGAATAGAAGATACAGAAACAAACCCACATACCTAAAGCCAATTAATCTTTGACAAAGGAGCCAAACTCATACACTGGAGAAAAGACAGCCTTTTCAACAAATGGTGCTGGGAGAACTGGCTATCCATTTCTAGAAAGATGGAACTAAATATTTACCTCTCACCATGCACAGGAATCAACTTGAGATGGATCAAAGACTTAGAAATTAGGCCAGAGACTGTGAAGTTATTAGAGAAAGGCATAGGCTCAACACTCCAACATATAGGCACAGGCAGTAACTTTCTCAACAAGACCTCCAAAGCTCAGGAAATTAAAGCAAGAATTAACAAGTGGAATGGCATCAAATTAAAAGGTTTCTTCTTATCAAAAGAAACCATCAAGAACCTAAAGAGAAAGCCTACAGAATGGGAGAAGATCTTTACCAGCCATCACTTTGATAGAGGGCTAATATCCAGAATATACAAAGAGCTCAAAAGACTCTACACTAGCAAAACAAACAATCCAATCAAGAAATGGGCAGCTGAACTGAACAGACACTTCATGAAAGAAGAGATACAAATGGCCAATAGATACATGAAAAGATGTTGTACATCATTAGCCATCAGGGAGATGCAAATCAAAACTACACTGAGATTCCATCTAACCCCAGTCAGAGTGCCAAACATAAAGAAATCAAATAACAACAACTTCTGGCAAGGATGTGGGGAAAGAGGAACTCCTTTACACTGTTGGTGGGAGTGCAAACTAGTTCAGCCACTATGGAGATCAGTATGGAGATTCCTTAGGAAACTGGGAATAAATCCACCATATGATCCAGCTCTACCACTCCTGGATATTTTCCAAAAGGGGTTGAAATCAGAGAACTACAGTAACATATGCATACCTATGTTCATAGCAGCACAATTCATAATAGCCAAAATATGGAACCAACCCAGGTCCCCATCAACAGATAAATGGATCGCAAAATTATGGGAAATACACACAATGGAATTATATTCAGCCGTAAAGAAGAACAAAATAATAGCATTCACAAGAAGATAGAAAGTCCTGGAGAACATTATGTTAAGTGAGATCAGCCAAAGAAAAGGGACATATGTTTTCTCTAATATGCTCAAACTAGGGAGCATTGAGGATACTCCAGATAATGGAAGGGAAATCTCAGCAAAGCTAGAATGGGACTCCAGATAATGAAAAGGAAATCTCAGCAAAGCTGGAATTAAAGGATAGGAGAAGAAGAAAGCTGAAGTTGATTAATGGAGGAGCTACATCTGAATATGTATAAAAGTATGAATATAGCATGGTTACATTGGACACTCATTGTTGGGAGGGTGGTAAGGGAAATAAAGGGGTGGGGGAGAGGGCACCAAGCACAGTTTAAATGTTTGGCATTTATTTTCAATAAAAAACACACCCACACATTGAGATATCACTACACACTTACACTAGAGAATAGCTACACAAGGAGGAGAAAAAGAAGGAAGAGGAGGAGGAGGAGGAGGAGGAGGAGGAGGAGGAGGAGGAGGAGAAGAGGAGGAGGAGAAGAGGAAGAAGAGGAAGAGGAAGAAGGAGGAGGAGGAGGAGGAGAGGAGGAGGAGAAGAGGAAGAAGAGGAAGAGGAAGAAGGAGGAGGAGGAGGAGGAGAGGAGGAGGAGAAGAGGAAGAAGAAGAAGGAGGAGGAGGAAGAAGAGGAGGAGGAGGAGAGGAAGAAGAAGAGGAAGAAGAGGAAGAAGAAGAGGAAGAAGAAGGAGGAGGAGGAGGAGAAGAGGAAGAAGAAGGAGGAGGAGGAGGAGAAGAGGAAGAAGAAGGAGGAGGAGGAGGAGAAGAGGAGGAGGAAGAAGAAGAAGGAGGAGGAGGAGGAGAGGAGGAGGAGAAGAGAAAGAAGAGGAAGAGGAAGAAGAAGAAGGAGGAGGAGGAGGAGGAGGAGAGGAAGAAGAAGAGGAAGAAGAAGGAGGAGGAGGAGGAAGAGGAGGAAGAGGAGGAAGAGGAAGAGGAGGAGGAGGAGAGGAAGAAGAAGAGGAAGAAGAAGAAGGAGGAGGAGGAGGAGAGGAGGAGGAGAAGAGAAAGAAGAGGAAGAGGAAGAAGGAGGAGGAGGAGGAGGAAGAGGAGGAGGAGGAGAGGAAGAAGAAGAGGAAGAAGAGGAAGAAGAAGAAGGAGGAGGAGGAGAGGAGGAGAAGAGGAAGAAGAGGAAGAGGAAGAAGAAGGAGGAGGAGGAGAAGAGGAGGAGGAGAAGAGGAAGAAGAAGAGGAAGAAGAGGAAGAAGAAGAAGGAGGAGGAGGAGAGGAGGAGAAGAGGAAGAAGAGGAAGAGGAAGAAGAAGGAGGAGGAGGAGAAGAGGAGGAGGAGAAGAGGAAGAAGAAGAAGGAGGAGGAGGAGGAGGAGAGGAAGAAGAAGAGGAAGAAGAGGAAGAAGAGGAAGAAGAGGAAGAAGAAGAAGAAGAAGAAGAAGAAGAAGAAGAAGAAGAAGAAGAAGAAGAAGAAGAAGAAGAAGAAGAAGGAGACATTGCAGACACTAGTGAGCATGTAAAGGAACAGAGGGATTTAAAGCGGCAGCAGCACTTGGAGAGAGCTTGAACCTTTCTTGAAAGGTTAATCTAGGGGTCCCTGCAGCCCAGCAATTCTGCCCCTAGGAATCCACCCAAGAGAGATTGAGTTGCACATCTACACCAAAACAAAGACATAAATGGTCATAGCCGCTTTATTCCTAACAGCCCCAAACTGAAAACAATCCAAGTGTCTTCCACTTGGGAAATGGGCCAACAAAATGTGACATCCATGCAATGGAATGTTCCTCAGCCATAAAAAGGAACAAGTCTCTGATCCTCAGCGACATCATGAGAGTGGCACACGGCAGACAGGAAGAGTGACATGTGGTGTGACTCACGTATTCACAGTCTCAGAAAGAAAGACCTTAGAGCCAGACAGAGTTTCAGCGCTTGCCTGGTGCAAGGAGTCAGACAGGTAGAAGCAAGAACTGACTACAAGAGGGAACTTTATGGGGTGATGGAAATGCTAAATCCAGAGTGTTGTGGTAGTCCCACAGTTCCTGAAATCTACTAAAATCATTGTTTTATGTTACATGAATATGCCTCAATGAAAATATTAAAAACTGGAATAATGTTCTGGTAGAAAGAAACTGGAACCATTTCATAGTGCTCAAATAGAATTAATTTCAAGGTAGCCAAAATTTTAGTCAATATGAGGAAGTATATGCCTTGATAATCAGAATTCTTTAACAGGAATAACTGATTCCTAATTAGGTGCCTTCCTCTAGTGATTGGTTGGCCAACCTCAGAGACCTTTCTGATCCTTCTGTATCAGCAGAACCTAGATGTTACAGTGTGACTAGCTGGGTAGTCTGTTTTGTCGTGTGTGTGTGTGTGTGTGTGTGTGTGTGTGTGTGTGTGTGTTGGTTTGTTTTGTTTTGTTTTTCAGCTGAATGAATTCTAATGGATAAAACTATATCTCTTAGAAGTAGTCCTAAGGAGCTAAGTAACTTCCTACTGGGAAAGATGTAAAATATTCCTCATAGAGTAAGAAGATGGTAGAATTAGTTGTATTTTTGTTTTGTTAAAGAACAAAACAACTCAAGCATACTATTTAAGACATCTGCATTTTTATAGGTGTTCTTTAAAGAAGAAAAAAACACTATGGATTTACTTACATATATGCTTTGTGTCCCCAGGGTAACCTTGATGATCAAAGTACTTTCTTAGGAACCACAAAACAAACAAAAGTATACAATTTGGCCTCTGCCCTCCAGGTGCTGGAAAGACAATTTTTGTAAAGGCAGGTGGACACACCTGAAGCAATTATCAGCTATCAGACACTGTACAATAAAGATCTAAATTGTAGGCTATACACAAAATTAAAGTCTGTCGAAGCTAAACCACAGACGGCTTTGAGGTTTACCACGACTGAAATGTGCTACCTGATGGTGAAGCTATGCAGATGGCTGAACTATCCACACCCAAAACACAGTTATTTCCAACATGACTTTAAGTAGTCCTTGCAAGGCTTCTGATACTGATGCACTGTTAGATAATATCCATCAAGTGCTTTCACGGGAACAGGAGAGATCAGTGCTTCAGAAAGAAGTCATTTAAAAACAGACTCCCAGAAATCATTTGGGGAGATGCAAATTCCATAGTGAATTCTTTCTTGAATTTTACTCATTTCTAATGTCTGCATGTGAGATAGGAAAGTGAAAGTTTTGATAGAAAAATGCAATTTAAGTGCTACTATAATGACAGTATCACAATTGGATTCTTTTTTCCTTTACATTTTCCCGTCTGCAGTCTTGGGAATATCCACAATGGCATAATCATAAAGACTTATGTTATTTCAATATCAGATGAATAGGGCTCCAAGCTAAGACGTGTTTTTAAAATGCTGTTCACTGGATTCAATCTCTTTAACACATGCACTGTTGAGGATAACAGATGATCTACCATAAATATATTTTCATTTGAGGCTGACTCTAAGAATCAGAAAATGCGATTTGATTTGCTCTTCCAGGAGTCCTGAGTCACCTCCCCGCTCTCCTCCTCCCACACAATAGTGAGTTTGATTTCAAGAGGGGTGCAAACCTGATAGGGGACTACAGGAGACCATTTGCCCCGTGCAGGTTGCCTGCCTCTTTCAGGACTGAGCCCACAAGCTGTGTTCCTATAATACCCTCAGCACATCGGGACCATCTCCCCAGCAAGTCATAAATGAGCTGATAGCAGTCTGTCCTACTCAAACTTTATCATCTCAGACTTGGTGTTTGAATTTGAAGACAACTTCTACTTATTGAGAGCGCTTTTGAGATAAAAACTCCTAGAAATAGAATGAAAACAACTCACCTAAAATGCTCTTCTTGGACAGCCATTTTCTATGAAAATTAATAAAAATTCATCTCCATTGCCTTGTTCATTCAACTTCTAATTAGCACACACTGCCTGACCTTATTATTCCCCATACCTAAATTTCACTTTTTATCAAACAAATCAACTTTTGATGCCCTTTGCAAAGGAACACTTCCCACATGCCTCGAGGTACTTAACAAACTAAAGCTAGTTGCTGTCCGTGGAGCTTTAAAACTTTTACTATAGAAAAAATATGCTGTAGTAGCATATTTTAAATTCTGTATTTCCCTGATTCCCTTTTGAAAGGTTTTTAATTTTTGTAATATCATTTTCAAAGCATGAAACAAGTACCTAAGAGTACTGTTTTTGCCTTTACTTTACAAAATTCTTGTCACTCCTACTTCTAAACAGTTTCATATGAAAGTTATATGGCTTCCACAATGAGCTTTCTGACTTCAAAATGCGTATGTCAAAATTTAAATGTTGGAGCTGAGTGTGGTGTCTCACACCTGTAATCCCAGTAGTTGGGAAGCTGAGGCAGGAGGATTGAAGGTTCAAGGTCAGCCTCAGCAACTTAGTGAGACCCTCAGCAACCTAGTGAGACCCTATTTCAAAAAAGACCTGTAGGTGTAGCTTGAAGGTAGAATGCCTCTGATGATTCCTCATCATGGAAAAGAAAATAATGAAAATTTAAATATTGGTCAGCTAGGGATGTAGCAAAACAGTAGAGCCTATGACTGCATAAGGCCCTGTCTTCAATCCACAGCAACAAAATAAAATAATTTAAATATTGGTTGCCATGGCCTCTGTGCACTGCTTACCTGTACAACTGAATCAACTTGAATGATAGTTTGAATAAACAGCTCACACAGAGAAATGGCATAAGAGTTAGTGAACAAACCACCCATGAAGTGCCTTTTTTTTCTTTACATTTTAGGAAGTTAGCCAGTAAACAATATGAATTACAGGAGTCTTTATGACAGAATCACAGGCTTACCTTGAAATGACATGGAATTGGAGAAAAATGTAGGACCTTTATTTTACCTATATAGTTGATAATGCTTTCTTTAATAAGCTCACATAACAGAAGGTGAGGAGAAAATAGCTAATGTTTAGTCAGGTTGCTACTAACTTTGGTCTGAAGTCTCCCTTGCTCCTCACTGACATCTGTGTGAACAGTGAGGATAGTGTTACACTCATTGTCGTGAACTTGAGGGATCAAGGAGTTTTGGGCAAATGCTGGCACTCTGGTTTCTAAGTCCTATGTTCTCAGCTGTATGTCCTACGCCTGGCAACATAGTGAATTCCTGGTCCATTATCTTGGTTTGGCCAATGTTCCCTGTGATGGCCTTTAGTCCTGTGGCCTCATCTCAGCCCTGGAGCTCCTGAGGATGCCTGTGGTCCCATCTAGATGGCTGCAGGACCTCCAGATACACAGTGCCCTTCTCTTTTAGAGTAAGCCTCCAGGAAAGTCTACTCCAGAAAGACATGGAAATCTTCTGTTCTAGAAAGACATGGGCTTCTGGCTCCCTCTGCTTTCTGTATGTTTCTCTCTCTCTCTCTCTCTCTCTCTCTCTCTCTCTCTCTCTCTCTCTCTCTCTCTCTCTCTCTCTTTCTCTCTCTCTCTCTCATTCAAATTCAAGACAGTGGCCCATTACAAATATTTACAGTCTTGTAAATGCCTACATTTGGACATTAGAATCAGAATACTGCCAGGATGTTTTCCTCTGCTTCCCCTCTAAAATAAGTCCCAATCATCCCCCAAGACAAATGGATGCCTTGGGGCAAAGATGATGTCATTGAAAAGGCAAAAGAGAATGCACATAAATAATTTTCAGACTTGTGCTTTCATCGCAGGAACCAATGTTTCTCAAACTCAAAGTTTTGGTTTACTAGGAGCGACTCCATCAAGTTAGGGGCTTGTGATCAACATTTCAAGAGTGAAATAAGAAGGACTATACAGAGCAGAAACTCTTGATTCATACTCTTTGGGAAAATTGTTTTAAGTTACTAAATATAAAAGATAAGAAAGGTTTGGAACCATGGTCATATCTGTCCTGTCTATAGCATCTTCTGTTCCAAGGTCCTCTATTGTACTATACCAGTTATCCTTTGAAGACATCAGTGAAATCAAGTCACTCCTATTCAAACACAATGATGGGTCCCCATTTCTTATGAAAGAGCAAACTGCTCCTGGATCTTAATATTCCAGGCACCTCAGCCACTATTCCTCTTGACCCATGTTTTTCTCCTGTTTAGTGTTCTAGTTCATTCTTACTTGGCCTCAGTATATACTCCAAGGTACAGTTTCTAGTATCTGGCCTCCACTAGGAAATCTAAGGTCAGAGGATCAGAAAATGTACATGATGATGATGAATAGATATGTAATAGAACCTCCCTGATTCATAATTAGCAAGGACTTTGTTATAGAATATTTTAAGGAAAATTCCACTTTTTAAATTTTTATATATCTAATTATATATCATCCACTCTGCCTTGGGAGTCATGTAAGAAATAGAAAAATTAGAAAATAATTATTTATGAGTAACATATTATTCTTTTATATGTGAAAAGGTATCTAACATGCTTGGGAATTTTTACAACTGTTGCATTTACTCATATGGTACATTTTTAGCCTAACACTTATATTTAATCTTTATATTCACTGTCAGGGAAGAAAAGATTGTTCATGTAAAATGAAACTAAAGATAAATCTTAACTTGTCTATCTTCAAATTACAAATAACTAAAGCTAAATTAATGATATCCTCCATATCACAAGTTGAATGTATATTTTTAAACTACAGACAAAGCTGAAATTTATACAATATTTTTAATAAAGAAAACTGAAAATATAAGGAAAGGGGCAATTTTCTAAAATCATATGATTTTATGAGACTTTAGACAATGATCCTGACTCACAATGCTAGCCAGGTTAGACCTTCTTACTGTGCCACATTTCTGCCTCCTCTTCCTAAAGCAATGACTATATCCTACAATTAAAAAGGAATAACAGCCGGGCGTGGTGGCACACACTTGTAATCCCCGTGCTTAGGAGGCAGAGACAGGAGGATCGCGCAGGTTCGAAGGCAGCCGCGCACGCTGGCTTAGGAGACACTGTTTCCAAATAAAAAATGTAAAAATAGGTCTGGGAGTGTAGCCTGGAGGTATAAGGGCTTCCAGGAACCCCAGTACCACAAAAAAAAAAAAAAAGGAATAACAATCTTGCCTAGAACACACTACCCTAAGTTAGTTTTTAATATATGCTGCTAGAACACCCAGAGCATCTTAGTAATAGTCTATCAATGATCATTGGCCAGAAGAAAAAAAAAAAAACAGTGTTTCAAGTGGCTTTAGAAGCCACAGTCTATTCAATGGCAACCAATCTTCTACTTCACCAGGAAATTAAATAGGCACATGAATGGCTGGCTTTGGGGCTGGACTCACCTAAGACAAGAATAAGTATCACATTTTTTTTAGACAGTCCATGTGAGACCTCTGCAGCACAGTTTTAAAAAGCAAATTAAATTCATCATAAGACATAGGAAAATTCCAATTAAACAAAGTGCTTTAGTAATAGGTTGTCCTTAGATGTCCAAGGCAACAGGATTAGTTGAATAAATTATGGTACATCCACACAATGAAATACACAGAAGTCATTAAAAATCATGTTTTAGAATGTAATTAACATTGGAAATGCTGTTATATAAAATCTTACTACATGAAAAGCAGGGTCATAAAATAGGGCCAATTTTCTGGGATTTTTTTTAACATTTGGAGACTTAGAAAAAGACAAAATCCTAGCAAAAAAATCATTTTGCATGGTGGTTTTTTATTTTCTTCTTTTTCTAATCCCCCAAAGAGTACTGAAACATTTTGTCTGATGAGGTAACAGAAAGGATATTTCAAGCAAAACCAGCAGGTACCATTGATGATCAAAGTATCATTTATAAAATAATAGGGAAAACATGTGAAACTGAGGCATTCCTCATAGCCTTGCTCCAGGACACTCATGGCCTGTCCTTGCTGGCAGGAGAGAGGGAGCAAGTGCAAGCTGTTACCTCTTCTTGTAAGGACGCTAATCCTGCTGAATCAGGGGCCCACCCTATGACCTCCATTAGCCTTAAATACCTTCTTACAGGCCCCGCCTCCAAACATAGTCACACTGAGAGGTTAGGGCATCAACCTAAGAATTTTAGGTTTACATAAACATTCAGTCTGTAACAGTTCCCCTATTACTGACAAACCAAGCAAATCATATTGATGAGATTTTGGTATCTGGGCAGTGGTTGCCAACCACTGCCTGTTCCCTTCCTATTTGACTGCTTCATTTCTGAGCATGCTCAGTTTCCATGCCAGAAGGTGACTAAGTGAGAAAATACTTCCTGTTTCAGGAGCAGGATATGTAGAACCATTAGGTCTAGACTAGATAGGGACTGATGTTGCTTTATGCAGTCGTACTATAATTCCTGAGTTTCATGTCTGTTAATCTCTTATAATAATGCTACAGAGGAGAACTGAGTACTGCTGAATAATTTTTTTCTTTTCATTGAGTATACACATGTTCAACTATAAAGCTTTGCTTAAATATGTCTGTTGATGTATGGGGAACAGGGGTTAGGGAGTGGGATGGGATCCAGAAGGACTTACACAGGGCAGTGTGCATTTGTTTCACATTGAACCTCACTATATTGTATAATTACACTGAACCAATAAAAGCACATTTCAAAATATCTCTTGGCTGGGCATGGCAGTGCGTGCCAGCAATCCTAGTACATGGGAGGCTGAGATCACAGGTTTGAGACCAGCCTCGCCAATTTAGCAAGACCCTCAACAAACTGGCAAATCCCTGCTTCAAAATAAAAAAAAATAGAAATGGGGCTATATCTCAGAGGTTCACCCCTGGGTTCAGTCCCCTAGTACCACACACACAGAAGATGATAGACAGACAGATGTTGGAATGTGGGGATTTGCATCTACCTACACCCTGTGTAATTGCTCTGTTCTATTGACATACAAACTCTTTACCCCTTAATGATTCCTGTATATAGGCAAAATGCCCATCACCAGCTGAGGCTGCTAGCAGCTTTATGCTGGAATGGATGAATATTGTTAAAGTACTCAGACCAGGACATTCCTAGTCTACTCCATCCGCTAAGACAACCCCCAAAGAGCGCTCACCTCTACTCCTGTGTGTTCTTCGCCTCCCTCCCATCTGCCTACAGGGTCTGAAAGAAACTCTTCTCCTTCAGCGATCCCAGCTCTGAGCAGTGGATTTATGTGAGATATGTTGTCCCTTTGTTTGCTGCTGACAAGCGTAAAGAACCACTTTCACTGCCGATAATAATGGTTAATTTATCACATCCAGCCAAGGCTGACCTCTGGGCGTCCCAACCCTCCATCACCTTCACACCTGCTCAAGCTAATTGTTAGAGCCAAGTGTAAATGAAAATCAACTGGGCTAATAATGAATGGAGCCCATTACTCGCAACAGCACATTACTTTACGAAGGTTTATCGGGAAACATTATAACCAGTCCTCTGGTCACAGATCCCTGTTTTATAGATAGAAAAAGTGAGCAAACACTGGAAGAATAGCCCAGGAAAACAGACGCCAAGGCTGGAGACAGAACATCTGGCCCCAGGTGCCAAGCTTTACAGCAGCCATTCTTGTTTACCAAAACTCACTACTATTCCAAGAAGAAAAGGGCTTATAATATTTCTTGCAATATTGTCATCTGTTTATATAAGCAAATGAGGTCATTAGTGGATGCAAAGATCTTAATTAATATGCTAATCTTCTTCCTCCACCAAAACCATTTGTTAAGGCGGTCATTTCCATGGCTTCTATTCACTGTCACCTACCCTAGAACTGCTCTGCCATGCCCATCTGACAAAACACACCTAGTACCAATGATCAGAACAAAATGACCAGAGTTCCTATTGAAGAAAACAGCATATTCCAGAGGTAGCTGTTATATTACCAGGAAATTATCAACTGTAGTGTGAAGATATAGCCCTGGGTGAGTTCAAGAAACCCTTGCCCATCACCAAATTGGGACTTAAATATGTTGGGGGATATTTTTAAAGTTTTTGCATGCTATATTTGCTCATTTTTATATACTTATAATCAGTCAAGCTCTCCATTTCAAGGCATAAATTCAAAATATTATCATCATCCTCCAGAAAATTCAGTGATAGGAGAAAATACCAGTAACTCCATGAAGCTGAGCATGTACCAAAGTGATCTCCTGGGCTTCTGAACATGTAAAACAGTCTTCTCCGCACTTTGAAACCAATTCAAACCAAATATTGGGTCATTCTGTGTCAGATTTGAATTGATCATTCTATGAATGGTTGAATCAGAGGAACTAAGTACAAAATAGTGTTCTGGAGGAACAACAGCTGGAGTTGAGTGAGCTCTATAGTCAACTAAGATTGATTGAAAAGATACTGAGTTAAATTACACTTAGTAAACTGGACATGGTGGTGCATTTCTATAATCTTAGTACTTGGGAGGATGAGACAAAAGAAATCTCAGGTTTGAGACCAATACACAGAAACTTAGGGAGATCTTGCTTCAAAATAAGAAAATAAGCCGGGAGTGGTGGCACATGCTTGTAATCCCAGCATTCAGGAGGCTGAGACCTGGAGGATCACAGTTTGTGGACAGCCTTAGCTACATAGTGAGGCCCTCTGCAACTCAGTAAGACCGGTTTCAAAATAAAGAATAAAAAAAAAATAGGGCAGGGGGTGTAGCTCGGAGGTCAAATGCCCCTGGGTTCCATCCCCAGACCCGCAAAAAAAAAAAAAAAAAAAAAAGAAAGAAAAGAAAAGAAAAAGGACTAGAGATGTAGCTCAGAGGTAGAATGCTTCTGGGCTTAATCTTTAGTACCAAAAAAAAATCAGTAATATTATTTTTCAATATAGGATTTCTTAGAGAAGTTAATTAACTTTTTGTCTTATTTTAATTTACATGAATATAGAGACATCATTTTGAGGAACACCTATGAATATACTGAATAATTATAGTAATCAGTAACAGGATAGGTAAATACTACTTTAGAAGGTCTCATCCAGCCGGGGGTGGTGGCGCATACTTATAATCCCCACGCTTGGGAGGCGGAGACAGGAGGATCACGCAGGTTCGAAGCCAGCCTTGCTGGCTTAGGAGACCCTGTTTCCAAATTTAAACACACACACACACACACACACACACACATATATATATATATATATATATATGCACACACACACACACACACACACACACATATATATATATATATATATCCCAGAGGTAGAAGGGGTTTCCAGGAACCCCAGTACCACCAAAAAAAAAAAAAAGGTCTCATTCAAATTAAAAAAACAACACTGCTGCAGGAGAGAAGAACAATAAGTTCATTTACTTATGCTTCTGTGAGAAGAGATTAAAAACTTTGTTGGCTTTACTTATATGAAAGAAGTAAATGATTTTGTATAACTTGGGATTTTGTACAAGTTTAGTTATTATTGCAGTAAGTCTACATAGCAAGCAATCTCCATATCTCAGACATTGTAACAACATTTATTTCTCATTCTGGTTCTTGGCTAGCTGGAATAGTTTGGCTTCAAACAGTAGGTCAAATTTGGGTGTATTCCAGACATTTCTTATCCAGGAATTTAAACATAAACACAGCAAGTACCACAATGTGCCTTTTCTCCTGGCATAAGATAGAACCAAAAAAATTGCTAGTAGACATTTGGAAACCTCATAAACCTCACCTCTAAACTGATACACTGTTACTTTCTTGTTGTTCTTTGGCCAAAGCAAATCATATGGCCAAACCCATCATCAGTGGGCAGGGCAATGTATCCCACCCATAGGAAAAGCAAAAAGGGAAGGAAAAGTGGTGAGCAAGTAATAATAGCTACTGCAGTGACCATAAATTTATATCCAAGATTTAACTGCTTCTGGGGATTCAGACATCTGTTTCCTATAAACACAAATGTCCTGGTAAATAATTTAAACATTAAAATGATTATACTTGAAAATAGAAATTTTAACTTCCTTCACATGTTTTTTTCTGTTGCTGTTGCTTTGAACAGGTCAGTAGTCAATATTTATGTGTTGTAATCCAGGAAAGTTAGAAGACCATGGCTTTTGCAGTTGGTTCCTGGGTAGACATTGAGAAAACCAAGTCCACAGTCAAGATTTTATGTCAGAACAACTGCCCAATCATACATATTCTATGCAGTTTTATGAAGCATTACAAACTTAGCAGCATAAAATAGTGGTTACCAATACTTGGGAGGCTGAGACAGGAGGATTACAGGTTCACAGCCAGCCTCAGAAACTTATAGCAAGGCCCTCTACAACTTAGTGAGAACATGTTTCAAAATAAGAAACAAAATAGGGCTAAGGGTGTGACTCAGAGGTCAAACATCTTTGTGTTCATCCTCAGTATCAAAAAAATTTTAATAAATAACATTGATTATTATCTCACAATTTCTTTGGTCAAGAGATAGAGCCCAGTTTATCTGAGACCTGTGTGAGGTCATAGTCAAGGTCATCCAGGCCTGACTTATCATCCAAAAGCTCATCTAAGAAAGAAACCACCTGCAGGCTCATTCAGTTCACTGCCAGAATTTGCGTTCTTACAGGCACAGGAGTCAAGGTACCTTGCTTCTTCAAAACCAGCAGGGAGAGGAAAACTCTCTAGCAGTTTACCTGGCAAGATGGACTCTTCCATGATGAAATGTAACTCCAGAGTGACCATCCATTTTGCCATATTTTACTGTTTAGAAATAAGTCACAGGTTGTCTCAGCCAGTATTCTCACTGCTATAATCCAAAAAAAAAAAAACTGATCAAACAATTTAGAGAAAGGAAGATTTATTTGCTCACAATTTTTTGGATATTCTGAGTTCAGAGTAAGTGAGTCCAGGGTCTGAAGCTCAGGGCATGGCAGCAGGAAGCAGAGAGAGCCAACAAGGTAGGGATAACTAGTCAATTCTATACACACGTGGGTTCTGCTCCTCACGTCATGGGGGCTAGAAGCAGAAAGAGCCAACAAGGTAGGGATTTGGGACACAAGCACAACCCTTCAGGCCACACCCCCGGGGACCCACCTTCTCTAGTTATACTTCACCAGTCCAGGTTCCTGATAAGACTACAACCCCCATGACTGAGCCATATTAAAACATATCAGTACATGAGTTCTCCAGGAGGCACTCCATATCTGATCATAACACAAGTCCTGTTCACACTCAAGGGGAGTGATTATACAAGAATCCAGGAGACAGAGATCACGAGGACCACATTAGAGCCTGTCTGTCATATCTAAAACCTGAAAATTATATTACTCGTATTCTACTCTGTTCCAATGTTGCCCAGTTTCCCCTAGAGGAGAGCCACTCTGTTGGTCTTCTGGAATTGCATTCACACTTAGACGAACTAATACTAACTAGTCAATTCTATATCACATTCTTGGTTGGGATATTCCCAGGGAAGGAAACTTCATCCAGTTGGCCCAGGCTGTGCAGTCATGGAGTGTTCAGTGTCACCAACCACCAGAAGGGCAAAGAAATCATTCCAGTCAGAAAAGGCCCAAGTACCAATTATTGGACTGTCATGATTTATGTTTGTGCCTGATGTGACCAACATAAGTCAAACTGATTCTGCATGGAAATGTAACCATCAACTGACAAGAGCTACAACTTATGACTCCCACTGTGTCTACCCTGAGCCAAAGCAGTCAGTCAACTCAAAGGGGATAAACATCAGTCAAAGAAATGACTTGGCAGCCTAAATATTTAATGACTGGATGATGACTGAAATTTTTTTCTTTTCAATCAGTCACATAGAATTGATCCCAGATAAAGAAGTGATGAAAATTGAGAACAGTTTTCCTTTTCCTAAAAGTTATTCATCCCAAAATATCTGATTAGTGCCTGCTGTGTTCCAGAAATTCTGTTTAGGGTTCAGGAAACAGATATTAATGGCTTAAATAGTTTCAAAAGTGCAAATTACTCTTTAAACTCTTCCTTATCTATGTCATCTAGTGAGGAAATTTTCTCAGTGGCCATCAGCCATAAGAAGCCAGTGGCCCTCTCTATTTCTCCTATTTTAACCCTAATAATTGGCCAAACTTTTCGTTGCTGTGACACACTCTCAATACCCATATATCTCATTCGCTTCAAAGAATAATCAAAATGGGTTTACTGATTTCTGTTCTATTTATTTTTTAGAACCCATGTAATAATAACATATTTACTATGGCACCTTTTACATAACGTCTGAGGTAAAAAAACAACTTTGTGTTCTATGAACATCTGAAAGCCAAAGATCACCAAAACAAATGCAGGCAGATTCTGTATAAATGCTCAGAATTATACAGAAAGAGGAAATGCAAGCATGAGAAAGAGAGAGACAGACAACCTTGGATGAGTGGGTCTTTTCCTTCTCTATACTCTTCTGGCAGTAATTTTATACAATTCCCATGGCTTTTATATACTAAAGCTTTAGACCGCAAATACATGACAAACTTACTTCAATAATAATTTATCATAAGTTTGGTATGGGGGGGGGAATAAACTCTTGACAAATACCAAGGACTCCTTTATTCTTAACTCCCCTTTATTGTCAAGGACTCCTTTATTCTAATGCAGTGGCTCCTGGAAAAAACTTTCCTTTTCAAGGATTCTTTTCAACCACAATCAATAATCTACAACCAACTCTGTAATCTCTTTAGAAGCCAGGACCTTTTCAGCTTTGCAGTTTTGAAGATGAAATGCATAGCTTGATTCCTACAGGCCAAAGACTTAGAACTTATGATTTGTTGGTTATTAATCACATTATTAATAATATGATGTTTCATACATAATGGGAAGTCAATAATTAATTGATATTGCTATTTACTTTATTTATTTTATTTTATTTTATTTTTTATTTATTTATTTTTTTTGGTGGTACTGGGGTTCCTGGAAGCCCTTCCATCTCCGGGCTACACTCCCAGACCTATTTTTACATTTTTATTTGGAAACAGGGTCTCCTAAGCCAGCGCGCGCGGCTAGCTTCGAACCTGCGCGATCCTCCTGTCTCTGCCTCCCAAGCGCGGGGATTACAAGCGTGCGCCACCACGCCCGGCTAATATTGCTATTTACTTTAGAAACTTAGAGTTGATTTTTTTTTCAAAATGGCGACTGAGGGACACAGTACTCCTCAGTAGCTGAAGCAAATAAAACTTCAGATACTTAGAAAGCTGTGTCTTAATCAACAAAAAAAAAATACATACCAGGAACCAAAACAAATCCTGGTACCTCGGGGGAACTCTGAACTTGAAGAAGAAGAAGAACATAGACCCGGACACCGGACCAGCTGCAAACGCTGATCGGCGGCCGCGGGCTGCTTTCGCGGGCCCGCGGAGCTGCCTGCCCGATTGCCCCGATAGTCCCGCAGCAAGATAATCCGGGACTGAAAACAGCGAGCAGCTCCCACGTCAGAATTTTGTGTGCCCACCAGCGACTGGATCACAACAGCATAGAGACTCCCACGAATCCTGGACCAAGAAAGACAGGTACCTGCGGGCAACGGGAAGTGTGGACCCTAGCGTGCGCTGCACTCCAACCCCCCAGCACGCCCAAGCCTCAGACCCGAGCACTCCCCTCTGCGCACCTTGTCGGCGCCCCGGTTCCCTGCTAGCAGTCATTGCCTGTCCAACTCTCTCCACTAAATTGGAGCCTACCTGGGTGTCTAGCTCCCCCCCCCCCCCCCGCCACCTTGCCAGAGACTGCCTTCAAGGCTGCGAAAGCCCTGTGTAAACTGGAAATCTCCTTGGGGCACCCCCAGTTTCTACGTCCCGCGGGAGGCAGAGGCCCTTACTGGGCACCACGCACTGGATCCTTGAGCACCTATCCTGCACTCCTGGCCCACCGCTGGGTGTTCCCACCCTCCTGCTAGCCAGAGGCTTAATTCTAAGCGAGAACGAGAACTCAGCTCAATACACCTTGGAAGAGCATACCAGCAGCAACAGACAGCTGCATCCACTCACTCCTGGTTCCAGTAAAAGCAGCACACCCAGCCTGCACCCTTGGAATAGGCAGAGCTCTGGCAGCAAGCGTGGGCACCCAGGAACCAGCACCCATTTGCCCAGGGTACATCTTGGGACCACACCGGCTAACCCAGCTGGAATTTCCAGAGACACAGGAAAATCCATCGGGCCACAATATCTGCACAGGACCTCAGGGGGAGGTTCTAATTATACCTTGGTCATGCTCCACCCGTGTCGTAGGGAAGCACAGGCTGGAGTCTAGGGTGGTGAGTGCAGAGGTACTGACCACAGGTTAGAAGTTCGCAGAACCTGTGAATTGTATAGAATCAAATAACAGTGAAACCAGACATCCGGACACATAAACCTAAAGCAGCTAAAGGAGAGAAGGTGTCCAAACACCCAGAGTGACCTAAGAAGATAAAAAAATAGAGTACAAAGAAAACTAAGAGACATTGGATGGTATTCTGAAAGTTACTAAAGCAATCACATACGCACATATTATATAGGCCTGACCCCATATGCGTAAATAAGGAGGACTGTTTATTTTACTTTTAATGTGGATGTTTTGTTTTATATTGCTTTTACAGTGCTTTTGTTTTGGTATGGTTATTGCTGTGTTATTTTTTTTTCTTTCACCCCATACTTCTCTTACTTTCACATGTTGTTTTTATATATATATATATATTGGATAGTTTGCCTTATTTTTTTATTTCACACAGCTGCTAGCTCCTTTTATTTTATTCTTGTTCTTTTGTCCTCTTTCTTCCTCTTTCCTTCCTTTATTTTCATTCTCCTCCTTTGATTGGTCTTCCTCCCTTTTTCTAGGATTACATAATAGTCTTGGTATCTTGTGTGGATTTTTTTTTTCTATTCTTTTTTTGTGTCTGTCTGCTCCTTCCATCACCCCTATTTACAAACCTTCCCACACTAACCCTACATACTTTTCCCCCCCAAAACTTTTCCACATAATATACCTCCTGGTCTAATACTCTAAGTATCTCTTACATTCATAATTACTCCACGAACGACAAGAGTCCTAGTAGTTAACTCTCTCTCATTCCTAGCAAGATTTCACCTTACGATACTCAAAGTCTTTCTCAACCTAAACATATCCTCTACCTAATCTGACTCCTTTACTAATCACCCCAGCTCCTCCCACATCACCCACCCTCAACACTGGAAAGGCTCTGCTGACTAGCCGATACCCCAACTCCTAATATTAAGATTTGACTAAGCATAATACTCACGAACGATGGGTAGAAACCAGAAAAACAGGACAGAGAACGCTACAAATATGAGAACCAGGAATTACGAAGAGACAGCAGAAATCACGAATACTGACCTACTAGAAATGCAAGAAGGGGAGTTCAGAATCTTGTTGTTCAATATGATGAAAGGATTCAAAACAAGTATAGAGGAGGTTAAAGGTGAATTAGAAACACTAAAAAAGAATCAGAAAGAGGTCTGGAATGAAATGAAAGAGGCAATAAGTGAAATGAAGACAGCAATTGAAAGAAACTCTGGAAGATTAGATGAAATGGAAAACAGAATATCAATATTAGAAGACAGTACATCCCAAATCGAAAACACAGTCAGCGATATACAGAAATCTTTACAGCAACAAAACCTAAACATCCAGCAATTATGGGATAATATGAAGCGCCCTAATCTACGGATAATAGGCATTGAGGAAGGGATAGAGGTACAGACCAAGGGCATCTGTAATATCTTCAAGGAAATAATCTCAGAGAATTTTCCAAATTTGGAAAGAGACTTCGATCTTCAAGTCCAGGAGGCATACAGAACTCCACTGAGACAGGACCAAAGAAAGACCACTCCACGCCACATAATAACCAAAATGACCAATATAGAGGCCAAGGAAGGAATCTTAAAAGCAGCGAGAACAAAAGGACGGGTGACATATAGAGGCAAAACAATAAGAATCACCCCAGACTATACAACCCAGGTCATGAATGCTAGGAGAGACTGGTATGATGTGATTCAGACCCTGGAAGAAAATAACTTCCAACCAAGGCTCATCTACCCAGCAAAACTACTATTCAAGATCAATGGTGAATCCAAAGTCTTTCACGATAAACAGAATCTCAAAAAATTCATGAATTCAAAGCCAACACTAGAGAAAATTCTTAAAGAAATAAACCATAAGGAAGAAAAAAGAAGCAGACTTCAGAATCAGAGAAGAGAGGAAGTTAATAAGTGGGCCACTTAAGTAAAGAAGAATGATCACACCACCCAAGAGTAGACAGAACACAAAATGGCAGAAAACAAAAATCATATATCAATAATATCTCTTAATGTCAAAGGACTTAACTCACCAATCAAAAGACATAGATTGGCAATGTGGATTAGGAAACATAATCCAAATATATGCTGTCTGCAAGAAACACACCTCACAGCCAAAGACATTCACAGGCTGAAGGTGAAAGGATGGAAAAAGATATACCATGCCACAAGTGACCAAAAAAGAGCAGGGGTAGCAACCCTAATATCCGACAAAACAGACTTTAAACTAAAACACATCAAAAGAGACAAATCAGGGCACCTCCTTTTACTAAAAGGAACACTATACCAAGAAGATATAATGATAGTAAATATTTATGCCCCAAATATGGGTGCAACCACATTTGTAAAACAAACCCTTCTGGACATAAGATCCCAAGTAGACCCAAATACAATAATTCTGGGAGACTTTAATACGCCTCTCACACCACTGGATCGATCTTCAAGGCAAAAGATGAGTAAAGACGTTTTAGAACTAAGGGAAACCATAAACCAAATGGACCTAATAGACATTTTCAGAGTATTTCAACCAGGAACTACAGAATACACTTTCTTCTCAGCAGCCCATGGAACCTTCTCCAAAATTGATCACATCCTGGGACACAAAGAAAATACCAGCAAATTCAAAAAATGTAATATAATTCCTTGCATCTTTTCAGACCACAACGGAATAAAAGTAGAAATCAACAACAGGAAACTCGAAAGAAAGTATTCAAATTCATGGAGAATGAATGATACACTATTGAATGACGAATGGGTAAGAGCAGAAATTAGGGAAGAAATAAAGAAATTTATGGAAACAAACGAAAACAGAGACACAACCTACCAAAACCTATGGGACACCATGAAGGCAGTAATAAGAGGAAAGTTTATTGCATTGAGTGCCCACATAAAAAGGACGGAGAACCACCAAGTAAAGATCCTAATGACACAGCTCAAGGATCTAGAAATTCTGCAACAGTCTATTCCCAAAGCCAGCAGAAGGCAAGAAATCATCAAAATTAGAGCAGAAATAAATGAAATAGAGAACAAAAAAACAATTCAGAGAATCAATAAAACAAAAAGTTGGTTCTTTGAAAAGATTAATAGAATTGATAAACCCCTGGCCAACCTAACCAAAAGAAAAAGAGAATCAACTCAAATTATCAAAATTAGAAATGAAAAAGGAGATATCACCACAGATAGTGAAGAAATTCAAAATATTATTAGAAACTACTTTAAAAATTTATACTCCAATAGACTTGAAAACCTGGAAGAAATTGATAGATTTCTAAGCACAGTTAACCTTCCTACACTTAGCCAAGAGGACATAGCAAGCCTAAACCAACCAATAACAACCAAAGAAATAGAAATGGCAATAAAAATTCTTCCACCAAAGAAAAGCCCAGGCCCAGATGGGTTCCCAGCTGAATTCTACAAAACCTTCAGTGAACAACTAATACCAATACTGCATAACATGTTCCGGGAAATTGAAAGAGATGGAACTCTTCCAAATTCCTTCTATGAGGCCAGTATCACATTAATCCCCAAACCAAATAAAGATACCTCAAGAAAGGAAAACTACAGACCAATATCCTTAATGAACATAGACGCAAAAATTCTAAACAAAATACTAGCTATACGCATTCAAAACTATATCAAGAAAATAATACATCATGACCAAGTCGGTTTCATCCCAGAAAAACAAGGCTGGTTCAACATACGCAAATCAATACATGTTATTCACCACATAAATAGAACCAAGAACAAAAACCACATCATCATAGCAATAGATGCTGAAAAAGCATTCGACAAAATCCAACACCCATTTATGTTAAAAACACTGCAAAAAATTGGGATAGAAGGAAAGTACTTCAACATCATTAAGGCAATATACTGCAAACCCAAAGCCAACATTATATTGAATGGGGAAAAACTGCAAGAATTTCCGCTACAGTCAGGAACAAGACAAGGATGCCCACTATCACCACTCCTTTTCAATATAGTCCTTGAGACTCTTGCTGCAGCAATCAGACAAGAGAAGGAAATCAAAGGAATTCACATAGGAAGAGAGGAATTAAAATTATCCTTATTCGCAGATGACATGATCCTTTATCTGGAAGACCCAAAGAACTCAACCAAAAGACTTCTGGACCTGATTGACAAATTCAGCAAAGTCGCAGGTTACAAAATCAACCTAAAGAAATCAGTGGCTTTTCTTTATGCCAACAACGAATCCACAATAAAAGAAATAAAAACAACAATTCCATTCACTATAACCTCAAAACCAATAAAATACCTAGGAATAAACCTAACCCAAGATGTAAAAGACCTCTACAACAAAAACTATAAAACATTAAAGAAAGAAATTGAAGAAGACCTTGGAAGATGGAAAGATCTCCCGTGCTCATGGATAGGCAGAATAAATATCATCAAAATGGCCATTCTGCCAAAACTGATCTATAGGTTCAATGCAATTCCCATTAAAATACCAGTGACATTCTTCAGAGACCTGGAAAAATCAATCATGAATTTCATATGGAGAAAGAAAAGACCTAGAATAGCCAAAGCAATTCTCAATAACAAGAAACACGCAGGAGGCATTACAATCCCAGACTTCAAACTATACTATAGAGCAATAGTAGTAAAAACAGCATGGTACTGGCACAAAAACAGATATACTGACCAGTGGATTATAATAGAAGATACAGAAACAAACCCACACATCTTTAGTCAATTAATCTTTGACAAAGGGACCAAACACATACGCTGGAGAAAAGACAGCCTTTTCAACAAGTGGTGCTGGGAGAACTGGCTAACCATTTGTAAAAAGATGAATCTAAACCCCTATATCTCACCAAACACAGGAATCAACTCAAGATGGATCAAAGACTTAGAAATTAGACCTGAGACTGTGAAGCTAGTAGAGGAAAGCATAGGTTCAACACTACAACATATTGGCACAGGCAGTAACTTTCTCAACAAAACCTCCAAAGTTCAGGAAATTAAAGCAAGAATAAACAAGTGGGATAACATCAAACTAAAAAGTTTCTTCTCATCAAAGGAAACTATCAATAACCTAAAGAGGAAGCCTACAGAATGGGAAAGGATCTTTACCAGCCACCATTCTGATAGGGGGCTAATATCCAGAGTATACAAAGAGCTCAAAAGACTCTACACTAGCAAAACAAACAACCCAATCAAGAAATGGGCAAATGAACTAAATAGACACTTCACAAAAGAAGAGACACAAAGGGCTAATAGATACATGAAAAGATGTTCTTCATCACTGGCCATCAGGGAGATGCAAATCAAAACTACACTGAGATTCCATCTAACCCCAGTCAGAGTAGCAAGCATAAAGAAATCAAATAACAACAAATGCTGGCGAGGATGTGGGGAAAGAGGAACTCTTTTACACTGTTGGTGGGAATGCAAACTAGTTCAACCACTATGGAGATCTGTGTGGAGATTCCTAAGAAAGGTGGGAATAGATCCACCATATGACCCAGCTATACCACTCCTGGGTATCTTTCCAAAGGAGTTGAATTCAGAGAACTACAGCAACATATGCATACCTATGTTCATAGCAGCACAATTTGTAATAGCCAAAATATGGAACCAACCCAGATCACCATCAACAGATGAATGGATAGCAAAACTATGGGAAATACACACAATGGAATTCTATTCAGCCATAAAGAAGAACAAAATTATATCATTTGAAAGAAGATGGAAAGCCCTGGAGAACATTATGTTAAGTGAGATCAGCCAAGCACAGAAGAAGAAGATACATATGTTTCCTCTAATATGCCCAAACTAGGAAACACAAAGAATACCAGAGGGACTCCAGATATTGAAGGGGAAATACTAGCTAAGTTTGGATGGTAAGATAGGAGAGGAGGAAGGCCGGTCTCGATTAATAAGGGTCTACACTTGAACATGTGTAAAATTATGAATAAGACATGGTTAACCCGGACAACCATTGGTGTGTGTGGGGGGGGAAATGTGGGCGGGGGGGGGAGGGCACCAAATATAGTGTAAATGTATACTATTTATGTTCAATAAAAAAATTGTTATATAAAAAAAAAATAAAATAAAATTGTAATGACAAATAAAAAAAAAAAAAAAGAAACTTAGAGTTGAAATGAGCTTTAAAATATAGCTGGTCCACTGGGCACAGTGGCGCACACCTGTACTCCCAGTACTTGGAAAGCTGAGACAGGAGGATGAATAGGTTCTAGGCCAAATGCAGAAACTTAGACCCTGTTTCAAAGTAAAAATTAAAGAGGGTTGGGAGTGTAGCTCAGATATAGAACACACCTGGTTTCAATCCCCAGTACAAAACAAATTTTTAAACAGCTGGTCCAGCCCCTATCCAGAGCATGATTCTCCTTAGCAAACTTTATGATGAACAGGTGTCCAACCTTTGCACAAACAGCCCTGATAACAAGAAGATCATCACCTTCTTAGAGGATTCATTCAATCTTCTCACATCACCTTAAAAATATCCTTACTCCAGTCATTTTTGTTCCATAGTATTAATCCAGGATGCCATTATGACCTGTTTTACAAGACAAATTTAATCCCTTTCTGAGACAGTCTTTCAAATATCTGAAATCCCTGCCATTTTCTGAATACTCTTCCAGAGATGTCCATGAATCATTCCTCATAACAGGCTTTTGGTTCCAGCACACACTGGCTTCTAATCTCATATGAGTTGATTTTAACTGTGCTTTTGTAACATAATCATTCTTGTGATCAATAAGAAAAAGGAGTAAATTATCACAATAACTGTACCGTCAGTGAAGAATAACTTACTTTATACAGTATTTTCATTATTTCTACATCATTTTGTGTCACAGTCTGGGAAGAAATGAAGAGTTCCCAAGTGAGCGTTTCACTTTCAGAATGTCACCATTCACAGGACACATGGCGGGTGAGAGGCTGCGAGCACTGCTTTAAATAGGCCCCAGTTTGTCTATATTCTTTGAAAAATGTGGTGCCAGAACTGATGCAAAACCCAAGAGATAGGTCTGCCAGGCACTGCAGACCATTTCTTAAATCAAAACGTTCTGCTTTCCCTACTACTATGTGCCCTTCAGGGTTCAGCTAAC
Source organism: Muscardinus avellanarius (assembly GCF_963383645.1). Lineage (NCBI taxonomy): Eukaryota > Metazoa > Chordata > Mammalia > Rodentia > Gliridae > Muscardinus > Muscardinus avellanarius. The sequence goes on from NC_137788.1 coordinate 125,869,133, forward strand.
ACCTCACCTCTTATATAAAACCTTTCATTTGGAAAAGCTAAATTCTGAATCCCCAAAGTGCTTCCTTTGAATTCAGCCCATACTGGATCCTGAGGTTTTCTAATTTCAGTCATATATCCTTGTGCCATATTCCTGCCCTCCCTGGAGCCAACTTCCTAAGGTATAGAATGCAAATGCAGCTCAGAATTTTCAGCACAATAGTTGATAATATGGATCCATTGCTTTTTTTCCTATCACATTCTAAACTGTGCATAAAATATCAACTTTCTAATCTCCAAAATTAGGGTATACCCAGAATTATGGTACCAGGAGAAAAGAGTGTACTCTTAGAAGATGTAATTAATAAAACACAATACGGAACTATTGCATTGTCCATCTGTGGAGATCTTTTTTAGAAAGTTACCCATAATTAGAGATGCCTTGGAACATAAACTAAGATGACCCAACCCTGCAAAATTTTTCCACAATGCATCACTCCAAACAAGAACTATTACTGAATGATCTATAAACCAACCACAATGTGTTGTCTTTGAAGAAATGTAAGAACAAAGCTTCTAGTGATCTGTGAAAGCTAGAAAGAGCAGAGTTTACACCAAACTGGTCATGCACAGTACCTGCTCCTGGTCCACGTAATCAGCACAGATCCTGTGATGGACATTAGAGAAAGTGATTCATCAAGCTCTTGCTCATATGGAAATCCCCTACTCACAAGTAGACTCCTCCAACTTCCTTTTGGCCTGTGGGACAATCCCAAGAATATGGGTATATAGGAGGCCATGCTGCTGTGAAGCTCATGGTGATCACACTACCTCGTTGCCAATTAGTACCAATGCATGCATGTGGGCAAATCCCTTCTGAAAAAACAAATCGAGTTCTCCTCTTGATGAGCTGAGTGAGACACACTGTGCTGTGAAGATTCCACACTGGCACTCACTCTAGAATGCCCTGCTTCCTCTAACAATAACAACAACACACACGCGCACACACACGTGCACATGTGTGCGTGTGTGTGCGCGTGTGTGTACCTTATCAAATGTGAAGGATTGGGCATTCTGCAGCCCCTCCTCACTAAAATGACCAGCCCCGCTCCCTCCAAGGGAGTAGGAGTTGCTGCCCTGATCAGATTCAGAGACATCTTTCTTTCAGGCCATTGAGAGGGCAGGACAGCCCAAATGATGTTTTCTTTCCTCTTTCCTCTATTACATATTTTCTTTCCTCTTTCCTCTATTTCCTGGCTACCAGCTGAGCCCTCTTCTCTTCACTTCCTCTGAGACAGGAATATAGCTAGAACTACAGACCCAGTCTCTCTTCCTTCTCCTTTCCTACATGCTCAACTGAATGTACTTGCTTCAGTACTCAGTGTGGAGGTAAGGCCAGCCAGGCCTTAGACACATCTGTCCTAGATGCTCATGATTCCTGAATTACATTTCTGGCCCTACATTCTCTCCTAAACTCCAGACCACAGCCCAGCACATTCCTGCCAAATGCCTACAAAGCATCTCCACTCAAACTTCCTAAAGACATTCCAATTAAATATGCCCCAAACTAAGCTGGTCAGATCCTCCCTGCACCTACAGCTCTTCCCACTCCCCTTACTCCAGTGTGGGGAAACAAAAATGGCCAGAATGGAGAAATGCAGGTTTTGAACCCCAAACAAATACATGTGTGTATATACATCAAGGGGTTTGGCTGGTTTGAAGTGTTTTAAAGAGGCCTGGAAAAGAAGGAAATCTTTTTCTGCTTTTTCCAAAAGCAGGCTCTTGGCTCCTGTTCAGTGAGACCCAGCTTCTTACCTTGTCTAACTCAAAACTCATCCCCTCTTGTCCTTCCCACCAAGAAGCATTTCCTGGACTCTTGGGAGCAAGTTAAACGCCTCCCCTACTCACCTCCTGTCACCCCCATTTCCTTTTTAAGTCCTTGCACTGAATACTTAGCACTATTGCCACTAGGTAACAGTGCTGTCTGTCTCCACCGCTAGGACATAAGCTCCTGGGAGCTCTGCCTGGGCTATCTTGTAATCCCAATGCCTAAGAGAAAATGAATGTTCAGCAATGTTGGTGGGATGCATGAATAGCAAGTGTTACTAATAAATATGGGTGAGCTGGTAGAGCGGATGGTTTAAATTACAGGGCTCACATTTTAGCCCAGGTTCTTAACCCGGATTCATCAAGTAACCTTGGGCAAGTCCTTCACTCCCTGAGCCTAGATCTTTCTATCTATTTTTTTAAGTGGTAGGGATTGAACCCAGGGCCTCAAGTATGCTAGGCAAGTGTTCTACTACTGAGCTACACTCCCAGCCCTTAGATCATATCTTTCAAGGAAATCAGAGCAGTAATACCACCTTCTTCACGGGGCTGCTGGAACACAAAAAAATGACAACATACAATTGTTCTATAACACAGTGCATCTGTTGGAGGCAAATAAAAGACACTGTTGCTGAGGAAGGGTTAGGCAGATAACACACTGACTGCATTTTGGTCATGTGAAATGAATTTCAATTTGCACATCCCCTGGTTTCGGTAATGGAAACAATGTAAAATAATATGAATAATCAAAAAGACAATTTGCTAATAATATGACCAGAGGTCGGTGGAGTATAGGTGTGTGTGTGGAGGGGGGGGCTTTAGAACACATGGAATGTGTTTTCAGACATGCACGGAGCCTGGGCTCTCTTCAAAGGTGGGGAGAAGGACATTATCACTTGTTTTCCCCTTGAAGAAGATTACGATGCAATGACTACCTCGAATGGGAATAAAACAGTTAAAGTCCAAAGCAGCCTGGTGCTCATTAGCAATTCCAGCAAAGGCAAAGCACAAGCACTAATATTAACTATGGTTCTTAGCCTTTGGAGTTGCAGAGATGAACCGGCTTCCTGCAGACCAAACACTTATGCTAATAGAAGAGAAACTTTCTGAAAAAAAAGTCAGCCAAATTCAAGGGACCTGTCAACACCAGGGTCATCAGTGAAGAGATAACCAGGAAAGAGCTGAAATCAAAGGCTGTCCCTGCCTCCACTGCACACCCTGTTCAGTGGGAGCCCATGGTGGTCACAGCTCCTTTAACAATATTTATAATGAAGGAACAACGCTGGAGATGTCAACCCTGATTATTCATAAAGCTTCCTCCTGCTCAGATCCAGCCCGGGGCTAACAGTAAAAGTACCTGATTCCCAATTCTCAAACACAAAAGCATACAGAGCTTGAAAGAGGAGCTGACTAATAAAGTTTGCATATCCCTAAGAAAAAGAGCATACAAGGAAGAAGAAAAGGAATGGCAAGATTAAACAAAAACAGTAAGCTTGGATAGAAAATGATAAAATTTTTAAAAGGCAAGAACTTAAGTCTATTTTCATTTTTTTCTTTTTTTTTAATGTCCCTGTTCATTTACATTTCAGTGTAAGCCATTTGGAGGGAACAGCTGTTTCATCTCCTGGCTGGAACACTGGAACAAGCACTTGCTGTGGAGCCCAGTGCTGCTAAGCTCTGTCCTGGAGAGCAGTCTGGAGGCTTTGAACTGCGAGGAGGGGCCAAGGGAGGGCTTCATCTCCAGTTCTACTAGACAAAACAGAGTAGTAGTCCTACAGCTTCAGAGTCTAAACCCAGGCTCTGCGGCCTCCATGCCTCATTGCCCAACTGAGTATTCCTTCACTTGTAAAATAGGAACAATACTACTACCTCCCCTCCAAGCTGGCCAAGATTTTATTAAATATGAAAAATGAAGGCCAGGGCCCAGATAATAGCAGGCACTTAGTCAATGCCACTTGTTTGCTGTTATTATCAATGCTGACAAGAACTGTCGAGTAGAAATTAAACCATTGGCTTTTGAATCGTGGTGGTTCTGGTAGCAGAATGATTTGAAGATTGTGGTGATTATGAATTCAATTTGCCAAATATCCCATCTCTTCTCTTCTGCCTGACACAAGCTAGGTTATGATGATAATTCCTCACCCTTTATGGTTGTGTCTATTTCTGGCCAATAGTTGTGAGAAAGTCCCTTGTGCCACTATTGGGCCAGAGCACTTGATTGGCAGGGCTAAATTCCCAGAGCTCTCTTCCCACTGCTCTGGCACATTACAAATGTTCAAAATGGTGATGGTTGCATCAATCTGGGCTTTAGAATTAGAATAGAAAGAACTCTTCTTCCTTCCCACTCAAGGAATAGGGAAAATAAATTATTATAATTTTGAGCCACTGAGATTTGGTGTGGGGGCTGTTTGTTACTAGAGCACAGACTTCCCTATGCTGACTAAAACAGCTGTTCTAATTTTTATTGTTTTAGAACTCCACAGATTTTGGTAAGCATGGATCATAAAATAAGCTCTATGCTCTATGTTTCTATATGCATCATCTACTTTAGTCTTTAAGAAATTTTTAAAGGCCCTGACATGGAAGAAATATCTACTTTTCAGATACATATAAAGGAGATGAAAATTATTAATGAGTAAGTATTCTCCTATGTCTTTTACTTATCCTCTCAAAGTGTTCTAGTTTTGCCAGCCTGTTCTCTAATCTTCTAGGTTGTACGTGTACATACACATACAAGTGATGCTTAAGAATGAGTGGAGATATTGCATAACAATGTACTTATAATGAAGGTCAAGAAGAAAGAAGAAAGGGAAACTCCATTCTGGTTTCAAGGGAAGTTGAGGGGCCAGGGTAAAGTCTGAAGACAAAGAGGCTCTAGAGAAGCTTCAATGGGAAGAACATGGAGAGCAGAGGGAAGGCGAAGGAACTGCTGTGGCCTTTGAAATGTATACCTTTTTTTGTGGTACTGGGGTTCCTGGAAACCCTTCTACCTCTGGGCTACACTCCCAGACCTATTTTATATTTTTATTTGGAAACAGGATCTCCTAAGCCAGCATGGCTGGCTTTGAACCTGCGTGATCCTCCTGTCTCCGCCTCCCAAGTGCGGGGATTACAAGAGTGCGCCACCATACCCGGTGAAATGTATATCTTTTAATAGTCTTAGACCCATGTATAATGGTTTACATCTGGAATGTTCCTTGACTGCTCATGCATTGAAAGCAGCAAGATTCAGAGGTGAGGCCTTCAGGCAATGGTTGGATCATGAGGCCTTGTCAACAGATTAATCCACTGACTGGTAGAGATGTGCCCTGCAAGGGTTTATCTTATTCCTGGCCCCTCTTATCTTCTCTGCTTCCCAGCTGCCATGAGCTGAGTAGCTTTCTTCTGCCTTTCTACCTTGATGTTTCTGCCTTGGAGCCAGCCAACTGTGGACTAAAATCTCTGTAGCCATGAACCAAAAAAATCTTTCCTTCTCTAAATTGTTCTTGTCAGGTAATTTGATCACAGTAATAAAATGTTGACTAACACCATGCAAGTAAAGATTGTTGTTCTTTTTGTTACTTTAGGCTTCTGAGTACAAATGCATATATACATATATATAGTGGAGTCAAAAGCACAGAGAGCACTAAAATTCTGAGAGTTTCACAAAGAAACCAATACAGGAAAGTGGAATAACGGGCCAAAGGAAGAACTTACACCATGAACTAGCAGAACAACCCTGAGCAGGTTCTGTGTTCCATCCACAGTCCCTTGCTTATCCTTTCCTCACTCAGAGCCCCACAAAGCCCAGGTAGTTCTTTCCAGACTACACAGCACTTAGTTCAATTGGATCTTAATTTTTAAGGTGAAGAAACTATAGCTCAATGAGTTTGAATAACTTATGTAATGTCTTCCATGCAAAAAATGGCAGAGCTAAATAAAGGCTAAGGTGTTTCACAATCCCATGCTACTTAAAAATCTCTCTCTCTCTCTCTCTCTCTCTCTCTCTCTCTCTCTCTCTCTCTCTCTCTCTTTCTCTCTCTCTCTCTTTTTCTTTTTCTCTCTCATAAGGCCTAAATGAAGTCAAAGTCTTCAAAGAAAACTTTATGGAGTACCCACCCTTCAATAGATTTCCTTCTCAAATTCCTCAGGTGTGTACCAGGGAGTAAGATGTAACTTATATTGTCCTAGATATTTCACTAATATGTTGTTTGTATCTCTTGGACAAGATTGCAGGCTCTTAGAAAATATGGGCTTAGACTTTTCTTTATTGCTGATGAGACATATCTCATCTAAGCTTAAATGAGGTGATCAACAAAGACTAATCTAGCAATTCTAATATTTTGGGTCATTACCAGCTTTGAAGAAATTTAATTCATGAGGGCTGTTGCTTTGGGATCACACTGACTTGTCTTAAGCTAAGTGGCTTTGATATTTAGAGCCTGAGAAAGTCATAATGGAGAGTAAATCAAAGGGAGGACTCTAGTGAATACAAAATATATCCTACGTGCTTTGCTATACAAAACTTATCAAAGCTATTTTCATTATTAGTTCACTGACTTCCAAACCAAATATAGCTGATTCTTCTCTATAAGCAAATGTTCTAAAATAATTAATCAAACATTAAATTAAATTCAATATATATAAATCTAAAATGCACATAGTCAAACATTAAATACAAGTCTAAAATATATGAGTAATCAACCATTAAAAGCATTAACTTAGTAGATATATTACCTATGATTATTGAGAAAAATATATTTATGAAATTAAAAGAAAATTTAATACTGGTCATTGTTAACTATCAAATTGCATTTTACAAAATATTCTTATTTTTTAAAATATGTAAACATCAGTAAGGCCACATAATTGTGAAAATATGAAATTTGAGTTTAAGTTTGTTTTTTCAAGATAACAAATTACTCAGAAACAAACAATTCAATTTGTGGTTTTTCATTATATTGCTAATCTTGGTAAAGGTCTTAAAAATTATCTATCCATTCTATAATGCTTCATATACATCTGTTCATTAGCCAATTCATCTCAAGTAATAATAATAAAGAAAAATGTTTATGGAGCTCTTAGAATGTGCAGCATACTAAAGACCGTCCAAGATAAAGATTTTCAACAATAACATTTCAAAATCACACTATTGTTACCCTCTTTTTAACAAGTATGAACCTAAGTTACCCTGTCCAAGGTCATAGAGCTAATAAGGATTAGAGGCAGGAGATGGGCATTAGAACCCCAGAGCTCATGTTCTGAATAATTAATGTACTTTACTCCCACCCATGGAAGGAAAAAAAATTAACTTGCTGACATCTATTCTTTTACTACTGATCATGAAGTTTTTTTTTCTAACATTCAAAGCAGAGTCCAACTTAGAACTTAAACCTGAAATTCGTCTCTTTTCATATACTGCTTTGGCCTCTTACTTTCACTGAACTCACTTAACATACTCAAAATAATATCATGGTGCTGCACTAGTGGTTCATATTCTACAAGTCATTAGAGTAGCATGAATACTATAAGAAGATGATCTACAAACCTGTGAAGTCAATATCCAGTATTTTTCAGTGTTGTATTAAGAGAAAGAATGTGTATGTGTTTGCAGAAGAGATTTTTAAATATCCAATGATAAATTCAGGGTAAATTAAAATATTATACATCAGTATGCTGGAATACTAATGTGTAGGTATTTAAAGTTATGTTTGTTTTCCCAGCATTGGCTATGTTATACTCCTACTCAATCTTGTGGACAGCTTGCCTGAGAGGAAGTTTGCCTGGCTCCATCCTTCACCCATTCCTGTTGGATCTCTGGTGAGAACCATAACTGAAACAATGATAGGGGGGAAAAACTAGATCTCCCCACTCTGAAGTGCATGCAGCTGGGGAGTCTGAGGTCCTATTCCTGGGCAGGCATGCCCACTGTATTGGCACAGAGGAATAACACAAGCTTTGCTTTCTCTGCACCTACACAGGTCACTTGCATTGGTTTTCTCCCTCATCTTGCTTAATCAAGCTCTGCTAACAATATTTACTGTGAGTGCCACAGAAAGGAAGCTGTGATTTCTGCCCGTGACTCTTCCAGTGAAGCACCTGGCCCGCACCAGTGTCTAACCAGAGGAAAAGTGCTTCCAGCTCCTCATCTCTACTGGAGTAGCCAGTACCAGAGACTCTAAAGTAATCAAAACAATGTCAGTAATACCTAGGGAAATCCCCACAACATAGGAGCCATATTCCTATTGCAGGAGTAGACACTTGAGGTACACCCCACACACTCAACTGTCTATCCCACTACTGCCTGAACTGCTAGACTGTCCCCACTCTTGGGTGATCCACAGAGATAGTGAGTCTCTCCAACTCTGATATATTATGTTGTGTGCCCAAGCTCACTAATCACAGTCAAAGAATCTACAGGGAAATTATACTACAAAGCCCAGCTGGAAATAAACTCAAGATTGCATAAGAAACTAGCACCCCAACATTTTGTGTGTGTGTGTTACTGGAGTTCCTGGAAACCCTTCCTGAGCTACAAGCCCATACCTATTTTTAATAATTTTATTTGGAAACAGGGTCTCTTAAGCCAGCATGGCTGGCTTCAAACCTGCTCAAACCTCCTGTCTCCACCTCCCAAGTGCAGGAATTACAAGCATGTGCCACCACGCCTGGCCCAACATTTATTTTTAAGAGAAAATTACCCCATAAAATTGGAAGAACTATCCATTCCACTAGATGCAAAAATATCAATATAGAAACAAATATATATGAAAAATTAGCAATATGAGGTCCTGAAAGTAAATAACCTTTCAACATTACTATACCCAGCAAAGCCATCCTTCAGAATTAAAGAAATAAAAAGCTTCTAAGATAAGCACAAAGTAAAAAAAAATAATGACCAGTAGACAAGCCTTATAAAAGATGCTTAAGAAAATCCTACACCCAGAAATAAAAGAAAATTAGTACAATCATGATGGCATGTGAAAATATAAATTCCACTAGAAGAGTATATATAGGCAAATAAGAAATAGAAAAGAATCAAACATTATCAATAGTAAGCCATCAAACCATAAAATTGAATAATAGAATACAGAAACAAAGAACATTTAAAACAACTAGAAGAGAACCAACAAAAACAGAAACAAGTTCATGCCTTTTATCAATAACTCTAAATATAAATGCTATTAATTCTCCAGTTAAAAGATTCAGATTGGCTGATTAGATGAAAAACCAAGGCCCTGGCAGAGTGCAACAATGATACCATATTGATCAGACTGCACCAAGAGGCCAGGATATCACTTGATCACAGCCAAAAGCTGGGAATTCAATACTTTCTCTGCCAGTAGAGTTTGTGCCCAGCATACATGTAAGATAGTGACTAAAAGTACCTAATGTGACCATAACAAGAAGATCTGCAGTAGTATCCCAGTATCTGCAGTAGTATCTGCCATCAAAGCTCAGCAGGCTAGACTATAAGTTCAGAACAGAGCAATCACTGGCTTTGCTGAGCCTAAGCCCACTGTTCACAGAGGCCGGAAGTCAGCACTCAGCAGTATCATGGGCTTACAATCAGCAGAGCAGTGGTGGTCTCTGGGGACATGAAGTATCAATCAGTATGCTGCAGGCCCCAAATAAAGCATCATAGTGTCTGGCCCTGTGGAGTTTGGGCCAATGCAGCACAGTGATCTGCAACTAATCAGAGACTACTGCTTATCTGCATTAAGAACTATATCTAGTTCTAAGAGGCTCCAGGAGACAAACTCAAAACTTTGAGTATTTGAGTCAAATTGATAAGGGTGAATATTTACCTCCAGCATAGATCTTATTATCAAGGGATAGCAAATAAACACAGAACTCACACACAAAGAGAAAAAAGATGACAAAACAACAAAAACACAAACCCAAAAACTCTGAAAATATAAGAACAAGGAATGATGAGAAAACAAAAAACTCCTACAACTGAACAACAAGGGAAATCACCACTACTAATCTAGAAGAAATGCAAGGAGAATTCTGAATTTTGATCTTTAGTATGATGAAAGACCTCAGAGAAAGTGTATAGAAAATAAAAGAGGAAATTGAGACTTTAAGAAAGAACTAGAAAGAGGCTTTGAATGAAATGAAGAAGTCAATAAATGAATTAAAGACAGTAATAGAAAACAACTTGGGCAAGCTAGATCACATGGAAAATAGGGTAGCACTCTTGGAAAACAGTTCATTCAAAACCAAAAGCACAGTCAACAGTATACAGAAGACACTACAACAACACAAGCACAACATCTAACAAATATGAGACTATACAAAATGCCCTAATTTACAGATAAAAGGCATTGAAGAAATGATAGAAGCACAGACCAAGGGTATTCATAATATCTTCAGATAAATAAATTCAGAAAATTTTATAAATATAGAAAAAGACTTAGACATGCATGTGCAGGAGACATACAGAACACTGTTAAGATAAGATCAAAGAAGGACTTCCCCACACCATATAATAATCAAAATGACTAACAAAAAGGTCAAGGAAAGAATCTTAAAAGTTAGTGAGAAAAAAAAGAACAGGTGGCATTCAAGAACAAAACAATAAAAATCACTCCAGATTTTAAAACTCAAGTCATGAATGCCAGGAGGGACTTGTATGAAGTACTCCAGGCCATGGAAGAAAACAATTTCCAACCAAGACTGCTATATCCAGCAAAGATACCATTCAAAATTGGCAGAGAAATAAAAACATTCCAAAACAAGCAAAAATTTAAAAAATCCATGACTACCAAGCCAGTACAAGAGAAAATACTTAAATAAATCATAAAGAAGAAAAAAGAAGCAAATTCCAGGAACAGAGAAGAGGCAAATTCCAGCAGGTGGGCAACTAAGCAAAGGAGAAATACATCAAATAGAATATAGACCATAAATGACAGAAAACAAAAATTATATTTTAATAACACTGAAAGTCAGAGGGTTTAACTCCCTAATTAAAAGATATAGACTGGCAATGTGGATTAAAAAACATTATCCAACTATATGCTGCTTGCAAGAAACTCACCTTACAGCCAAAGATACTAATAAGTTAAAGGTAAAAGGATGGAATATACCATGCAAATGGACACTAAAAACAAGCATGGGTAGCAATGCTGATATCTAATAATACAGACTGAGCAGCTATAGATCATCAGAATTGTAAGTCATTAGTTCCTCCTGTGCAAACACTGGCTACAACTTGCAGCAGTGGCAGCTGAGCTCATCACGCCCTCCAGAGATCCAGTCTGGCATGCAACAACACTGTAAGCAAAGCCGTGGTCCCCATAGAAGAATGCCCAGCACAGTGTCCCCAGGGACTCATGCAGCCTCAATCAACTCCCTGGGTTTGAGACTTTGAAATTCAACCCAGTGAAGGAGGGGTTGGAGTCTACAACCTGCAGCAGAGGTGGCCGAGCTTACCACGACCTCCAGAGATCCAGAGCTGTGCACAACAACACCATAAGTGAAGCCCTATTCCCTACAGGAGAACTCCTGGCACGTCACCCCCAAGGACTTGGGCAGCTGCGATAAACTCCCTGGGTTTGAGGCTTTCTGGTTCAACCCAGAGAAGGTGGGGGTAGAGTCTGCTGTTGAACATAGCAGAGGCTCAGACTCAGGCTCTGATCAGTGGAAAGTGTGGGGAAAGACCTACACTGAACATTAGACCCAACTAGTAGGATCTCTGGGATCACCACAGACCACCCAATTATGGTCAATGGGGAGACTCAGACCAGCCCAGGCCTAGCTGTGGAGAACAAAGACTATTACACTGAGTTTGGTCTCAGAGGCATCCAGCACCTATGGAAGCAGGAAGAGACCGAGATTCTACATCTGTGGAAAGTGTGAAGGTGACCTGCACTTAACACTATATCCAGCTCTATTGATACTGGCCATCTGAATAGACTGAGAAAGACTCAGAGAACATGGCTTTCAGCAGGAAAGGTGGCAGTGGCATTTGGTGTCTGCACAGAGAGAGTGTGTAGAGGCCCAGCCTGCTGAATATTCATATATTTTTAGGGTTGCCTTATTTTATTTGTTTGTTTTGTGTATGCTTATTTGATTGCTCTATTCCCAACCTACTCCCAAGCTTCTACTCTTCTCTCCATCTCTTTTCTTTTTTCTCTCTTCTTCTCTTTGTCTTATATTAAATCTACTTCATACCACTATACTAAAAACTTTGCATTACTTACTAGAATACTACTAAATATTAACTATCTCTAATCTCTACTGTATACTACCTTACCAAACTCATACTCTCATTCCACCTATCTGTGGCTTTACCCTGCTTCTGCATATACCACTTCCCTCCTCACTCACCCTTCACTGTTGAATACAACACAACTTGCCCCTGGATATACCAGCTGACACCTAGAGACTGAGAGAAATCTACCCAAAGCAACAGATACAAACTTCTGAAATCATGAGAAGGAGGAATAATAAGGAAGCAATGAGTTCCCACAACCCCAAAATAACAGAACCTGACAACACAGAATTGCAGAGATCTCTAGGAGGTCAAATCAGGAATGTAACTGTAGAAATAATACAGGACTTCTGAAAAGAATTTAGAAAAAGTCTGAAAGAAATAAAGGATGCAATCATTAAAGTGAAGGCATCAATTCAAACTATAAACAATCGATTAGAACACATGGAGAATAGAATTTTGCTCCTAAAACAGACTTTAAGCTAAAATACATCAGAAGAGAAAAAGCAGGGCACTTCTTATTAATAAAAGGAACAATCCATCAAGAAGACATAATGATAATAAACATTTATGCATCAAATGTGGATGCACCCACATTTGTAAAACAAACTTTTCAGGACATAAGGTCTCAAATAGACCCAAATACACAATAAGACAAGAGAAGTATATCAAGGGAATTCAAATAAGAAAAGAAGAATTAAAATTATCTTTGTTTGCAGATGACATGATTCAGAAAGTCAAATCAGAAATATAACTATAGAAATAATACAGGACTTTCAAAAAGAATTTAGAGAGAGTCTGAAACAAATAAAGGATACAATCATTGAAGTGAAGTTATCAATTCAAACTATAAACAATCAATTTAGAACACATGGAGAATAGACTCTCACTCCTAAAACAGACTTTAAGCTGAAACACATCAGAAGAAACAAAGCAGGGCAATTCTTAGTAACAAAAGGAACAATCCATCAAGAATACCCAAAAAGCTCAACCAAAAGACTACTAGAGCATGGTACTGGCCCCAAAACAGATATACAGACCAATGGAACAGAATAGAAGATACATAAACTAATACAGCCATTTATAGTCAATTGATCTTTGACAAAGAGGCCAAATACATATGCTGGAGAAAAGATAGCCTTTTCAACAAAGGGTTCTGGGAAAACTGGATATCCATTTGTAGAAAATGGAATTAAATCATTTCCTCTCACCCTGTATAGGAATCAACTAGAGATGGATCAAAGACCTGGAAGTTAGACAGAGACTGTGAAACTATTAGAGGAGGGCATAAGTTCAACACTCCAACATATAGGCACAGGTAAAAATTTCCTCAACAAAACCCCCAAAGCTCAGGAAATTAAAACAAAAAATTAATAAATGGGATGGTACAAACTAAAGAGTTTCTACTCATCAAAGGAAATCATCAAGAGTCTAAAGAAAAAGCCTATATAATGGGAAAATATCTTTACCAAAACAAAATATGCAAATCAGGGAAACATTTTCAAACATGCAACAGTCAAGGGATTAATAAACATAATATTTTTAAAACTCCACCAAGTCAGTAAGAAAAAAATTAGTTCACAGATAAAAGTAGAATGATTAAGAAATAAATGAGATGAGGCTTAATTTCAGTAATAATCAAGAAATGAAAATTATTTTAAAAGAACATCAAACTGACACAAAAATTCAAAGCCTAACAATATCACATATTAATAGAGATGCTGAACGGTAGAAACCCTGATGCAGTTCTAATGAAAATGTGAGCTATTTTGAATATTTAAAAAAGACTGTGGAGAGCAATTTAGCAATCTTATAAAATTGGAGCTATATATATCATAAATCCAACAGTTGCTAGTTATCTGCTCTAGTGAAAATCTTGCACATGGTCAGAAGACATGTACAAGGGTTTTCCATAGCAATTGTTCCTGGTAGTTGAAAATCAGAAACAATCTCAAAGTTCATTGATAAGGGGATTATTATACTGAAATATGATCATTTGGTAAAATATGACATAGTAGTTTAAATATTAAACCATTTATAAATCAACATGACAAATCTCAAAAAACAAATATTGATCAGAAAAAGTGTTTTCTATAAATGTTTAAAACACAAAAATGTTACATATGCTCAGAAGTACATAAATATGTAGTCTGAAGTATAAAAATATTCATGAGATTGAAACGCGCCATCAGAAGAGAGGTTGCTTCTGAGGGAACAAAATTGTGATCACAGATGCCTTTTAATGATGAAGATAAAATCTTACTATTTAGAAAAATGAAAAAGAAAATATATGAGTCATATATGATATTATAATTATGCTTAAAATTCTTCATAGTTTTTACAGTGATAAAATGTGTATATATTAATGTATATACCAGGGCATATATCTGCTACATATCAAAGAGTAGTTAGTAAACACAACTTCTTTAAGGAGGTATATATTATTTTGGTATCCTCTCCATAGAGCTTCCAAACTACCATGGATTAGACAAGAAAGAAGCTTCCCTTTCACGTCCACACTGTGAATTAGTGGTCTAAGCCTTAGTGGGACGGTTCTCCCATCATCACCTCAGGGTTTCCTTCACTGGGCCCAGCATGGAGCCTCTCACACCCTCCATCACATCCACAGGAAACAGGAAATGGAGACAGAGAAATGCCTAAGAGAGGTTGCTTCATTCTTTTTTAAGGGCACAACAGGAAGTCACCACACATTCCTTCCCCTCATATCCCATTGGGTAGAACTTTGCTGTTTGACCATATCTTTTTATAAGGCTGTGAGAAATGTGTCTCCGGCTAGGGAACTGTGCTTAGCTGAAGTCTGCACTTCAATCATTAAAAGAGGAAGAAAAAAATGAGCATAGCTGGATACAACCTGCTTCTTCCACAGAAGAGCACAGCCCTGTCAGAAGTACAGAAGGAGCGTTTATAAATGAGGGTTTTGTCCTTCTGTCTTGATCTCAGCATCCCACCCCACTTACAGCCCCTGCTCACCTCTCTTTCCAAAGATGCATCAGTTTTAGGACAGTTTTACTCAACTGTCCTTCATCCCACAAACACCCTGTGAGATGCTAGGGTTCAAAGAAAGAATGGCACGGATATGATTGCAAATCTAAGCTTTGGGAGGGCCTGGGAGGCAGCCAGGACAGTCTGTGACATCTCTCCAAGCTTCCAAGAAAAGGTGGTCCAGGAACCAAAGATAAGAATTGGAATAGAAGACTATTAGGGAGATGAATGGGATTGGGGCTAAAAGGAATAAAATATGAAAAGATAAGAGAAGTAACCTAACATGTTTAGGAAAAACACAGTTCAACATGTATGTAAGTAAACAGAGTGGTGAGCCATAAATGAAGCTGTTAAGGGTAGGGGGAGGTCCGATCATGGAGAGGGTTTCATTCTTGCAGAGGGGTCCACACTTTATTGTATATATAAAAAGGGAACCATAAGCAAATTGTGAACAAGAAAGGGGTAAAATTAGTGTTGTTAGGATGATCACTCTGATTGCAAGCAGAGGATGGGCCAGAATAAAAGCAAAACTGTTGCTAGGAGACAAAGGCAGAAGGAACAATTGTGGAGGGTGAGGAACTTCAACGTGTCAATTGTTCAGCTTGAGGCCCCTAGAGGACACTCAGCAGATATGGCTGCTCAGTATCATGTTGGAGCATGGGCCTGAAGCTCAAGAAAGAGATGCTGGATTCCACAGATGCTCCTTCTTCAGTGCTCAGTTTCTGGGGTGGGTATACTGTTTTAAAGCCCCAGAATTCTTAGCCAGGCATGGTGGCACACGCTTGTAATCCCTGCGCTTGGGAGGCAGAGACAGGAGGATCGCACAGGTTCGTAGCCAGCCTCGCTGGCTTAAGAGACCCTGTTTCCAAATAAAAATATAAAATAGGTTTGGGAGTGTAGCCTGGAGGTAGAAGGGTTTCCATGAACCCCAGTACCACCAAAAAAAATAATAAATTAAAAAAAGCCCCAGAATTCTGCTTCTTCAGCATGGTGGTAGGTGTGCCACTCCGTCCAGAATCCTGGTGACCCTGGCTTGTGCTACCTACATAGCTATCACTGATTATATAGCACCAATGGTAGCATGGTGCTGGGAACTCGAATCTAGTTAAATGCCTCTACTATTGAAGCAGGGTCAGACTGCAGGAAGGCCTCTGGAGCATGCACTGTGCTGTTTGGCTGTTTGGCCCTGTCTATTAGACAAGATGAGGACAGATAAGCTATCTAACAAATTTCCTGGTGACCAAAAAAAAAAAAAAAAAAAAAAAACAGAAAAGTGAGCTTGTAGAGGTCAGAATGAGAGTTCAGAGAGCACTAAATGTATGAAGATTAACAGTTAACATTATAAAATATAATGGGAAGTAATTGAGAGGCTAAGACAGGAGGATCACAGGTTTGAGACCAGCCCAAATGATTTAGCGAGACTATCAGCAACCTAGCAAGACCCTGTTCAAAATTAAAAAATGAAAAAGGCTGGTGTATAGCTTAGAGGTAGAATGCCCTGGCCTGTAAAAGCCTGCCAAATAAAATTCTTCAAATAAATTAATTATAAAAGGAAACCCACAGGGAAATCTGACTAAAGATATTTAGTGCCCCTCAAACTTAATTCTTAAGAAAGATTCTGGAAAACTTCATCCTAAGTGTAAGGACAACCATTTCCTTTTGGTCCATCAGCAAAACAAACCTAAATCCCTTTTCCAGAGGAACAGCTACTACTTTAAATAAAACAGGGGCATAATCCTCTATAAATTACTATTCTGCTCTCTAGAGAACCCCACATGCTCTCAGTACATATTCTTTGGGCACAGCTGCATTTCCCTATACAAATACCTTTCTAGAGATGTTGTTTCATAATACATGTTAATCTATGTGTTTTATAACTACTAAACAAGACTAAAGGCAACTCCCAGACAATAATCTGATCATCCTTATTCTTAATAGGTCTCCCCTGAGGATGCACATAGAACACACTGTGCCTCTCCCTCCAACTTTTAGCCATGTTGAAATTTGCTATTTTATCATTTCCAGTGTTTGTAATAGCCATGTCTGACTGCCATGACATCAATAAAACAGAAATTCTCTGTGCTGAACTTTTGTTGAGATTTCTGTAGCTCACAAGCACAGACCATTTCATTTTCGAAGTGGCCTAATTAAGATGTTTCAGTTCACATTTATACTGTAAATTGTACCATAAAAAAACTACTATTTAGAAATGTCGCAAGCAGTCAATTCTGTTGCCCTGAAAGGTGAAAGACATCCATGTCTGGTAGGTGAAGGATATTCACTGCCACGTCTCTGGCACCTCCTATAGCATTAACCCTTAGTGGGGACAGAATAGATATATGTAAGAGTGATCATATAGAGGAGCAAACAAAACAACCTAAAGGAGGAGAAAGGAGGGGGAGAGAAGGAAAATCTCTAAAACACACAATGTACTTAAACATATCGAAGTCAACCACTAAGCCAAGCAAGGGAAGGAGGGACGGGGAGGGAATGGGGTGGGAAATGGGTAGGGGTTAAATCAGTGATGTGTACATGTATGTACACACAAGATTTTTACCCCAATATGATGTATGATTATAATGCACCAGTAAAAAAAAATTTTTTAATGAATGAAAAAAAAAACACTCAGAAAGAATGGTAACCTATGTTAAGTAACACTGGATAATGTCAAAGATCTTTCTTAAACAAATGTTACATGGTGGTAAAACAGATTCTTCACTAAATGATCAACAAAATTGCTAGTGTCCATCTTGTTAGCTATTCTAGTCAAACAACACACAAACTCTTAGTCACCTGCTGCAAAGCACCTGCCTGAAAATTGAAAAAATATATATTTTTACATTTTCTCCTAAATTGTAAATTTTTCTTGTATAAACATTTCAAAGGACCCAGGTATAATGACACATGCCTGTAATCTCAGTACTTGGAATGCTGAAACAGGAGGATCACAGGTTCAAGGCCAGCCTCAGCAACTTAGGGAAACCCTGTTTCAATATAATAAATAAAGCCAGGCGTGGTGGTGCACGCTTGTAATCCCAGCATTTGGGAGGCTGAGACTGGAGGATCGTGGTTCATGGACAGCCTCAGCTACTTAGTGAGGCCCTTCGCAACTCAGTGAGACCCTGTTTCAAAATAAAGAATAAAAAAAAATGGGCAGGGGGTGTAGCTTGGAGGTCAAATGCCTCTGGGTTCCATCCCCAGACCCACAAAATAATAATAACAATAATAATAATAATAATAATAATAATAATAATAATAATAATAATAGGACTGGGGGCATGGTATAGAATTAGAGTTCCTTTGGGTTTAATCCCCAGTACCAAAAAAAAAAATACATACATATATAGTACATATGTTTGGGGGGTATTTTAAAGGAGAAAAACATTCAGCCTTTTCCCTTTCTCCTTTTCTCATAGCCATATTTATTTTTTAGCTAAAAGAACATGTATATTATTAAAATTCCAAGCAAAAGTTTGTGTAAGCATGGAATGAAAAAGCGACTGCTATGGTGCACGCCTTCAATCCCACTACTTGGGAGGCCGAGACAGGAGGATTGGAGGTTGGAGGTCAGCCTCAGCAACTTAGTGAGATCTTGTTTCAAATTAAAAAGAGCCCGGGGTATGGCTTAAAAAAATCCTCTAGGTTTAATCCCGGAAGGAAGGAAGGAAGGAAGGAAGGGAGGAAGAGAGGGAGACTGACCGCTATACAAGGGCTGATTTGGCTATGCATAGACAAGAGAGAGAAGGTTAGATATCAGAGGATGCTGATAGAATATGAGTGAAAGCCATCCCAGCAATGCTCTTTGAAGCAACTCCTGCCTATTTTGTTACCGATTTTACAGGCAGCTAATGATTGGAGTCCTGACTACAGTAAATCAAAAATTCTCTGTGCTGAACTTTCGTTGAGATTTCCATAGCACACAAGCACAGACCATTTCATTTTCAAAGTGGCCTAATTAAGATGTTTTAGTTCACATTTATACTGTAAATTGTACTATAAAAAACTACTATTTAGAAATGTTGCAAGCAGTCAATTCTATTGCCCCGATAGGTGAAAGATGTCATTTAAAAATAACTGTCATGCAGGATTATTGAACTAGTTGTCAGCAACCCACTTCAAAATCTGTTTAGTAGAAACCAATCTGAGTCCTTGCTCGCCTTCTAGAGAAGAAGAAACTTCTCCTTTTGGGAGAAGTTATTAGAAAGGAGAATTTTTTCAACTAACAAGATTTCTCAATTTTTCAATTGCCCCAAACGTAGCTATCTCTCATTTCTAATCAAAAGATACTTTCAGAAGATAACCAATTCTTCCCCTCTGAACATAAGAAGTAGGAGAGAAATCATTCCACCATCAGGAGCAGTAAGCCCCAGTTGACCATCTCCCAGCTGTTTGACACATCCAGCTCAAGCCAAGAGCCCACCTGCAGCCATGCCTAGCCATACAGGGAGGGTGGCTTTGCTTCCACTGCACAACTTTTTAGTAAACTTTTAATGTTTTGTTGCTTTACAAATTTGGAAGTTAAGATCATACTATAACACTGGGTATTTTTAAACACTTTCTCTCATATCTGTGTGTGTGTGTGTGTGTGTGTGTTCATGTGTGTGTGTTTGTGTGTGTGTGTTCGTGTGTGTGTTCGTGTGTGTGTGTGTGTGTGTGTGTGTGTGTGTGTGTGTGTTGCCGGGGATTGAACCCAGGGGCATTCTACCTCCAAGCTACACCCCAGCCCGATTTTTTTATTCTACAGGGCTCATTAAGTTGTGGAGGGTCTCACTAAGTAGCTGGCCACAAACCCATGATCCTCCTGTCTTAGCTTCCCAAGTACTGGGATTACAAATGTGTGCCACCACACCCAGCTAAATTATTTTAATTCTACTTTTTTTCTTGGTACTGGGGATTGAAGTCAAAGGCATTTTACCTCCAAGCTACACCCTCAGCCCTTTGTTGTTTTGTTTTGCTTTAATATTTATTTTGAAACAGGGTCTCACCAAGTTTCTGAGGGTCTTACTAAGTTGCTGAGGCTGGCCTCCAGAATGCAGTCCTCCTCTCTGTCTCCCAAGTACTGTAATGACAGGTGTGTGCCACCACACCTGGCTCAAATTTTTAATTTTTTTTTAACTTTAAATTAAATTTTTTTTTTTGTTGTTTGTGTGTGTGTGGTACTGGGGATGGAACCCAGGAGCATTCTCCCTCTGAGCTACACTCCAAGCCCTATTTTTGATTCTTTTGAAACAGGGTCTTACTTAGTTGCAAAGGGCCTCACTAAGAAGCTGAGGCTGTCTACAAACCTTCATCCTCCTTTCTCAGCCTCCCAAATGCTGGGATTACAAGTGTGCGCCACCACGCACAGCTAATTTTTAAAAATTTTTTTTATAAGGCTTTCATTATAATTGCAATTAAGCAACTGATTTGGGGTTTCAAAATTTTCCTTTCCTCCTTCTTGCTGACATTTTTTTTTATTAAAATTGGGGTTTTGTTTTGTTTCTAACTTATTAAGAACAGTGTTCCTGAGTAGAAAGACAGGACATAAAGCAGGTAGAATTTCCCTCCTTGTGTGAGTGCTGTGGGGCAGACTCTTCAATTGCTTTACCATGGCAGCTCTGCAAATCCAGAACTATTCCAGAAAAAAATATTTTGAGCTGGATTTCTCTTCAAAAACAAGTAATTGGGCATAGTAGAGCAAGCCTATATTATCCTAGTACTTGGGAGACTGAGATGGGAGGATCACAAGCTTAAGCCCAGCCTCAGCAACTTAGCAAGGCCCTCAGGAACTAATTGAGACCCTCAGAAACATAGAGACTCTGTTTTGAACTAAAAGAAATGGGGCTGGAGTATAGCTCAGAGGTAGAATGCCTCTGGATTCAATTCCCAGTACCCCACACATTTTTTTGTTTGTTTTCTTTCTTGTGAAAAACATATGCATCTAAAGGACTGTCTCCATTGTCCTCCTCCTCCTCCTCCCATCCCCGCAACACCAGAGTTGTCATCAGAGTCCTTCCAATTCACAATCTGTTATTGATTATCCAGTGCTTATTACCACTGGGGATATCATACATTTTCATAAGTGTATTTTCCCATTTGTAACAGCATCTAAATGAAAGTTAGGTTGGGATTGAGTAGGAAAGTAAGAATTTAGATTTTTTACATTTGTGATGGCCAACACACTTGAAGGATATCCTTTGACGTTTATTTCAATTCCAGTTCTCTAGGAGCAAACATGTATTTATGGCAATAAACAAAGAAAGGATCTAAAAATAATCCTTTCACTCCACAACTATGGTCATAAGTGGTATAATGGCTATTCAGGAGGCAATCCACACTTCAACCACTTTTGGAAACAGATGGTTCTAAATGTGACTCATTTTCCTCAACATTTAACAGCAACATCAGAAATTAAACATGTTACAGAAACCATTAGGCTTGGTCCCCTCCCCTCCCCTCCCGTTACTAACAGTGTTGTCTATTAGAGAAATCATATCCCATTAACACACTCACATTAATTGAGAAAGGAAGCTTGAAGGAAAGAAAGGAATTAGCTATTGCCAAGTACTCAAAATCAAAGACTGCCTCTTCCTTTCCCAATTCAAATCAAACATCTGCTTTGCTGGCTACAATTCTTTTTTGGCCAAGAAAGTTGGTGGATCTAGTTGGGGTTTTAAAGTAAATTTTATTAGCTAATGTCTTGATCTATCCCAGAAGCTATATATTTCTCTAAGATAACTGAATAAAATATCCTACTTGTAAATGTCTTGAGCTATTGAATAAAAAGAAGAGTTGA
Source organism: Muscardinus avellanarius (assembly GCF_963383645.1). Classification (NCBI taxonomy): domain Eukaryota; kingdom Metazoa; phylum Chordata; class Mammalia; order Rodentia; family Gliridae; genus Muscardinus; species Muscardinus avellanarius. The sequence goes on from NC_137788.1 coordinate 125,890,914, forward strand.
AGCAGAAATCCATCCTCCAGTCCAGATTCTGTCTGAGCCAATAGAAACCAGCCTAGGAAGAATGCAGAAGGACACACAGAAGTCCTCCTGCTGGCTTTTCGAGGCATGGTTCAAGGTGTGCAGTTAGATAAGCATTGGCTTCATCAGACATTCTCAGCTACACAGTGTGGGTAAAAATCGTTTCCCCAAAGCCCTCTGTGCTGATGTTTGACTTATGTGCTATAGAATGTAAACCTCTGCTTCAGAGACATGCTGATCATTTTTATCTCCTATCCTTCCTTCTTGAGGGATGCATTAAAGACGCTTAAATATGAATGTCATGTTTATAACTCAGATGACAACCTTATCAAGCAGGGGATCTGGGTGTCACCTGGAAATCCCAAAAGAAGTTTTTCAAGAAGGTCTGAGAGCCTGGAAAAGCCCCGAGAAGGGCAAGTAGAGCAAGAGAAAGAAGTTTTAGGACATTTTAGCCTGGGGAGATGGAGAATGACCAAAAAATTTAAATTCATAAAAGACTAGAGATAGTGTAAACATTAATTTACTGGCAGAATGCTAGAACACAACTGGGGAGGTATGGAAAAGTTAATGGGGGGCAGTTTTGACATTGCAAAGATGAATTTAGAATAAAACAGTTTTCCACTTTAATACAACTAATAAATTTCCTCAACTTCCCCCTGCATCTATTTTTTGTCTATTTTTTGTGGTGCTAGGGCCATTCTATCTCTGAACCACACCCCCAGCCCTTTTTATTTCTTTGGAAACAGCATCTTGTTAAGTTTCTGGGAGCCTCACTAAGTTGCTGGGGCTGGCTTTGAACCTGCAATCCTCCTGCCTCACCCTCCCAAGTACTGGGATCACAAGTATGTACCACCATGCCCGGCCTGGTGACATTAAACAAGTAAGTTCAACCACCTACTGGATGCTTACCAGCTAAGAGGCTCACAGTGTTCCTGTCTGAGCGTGGAGGACAGTGTGGCCTCAAGGGGGTGCTAGAGTCAAATCTAGAAAAGTGAGTCCAGCTGAGACACCAACATCAACCAGAGCATCAACAGAGCCAAGGGGCAACTGAGAAGTCAGGAAAGCCAAGAACCAGGGGGGCAGAGCAGGTGAGCAGATGCGCTACTGGATTTATTCCCTAAAACAAATTAGGCAGAAAGATGAAAGAGATATTCGGTGTTTGGACAAGATGGTTCTCAAGACTTCTCATTCTACGTCCATGTTGCTTAGTAAAAGAACACAGCAGTTACCTGTTTCAACTCCTCCTGCCTGTCATCTCTAGAAAGAAACCCCAAAAATACAAGTAAGTCAGAAATCTGGGGGTCATTTTTTCTTTAAATTCCTAAGCAAATTTTTTAATTATATAAACCAGTGCTATGCACACTGACATTTTTAGAGTCCAAGCTATGGAGCATGAGATAATTTGAATATTCATGTAATCAAATATTTAATGAGCATCTAATACTCAACACAAGTTGCCAGGGATTAGAATAACAATAAAAAGTCAAACTAATATATTTCTTGTCTCCCAGGGATTTTCTTTTGGGGGGGGGGTCTCTCGGGGATTAACCACAATGGAACTACACCCTAGCCCCACTCCCAAAATTTAAAATCTAACAATTTGCAGATCACATTGACTAGCAGCTAGTCTACCCAACACCAACTATCAAGGTGTATGAGGCAATGTCATGTGCAGACTGCCAATGACTGGGGTACCTGCAGCACCAAAGGATCCTTAGGCCTAGAAGAACTCATAAATCCAGTTACCCAGCAGAGAGTCATTGGCTTGGAGCTATAATAAAGTTACTAGAATATATAATGAGGATAATGAGATCATCTCTATCTGCCATTTGAAGAATGCCCTTCAAATATTTTCGAGTTGAAAACATCAACTGAATCTCATAAAATTGAGTGTTGCATTACCTCATTGATAGAGAAAACAATAAATCTAAATTTTCTATCATTTTTTGGATAAAGTTTGGGCTGGTACAACTCAGTTTAACTGACCCAGTACCAAGATCAAATCAAGCTCAGCTGTGTTTGCCTGACACTTGGCATCTTGCTGTGATTTACCAGCCTCCCTCTACAGTTGTATTCTGCTTTTCAGTTCAAAAGCCCTGAACTCAGCCAGAACACAGCACATGCCATACACACTCCCATCTCTGTGCCGCTGCTCTCCAGCACAGTCTCCCCATCACACCCATGCTGGTTGAAACCCAAGCCCACCCAAAGTTCCTCCCACTCTATATAAAATTTTTCCTGAGCTCCACAGCCAGAATTTCTCTGTTCTTTACTTTCCTGGAATAGCCCTTTCTTTGAGTTTCCTTTTAGACACTTTATTCCATCATATTATTGTTCCCATACTGAATCAGACTGTCTGGGCTTGAGCTCCCAAACCCTGATACATCCTTTCTGAGCCTCGGTTTTCTTAGGTAAAAATTGACAACATATCTTCATGACTTCATTTCCAAACCTAGTAACGTTTTTGTAAACATTAAGTGAGCTAATACTTAAAAGCTCTAGCAGAGTATGGTAAGTGATCATTAGGTGTTTGTTATCACTTTAATAATAATCAGGGCGACCCCGCCCCGCCCGCCCACGTGCAGGCCTTCCTGCTCTAGCACCCCAGCCTGTGCCTGCTGCCCGGGGCCACCAAGGTGCGCTGCGTCCTTACAGGCCATGAGCTGCCCTGCCGCCTGCCTGATCTGCAGGTCTACACCCGCGGCAAGAAGTACCAGCGGCTGTCTCGCACTCCCTCCACCTTTGACTACACCGAGTTCGAGCCGCACATCATGCCCAGCGCAAGAACCCGCACCAGCTGTTCTGCAAACTCACCCTGCGGCACATCAGCAAGGCCCCAGAGCATGTCCTGAGGCACACCCAAGGCCAGCGTACCTGAGAGCTCTGCAGAGATATGAGGACTGCCAGAAGCAGGGTGTGGAATACGTCCCTGCCTGCCTGCTGCAGAGGAAAAGGAGGAGAAGGAAGGAAGACCAGAGGGATGGGGACGGGCCGCTGGGCCCAAGAGAAGCCTTCTGGGAGCCCGCCTCCAGTGATGAGGGTGGGGATCTGAGCAAGGACAGCATGTCAGGCCTGTATCCGGCGGAGCTCTTCACCAAAAAGGATCCAGGAGTGCCTGAGAGCGGGACAGTTCTGATGACTTCCTGATAGACCAAGAGGATGAGTAGCCACGGCCTAGGGGAGACGGGCACTGGCGACACAGTGGAGGCCGAAGTGGACTTCAAGCAGGCGCGTAAGCGTGGGAAGAAACAGCTGGGCTCACGGACCAAGACGCTCAAGAGCCGCTACCACAAGCCCAAGAGCTTTGGCTGTTTTACTGACAGAGACCTCGGAGATCGCCGAGGGCCCCAGCGTCTTCTCCAGCCACTGGTCCTTGGCTTACATTCCCCACCCCCTGAAGCAGGGCCGCCCAGAAGGCAGCAGGACTGGGGACTGCCCTGGACGCGGCTCTCGGTGGTCAAACCCTAGACTCCACCTGCTCACCACAGCACCCCACGAGTCCTGGCCACCACCATAGGAGCACACTCATACCACAAATGCCATTGTTTATTTTGATGTTTCCAAAAATCAAAACGTTTTCAAACACAACTAAGTTATAAAATACAGCAGAAAAATGAGATTTATACCTATTCCTCACCCCCAAAAAAATCATCATCATCATTAATTCCTTCTACCAAATTGTAAAAGCCTAAGGGCCAGCATGTATATCTATCACTCAGTGTGTGTGTGTGTGTGTGTGTGTGTGTGTGTGTGTGTGTGTGTTACTGGGGATTGAACCCAGGGACTTTCTACCTCTGAGCCATACTCCTATTCCTTTATCTTTTTATTTTAAGACAGGGTCTTGCTAAATTGCCCAACCTGGCCTTGAACTTGTGATCCTGCTGTTTCAGCCTCCCAGGTACTGGGATTACAGTTGTATGACAACATGCCCAGCTTGTCACTCACATTTTAATTCTATAAGCATTTAATCACCAGCTCTCTAGGAATTAAAAAATTCTGATTTGCAGGGATTTCCAGTTTTAATGGTACAAATACCCCCATCATGGTCAATTTCAAGCAATGAAGCCAGCATGAAGAAGAGATGTATGTCATCAGGTCTCAGAGACAATACTGGCACTTCAGCCCAGGGCTGGATACACTGATAGTAATCATAAAATTGGAAATGGGGTTAAACCTTGAGTGGTTTGTATACTATGTCCAGCAAAGAGGCAAGTGCTTGTCGGCCTCACTGGCACTGCAGTGAAATAACCACTATTTCTCCCAATTAAGAATTTCATCTCATCTCCCAAATTCACTATTACCGCAGGAATCTAAGTGTAGCTTTAGCAGAAAACCTTAACTCGTCAGGATACATATGAACTGTATCCATCAATAAAACAATCAGAGCCATAGTATTTACCATCACCAATAAAATGTACACTGGAAGTTAATAAACCAATAACACTAAGTAACTAATAAATGAAATGAATATGAATCACTCAAGAAATCACAAAGCCTTAGAACATGTACTGAATTTTCAAGTAATGCAACCCATCACTTGAAGATGCCTTCCTCCTGTGGAGCTTCATGCCTTCAGCCATGACTGGTCCAGCCTGGACTCCCTGTCCATCCCAGGCACATTGTGACATGGGCCCTGCCCCTGCCACAGCAAGCTGCTAAGCCACTTCTGCACCCAGTGGAGCAGGAAGCCCGGGTGGTTCTCTCTCCTGCCTCTAACTCCCTGAGCTCTTCCTGTTCATTCAGAAACAGAACTATACTTCAAACTACTTTTCACCTTAGTAAAATTAGTCTCTGAACTAGTTTTTGTTTTATTTTGCTTTTTCCCCCTCAAAATCAGTCTCAACTTTGGATGTCTGCATCTGAGATGAAACATTATTTTTTCTCTTCTCTACATCAGATTTCTTCATTTTTCATTATTTATATCTCTCAGCCTCAGGTCATTCAAAGCCTCTGGAATCTGAGTGTGCGAATAAAAGTGTGCGTGTGTCCCTTAACAACAAGGTCCCGCTGGGCACAGCGGCACACACCTGTCAGTCCAGTATTTGGGAGGCTGAAATGGGAGGTTTGAGGTCAGCTTCAGCAATTTAGTAAGACTGTGTTCAAATAAAAAATAAAAGGGACAAGGGATGTAGCTCAGAGATAAAATCCCGAGTACCTCCCTCACAAAAAGGCCTCTTTTGATAAGAACTATACTTACAACAAAAAGTTTCTCTCTGCTAATCCTTCACTACTAAATTCTTTCCTCTCTCTAAGAAAGTCTACTTTCTTTGAGAATAAAAGGTCATTGTAGGCCCTACGTCTCTCATGGGTCTATCTACAACCCCTTGTAGTTCCTGTCCAAATGCTTTTCCCCTCTAAGTCTCAGCTAGAATGGCCAGAACCTCAATTCCTTACAGAAGATATTTAGCTTTTCTTGATCCAATAAACATACAACTAAGAAAGCAAAAAACAAACTTGCCAGCTTAACCAAATACAATAAACTATGCACATAACTGTGTTCTGATCAGAAGCATTTAATGAGTACTATGTATCTTATTTCAGTGGGTTTATTGTCCTGACACCAGGTGATATTCATCAGTGGATTGGTCTACACATTATTAAATCCCATCAAGGGAGCTTCTACACTATTGCTTTCCTTGGCAGAAATAAATCCATTGCTTAATGTATGTGTGGAGACAAATTAATTTTTCTCCCTCTAGATAATTCCTGCCTCGGAGAGAGCTATCACAACATACATCATACAGAAGCTTTAAAAATACTATCTTATTTTTAGCAGTTATTAAAAAGCATTCTTTAAATGGATAAATTCTAAAATTTGCACCATAAGAAAAGAAATAATGAAACAAATCTTATAAATAAGAATTAACAGGAAACAATACAAGCTTTATGGAACAGTATCATTTGGGAGACCCTGTTGGAAAACAAAACAAAAATTCACAAAGTTAGGTTCATGAGGAAATGTCTGTTTAAAACAGAAATGTGGTGGCACATGCTTGTAATCCCCGCGCTTGGGAAGCGGAGACAGGAGGATCGCGCAGGTTCGAAGCCAGCCTCGCTGGCTTAAGAGACCCTGTTTCTAAATAAAAATATTAAAAAATAGGTGTCTGGGAGTGTAGCCCAGAGGTAGAAGGGTTTCCAGGAACCCCAGTACCACCACCAAAAAAAAAAAAAAAAAAAACCCAGATATGTGCAAGTGAGGAGTTCTGAAATTAAATTTTCATAAATTTCATAGTGAATCTCTCTCTCTCAGATCCACTATTTAGAAAATCTTGAAAGTTTTCCAAAGAGGTTCTCTCTACCTGCCAAGCCCAGTATAAGAGACAACCCACTTTATCATCACACTGGCCTTCTGAGAAAGACACTATTTCTGACTTTATTACTATTGTGTCTGTGGGGAAGGGTACTGGAAATTGAACCCAGAGGCATTCTACTTCTAAACTATACCTCCAGCCCTATTTTATTTTTATTTTGAAGCCAAATCTCCCTAAGTAATTGAGGGCCTCACTAACTTGCTGAGGCTGGCCTTGAACCTGCAATCCTAAGTACCAGCCTCCTAAGTACCAACAATATAGGCATGAACCACCATGCCCAGCTCAACTTTATTTTATAATTGGGGAGACTGAAGCCAAGAAAGTTTGAGAAACTTTCCCAAGGTCACACTGCCATGAAAGGTAGATCCAAGACTCAACCTCAGAGCCAACGGTTGGCCAATAAGCAACGCTGCCTCCTAAGGCCAAAAGAGCCTTTGTGAGTCTTATTTCTACCATTTCTCAACATTAGTTTATTTTTATTCCATCCTAAATTTTCTAAGAAAAAGAGGCACAGAAGTAAGAGTGTTTATTTAAAAACGAACACAGCAGGTGCTCCATCAACAGGACTTAGGTTTTCATCCCAATTGCTCAAATGCAATCCTCCCAAACAAAATGAGCTTCTTCATCAGTCATGGCCAAATGGGTTTGGAGTGGATGAAAGTTACAGCGGCGGTTTGTGGGGTTCTCCAAATCACCGACTTCAGGTCATTTCGAATGTCAAACTGGCACTTAACAGGCAACAGCTGAGAATCTGACTTGATTTTATTTTGGAGTAAAATCCTTTCCAAGCTAAGGTATTATTCTATAATTCCCCACATTACCTAGAAGTGTCATCAGATAGAAAATAAAGATATTTTTCACATCTTTAAGTAATTCAAAAAATTGGGGATGATCCTTCTAATGTAGAAGGCTCAGGAATAAAGTTGCTCACTTTCAATGGGGCATTAATGAGAGGCCCTCAGGTAGAGTGGGCAAGGTCATTTAGCACATGGATCCAAAGAGGTAGAAAGAGTTAATGGGCCTAATATATTCTCCACCAAAGTCATTCAAAACTTTAAAATTAAAGCCACAAAGAACCACATGAGCATGTATAAATGCTAATCAAGAGTGTGTGCCAAGTGTGCCATTTTTTGTGTACAGCATGGCGACAACAGTGGTCCTGCCGTATTCCGAAGTGATCTCTCCAAGATTGGCTCGTCAACTGTTGCCCTTATCCTCAAAGACTTAAAAACAACTCATTTGTTCAACAATTAAGATCCATTTGTTAAAAGTCAGTCATTGGGGAGAAAGAAAACTGAATGAAAGAAGCATTGCCTTCTTAGGGCACAGTGGCCCTTAGACCTGGAAAATTTGCCTCAAAAAACAAGAGCCCTACTGCCTCGGTTAGCTCCTTTCCATGATATACTTTTCTAGTTTTGGTGTAAGAGAGAAGTGCTCCCCAGAACCATGTGGCACACCAAGGAGAGGTATAAAGGGACTAAGAGGAGTGAACACAAAGGTAGTAGACCCTCAAAGCCATGTCAGGTGCCAAGGAGCTGGATTTTGTCTGAAGTAGGTGTCTACTTTTTTTCAAGGATCCAAAAAAATCTTGAAGTCCACTTAAACTCTTTGGGAATCACCTATTGTTTTTCTTCAAATATTTATTGAATACCTTCTACGTGCCAGACACTGAGGTAGGAATTTTACGTAGGCTGTCTCTAATCTATGAATGCCTTATTCATCTCTGTGTGTGTGTGTGTGTGTGTGTGTGTGTGTGTGTGTGTGTGTGTGTTGGGGATTGAACCCAGGGGCATTCTACCTCTGGGATACACCTCTGGCCCTATTTTTTTTTTTATTTTGAAACTGGATATAGCTAAGTGCAAAGGGCCTCACTAAATTTGCTGAGGCTGGTCATGAACCTGCAATCCTTCTGTCTCAGCCTCCCAAGAACTGGGATTACGAGCATGTACCACCACATCCAGCTCCAAGGCACTGCTTTAAGCAATTAATGTTCATCAACTTGTATAAATAGTGCGTCCATTTGTGGTATTATGAGCTTCATGTCCCACTTTATGGATAAAGAAACTAAGTCTGAGACACCCAGAAGGGTGAAGAAGATCAGGAGCCTAGGGTGACACTTGCCATGACTATAAAAAGTCCTTCTTCAAGAAAGGCAGAGAGTTGGGGAAAGTCCTGGGAAAGATGACTGGAGTGAGGGGGCTGGGTGGCCTAAACTGTAGAGACCTTTAGCTTGGGAAGATGGAGAGTGATCAAGGGATCGAAAATCATGATGAGTAAGTTGAAAATAAATACAGGTTTGTTGACAAAATGATCAACTGGACATGGAGAACGTGAATAGAAGAGCTAAAGAAGTGGATGCAATTACCTACAAGGCATAGAGAGAAAGATGGAAGATAAGTCCAGAGTTAGAGACAGGCCAAATTTTTTATTCCCTACGAGTTACTACTTCATGCTAAGCTCTTCCCTGTGTGGGAGCTCATTCCAGCCTATAATAGCCCTCCAGGAGAGTGTTAAGTCTTTACATAAACTGATCTCAGGCTTCATGATTGGAACTCAGCTCTGTGGCTGCACTCCATTTAGGAAGAGATACCTTATTTCCATATTTTCATGATATCTCCAAATGTATGGTCATAGTCACTCGGCCTATCAAGTTTAGCTACTTCTCTATTCCCATTTCACTCTCTAGTTAAATTGGGAACAATTCTGTTACTCTGAACAGCTGTACTTATCCAGACTTCCTCATTTCTAATAAGCCTTTCATTGGTCTCCTTATCTTGCAGAAATCTAGAGTTCCCCAGAAGAAACTTTATATGTTCAAAAGCTATTTCTGTGGGCCTGACCACAAGGCCTGAGTGGAGTCAAGAAGGTATGTTCAAAAGGAAGAAAAATTAGCTGTAGGTTTTTAGTAAGAGGTTATTTCTCTGTGGTAACATTTTTATTTTTTAAAAAAATTTGTACTATATCCCCTTAAAAAAAATAGATTTGGTCAACAATAAAACCAGGATTAATTACTAGTATGATGTTGCTCCAGAAAAAAATACTGTACAGATAACAACCACTGTACTCTACAAATATCAGAACTCACCCCACACCTACCGTCTCTGTGGATATTTCTGTGCCCAAAAGAATAATCTATAACTTGTTTGAGGCAAGTGACCCTAACAGTGAAGAAATTCAAGCCCTGTCATGCAGGAATGATTCATATTCATAGGAATGGTTAGCTTAAAATATTGGGAGGGAACTAGGGGACCCAAGAGAGACAAAAGATGTCTTCAATTATGCAAAAGGTGTCCATATGGGAGAATTGATTTGTGTTACTCAACTCCAAGAAGCAAAGCATGAACCAATAATGATGACGGTAAAGTCAGTTACCCTACATTGTGTTGTTCCTGGGTCAGCCACTATGCTTAGTACATAATATCCATTATCCCAATTAATTACCACAACAACCTTAATACTAGTGAGCAGTAGTCACCAAGAAACAGATTTAAAGGCAACACATGGAAGACTATTTTAACAATTAGTTAACAAGAGGTAACAGAGGCTTTATTGTAAGTTGTCAATTGTCCTGTCACTGAATCTGACCGGTTGTATGATGAAGAACCCTTGCCACAAGGATATTGTTGAGAGAATCCAAGTATCAGATGAATAGCTAGCTGAGTTAGACCATACACCAAGTCCCTTCTAGGGCTTGCTAAATTAAAAAGGAAAATATAAGCAAAGAACAGATAACCAAATGCTTTGGAATGGATAACACTGACCAAAAAACAATCAAGAAATAAATTAGAAATAGAAATCAAAAATTATTCCAAGGAAAAGAAACTGTCATTTACAGAAATCAAAACATCCTCAACAACAGAACATATCCTCATCTCAACGGGATTGCCTTCTGGTCTCTTAGAATGGCCACAGTGGCAGGGTCAATGGACCCTTGGGACCACATGCATCCTCCCGGTCTTGTTAAAAGCTCTAGAGGAAGCTCTGGATTGGCTGGCTCTTCTCACATTGATAACTGCCAGATTCTAGAACCCATAAGGAAGGCCTCCAGACCCCTGAGAGTTCTAACTATTTCAAGCTGCTATAGTATTCATCATTATAATTACTGAAAAATGTTATGTCAAAACAGTTTTAGTTATTTTGCTAGGAAACAGCTTTGTGTATTCTAAAAGGACTTAGTCCCAAAAAATCTAACAGCAGCAAAGAAAGCTTTAGAAAAATGAAAAACTGGAATTCTTCAAAACAATAGTGGGAGTATTTTTTATTCTTAGCACAAAATGTGTGGTCATGTCAAAACATTTTTAAAACTATCTGCACTGCTCATCTTCGTGTTTCTTGCTTTTTGTGTGTGCTTTTGAGATAAAGGAGCAATTGAATGTATTCTTTAAGATGTATGTGCCAGAAGGGGGAAAAGGAGGGAAAGAGGGAAAAGAAGGAGCGAAGGGAAAACTGAGGAAGTGGAAAGGAATATGGAGTACAAAGACAGAATAAACAGGAAGGATACATGGACAGGCAGATGCAAAGGGTGTGGCTGGAATCCCATGGCTGGGCTCCCTTAGAAATTATAGGGTTCCAGGTGTGGTGGCACATGCCTGTAATCCCAGTACTTGGAAGGCTGAGATAGGAGATTCACAGGTTCAAGGACAGCCTCAATAATTTAGCAAGACTCTCTTTCAAAATACAAATAAAATTGGCTGAGGGAATAGATTGGAGGTAGAATGCCCCTGGGTTTAATCCCCACTACTACTACTACTACTATTACTACTACTACTACTACTACTACTGCTAATAATAATAATAATAATAATAATAATAAGGTGCTGATGGATTGACTACATCTGAGCAAGAGGTGTGTGGTACCAGGTCTATATTCAGAAGCTTAGAAGACAAGTGAGAGATGTAAATGCAAACCATCACCTGGCATTGCTTCCTGGATCTTTGCTTAGAAAGAAAACCATGAAGGGAAGGAGTGTTAATATTAAAAGTTAACATCAAAAAGCCTCTTAGATCAATTTTTTCCAAACATCACTCCATCATCTCAGCTACTGCCTCTACATATGGAGATGTACTGTCCTGGCCTAGGGCGTCCTAGCGGGGCAGGACTCCCATGTGTTGATGGTGTTCCTAGAAGAGACCCTTGCTCTCGAGCAGCAGCAGAAGGTGGGTGGAAATCAATGCAAGAATGCTCTCCCAGCAGTTTTTCTAAGTTCCCTTGCACAAAGCAGGTTTTCCCCTCCACTTCAACAACAACAATTTGTTTTACTTTGATGGGTCCTCCTGAATAATGGTTTCATCATTAAACATCTGGCTTCTTCTTAGCAGATTAGTCCTCCAATGAGGAAAGTATGTTTATAATTCTAATTTGAAACACAGCACATTAATATGCTGATTCTCTTAATGTTTGCCTTAACCTGTTTGGAGAAATTATGACTACAAATATCTTGTACACAACACCTCTAACTACCAGCTTGTACAAACAACATAAGAGCCGGAGCCGCCTCATCCAGACGATTGGAACCACTTCAGAGGCGATCCTGATTAGTGCTTTGGCTGGAAGCCATATTTCACATACAAACTCAGCATCTGTCTCTGAGATGCTGTTTCAGACTAACAGGCCCACCTCCACTGTTACTAATAAGCACATTCAAGAAAGCCAGATGGCCTGCCGGGAAGAGCCCAGCCTTTTCCCCAGCTAGGCACACTGGCGGGAGTGAGCCTGAGCCCGCTCCAAGTCATATTTCCTCCGGCACTGGGTCCCTGCAATGCTGTATGCAAACAGGCACCACTAAAAAAGAATGTAAATGAGGGTGCTATTCATTATTTACAGCGGGCACCTTGCCACCCCCGCCCCTTCCTCCTGCCTGCCTGCCTGGAGGAAGAGCTGGTGCATCTGATGGGAGCTGGGCCATCCTGGAGGGGCCCCCACTGCAAAGCAGCTTCTTGCATGCTGCCAAGATCCTGCAGGCTCAGCATTCCTGGTCCACAGAAGAGCTGAGCTCGTCACTTCCTTCCTAACAAAGCACCAGGTTCTTTACCTCTGTGTGTACCCAGGGTGTTTGTTTACAACCCAAACTAAAAATGCAGACCTGCTTCTATATTTCCGTTTGTTGTAAGATCCTTTGCCCCATGTATGGGTTCAAGCCCAGAGGACAGAGGGGGGAATTTTAAATCTATGTGTGGAAGAGACTACAAAGAGGTTCTAGGCTAAACTGGCCAGAGGTCGCATCCAGAGAACAACTTGTTTCTTTGGGGTGAGGACCTATGGATTTTACAGTGTGATACTTAAATATTTCATGTCTTTTCCTAGCTGGTCTTATGCAGTTAGGATCTATAATGGCATGAACCATACCGTACAAATTTCTCCTAAGTACCACCCTAGCACAGTGTGCAGAGGATCATCACTACACCCTATGCATGTGTTTAACTCTAAGTACAATTTTATGGAATATAAAATGCATAACTCGGCATTTTTAATGAATCAAATTTATCTCAGCAAAAACAGACACTCATGTTGCTGAGCTGACACAAAGAAGTTATATGTATTAATTGCCAAAATAGGAGCTTTCAAACCCATCTGAGATCTGTTTCTTCTGGTAATATAACCCTAATTATCTGGGGGAAAAGTTTTTAAGGGAGTAATGGACATACCTATATACTCTCTTTCTTGAATATAAAGAACTTTTTCTTCCCTAGTGATAGAAAACATTCTGACTACTAATATTAGTTTAGACCATTTGACTATAAACTACAAAATACTAATTCTAATTTTATCCAAAAAGGAGGAGTATTGGCTTCTGAATTTAAACTATAAAAAGGGCAGAGGTAGAAGGGTCAGCTTGATCCATCACCTTGACCCAGGGACTCAGAGAACATTCTCCTCTCCCCCTGTCTCATCCCCACCCCCACCCACCTCTGCATCTATCTGCATGTATGTTTTAGTTTCTGTAGACAATGGCCCCCACACATGGGAAATATGTCACACTACAAGTAGAAAAAACAATTGTTCTCCACCAGTTTGAACTGCAAAAAGGATTCTGATAGGAGTCCTGTGCCCTGTTATGGACCAGAGGCAAAGCAGACGATGATTAGTTCTGACTCAGACCCGTGTCCATCTCTGCAGCCCAGGAGAGAGAACCAGGAGGTATCCACCAGTATTAGCTGAAGTCAAAATAAAGCCAGTTCCCAAAGAGAAAGTGTGCTTTTACTGGTCAAAATAAATGCATATCCTCTACATTGCTTTGGGGCAGGAGGATACCTATGTAGGACCATATTATTTTGTTATTTTCAAATATTTGCAGGAACAATCCAATTCACTTCTACCATCTTGGGAAAGAGAACAAGAATTTGTAATCTTCCCTGAAGTGACTTTTCAAAAGTTGAGTAAGTTTACCATTCCAGCTAATCACACAGTTCCTAAGACTTTTTAGTGAGTGGTTGTTTTTGCCTTAATTGAAACTCTATCTACAAAGAGTTGAATAGGCAAATAGTTGTGCAAAGGTTATTTATCATGGGAAACAGTGGTTCTCCCAGTCATCCCACTCCAGTAAAGCACTCTTGGCTATTTATTTGGGTACTTACCGCCACAAATTTAAGAGTAATATAATCTTTTTCCTTTTGAATTTTTAGTTTTCAGAATTTTCTATTGAATTCCAAAGGGACTTCAGATAAAGGAGAAGAAACTCCAGTGGAGCAACGAAGGGGGTCTAGAGAGGGAAGTGGGGAGGGGAGGAACTTGATGAAGAAAGCAGTTCAAATTTTGCTGTGTACTTATATGAAATAGTCAATGTCATTCTCAGTAACAAGTGCAGGGAAGGGGAGGGCATAAGTTGGGAACCAGAGGGAAAGACATCTAGTGCTGTGAGCATGTATGTTGCTGTCTACTCTGAACCTCATCATAATATATAATTACAATGAGCCAATAAAAGTATATTTAAAAGTACAATGTGGTAGTGCATGCCTGTAATCCAGTACTTAGGAGGTTAAGACAGTATTATTGCAGGTTTGAGGCTAGCCTCAGCAACTTAGCGAGACCCTATTTCAAAGTAAAAAATAATATAGAGGTGGTGGTATAGCTCAGAGGTAGAATGCCTTTGGGTTCAAGCCAGCTCGCCACAAGTATAGTTTTAAAGTAAATTAAAAATAAATGAGAGCTAGGCGTGGTGGCACATGCTTGTAATCTCAGCATTCTGGAGGCTGAGACTGGAGGATTGCAGTTCGCAGACAGCCTCAGCTACTTAGTGAGGCCCTCTGCAACTCAGTCAGACCCGGTTTAGAAATAAAGAATAAAAAAATAGGACAGGGGGTATAGATCAGAGGTTGGACGCCCCTGGGTTCTACCCCCAGACCCGCAAATAAATAAATGAATATTTAGCTTTCTCTCTGCCCCTATTTCCCAACATAGACACACACCACACATGGACATATTCCCTAGGCCTCCATGCTCTAATAAAATTATTGTTATCATAATTTTGATAAAATTATTTTTATCATAATTTTGTTTTAGTCACTTCTTATGTTAGTTTTCCATCACTGTGACAAAATACCTGACATAATCAAAGTAGAAGGGGAAATACTTATTGTGGCACACAGTTTCAAAAGTTTTAAGACATGGTTGTCCAGTCATTGTTTATCGTGTAGTGAGGCAATATATCATGGAAGCTGGAGTGCATGTTGGAGGAGGATGCTCACAGAGAGAGGAAGAGGAGGGGCCAGGGGACCAGTAGATCCTTCAAAGGCATGCCCCCCAATAACCTAACTTCCTCCCGCTAGGTCTCATCTCCTAAAAGTTCCACCATCCTCTGATAGCACCATCAGCTGGGGACCAGGCCTTTAATACATGACACTTGGGGGACATTTAAGATCCAAACCAGAACATAATACTTATTAGCCATGTAGTATAGTTATTGTTTCTTTCATGCTTTTTGTTTTCTCTAGAAATAATACCTACCTGAGATTTTTCATGTTCTGACTTACTTTGTTGTGTGTGTGTGTGTGTGTGTGTGTGTGTGTGTGTGTGTGTGGTACTGGGGATGAAACCCAGAGGCATTGTACCTCGAGCTACATCCCCAGCCCTAGTTTTTTTTTCTTTTAACAATTTTTTTATTGAACATAAATAGTATACATTTAAACTATATTTGGTGCCCTTTCCCCCCCGCCCCCGTTTTCCCTTCCCCCCTCCCACCAATGGTTGTCCAGGTTAACCATGTCTTATTCATAATTTTACACATGTTCAGGTGTAGACCCTCATTAATCAAGATCGGCCTTCCTCCTCTCCTATCTTACCATTCAAACTTAGCTAGTATTTCCCCTCCAATATCTGGAGTCCCACTGGTATCCTTTGTGTTTCCTAGTTTGGGAATATTAGAGGAAACATATGTACCTTCTCCTTCTGTGCTTGGCTGATCTCACTTAACATAATGTTCTCCAGGGCTTTCCATCTTCTTGCAAATGATATAATTTTGTTCTTCTTTATGGCTGAATAGAATTCCATTGTGTGTATTTCCCAAAGTTTTGCTATCCATTCATCTGTTGATGGTGATATGGGTTGGTTCCATATTTTGGCTATTACAAATTGTGCTCCTATGAACATAGGTATGCATATGTTGCTGTATTTCTCTGAATTCAACCCCTTTGGAAAGATACCCAGGAGTGGTATAGCTGGATCATATGGTGGATCTATTCCCACCTTTCTTAGGAATCTCCACACAGATCTCCATAGTGGCTGAACTAGTTTGCATTCCCACCAACAGTGTAAAAGAGTTCCTCTTTCCCCACATCCTCGCCAGCATTTGTTGTTGTTTGATTTCTTTATGCTTGCCACTCTGACTGGGGTTAGATGGAATCTCAGTGTAGTTTTGATTTGCATCTCCCTGATGGCCAGTGATGAAGAACATCTTTTCATGTATCTATTGGCCCTTTGTATCTCTTCTTTTGTGAAGTGTCTATTTAGTTCATGGGCAACATTTCTTGATTGGATTGTTTGTTTTGCTAGTGTAGAGTCTTTTGAGCTCTTTGTATATTCTGGATATTAGCCCCCTATCAGAATGGTGGCTGGTAAAGATCCTTTCCCATTCTGTAGGCTTCCTCTTTAGGTTATTGATAGTTTCCTTTGATGAGAAGAAACTTTTTAGTTTTATGTTATCCCACTTGTTTATTCTTGCTTTAATTTCCTGAGCTTTGGAGGTTTTGTAGAGAAAGTTACTGCCTGTGCCAATATGTTGTAGTGTTGAACCTATGCTCTCCTCTACTAACTTCACCGTCTCAGGTCTAATTTCTAAGTCTTTGATCCATCTTGAGTTGATTCCTGTGTTTGGTGAGATATAGGGGTTTAGATTCATCTTTTTACAAATGGTTAGCCAGTTCTCCCAGCACCACTTGTTGAAAAGGCTGTCTTTTCTCCAACGTATGTGTTTGTCCCCTTTGTCAAAGATTAATTGACTAAAGATGTGTGGGTTTGTTTCTGTATCTTCTATTCTAATCCACTGGTCAGTATATCTGTTATTGTGCCAGTACCATGCTGTTTTTACTACTATTGCTCTATAGTATAATTTGAAGTCTGGGGTTGTGATGCCTCCTGCATGTTTCTTATTGTTGAGAATTGCTTTGGCTATTCTAGGTCTTTTCTTTCTCCATATGAAGTTCATGATTGATTTTTATAGGTCTCTGAAGAATGTCACTGGTATTTTAATGGGAATTGCATTGAACCTATAGATCAGTTTTGGCAGAATGGCCATTTTGATGATTATTCTGCCTATCCATGAGCACGGGAGATCTTTCCATCTTCCAAGGTCTTCTTCAATTTCTTTCTTTAATGTTTTATAGTTTTTGTTGTAGAGGTCTTTTACATCTTGGGTTAGGTTTATTCCTAGGTATTTTATTGGTTTTGAGGTTATAGTGAATGGAATTGTTTTCTTTGTTTCTTTCATTGTGGATTCGTTGTTGGCATAAAGAAAAGCCACTGATTTCTTTAGGTTGATTTTGTAACCTGCGACTTTGGCCAGCCCTAGTTTTTATTCTTTATTTTGAAACAGGGTATCACTGAGTTGCAGAGGGCCTCACTAAGTAGCTGGGGCTGTCCTCTAACTGTGATCCTCCTTTCTCAGACTCCCAGGTGCTGGGATTACAAGCATGTGCCACCACGCCCTGCTCCTCATTTTTTAATGAACTCTTACATCTTCATTCTTTCCCCAACTATGGGACTTTCTTTTAATACATTTAAATGCTATCAAGTTTTTTTTATCTTTTAGGATTTTTTTTCCTGAACCTCTGATTATTCCAATTTTCTGGTTGGTCTCATTTTTGGTTTCTTGTATAGATTTATCTGAGAATTTTCTTCTGTCATATCAATCCTGAAATTATTCTTCACCTCTCATGTGCTAATTCCCTTTTTCTTAGATCCCAAATCTTTGTCATCACTTGCTGATTTCCTTGTTTTGATCCAATTCTTCTTTCAGTTGCTTTATAAGAAAAATCCACAGGGGATGTAAAATGTTTGAAGCCATACATATCTGGGGAAAAACCTGTGTTTTCTCAGCTTTCACATTTAATTCATATTTTGTTTGGGAATAAAATTCCAGGTTGAAGAGCAATTTCCAACATGACTTGGTTTCCCAATTCTTTATATGTAATC
The DNA here is from genome assembly GCF_963383645.1 of Muscardinus avellanarius. NCBI lineage: Eukaryota > Metazoa > Chordata > Mammalia > Rodentia > Gliridae > Muscardinus > Muscardinus avellanarius. Next base: position 125,908,869 of record NC_137788.1, read on the forward strand.
TCCCCTTCTTCTCTCTGGAAGCTTCTAGAATCTTCTCCTTGTTTCCAGTGCTCAGAAATATTATCATGATGTACCTTGGTACAAATCTATTTTTACCCATTTTTCTGGGGATTTTGGTTCTTTTCATATCTCATGTCCTTCAGGTCTAGAATATGTTCCTGAATTATCTTTCTGTAATTTTCTCATTTTTATTTACTCAAAACTCTATGTCAGGAATTTGTAGTATTCAGAGTTAGACTTCCTTGTCTGATCTAACCCAGCTATCATACATTTATTTGCCTTCTTAAGCTATCTGGTTTCTAGAAGACTTCTTCAGTTTTATTTTCCAAACCTTCTGTGGAGGTTGTGATTTGTGTTCTTGTTCCCAAGACCTTTTCAGTTTTTCTTTTTCTGACTCTTTCTTTATCATAGCATTCTATTCTTGTGCATTAAATGCAAAATCATCTCTAATTTTTTAATTTTTTCTCTTTTCCATGACTTATTTCCATTTTCTCAAAAAAATGTTGTTTTTTTAAGTATTTTCTTTTCGTTTTTGAGCATAGATATGGTGATCCGTAACTGCTCACATTTGAGATTATAATACTAGAAGCTGATTCGAAGCTCTGACCTATGAATTGGGATGTCAATTCCAGGTCTTACCCTAGACAGTCTTGCTGGATTGTTTCACTGCACGTTGTCTTCCCTCTTGGACTAGTCATATTTGTCAGATACTAAGGTCCTTCTACCTGAAGTAGAAGATAGCTGCCAGCATTTGGGGAGTCAAATGGGAGCAGGCCAGTTTCTCAAGTTCAGGTGACCCTTGTTTATCCCTTTTCATTATGGTTCTTCTAAATTAACCTTAAGAGTTTCTGCAAAATAAAGGAAGAACGACCATCCACTTGTTCTAAGTGGGAGAGGGAAAGAGAAGTCGACTCTGTGCCATATACAATATAGTAGCTGTGGTGAGCCGCCATTGAAAGATGGCTCCGGCTTCCTGCCTCTGAGCTTGATTAGGCACATGGCTGTGCAGGAAGCAACTCCATATTTGGAGGCTAGGGTTGCGTAACACATGACGTGGTGGTGACCTGACGAGCGTGAGCCAGTGAGTGAGTGAGATGTGGCAAGAAGTGATTGGGGGAGTTAATGTTTATAGTGCCCTGCGCGAGGCAGATCTTCGCCATTCCGTTATTACGAGTATCCTGAATAAACGGCTTGCAAGAAGAGCTTCGTGTCGTGTCTTAATCACTGGTCGAGGGACGCGACAAGTAGCCACTGGTCACTGTAGTTATGTAAGTTAAAAATAAGTAAACTGTCTTCAATCCTCAATTCTTCAATTGGGCTGAGGTCCACCACGTTTCCAGTACCCAATAACCACATATGGCCGCTGGCTATTGCACTAGCACAAATGCAGAATATCTCTATCACAGCAGAAAGTTCCATCAGACAATGCTGGTCTGCTGCTTCTTAGACTTTCAATCAATCCTCAGGTTTCAGCCCGACATTTATTGCCAATTCTAGTAATAACACCAATTCCTGAACCCATTGCAAGATATAGGGTATGAATCTGGTTGATTTATTGTCTTCTCCTGCAAGATTATAAATCCATAAACACTGTGATTTAATTTTATTCATTAATAAAACCCAAGGAGCTGGGCATGGTGGCCTACACCTGTAATCCCAGTACTTGGGAGGCTGAGACAGCAGAATCACAGGTTTGAGGCCAGCCTCAGCATCTTAGTGAGGCTCTCAGCAACCTTGCAAGATCAAGTTTCAAAACAAAAACATAAAATAGGGCAGGGGATGTAACTCAGAGCTAGAATGCTCATCTGTCTCCTGCACCACAATCAACCAACTGATAAATCAATCATTCATTCATTCATTCATTCAATCCCAAGAACCTAAACATAGACGGTATCATAGCTTTCTACCTCTATAAAAAAGATACCTAAGCCTGAGTACCTTATGAAGAAAACAGGTTTATTTAGCTCACTCTTTTAGAGACTAGAATTCTAAAATTGCATAACCCTATCTGTTCTGCCTCTGGTGAGGGTCTGTTGGCTGTGTTACAACATGGCAGAGAAGCAAAAAGGGAAATGGATACATACAGAAGGGTTACGCATGTGGGGTTGCCATACTTTATAACAACACACTCTCACAAGAACTAACTCAATGCATAAGACCAGCATCAATCCCTTCAAGGTGGTGGTGCCCTCATGACCTTTGTCAGCTAGCCCTACCTCTTCAAGGTTACACTGTCTTTCAGTAGCATCATGCTAAGAACTAAGCTTTCAACACATGGCTCAGACCAATTTAAGCCATAGGAGTAGGAACTCCACAAATGTTTATAGAATGTTGAATAAATATCTTCCCACTGTCAACATCAAATTCAGAGTTCTCAAAACTGCTAAGACAGTTATCTGCTCACCTTCCTGCTTTCTGGGCTCCAAAATGCTACTGTTAGTATCTTTGTTATTGTGAGCCTATGTCTCGCTGCCATTTGAAAGGAATTTCAAGAGGGAGTTTAAGATAGAATTTAAGTCCAATCACCATTTGAAACCAGAAATGTATTTCTAAATGAAAAAGAAACAAATTTTAAACAGCAAAGTCTTAAAGTAAAAGGTCATCATTTTTCTGAAACAACAAAAAAATGAAACACACATCAAAGAAGAACAAAAGATATTTACACTATACTCAAAAAAAGAAAAGACTGAGATTATTAACAGTCATCTTGTGAAGAAAGTTAACAAAAAGTTAAGGAAAATAAATGTTTTAGGATTTCCTCCCTAAGCCATAAACCCTAAATCACTTCTTCCCTGTGTTCTCCTTAGCACCTTGACTGCCCTGCTCTTGGAATGCCTGTAGACTGATGTCAGTACTTGTTTCTCCCTCTAGATCATACACTCCTCACATAAGTGTCTAATAAATACGGATGAAAGTGTTGAACCAGTTTCATACCTTTTTCATCTCACTTGCCATCACCATTTCCTCTTTACTATCCAGAAACACATACATAAGAAATGTGTTCGTCCAAAGAAGCCTGGTAGAAAAGAGCCTATGTGTGAAAGCATTTCCTGTGTATGTGTATACTATGCTTTCGAGGAAAGGCTGAAGTAATCTATGATCATAGAAGTCAGAAGAATGCTGTTATGTTGTTGGCAGACAAGGTGGTACCAGTTGACTGGAAGAGGTCATGCATGAAGGAGCCTTCTGGTTCCTGAAGAGTTCTCTCTTGGTCTAAAGGAGGTTAAACATGTGTAAAAATGTATTAAGTGGCACACTTAAGATTTGTGTGGCCAGGTATAGTGGCACACACTTGTAATCCCAGTACTTGGGAGGCTGAAACAGGAAGATCATGTGTTTGGGGCCAGCCTCAGCTTCTTAGTAAGACCCTGTTTCATAATAAAGAATAAAAAATAGGGCTGGAGTTGTAGCTCAGAAGTAGAATGCCCCTGGGTTTAATCCCTAGTACTGCCAAAAAATAAATAAATAAATAAAAAGAACTGTGTATTTTGCTATATGTAAATTGCACATCATTTTTAAAAATGTCTAATAAAAATCTGCTCAGTTTTTTTAAAAAAAGAATTTCCTTACATTATTCTGGTGTTAATATATGTTTACTATAGAACATTTTAAGCAATAGTTCTTCATAAAATATAATAGACTTATATTTAAGAATCAATATGAAATTTACAACTTACAGGACCCTGTCCACAAAGGGCCTGTGATGCTTGTCACTCATTTTGGCTGGTTGCACCTGAACCATCTTACTATGCTTGGATATCTCTACCTCTATTGAGCTAGAGCTTTCTCTGCCACGGAAGGAGATAATCACTTTTTGGGCTTCCTTTGCAGCTAGGATGTAATAACAAGCCAAACTTTGCTAATAAGATATACTCGACCTAGTGACCCAAAGAACTAGGGATGGCCCAGGATCTATCTGGCTGTGTTCCCATTGCACCACCTAATGAAGAAACAATTTCTGGCTACACAGCTAACTCCAAGCCTCTTCTTGATCCTACCCAATAGCTTTTTTTTTTTTTTTTGGTGGTACTGGGGTTCCTGGAAGCCCTTCTACCTCAGGGCTACACTCCCACGGGCTACACTCCCAGACCTAATATATATATATATTTCTTTTTTTTTTTTTCCTTGAAACAGGGTCTCTTAAGCCAGCGAGGCTGGCTCTGAACCAACACGATCCTCCTGTCTCCACCTCCCAAGTGCAGGGATTACAAGCATGCGCCACCATGCCTGGCCCCAATAACCTTTTAATAGACTCCTTCAGGGATTCAATGGAACAGAGTTAATGTCCACTACTAGCAAGTAAGAACTCAGACTGAGAAAGAATTCAGAAACTCCATGCTAGGAATCTCTGGTTTAGATACAGAAATGTATAATCCAAAATGCTTTAAAAAGTAATTAAAAGTCATTCTCGGACTTCCGGGAAGATAGCGACCGAGAAAAGCGGGGCTTAAGAGCCCCGCTAACAACCAATCTCCATTACCACAAAATCAGTGCCTTTCATAGCCAGGAAACACTATCGCCAGAGAAACAAAAAAATCACCAGGCTCCAGAGAGAAAGCGGACTGAGAACAGAGCTCATAGTCACAGAGGAGATACACCGGCCTCACGCCCGAGGACGCGGCAGCAGCACCATACTGCCTGCGGCAGAGGCGAGTTCACCAGGCGGCTACAGCAAGCCGAGGTGAGCCACTGCGGAACAGCCAGGCGGGATTTCTCGGCACAGGGAGCATCTAAAGCTCCCAGTGGCTGAGCTCAGCACACGCTGCAGGGATTCAGAGTGGAACTCAAAACCAAAAAGAAATATGCCAGCCTCACGGCCGAGGGCATAGCAGCGGCGCCATATTGCCACCAGCGGCAGCAGCAGCGAATTTACTGAGTCCAGTACAGCTACATCTGCGTACTCAAGAACAGTGAGACGCTGGGCATGGTGGCGCACGCTTGTAATCCCCGCGCTTGGGAGGCGGAGACAGGAGGATCGCGCAGGTTCGAAGCCAGCAGCGCTGGCATAAGAGACCCTGTTTCAAAAATATAAAATAGGTCTGGGAGTGTAGCCTGGAGGTAGAAGGGCTTCCAGGAACCCCAGTACCACAAAAAAAAAAAAAAAAAAGAAGAACAGTGAGTCAAATTGCGGGCCACAGAGGAGAAATCCCAGTACTGTACTCCCTAGGACTTGACCCAGTGGGGGAGTGGCGGTGGCAGAGATATCACACCATAGGAGAACGTGCAACCTGGCACCCCCCACAGTCTAAAGCAGCCTCTATCGACTCTCTGGGTCGGAGACTCTGTGATACAACCCAGTAAAGGAGTAGTGGGGACTGAGATACCACAGACTCGAGATCCAGAGCACCTTAAGGGAAGTCATAGTGACCCAAGGGAAGAACCCAGAGAAGGCACAAACTTCCAAAATCATGGGAAAGAGGAATAATACTGGAGCAATGAATGCCCACAACCCCACAACATCAAAACCCGATAAAACAGAAAATCAAAGATTTCTAGAAGATCAAATCAGGAAAATAACTGTAGAAATAATAGAGGTGCTTCAAAAAGAATTCAGAGAGGGCCAAAAAGAGATAAAGGATGCAATTAATGAAGTAAAGGCCTCAATTCAAAGCACAAACAACCGATTAGACCACATTCTATTAGTAACTTTTAACTCTGTTTACATTGTCTTTAGATATACAATTTTTTTTTATTTTTTAGGGAGTTTGTATACTCTTCTGTTGCCTGTGCCATTGAAATCATATCCAAGAAATCACTGCCAATTTCAATGTTGTGAGGTTTAAAGACCCAGATTTTCTTCTAAAAGTTTATAGTCTTAAGATTTATATTTAGGTCTTTTATCTATTTTGAGTTAATATTTGTATATGGGATTAGGTAAGGGTCCAATTTTATTCTTTTCCATGTAATTATTATTTTTCAACAATATTTAGTTAAAAGATTATTATTTCCACCACCAAATGTTCGTGGAAACCTTGTCAAAAATAACTTGACAATATAGGGAAGAATTTAGCTCTAGGCTTTTATTTAACTCCAATGGTTTATATATCTGCCTTTACAATAGTACTACACTGTTTCAATTATTATAGCTTTATATGGTTTGAAATCAGAAAATATATATCTTCTAGCTTTGTTCTTTTTCAAGATCGTTTTAGGTATCTAGAGTCCATATTCCATATTAGGATAGATTTTTTTTTCTGAAAAATAAATATATAAATATATGATAGTTTCACCAAAAAAAATAGAAAAAAAACATTCAGTAATTTTTAACTATGTTTACATTGTCTTTGGATATACAATATTTTTTTTTTATTTTTTAGGGAGTTTGTATACTCTTCTGTTGCCTGTGCCATTGAAATCATATCCAATGATATGAAATTGGAATATGAAATTGGAAGTTATCCAATTCACTTCCAATTTCAATGTTGTGAGGTTTTATGACCCAGATTTTCTCCTAAAAGTTTATAGTCTTAAGATTTATATTTAGGTCTTTTATCTATTTTGAGTTAATATTTGTATATGGGATTAGGTAAGGGTCCAATTTTATTCTTTTCCATGTAATTATTATTTTTCAACAATATTTAGTTAAAAGATTATTATTTCCACCACTAAATGTTTGTGGAAACCTTGTCAAAAATAACTTGACAATATAGGGAAGAATTTAGCTCTAGGCTTTTATTTAACTCTAATGGTTTATATATCTGCCTTTAGAATAGTACTACACTCTTTCAATTATTGTAGCTCTATATGGTTTGAAATCAGAAAATATATATCTTCTAGCTTTGTTCTTTTTCAAGATCGTTTTGGGTATCTAGAGTCCATATTCCATATTAGGATAGACTTTTTTTCTGAAAAATAAATATATAAATATATGATAGTTTCACCTAAAAAAATAGAAAAAAAAATCTCTGGTAAGAAAGAAAGCAAAAAGAAATATTGAAATGTTATCTTTAAGTCATCAAAAGCTTGGTATCAGACAAATGAAACTGTTATGTGAGATTATCATTTTTAATTTTGGATAAATTGCTATAATACTAGATGTCAACCACTAAGCCAAGCATGGGAGGGAGGGATGGGGAGAGAATGGGGTGGGGGTGGATGGGGGCTGATTAGGCGATATGTGCATGTATGTCTACAAAAGTTTGTATCCCACTATGATGTATGAATACAGTGCACCAATTTAAAAAAAAAGTCATTCTCCGAAATTCACCAGAAAATATTGGCTAAAAAATCCTAAGACACTAATTTTAGTATAATCATTCCTCAATATTAGTGCTGGGAGTTGGCATAGACTCATAAACTAATAATGTAAAGTTTCTCTTTTTTTTCGTTCAGGAATTCCTTGAAAGAATTGGCCTTGTAAGTAGGTACAGGCTAGGCCATTTTCTTCAGTAAGAAAAATATGAGGTTAATAAATTTCTACCAGTGTTCCTAAAGCCTCATAGCACAGGTCTAAAAAAATCTTATCCCAAATATTAATTTAATACAAATTGAAACCAGGGACAAACAAACATGTATGCTTACTATTTAATAATATTCCAATTAAAAAATTAAAGCCCAGCATTCAGGAAGCTGTGACAGGAGGATCTGGGTTCATGGCCAGCCTCAGTTACTTAGTGAAGTCCTTTACAACTCAGTGAGAACCTGTTTCAATATAAAGAATAAAATACAGGGCTGGGGGGGTGTTGCTCAGAGGTAGAATGACCATGGTTTCAATCCCCAGTACCTCAAAAAATAAATATAAAATTAAAATAAAAATAGCTGGGCATAGTGGTGCACGCTTGTAATCTCAGCATTTGGGTGGCTGAGACCAGAGGATCACAGTTTGTGGACAGCCTCAGCTACTTAGTGAGGCCCTTTGCAACTCAGTGAGACTCTGTTTTGAAAAATAAAAAGACTAAAAAATATGGCTGGAGGTGTAGCGCAGAGGTAGAATGCCGTGGGGTTCCAGCCACAGTACCGCAAAAAATATATAAAAATACATAAAAATAAAAACAAAGCCCAAATCTCAGTGTCCCAAATCAGAAAAAGTTGATTGTGAATGGATGTCATCAATGCTTATTAAATAAGATAAACAAGTGTCTCTGGGGCTAGCCACGGCTTGGAGATGGAGCTTACTCTAGCCCACCGTTCCTATGCTGTGCTCACTCTTAGGCACAGCAGGAGAGGAGTGGGGAAGATAGCACATCAGCTGGCTATTAATGAACTTGAGTGTAAAGTGAGAACTTTTGTTGTCAATTTTTCTTTTGACTGATTTCTGTTTTGAGGGTTCTGAATGTTCTCTCTCTTGCCTTATATAAAAGAACCAATATGTGAAAATAGGAATACATTAGAGCTTCAACGTGTCTCTGCCACTGGGTGCCATGGGACATACTTGTAATCCCAGTACTTGGGAGGCAGAGACAGAAGGATCACAGGTTTGAAGCCAGCCAGCAAAGACCCTGTTTCAAAATGTTTAGAAAGGGTTGAGGGTGTTGCTCAGAGGAAAAACACTCCTGGGCTCAATTCCAGGCACCACAAGAAAAGCATTTCCTCCCAAAATATGTATTAATTACTGTGGATGATTTTTAACATGTGTTTACAAAATCTCTGATATTCTTCACTCCAGAAATTTTATTTTATTTTTTGGTACCAGGGCTAGAACCCTGGGGTATTCTAACCTCTAAGCTGCACCTCCAGCCCTTATTTTAATTAATTAATTTATTTATTAATTTATTTATTTACTTAGGGTGGCACTGGGGTTCCTGGAAACCCTCCTATCTCCAGGTTATACTCCCAGACCTATTTTTATATTTTTATTTGGAAACAGGGTCTCTTAAACCAGTGCGGCTGGCTTCGAACCTGCGTGATCCTCCTGTCACCACCTCCCTAGCGTGGGGATTACAAGCATGCGCCACCACGCCCAGTGCCTTATTTTATTTTTTAAAAAGGATCTCACTAAAGTTGCTGGGGGTCTTGTTAAGTTGTTGAGGCTGGCCTTGAATCTGTGATCCTACTGTCTCAGCCCCCCAATTACTGAGACTGCAGGCCTGCATCACTGTGCCTGACTCAGAAGTAAAGTTTAACTCCCATCTTGTTGAGTATAGGCTGGACTTCATAACTGAAGTCTAATGGATAGAACACATGATGGGAAAAATTATAATTTGACAGCTGGTAAATCTGGAAAAATCCACCTTAACCAAGTGATCAAGGTTAGCATCATGTACCCCTTTCCATGACGTGATAAAGGGCACCCCCTCTGTGGACTTCTTCTCAAACCTAATCATGACAAAAGCATCAGACAAACCCAAACTTAAAGACATTCTACAAAGTATCTAAACTCAGGACCCTTCAAAAGGGCCCAGTCACAGAAAACAAGACTGAGAAACTGCCATCAATTAGAGAAGACTAAACAAACATGACAACTATATGCAGTATGGTGTCCTGGACTGGATTCTAGAAAGAAGAATGTTAGTGGGAAAATTGGTGACATCAGATTAAAGTTTGTAGTGTAGTTAATGGCATTGCACCAAGACTAATTTCTTAGTTTTGATAAGCATACCATGATTATGTAAGATCCTGTTAACAGTGAAAGCTGATTAAAAAGTACACAGAAACTCCCTGGACTACCTTTGGAACTTTTCTGCAAATATTAAATTAGTTTAAAACCCCAGCTCATTAAATAAGGCTTGGATATAAGAGAAGGTATCCCTGAAATTCTGCTCTATGGAGAGGTATTTCAAGGAACATAATTAAATTCATGCTTTATCCAAATCGATTACCTGCATTTGAACAGGGCTTAATAGTGTTTTGCTACAGAGAATGTCGACTGATGTTTTTCTCTTTGCAGTGTTGTGAGTTTGTGATGTTTCAAGCCATTCCAGCAGCATTAGACTTTCCTCTGTTAAGGACCCCTGTACCCCAGGCATGGAAGAAAGACCCACATTCCAATGTACGTTACTCCCAAGATCGAGCCCCTCAGCAACTGTAATTGCAATTCAGAAGTTCATTTGGGGCATGATTATTAATTGCCAGAGAGGAACTGGGAAACATTTTGTTCTGAAGGCTTTTCCTGCCTTAGCCATAATTTGAATCATGTCATCTAAGAATCCTTTTTAAAAGATATAAGAACAGGGCATGGTGCTGCACACCTGTAATCACAGTACTTGGGAGGCTGAGACACAAGGATTGTAGGTTCGAGGACAGCCTCAGCAATATAGTGAGATTTTGTCTCAAAATTTAAAAATAAAATGAAAAGGGCTGGGGATGTATCTTAGAGATACAATTGGGGATTGAATTTATTTAGTTCGATCCCCACCTTCTCCCCTAAAAAATTATATAAGACATTATGATTCTATTACTTCTATTCTGATTGAGCTCCATATCATTTATCAAACCATCCGGCCCGATCTAGGAGTTGAAATATGGGCGAAAGGAGTGCTTACTATTTGTAGACAAGGTCTGTGTGTGACCACACCTGCTCTATGGTTCTTTCACTCACGGAGTGAGAACTGAGCAATTGTGCAATTGGTTTTGGCCATTCTCTGTGCTAGAGATAGAGAGATTTAAAAAGATACAGTCCTGGAACAACTAGGCATGCCGGGTCAAAGAGAACCCATGTGTATATATGCTACCTAGATTCCCACTCTATCTAACTCACTGCCAATCTTGCATGTGCATCAGAAGACATGGGTAAGAATATTCAAAAGAGCCATGTACATAATTGCAAAATACAGAAACAATCTATTGACCACAGATTCAGTAAATAGTGATGTGTTCTCAAAGTGGGACTTACACAACCATGAAAAAAGTGAATGAACCACAGCAACACTTATCAACAGAATAAATCTCAAAAACATAATAGTAAAAGAAAGAAGTCATAAATGAGTATGGACAGAATGATCCCATTTATATAAGGTTCAAAAACAGACCAAATTAAACAGTATATTACCCAAGGTTGCGTACTGAGGTAGCATTTTAAAGAATTATAAAGTAAAGCCAGTTAATAGTTAACTTGAAATTCAGGGTCATAATTATGGATATGAGGAGAGAGGAAGATGAGACCACAGAGGGACAGTGGGGGCTTCGGGTGGCAAATGCACAGCTATGTCTAAAGACTGGGGGATGGCCGGGTGCGGTGGCGCACGCTTGTAATCCCCACGCTTGGGAGGTGGAGACAGGAGGATCACGCAGGTTCAAAGCCAGCCGCGCAGGCTCAAGAGACCCTGTTTCCAAATAAAAAGTATAAAATAGGTTTGAGAGTGTAGCCCGGAGGTAGAAGGGTTCTATCCCCATTACCACCAAAAAAAAAAAAAAAAAAAGACTGGGGGATAGACAAATATGTGTGGTTCTGTATTAGTTGTTTTTTAAACTACACATACACATTTTATACAGGCTTTTTAATTTTTTTAATTTTATGTGGATCATATTGACAATGGCATACATTCACACAGTACTTGGTACCCCCCCATTTCCTCCCCCAATAATGAGTGTCCAGGTTGATCATGCTACATTCAAACTTAAACACATATTCGAATGTAGCTCCTCCATTAATCAACCTCAGCCTTCTTCCTCTCCTACCCTTCCTTTCTGGCTTTGCTGAGGTTTTCCCTCCATTATCTGGATTCCCTCTGGTACCTCTAATGCTCCCTAATTTGGGCATATTAGAGAAAACATATGTCCCTTCTCTTTCTGTGAGTGGCTGATCTCACTTAACATAATGTTCTCCAGGTCTTTGCATCTTCTTGTGAATTACATGATTTTGTTCTTTATTGCTAAGTAGAATTCCTTGTGTGTATTTCCCATAATTTTGCGATCCATTCATCTGTTTATGGAAACCTAGGTTGACTCCATATTTTGGCTATTACAAATTGTGCTGTTATAAACCTGGGTATGCATATGTTACTGTAGTTCTCTGATTGCAACCCCTTTAGTAAGATATCCAGGAGTGGTAGAGCTGGATCATATGGTGGATCCTTTCCCAGTTTTCTAAGGAATCTCCACACTGATCTCCATAGCAGTTTGAACTAGTTTGCACGCCCACCAACAGTGTAAAAGAGTTCCTCTTTCCCCACATCCTCTCCAGCATTTGTTGTTATTTGACTTTTTTATGCTTGCCACTCTGATTGGAGTTAGATGGAATCTCAGCATAGCTTTGATTTGCATCTCCCTGATGGCTAATGATGTTGAACATCTTTTTATGTATCTATTGGCCATTTGTATCTCTTCTCTTGTGAAGTGTCTATTCAGTCTTATTGAGAAAGTTACTGCCTGTGCCTGTATGTTGGATGTTGAGCCTATGCCCTCCTCTAATAACTTCACAGTCTCTGGTCTAATTTCTAAGTCTTTGATCCATCTTGAGATGATTCCTGTGCGCAGTGAGAGGTGAGGATTTAGTTCCATCTTTCTACAAATGGATAGCCAGTTCTCTCAGCACCATTTGTTGAAAAGGCTGTCTTTTCTCCAGAGTATGAGTTTGGTCCCTTTGTCAAACATCAATTAACTATAAGTATGTGGGTTTGTTTCCGTATCTTCTATTCTGTCCCACTGGTCAGTATGCCTGTTGTTGTGCCAACACCATGCTGTTTTTCTACTATAGCTCTATAGTATAATTTGAAGTCAGGGATTGTGATACCTCCTGCCTGGTTCTTATTGCTGAGAATTACTTTGGCTATTCTGGTTATTTTCTTTTTCCATATAAAATTGGGTCGAGGGAAAGACAAGGGACTGAGGAGGAAAGGAGATCCTAACGATGAGGTTAGTGAGTCCTCTACACACTTGCTTGTATACACATTCACATGTATTCTCATTCCCATTGTGAGAGCCCATGGCCAGCCATAGGCCCAGTTTCCACCTCACACTCCCAGAAGCTGCCTCTTGCTTTGGCCACTGTGGCAACATCACCCTCCCATGGCTTTTTGCTTGTTTCTGTTGGGTTGGAGATCCTGAATGTACTACAGTGCTAATGAACCGCAGACAGAGACAACACGCCGGCTCTCCCTGGGCAGTGGGAAGCAGGCAACAGCACTGAGAAATTAGCCAAATAAACCTTACCCATGGCCCCGCTGTGTGTGGGCCAGCCCCGAGCACGGCAATGCCATTACCAAAGCGCCCTACGCAAGCCAGACCTTTAGTGATCACAGCAAACCCATATCAACCAAACTGCCTTGTCCACACTTTCTAAGCCAGGAAACAAACTCCAAAACTTAGGTCAGTAAGGACAAGACATAAGCAGGATTCAAACCCAGAGAGCCAATTCACCCTGCCTCTAGCCGCAATCACCAACTCCCTGCCGTAACACCCCACAAGGTCCCCATTCTCACACCCAGAGACAGGGAAGGGCCTCAGAGGCACGTGGGTCGATCAGGACGGTAGGAGAATAAAGGACAATTCAGGGCACTGGCAACTCAACACTTTCATTTGATCTAAACATTGGGAAGCAATGCAGAAGACTTGGGGATGGAAAGCCTTGCAAGCATCAGTATGAAGGTGCAGGGCCGACCTTCCTGGGAACAGGATGTATTTGAGGAGCCATTTGTTCTCAGAACTAAAGAGCACACAGGGACAGAAAGACCAGAGCATCTGAGATTTACTAGGATCAGTACTAAGCTTCAGAGCTCAAAAATATAGGTCTATAGAATCAGTGGACTTCCTCACACTTGTTTCCTGAAGTGATGGGGATAGAACGAATGTACAATTAGGATTTAAGAGGTGGGTTCAAATTCCTATTCCACTATTTACTGGCTGTGTGTTTTTAAGCATATCCCCAAACCTCTCTGAGAGGCAAATGTGGTAATTAAAAAATCAAACTTAAAAAAAGGACCAGGCTAGGCCGGGTGTGGTGCGCACGCTTGTAATCCCCGCACTTGGGAGGCAGAGACAGAAGGATCGCGCAGGTTCGAAGACAGCTGCGCTGGCTTAAGAGACCGTTTCCAAAAATAAAATGGGTCTGGGAGTGTAGCCCGGAAGTAGAAGGGCTTCCAGGAACCCCAGTACCACCAAAAAAAAAAAAAGGACCAGGCTTTAGAAAACTGGTCCAGATCACCATAACTAAGTCACAGCTGAGCCTGGTGTCAAATGGGGGTCAAAACACCTACCCCACAGAGGTAGTAACAAGGTAACATGCCAAGGTACTATGCCACCTGTAAAAGCTACATAAAATGATAATATCTTCATCATGTAAAAGGGTTATTAAGCCTTCAGTATCCCCCTTGGAGCCAGGTGTGGTAACACACTCCTATAATCTTAGTACTTGAGAGGCTGAGAGACTGGAAGATCACAGGTTCAAGACCAGCCTCAGAAACTTAGTGAGGCCCTCAGCAAATTAGATCAGAATGAAGATAAAAATTTTTTAAAATGACTGACAGTAGAGGTGTAGCTCAGAGTCAGAATACCCCTTGGTTCAGTTTACAGTACAAAAGAGAGAGAGAGAGAGAGAGAGAGAGAGAGAGAGAGAGAGAGAGAGAGAGAGAGAAGTTCCTCTTGGTTCATCTGTAGTCCATGATTCTTTGGTGAAAGCCTCAAATGAACAGCTTGCTTCTGTTCAGTGTCTGCAGAGCCCACTTGAGGTGTGCGTGACCTATGCTACACCCAGTGTCTGCTTTTCGAGGGGCCTCACCCAGGACTGGCCCTCTGCTGCCACTGTAATCAAAGTCATAATCATTTCTGAGCAGGGGGCCCGGCATCTCAACCCCAGAGCCAGGGCCTGGCATACAGCTCTGTGCCAGCATCCACAACAAGGCCAGGAAACTGAGCAGACCCCCAGGACCTCCAAGCATGAGGGCGGCCTTGGAAGCAAAGCCTACCAAGCTAACGGGACACTGAAGGAAGGAAACGAGCTTGGGTATTTTCTCCCTCAGTCCATTCTCAGATTGGAAGCGCCAAAGATTCAAGTAGTTATTTATCGTGGGGACAGGCCACGGTGTGCTGGCATGTGAAACACGCACAGATGCTTCAGACTCACCAATTCCATGTTGTTGAGGTGCAGAGGTGTAGACGTCTTCCAGGACTCCTGTAGCACTTTGATGCACAATCACCCAGCTCTGCCGCCCAGCTACAAATGAAGACATAGAGCACAGGTCTCTGCAGACCAGCAACATCCCCGTCACCTAGGAGCTTGTTAGAAATGGGGATTCTCCACCCGTGGCTCTAAAAAGAAAAAGAAAGAAAGAAAAAAGAGATGGAGATTCTCTTGCCCACTCCAGACATTGTGCATCAGAAACTCTAAGGGTTAGACCCACAAATGTGGGTTTCAATCAAAGAGCCCTTGGGCAGGGGCGGGGTGGGGGGGTTCTTACACATGTGGTAAAGTTTGAAGAAGACTGGCCTAGAGTATCAGACTTAATCACTGTGAAACTTAAATGTCTTTTTTTTTTTCTTACTTTTTAAAATTTTTGCTGGAGGGGGTGTTTTGAGAGGGGAGTTAGTGGTTGGG
Organism: Muscardinus avellanarius; assembly: GCF_963383645.1. NCBI lineage: Eukaryota > Metazoa > Chordata > Mammalia > Rodentia > Gliridae > Muscardinus > Muscardinus avellanarius. Next base: position 125,924,278 of record NC_137788.1, read on the forward strand.
CCTTCCCAGCATCTCCCACACACACATACACCACAATCAGTGACAATTCCCAAAGATCAGGATCTCTTTGTGTGTTTCCTGCAAAATTCAATTTAACTCACCCACTTTGTTTTTGCCTGTTCATTCAAGACACAATGTAGCCCCAGTTCCTTGTGAACAAACATCCCATTTGCACATGTCAAGTATCTGATTCATTTAGACTTCCCCAATTGCTTAATGTCTGCAACAGAAGCCTTGTGATATTCTTGATCTAAACAGCTGAGTTAATACCCTTGCACAAAGGGAGCCTGGTGTTTGGGTGAGCTTCCACGGCTTGAGGGACACAAAGGGAGGCCTGTTGAATGCACGCATAAAAAGGGGAGAGAGGAGGCAGCTACTCTGATCTTTACGATCCTTTGATTATTCTATCAGTTAGTTAAAGCATAAATCCATCCTTCCACCTAACAAAATACTATTTTACTTCCTTTGACTCCATATTTTATCTTTTATAGCCAATAAAACATAAAAAAACTTACAAAGGTTATGTTCTCATCAATTTTTGCACTAAATGACAATAAATTTTAACAGGAAACTGCGGCTGCAACAGAGATGTCAGCTTCAAACTTTCTTGAGAGACAACCTCCCACTCGCAGAGCTGAGAGCTGCTAATCAGAGACCTCTCAATTAAAATTAAAGCCCACCCAACCTCAGAATGGCATCCCCATTCTATTTCTGGGGACTTTGTGTAGTTTGATAATCTCTGGCCTTTTTCCTTGTTTCTTGAAATCTGCTTTAGAATGCCAACAAATAAAAAAGAATGTTAAAAAAAGAAACATAAACACTTGTTAGGTGCAAAAAAGAAAAGCCCCACTTTGCCAAATCATTTCCAGTTTGATTTCTTCCAGTTTTTACTGTAATCAATAATCTCCCAGACCTCCACAACACCAAGTACTTACCAGACACAGAAAGTGAAAATTTATTTTTCATTCATATCAATTATTCAACCAGTGCCTGCTAAAATGTGGCATTCAATGCATTGCTAAGCATTCAGCACCGGGAGTAGCGAGGGCTCCACCAGCGCTGGCCACCATCCCCTCACAAGGATTGCGGTCACTGCTGTTCCTCTCACATGTATTAAATGTTAGGATCTGCATTAGGAAAACAACAGCAAGCAGAACAGATGTGCTTCTTCTGTTCTTAGGAAGATCCACACAGGGGTGGAGACAGACACCAATCAAATAATCACACAAACAAATGTAAGTTACCAACTGCCACAGTTAGGACAACCCATTTATCCAGTGGGGGAACCTAAGAAAAGCCCAGAGAAGTATCAAATCACTTTATGATTCTGAAACCTCTTGGATGTATCATTTGAGCTGAATCATGAATTTTTACGAGGTAGCTTCCAAATGGGAAGCAGCCCCCCAAAATTCGTAAACAAATATTCACATTTCACTATGATGTCACTCAATATCAGAAATATTTTTCACAATTGTCACAGTTCTTGTTCTGTTGCTGTAACAAATTCCTGAAAGCAAGTGATTTATAAAGAACAGAGATTTGGCCACAGTTCTGAAGGTTGGAAGGCCCAAGAGCATGGTGCAAGTGTCTGGTGAGAGCCTTGTTAGGCCACTGTAACATGGTGGGGGTGGAAGGCTTCACATCATGAGACACAGCAAGGGCACTAGCCCTGGTCTCTCTTCTTCTTATAACTCCACTAAAGCCATCATGGGGCCTCTACCCTCATGACCTCACCTAAGTCCAACTACCTCCAGAAGGCCACATCCATATGCCAGAGTCTCCTAATGAGACAAGATCCAAGCTCACAACAATTGAATCCATATGAATTTGGGTCCAACACATAAAATTTTAGGAGACACATTCAAACTCTAGCACCAATTTTTATGGATTAGAACTTACTTTTTTAAAATACTGTTAAGATTTCCAAATCTAGAAACTGGGATTTTCTAAGACACAAGCCTATGATCAAATAGACTCAATGAATCTTCCAGAAATTTTCTCAGAACTTTATGAATAACCACCAAAAATAAATAAATAAATAAAGCTAGGGCTTATCTTTAAGTCTCCTATACAGTCCACTTTCTTGAACTTTATGACAAGTTCCATTATATAAATTGCTTTATTAAAAATATTTTATTCCCTTAGCTTTTTTAACTATTAAATATATTTTCTGGTGACTTCAAGCCAAGAGCAAGAATAAAAATAAGTGACCAGAGAATGCAGAGGCTCATTTGTAAATATAATCTGTTTAGAAAAAAGAACTGGGGAAAGTCAGAAGGGCTCAGGGCCACGCTGACTGGCAGCCACACCCAGGGGCTCCCACTTCAGACACCCCAATGTCCTTCGAGAGCAGCAAGAGGTCTGGCTCTGGGGCCTGCGATGATCCCAGCTGCACAGCTTTGAGCCTCGACTTAGGGCAAGTAGTTTAACCTTTCTCGGAGTTAGCTTCCTGCTGGGTAAAAATGAAGCAGAGCAGGGGCTGCCCAGTGCAATGCAAAAATGTATTATATTAGCTACTCTATCTAGCGATAGGCAAGCCTTTCAAAACCCATCCTAATGAGACAAGATCCAAAATCACAACTACACATATAAGCAAACCCAGGGTCCACTGCCCTAGGACTTCCCCTGGGCAGAATGACAGTTCTGTCCTAGGATTCCCCAAGGCCACAGGGCTGGGAGAGTTTGCAGGGGGCAGACAGGCGAGCACACTGCCTCTGGGTCTTTAGAGGCCTCAGTGTCCTGACTAGCTCTGCCTGGGCCACACCTCATGGAGTAATTTATTATCACAGCAGAAAATACAGCTAAACCAAATAAGTGATACTTTGCCTTCCACAGTTATTTTTCACATTCTATTTCTAAAATACACCCCAGGTGATTGATATATATATACACACACATATTTATATACTTTTTAAAAAACAGGGTCTTGTTAGGTTGCTGAGAGTCTTCCTAAATTGCCAAGGCTGGTTTTGAACCTGTGGTCCTCCTGTTTCAGCCTCCAAGTATTGGGATTACAGGCATGTATCAGCACACCCAGCCCTCCACAGTTATCTGATCAAGTACATTACTTATATGCAATTGCAGTTCATTCCTGGGTGTTTAGAACTTTAATCTGATAGGCTACTCATGGAAAAAAAAATGTAGACAGTCTTCTAAGAGCCTGACTCATTCACTGGAAACATTTGTCAAGTGCGTGCTCTGTCTGAGCCCTGTGCCAAGTTCTGGATGTAAAGGGGCATGACTCCTGGTCACAGACCTCAAAGGAAATGATAATGCAACGTAGTTGCATTTAACACAAACTGTTAGAATTCTTCCTTGTAAGAATTTGGCCTGGGAAGTAACATATTCAGCACTTAAAGAAAAAATTCTTCTACAATATCTATACTACTGCATTTGACTAGCTAATTAATACGTCACTCATAAAAAGAACCATAAAGTAACAAGCAAAAAAGAAAAGTCTCATCTATACTCTTGCCTGTTGAAATAACTGTTAACATTTAGTCAGATCATCTTCAGGCCTTCTAAACATACACGTGTGTGTGTGTGTGTGTGTGTGTGTGTGTGTGTGTGTGTTTCTAAATAAAATATGAGGTCATTTTATACATAGTATGGTAACCTGAGCTTTTTGTCAGCAAATATACATATTCATGTCTAGAGAAGTAAATGCTCTTCTCATTTATCATATTAAATGATTGCATTGGATTCCAGTATAGGTACCACAATATCTTTAGCAACCAGCCTCTATTGTGGGATCATTAGACCCTTTGTAACTTTGGGCTACCATAAACATAACGTTCTTACTAACGCATCTTTTCAAGCCAGTCCAATTACTTCTCCAGAATAACTATGTAGAAATGGGAGAGTTGGATCCAAGGGTGTGTACCTTCTTAAGGACCTGATACCTTTACCTATTGCCTGTCACCTCCCCCATCTTTACCCTCACTGCATCCTATCACTCTTCTTACTTTTTGCATTTAACATTTAAAAAAAAAAATTCCCCAGTACTGGGGTTGGAACCCAGGAGAAGTCTACCTCTGAGTGACACCTCCGGCCCTATTTTTTATTCTTTATTTTGAAACGGGGTCTCACTGAGTTGCAAAGGGCCTAAGTAGTAGCTGAGGCTGACCTTGAACTGTGATCCTCCTGTCTCAGCCTCCTGAACGCTGGGATTACAAGCCTGCACCACCACACCTGGCCACATTTTTAAAATTTTAGTGTAACCCCCTTAGCTACAAATGTTTTCGGTAGCACCTTTTGTGTTGTTTTCTATTTTTTTATTGTTGCAGTTCTGGGGATGGAACCCAGGGGCATTTGACCTCTGAGCTACACCCTCTGTCACACCCCCTGTCCTGTTTTTTATTCTGTATTTTGAAACCGGGTCTCACTGAGTTGCAGAGGGCCTCACTAAGTAGCTGAGGCTGTCCACGAACCATTATCCTCCAGTCTCAGCCTCCCGAATGCTGGGATTACAAGTGTGCGCCACCACGCCTGGCTAGCACCTTTTTATAAAAGTAGTTATGGCGGGCGTAGTGGCGCCTGCTTGTAATCCACCCGCCCCCAGCCCCAGTTTGGGAGGCGGAGACAGGAGGATCGCGCTGGTTCAAAGCCAGCCTCACTGGATTAAGAGACCCTGTTTCCAAATAAAAATAGGTCTGGGAGTGTAGCCCAGAGGTAGAAGGATTTCCAGGAACCCCAGTACCACCAAAAAAAAAAGTAGTTATGACACTTGCTGAAATTGCACCATTTGGGGCTCGGAGTTTCAGTGTTTCTCACACTCTACCACGCACAGAAACCACCTGAAGACTATGTTAAAATGCAGAACCTGATTCAGGAGCCCCAGGGTAGCCTGGGGGCTGCATTTCTAACAAGCTCCCAGTGAAGCCAATGTGGTTGATCCAAAACACCGCTTTGCAGAGCCAGGCTCTTAATTGTCTTAGGTTCCTCTTGGCCCCTGAGAGATGCCTCCATTTCCCCATCAGCTTCCTCCTCAAAAACACCCAGTGGTGGGGAAATGATTCTACCTCTACCTTGTTGCTGTCTGGTGGGTTCACTAAGCTGCAAGGAGCCTCTGCCCATCTGTGAAGCGGAAACTGTAGAGTACTCCCGTGAAGACGCTTCTCAACCCAACAGCAAAGGATGTGTCCCCTACCCAGATAGAACTAAATTCCTTCTCACTAGGACAAAGTTGACTTCCCTCCCCCTTGGCCCCGCAGGTGAACACTGGGGTGCACGATCAGAAAACAAAGTGTGAGGCTAACTAAGGCACTGACCTCATAGAAATTGACAAAAGCCCCGTCCGCAGGAGAAAGCACCTCTGACAGGGGACGCTTCACTCCAATGGGCGCGTTGCCTGCTGGTGGCTGGTTATAACGGTGTGCATTTCTCTTCCCAAAAGGAACAGCTTCAACAAGGATTGAAGGATAATTCTCCCATTAAAGGGACAAAGAGTTGAAAAAGGGAGGAGACAGAAATACTGCCTCTGGAAAGACCTCACCAAAGAGCCCCTAAAGCCAGCTCTGGGAACGGGGAGTTTCAGTGTCCTCGATAATATTTCACTTGTCCTGGCTACTCCCTCCTGCTCTGATGTTTCTCTAGCTCTCCTGCAGCACTAAAAGATGGGCAGGTGTAGAACATCATCCTTAAAGCCTGGGCTGACCGGAATGGCCAGCTAAGATCAGGTAGCATCAACAGACATCTTTTCTCACTTACCCACGGTAGAAAAATGCTAGCATTCTAGTCTCTAAGAACCTTAAAACACATATTTTCTACCCTAATCCAAGGCAAATGATAATGATCCTTAATTCAATAAGTTATCCAAGAACCTTGAGTGGCTGTCTAGTTCAGTTTCCTATATTTGAAAGACTGGGCCAGAATGATGTATTTTGGGTTTCAATGCCCTTCCCCGCACCCAGCACCAAACAACCTTTCTCTCCTGCTTCCTTCTGTCTGCTGGAAAAGAGTGTAATTTATTCACAAAGCTCTTTTTCCTACTTTAATTTTCTTTAGCTTCTTTCAAATAACTGTTTTTGTCCCTAAGTGAACTTTAAAAAAAAAAAGCCCCACATTCATTCACCTTCTCTTCCACCTACCACACCCTGCTCTTCTTTCCAGGGAGCACCCGAGCCCCATGCTAGGGAGCTTCGGCTTCTTAAATTAGGCCAGAACGAGGCATGCCGGTCAAAGACATTGACCCATCTGCCAGAACTTAAAGCAAAATTCACACACACACACACACACACACACACACACACACACAAAATCAGCTGGCATCTTCCGCTTTTTAAACCAGTGTTCTGCCAGGCATCCCCCAGAACCTTCCCATTCCACAAGCCTGTGGGCCCCATCTTGAGCTGTTTGCAAGCTTCTCCAATGTGGAGGTGAAGCTCCTACCAAGACACTTTCCTGCCCAGAGCAGCTCACCTAACTCCGTCCAGCCTGTCACTCCGAAGCTTGGCGGTGGGACCCAAGCAATGCGGTCAATAAGAAAACAAATCCCACCTTATCGGGTCTTGTTTGATCTTAAAACCACATTGTCCAAGGTTTCAGCTACATAATGCCAGCTCCAAACGAGGAGGGCAGAGTTCTCTTATGAAAATAAATTAGACAAGCACACAGAAATGAAAGAAAATGGATGCGCGGCTGCTGAGACCAGCGCGAGCCTTAAATGCGGTTTGTGAGCTAAGCAAGGGGCTTAGCTTTTCTGGTCTTTTATTGTTTTCTGTTCTCTACTTTCCTTCCTTCCCTCAGCAAAACAAATATTTTTCTTTCAACAGATATTTTTAAGGGGTGACTTTTCAATTAGAGACGGCTTGATTTCTTTGGTATGCTGGGCTTTTGTTTTCCTTGCTGAAATTATAACGTACACTGAGGAGGGTAAAACCAAGACCTAGGAGCCTCCTCACTGCCATCCATCAGCTGTGATAATATCAAGATGAATATATTGTCAGGAATCTGTACGTAGTGTTTCATTTACCCCGCTCCCTCCGCTAAGAGCAGCTCCACCGGGATTACATTATTATTCAAGCTTCTTGGACGGACTCCAAATGCAGATTGCAACTACAGTTCAAAGGGAAACTTATAAAAGGTGATAGGAAATAGACCCTCAACAGAACAGTTCTTTTTTTTTAAATTAACCTTTTCAGAGTTTAATTCCATCTTAGATATCCATAAATAGACCAGCTTGCAGGAACCAAAAACTAATCCTGTAGTAATAACACAAAGCTCGATTTCCCATTCCATAGGATCATTAATATCGCTTTCAAAATCGCAGGAAATCTCTCCCACTTCTTAAGCTTTGTAATTCATTTCTGTACACCAACTCAAAAAAAAAAAAACCTCATTAATTTAGGCGGCCTTTTTGCAGTACGCGTGAGACACGCAAATATTTGGAATGTTTACCTTAAGTCGGAGTTTAAGAAAAAATTAATTTCTCATTTTCAGAAAGGATTTATGAACATAGAAAACTGCCTTTGTGATAGTAACATATGTACATTACCTACTTCGCAAATTAAATGGCTATTTGAAATACATGAAGTTAAATATGTGGAATATATGAAAAAAAGAGAAAAAATCTTATATAAAGAGTGGGATCTTTTTGTTAAAGAAAAAATCCTGTTATGTCCTTAACATTTTTTTTTCTTATAACCCAGTTTCAATATTCTAATCAGATGTTTTATGTGGAAGAGCTTTGATTTGGGAAGGAAAATAAGACCCTTTGAACATTGATCGACATGTGATTTGTGCAATTATCTTACCTGGATTTAACTCTGTTCTTTCAGATCACTTAAGGGACCAGGATGCTGTTTCCATTGAGCTGGGTTTACAATTATCCCTAAACAAGCAAAACTTCAAAGGCTGCTCAATGGGTATTTTCCGTTCTTCATTAGAACTCGTAAATGTATAACCTGCACATAAACAAGTCACTCTACCTAATTAAATGGAATCTCTTCCTCTCTATTAAAAATTTAGAAGTGCTGCCTGGGTATAAACATGCCATTGGAAAAGGTAGGAGGGGAGGCCCTCTTAATATCTGTGAATAACTAGCTGGATCTCCTTTAAGCAAAGCCATGTTAATAACAGCACAGAGGCACATAAATTATTCTAATTATTTTATTATCAGTAAAAATTGTTTCAATGTAAAGGGTGCTCATTGTTGGCAATTATGCCCACAAGTATTATATGACTACTAGGAAAATTTGGCCCTAGTGTTTTAATTTACTTCTGAGACCATTACATGGGCTTTTGCTGACTTTCTTTTTCAATTATCTGCATCCCGGAAGAGGTAATGTAGCATTTTCTCCAAGGGTTGTATCTACTTTGAAGAATAGGGGTCTTACCAGATTTCTAGACTTGCAATTCTTAGAAAAGTTCATAAAGCTTCAGTTTAAAAATTACATTGTTTTTAATGTTTTTCGAGTCTGTGCTGTCTTGTTCTGTTTTTAGAGTTTAAAAAAAATAAAGGTTTTTAAAGTCCTTGCCCATTTTTTGGGGAAATTGATGGAGGAATTATAAAGTACTTCCAGGTAATCAGAGCAGTGTGACTTGTGCTCAGGACTTGCTACCAAGGCTTCCAGTCTTCTGAAAAAAATTCATAAAGATTGAAACAATAGTTATGACATTAAGCTTTATATCATAAAACCAGCCTGAAACTGCAGCAAGTAAACGTTTGAGAAGAGAGATGTAGGTTTTAGAGCTGAGGTGTTTTGTTGGAGCGCCCTCTTGTGGTCCAATGTCATCAATACAACTTCCATCCCACAATTTTTCTTTTTTTTAAAGGACACCTTTGACCCAGTGGTACAATTTTGATGGACAAATTACAATTGAGGATTAAAATCTCTAATATATTGTTGGATTTTTAATTCTGCTATCTTCTCCAAAAACACTTTAAAAAGTCATTCACTCCCGTCAACAGGAATGGATGCAAGTTTTTAAATGTAGGTGAATTCTTAAATACACATGCAAAAATCACACACGAATGCAAGGCAATGCTCCTTAGTGATTTGAGAATAGGAAAAAGTCTCCTCCTGAAGTGCAACCCATCCCCAAAAGTCCTTCAGCTGGTCACAGAAGGGATGGTTCCCTTCTCTAGCATCAGTACCATGGTCTGATACTAACATGATGATGTAGCAGCTACAGGCAGGCTAGATAACGTCACCCAACACACCTAAGATTTCTTAAAGTGCTGCGATGTTGATCGCACCCACATGCAAAGAGAATATCTGTCCCCAGTGGAGAACCAGCAGCTTCCGTCCTTGAGTGGAAGCACATGGGAGTTTTCTTTGACCCTTCTCTCATAGGGATGTGGGAATTCAACATGTGAAAACAATAGCAAGGAAGTCATGTTTAAGTGTTCCCATAATTTGACAACCATGAACCATTTTATGCCTCTGAAAACTCTACCTAGAATAGTCACTAGAAATAAGAATCTTAAACTGGGCCCGGTGGCACACGCTTGTAATCCCAATACTTGGGAGGCTGAGACAAGAGATTCAGATTTGAGTCCAGCCTCAGCTACTTAGGCTTTTTGTTGGGGGGGGGGGTGTCTGGGAATGGAACCCAGAGGCATTCAACCTCTGAGCTACACCCCCTGCCCTATTTTTTATTCTTTATTTTGAGACAGGGTCTCACTAAGTTGCGGAGGGCCTAAGTAGCTGAGGCTGTCTGTGAACCGTGATCCTCCAGTCTCGGCCTCCCGAATGCTAGGATTACAAGCGTGTGCCACCACGCCCGGCTCTCTTGGTGAGGCTTTTCACAATTTGTTAAGACCCTGTTTCAAAATAAAGAATAAAAAAATAAAAATATTGTGCTGGGGGTGTAGTTTGGAGGTAGAATGCCCCTGGGTCCCATCCCCAGCACGAAAGAAAGAAAGAAAGAAAGAAAGAAAGAAAGAAAGAAAGAAAGAAAGAAAGAAAGAAAGAAAGAAAGAAAGATAGATCTTTATAGCTTTTCCTGCCTTTGTCTAGAAAATATGGATTAATAAGAAAAAGTAAATGAGTACTTTTCTTTGACACATCTAATTTTAGGTTGTGAAGGGACTGCAGATTATAGCTTTCAAGCTTGTCATTTTACAGATTTAAAAACATAACAAGCCCAGTGGTAGGTCAAGATTTGTCTAAGGGCTCAAAATAAAAAGCAGAAAACTAGCCTGGTGTGGTGACACGTGCCTGTGATCCCAGCATTTGAGAGACTAAGACAGGAGGATCACAGGTTCGAGGCCAGCCTCATCAACTTAGTGAGACCCTCGGCAACTTAGCAAGATCTTGTTTCAAAATAAAAAGGGCAAGTGGTATAGATCAGAGATTGAATGGCTCTGGGCTAAAGAGAGAAAGAAAGAAGGAAGGAAGGAAGGAAGGAAGGAAGGAAGGAAGGAAGGAAAGGAAGAAAGAATGAAGAAAAGAAAGAAAGAAAGAAAGAAAGAAAGAAAGAAAGAAAGAAAGAAAGAAAGAAAGAAAGAAAGAAAGAGACAGACAGGCTGGGGCTAACAGGGAACATCTCAGCCACAGCTCACTTGGCCATCCTCCTTGGCCCTATCTTGTCTAAGAGCTTTCTGGCATCCAATTCCTCACACTGGCCTGTTGCCCACGATCTGGTTCAGTAGTCCCCATCCCCATACTGTTACTAAAACTTCTGGACTGCCGATTACTGGCCTGATTCTTTCTTTATAATGGTAAATAATTGATACCATATTCTTTAAGACTAGAAGAATTTAAAAGCCACGACTACTCTCAATGCAACCCTGAATATAAAGCATCCTCCATGAAAACTTCTAGAATTCCCATCCCATGTGTGTATGCACCATACATAGACTTGTCAGCCACAATTTGTAAACAAGTCAAAAGTACTTAAAGGAACTGATAATGCTATTTTTGTCGTTATTAAAATTGCCCATTTTACTACTCTTCATCGCCTGACTTTATGGTTATTAAGAAAGGCCTTTGATCAGTGGCGCTAACCTCCAGCTGACTTCTCACTTATGAATGTGTACATGTACATAACAGTTGTGTCCCTCCAATGAAGTCATGTGGCTGTGGTAGTTGTCAGTATCCCCACAAGATGGCACTCATCTTTGTTTTTAATCCATCTTTTTTTTTTTTCAAAGTGATTCCCACTCTCCAAATAAACTGAATTGTGAAATATGTAGGTGATTTCACATACCATCATGTTGAATGTTATAACCAGTGCCACAGTCTTAAAAATCTGCCCCACTTCCCTGAGGATGGGGTAGGTAAAAGGGACAGAGCTCTGCCTTTCACAAAGTTCTGCTGAGGGGACATACACACACACAGATGTTAATCAGATTTTCTTCTGTGTTAAAAGATATTTCAAGCTGGGTGTGGTGGCGCACGCTTATAATCCCTGCTCTTGGGAGGCTGAGACAGGAGGATCGCACAGGTTCGATGCCAGCCTCGGCTACTTAGTGACCCTGTTTCCAAATAAAATATAAAATAGGTCTCTGAGTATAGCCCGGAGGTAGAAAGCCTCTGGGTTCCACCCCTAGTACCACCAAAAAAAATTTTTTTCATTTTTTATTTTTTAAAATATGTCTTTATTGGTTCAGTATAGTCCCCCATCATAATGTAAATCATATTGACAATGGCATCTATCATCAGGTCTGTCTGAAGCAGAGGCCTCTGCTTCCACAGATTCCTCTCCTGAAGAGCTTTACTATGTCCCAAGCTCCTCCCCTGTGCCCACTGAATGACACGTTTGCCTACTCCTCTGGTAGGCAGCAGACACCATCTTACTTGGTGGGAAGACAGGAGAAAAGAGAAGAGTGTGCAGAGATCCGTCAGAAAGCCTCGTGCCCGGGCTGGGTGCTCACACTTGCTTCCACTGCGCTCAAGATTCACAAACAGGATAGGAATATCTTACCAATAAAAAAAAAAAAATCAAGGTTGTATTTTCAATGTATGGTGCAGGAACAATTAGATATCTATACTCACAAAGAGAAATCTAAGCCATGTGTGATGGTGCCCGTCTTTAATCCCAATACTTGGGAGGCTGAGATAGGAACAATGCAGGTTCAAGACCAGGTGCAGCAACTTAGTGAGATCCTGTTTCAAAATAAAAAGGGACCCACTCAGCAACAACAACAACAAAAAAGAGTGAGAAAATAAAAAGTCACCAACTGGAAGAAAATATTTGCAGAACATATATCTGCTAAAGGAAGGACTTAGAGTCAAAATCTAAAAGAATTCTTGAAATTCAACAATTAAAAGTAACAATAAAAATATGGAAAAGATCAAAACAAGCACTCCACCAAAGAAGATATATGTGCAAACAAGTATATAAAAAGGTATTCAACATCATTTGCCATTAGGAGATTGCAAATGAACACAATAATGAGATATCACTGCACAACTAGCAACAGGGCTACACTCCAAAAACCTGACAATATTAACTGCTGTCAAGACTGCAGACCAAGAGAAACTGTCACTCACTGTCAGGGGGAATGCAAACTAGGCTGGCCACTTTGCCAGACAATGTGGCCATTTCTTACAAAACTCAACATAGTTTTACCATCTGATTCAACATTTGTGATCCTAGGTACTTACTCAAATGATTTAAAGTTAGATTCCCTCAAAATAAATTGCACAAGAGCTAGGCATGGTGACACACACCCAGAATTTGGGAGGCTGAGGCTGGAGGAACCTAGGGTGGAGGCCATCCTCACAATTTAGTGAGGCCTGTTTCAAAATAAATAATTAAGCTGGATGTGGTAGTGTGTGCTTATTATCCCAGTACTATAAGCTTGAGAGGTTGAGACAGGAGGATTCTAGGTTTGAGGCCAAACTCAGCAATTTAGTGAGACTCTCAGCAACCTAGTGAGACCTATTTTGTTTGGTTTTGTTTTGTTGTTGTTGTTGTTGTTGTGGTGGTGGTGGTGGTGGTGGTGGTACTGAGGTTCCTGGAAACCCTTCTACCTCCAGGCTGCACTCCCAGACCTATTTTTTATATTTTTATTTGGAAACAGGGTCTCTTAAGCCAGCGAGATTGGCTTCGAACCTGCACAATCCTGTCTCTGCCTCCCAAGCGTGGGGATTACAAGCATACACCACCACACTCAGCGAGACCCTGTTTTAATACAAAAAAATAAAAATAAAAAGAGCTAAGGGTGGAGCTAAGAGGTAGAAAACCCCTGGGTTCAAAATTCCAGTACTGCCGGGCATGGTGGCGCACGCTTGTAATCTCTGCGCTTGGAAGGGGGAAACAGGAGGATCGTGCAGGTTCAAAGCCAGCCTTGTTGGCTTAAGCGACCCTGTTTCCAAATAAAATATAAAATATAGGTCTGGGAGTGTAGCCCAGAGGTAGAAGGGTTCCATCTCCAGTAACACACACACACACACACACACACACACACACACACACACAAAAAAAAAAAAAAATTCCAGTACCAAATTTAAAAAAAACATCAAGGTCATTAAAAACAAGGAAAGCCTAGGAAACTATGGTAGCCAAGAGGAGTCCAAGAAGATGTGTCAACTAAACCTAGTGTGATATCCCAGATAAGAACCCAGAACAACAGGACATATGGCAAAAACCAAGGAAGTCTGAAAAGACCGTGGATTGTGATAGCGGTACTGGATTGATGTTGGTTTGTTAGCTGCAGCAAACATATCATGCCAGCATTTGGGAGGCTGAGACCGGAGGATCAGGCAGGTCGAAGCCAGCCTCAGCTACTTAGTGAGGCTCTCAGCAACTTAGTGAAACACTGTTTCAAAGTAGAAATAAAATAGGGCAAGAGTGTTGCTCAGGGGTATGATGTCCCTGGGTTCCACCACCAGTACCACACACATGAGAAAAAGCATGTGTAAGCCAGGCGTGGTGGCACACGCTTGTAATCCCAGTGCTTGGGAGGCTGAGACAGGAAGATCACACAGGTTTGAAGCCAGCCTCTGCTACTTAGTGAGGCTCTCAGCAACTTAGTGAGACCCTGTTTCCAAATAAAATAGAAAATAGGTCTTGGAGTATAGCCTGGAGGTAGAAAAGCCCCTGAGTTCTACCCTCAGTACCACCCCCCAAAAAAGTATAAAATCCCCCCATTGAGTCTTTAATAGTGGACGAGAGAACAGTAGATTCTTACTCTTAATTCATGAGACTCTAAAATGAGCAAGCTCAGAAAAATATCCAAATAGAAGCTGGACATGGTGGTGCCCACTTGTAATCCCAGTACTTGGGAGGCTGAGGCAGGAGGATGGCAGGTTTGAAGCCAGCCTCTGCAACTTAGGGAGACCCTCAATAAGACCCTGTTTCAAAAAATAAATAAGCCGGGCGTGGTGGCGCACGCTTGTAATCCCCGCGCTTGGGAGGCAGAGACAGGAGGATCACACAGGGTCAAAACCAGCTGTGCTGGCTTAAGAGACCCTGTTTCTAAAAATAAAATTGGTCTGGGAGTGTAGCCCGGAGGTAGAAGGGATTCCAGGAACCCTAGTACCACCAAAAAAAAAAAAAAAAAATCTGAATCGTTACTAGCTCTAGGTCCAACAATGCATTCCGACCAATACATTCCTCCTGGTGGGGAAGATTTGGTAAGTTTTTCCCTAAACTTCTCCGTCTAGCTCTGGGCTCAGCCCATACACGTGAGGTCTCTGGCCCCTGGCTCTGTGTGCACCTGGCCCAGGCTTCCTGACCTTTTTAGGATTTTCTAATCCTGTGGGACCAAAGCTTTCTTGAATCCAGCTGGCTCCAGACTTCCGATAGGATTGACATCAAGGAGCTGGGCTGTGGAAGGCAACAACACTGGGCGGTTTCCAGGAGCAGGAGGGATTTGCCACCATGGAACCAATTTTCTCTCCATCATCAGTCCGTATCTATCATCAACCTGATAAGGTCAAAAGTCGATGGAAACTTAAAAAAAAAACCCTGCCAAAAAGGTAAATGATGTTGCTATACAGAACACTCAAGGACGATCTGAGCACTGCGTGCCTATGGCTCAGAGGTCAGACCTTGGGATTCACTGGCAGACAGGAGGCACATCCGGGAGAACCAAGAGAACAAGGAGGCTGGACCCGTGAAGGGCACAGGCCAGAGGGAGGATGGTGAGCCTCACAGCACCCTGACATGACCTTCTGGGACTCGGGATACTTCCAAAGGCAAGCACCACATGGCAGGAAGAATCGCTCCCAGGTCCAGGAGAGATGATCCTCTTAGGACATTGTACAATATTATCCACTCACATAGCATTGATGTGATTATATACTAACGTACTGGGTTTACTAAGCACTTCCTCTATACCAGTATCTTTACCAGGGACGTTATGTGTACTACTCATTTAACCCTCAGGACAACGCTGTAAGGTGTTTCCCGGTGATTCAGACTGATATGGCACACACTTAGTGGGGAGGATTCCGCCTAAGGAAACTGGCGGCTCACAGCGGGGTTGCTGGGTGAGATCAAACCCAAGACAATGAATCACCCTGACTGCCCTATGGCCTCTTGCCAGGGACATCAGCCCCTGGACCCAGGCACATGCAACTCTGCGGTCTCGATGGTCAAGTCACCATCAACCTTGTGCTCATTATTGATGGGGATGCCAAGTGATTGATTCAGATCATTTCTGCAGGGGAGTCCTCAGAAACTCCTATCATCTAAGGTAGAATTTCACTATATTATACCTTGAAAGCACATCATCAAGGAAGCAGTGAAGCGGAGGAGGACAGGAATCTTCAGACAGAGTTCCCGGGCATGGAGAGAGGACTGGTGTAGGAAAAGGGCATCAAGGTAGCTGGGAGATGCGGTCAGCTGCCAGGGCACAGGGCATCACAAACTTGCCCTCTGTGGAGCCAGGGTTATCAGAGCAGGGCACAGTGAGAGGCCAGATGTAGCGCCCCTCCTCAGAGCGGCAGGAAGCCAACAGAGTGCCAGGAGCAGCAGGAGGCAGAGGCACCATGGCCTCCAGGCCCCATGCCCAGGGCAAGATAGCCCTCAGAATAGGGGCACACCTGCACTAATGCATTTTCATTGCTATAACAAAACACCTGAGGCTGGGTACTATAATGAAAGGGGGTTTATTTCACTCACAATTTTGGAGGCTGAATATCCATGGTATAGCAGTGACCCTGGGTAGTCAATGTTCCTTGGCTGGCTGCATCTCCTCATGGAGAGAGAGAGAGAGAGAGAGAGAGAGAGAGAGAGAGAGAGAGAGAGAGAGGAGAGGAGAGGAGAGGAGAGGAGAGGAGAGGAGAGGAGAGGAGAGGAGAGGAGAGGAGAGGAGAGGAGAGGAGAGGAGAGGAGAAGAGGGGAGGGAATGTGGTGAGAGAGGAGGCCAGAGTGAGGGGAGAGGCCAGTCTTGCAGCCCCTTCCCTGTCTGATAAAGGCTTCACTACTTCTCACACTTAACTGGGGACCAAGCCTTCCACACATGGACTCCTAGGACACACACCCACCCACCTCCAAACCACTGCAAGGCCCCAGCCAGTGGAGACAGGAAGGATCCAAGAGCCAGGAGCGAGGAGGGCCTTCCTTACCTTCCTCTGAATGATTTTGCGAGGAACTGGAGGACAATTTCACAGAGCTGTCCTGTGAACACAGAACAGGGCCCCTCAAAGCTGGGCATGGGCGCACCTTGCCGCCTTTTCCTTGTTTTCACGCTCTGAAGTCACTTCCTGCGGTTGCTTTGTTTCCCCGACAGCATGGAATACTACTTCCAAAGTGCGGCCTTCATTTTCTCTCTCTTGAGCCTGTTTCATTCTAACTCAAGCTCTTCAAAGCATGGAGTTACCGCTAAATTATGGGGCCTGCGTGTCTGAAATAGTCACTATGAAATATCCAGGATGTCCAACAGACAAGGTAGCAGAGGGCCACATAAACAGACCCCCCAGCTCTCCAGCACCGACGTGCGCTGTTCCGGGCGGGCATCGGAGAAAACAGCACTATGGAATCAATTGAGATCGGAAAGTAGGTTTTCTATTTGGAGCATTTTTTTGTTTTGTTTTATTCCAGTACTGGGGATTGAACCTAGAGGCCTTCTGCCCTTCAGGCTACACCCCCAGCCCCCTTTTTTTGTGTGTGTGGTACCAAGAATGAAACCCAGGGGCCTTCTACTGCCAGGCTATACCCCTAACCCTATTTTGTTTTTTATTTGGAAACAGGGTCTTGTTAAGTTGCTGAGGCTGGCTTCAAACCTCTGATCTTTCTATCTCAGCCTCCCAATTACTGGAATTACAGATGTGCGCCAGTAATCCCCCCTATCCTCAGCCCTATTTTGTTTTTTATTTTGAAACCAAATCTCATTAAGTTGCTAAGATTGGCTTCAAACCTGCGATCTTCCTGCCTCAGCCTTCCAAGCAGTGGGATTACAGGCACGCACCACTGCACCCAGTAGAAAGTAGGTTTGACTCAGCCCTATCTGCTCATCTGTACTTTCTCCTTCTTCACCTAGAGCTCCTCCTATGACCCATTTTCTTCCTAGCTTACACATATTAGGAAGAGCATCTGATTTCTTATTTTTTGTGACTGACTAATCTCACTTAGCATAATGTTCTCCAATTCCGTCCATTTCCCTGTAAATGACATAATTTTGTTCTTTTTTATGGCTGAGTAAAATTCCAGCCTATCCCATAGTTCTGTAATCCACTCATCTGTTGATGGACATCTTGGCTGGTTCCATACTTTGGCAGGTGTGAATTGTGCAGCTATGAACATAGATACACATGCATTAGTTGGGTAGTTTGGTTTCCATTCTTTTGGGTAGATACCCAGAAGTGGTGTTGCTAGATCATATGGTAGGTTTGTTCCCATTCTTCTAAGGATCCTTCATACTATTTTCCAAAGTGGTTGCACTAATTTGCAGTCCCACCAATCATTTATTAGCATTCCCACTTCTCCACATCCTTGCCAGCATTTTTTTTGTTGTGTTTGTTTGTTTGTTTGTTTGGCGGGTCTGAAGATGGAACCCAGGGGCATTTGACCTCCGAGCTATACCCCCTGCCCTATTTTTTATTCTTTATTTTGAAACCGGGTCTCACTGAGTTGCAGAGGGCCTCACTAAATAGCTGAGGCTGTCCGCAAACCGCGATCCTTCGGTCTCAGCCTCCCAAATCCTGGGATTATAAGCTTGCGCCATCACGCCTAGCCTGTTGTTGTGTTCTGAATGGTTGGAGGTGGAGTTAGGTGAATCTCAGGGTAGTTTTGATTTGCATCTCTCTGATTGCATACGATGTTGAACACTTTTTCATAATTTATTGGCCATTTAAATTTCTTCTTTTGTGAAGTGTCTATTTAGTTCACTTGCCCATTTTTTATTGGATATTTGTTTTCTTAGTACTGAGTTTTTTGAGTTGTATTAGTCCTCTATTGGAGGAATAGTTGGCAAAGATTTTCTCTCATCTTGTTGGCTCTCTGTTGAGGTTCTTGATGGTTTCCTTTGCTGTACAGAAGCTCTTCAGTTTAATGCAATCCCACATATTGATCTGCCTTTTAGTTTCTTGTGCCTTTGGGGTCTTGTTGAGAAAGTTTTTACCTGTGCCTATGTGTTTCAGTGTTGGACCTATGACCCCTTCAAGGAGCTCCAAAGTCTCTGGTCTAATTTCAAGCCTCCACGATCTTGTACTCCATTAAGATGTACACCTACAATGCACCAATTAAAAATATAAAATTGGTTTGAACATGGGGCAGGCCTCATTCCCTGTTCTCCACACCAGTCACTTTTCCAGAGGGTCCCAGCACTTGTGTGCTCAGTGTTTAGTCCCTGCAAACACTCATCTTCTCTGGAGAGGTCAGGACACCCCAGGTGTAGCATGGTGGCCAGGCACTGCTCCCCATAACATGGGCGCCTCCCTTTCCAGTCTCTGGAAGTCCAACTGCCTTGTGGATAAGCTACTTGTCTCCCCCTCCCACTGAGACTATCCAGGTCTACATCCTCTTAAACTACCTTAGATACCTTAGCTTCTCCATGAGGCCAGAGAAGACTGGCTTTCACAGCCGACAGCCCAGTCCACCCTCTTGAGAAAGGAGAGAAAACTACCTCTGATTCTCTCCAGATCAGCTCACCCTTGAAGAGAAAAGGGCTATCCCGCCAACAGGCCATCCTGCAGAATAAAGTAGTAGTGATTTGTGCCAGCTGAGGGTCCCAGTGATGTAAGTCGTCTCCTCTATATGTTCCTATAGCTCCTAACTTTTCTTAATAATTACACATTTTTCTTACTTAAAAAAAGTACCAAGCCAGCATGGTGGCACACACCTATAATCACAAAACTTGGGAGGCTGAGACAGGTAGAGCACAGGTTTGAAGCCAGCCTCAGCAACTTAGCCAGACCCTGTTTCAAAATATAAAAAATGTTTTAAAAGGGCTGAGAAAGTAGCTCAGAAGTAGAATGTCCCTGGGATTGATCCCCAGCTCCCCCCAAATAAAAAATACAAAGTCGTGTATGGTGGGTCATGCTAATAATCCCAGTACTTGGGAGGCTAAGACAGGAGGCTTGTAGGTTTGAGGCCACCCTCAGCAACTTAGTGGGGAGCTAAGAGTAAAAATAAAATAGTCCTGAGGATGTAGCTCAGAGGTAGAATGCCTCTGGGTTCAGTCCCCAGTACACCACACACACATAAAAAAAAAAATACAAAAAAAAGTCTTGCTTTAAGAATTGCCTCCGCCAGAACCCTTTGAGGTGCATCACCCTGGCTGAGGCTCAGCGGCTCTGCTCACCAGGCGCCTGCAGTCTCCCCCACCGCAGCCTTCTCACCCCGGGAGCTCACCAGTCCTTGCTCTTCTTCTCCTTTATCTTCTTCTCTAGGCTTAGTTCAATAGCCCGCACACAGTAGGTATTTCTACTGAATTGATGAATAAGTCGGCTGATAATAAGTAAATGACTTAGGCCCAGTATTACCTGCACAAACCCCAGACCTTAAAATCTTTATACTCATCTATGAATCCCTATCTATTAGGACAAAGGTGATTCATTAACCGAAATGGTTCTCCAGGCTCAAGAATTCATGGTAAAGCATGAAATCTGGTGACCACACTGATATAGTCACCGAAAACTTGTTTCTAGCATTGTCTTTCTCTGTTCCAAAATCCTTGCTATTTCTTTAACTTAATAATTGACTTCTGAATTGACCTAAAAGTATAATGTATAAAATCCCTGGGCTAGCCAGGCGTGGTGGCGCAGGCTTGTAATCCCCGCGTTTGGGAGGCAGAGACAGGAGGATCGCGCAGGTTCAAAGCCAGCCACGCTGGCTTAAGAGACCCTGTTTCCAAATAAAAAGTATAAAATAGGTCTGGGAGTGTAGCCCGGTGGTAGAAGGGCTTCCAGGAACCCAAGTACCACCAGAAAAACAAAAACAAAAACAAAAACAAAAAACATCTCTGGGCTACAGTAAGTTATAGTTAGGAAATTTCCACTTTGTTCTTATTTACTGTTTAAAACCAAGAGCCACAGCCTGGTGCCATGGCCCATGCCAGTGCTTGGGAGGCTGAGACAGAAAGATTGTAAGCTGAAGGACAGCCTCAGTGGCTTCGTGAGACCCTGTTTCAAAATAAACAGGCTCACTAAGTAGCTCAGAAGTAGAATGCCCCTTGGTTCAATCCCCAGTACCACACACACAAATAAAAAAAGGGAAATAAAAACAAGCACAGCCTCATGCAGTGGTATGTGCCTATAATCCCAATACTCAGGAGGCTGAGGCAGGAGGATCGAGCCCAGATTTGAGGCCAGCCTCAGCAATTCATTGAGATTGTTTCAAAATAAAAGATAAAAAGTGCTGAAGATAGCCATGCGTGGTGGCACATGTCTGTAATCCCAGTACTTGGGAGGCTGAGACAGGAAGACCGCAGGTTCACAGTCAGCCTCAGCAATTAGTGAGGCCCTGTTTCAAAATTATATATATACATATATATATATATATATATTTGGTGGTACTGGGGGTGGAATCCAGAGGCTTCCTACCTCCATACCTCCGAGTTATACTCCCAGACCTATTTTATATTTTATTTGGAAACAGGGTCTCACTAAATTGCTGAGAGCCTCACTAAGTAGCTGAGGCTGGCTTCGAACGTGTGTGATCCTCCTGTCTCAGCCTCCCAAGTGCGTGGATTACAAGCGTGTGCCACCACGCCTGGCAAAAATTTATATATATAATAGGACTGGGGAGATAGCTCAGGAGTAGAATGCGCCTGGGTTTAGTACCAAAAGTAGTAATAGTAGCAGTAATAATAATAATAGTAATAATAATAAATAAATACAACAGCCCTCCCCCTCCCTAGCCAGGTACGATTGACTAGTCTTTTCTGGTTTGTTTCTTATCACTAGAAAGCTGCTGTCTCAGTTATGGATCAGCAATGAAAGGGGGAGGCATTGGCTAAGAAGAGTGCATTGAGCATCCTAGACATACCACAAATGACATTCTGGTCAACAAGGGGCCGCATATAGAAAGGTGGTCCCGTATGTACATTGCCCGGTGAGATCAGAGCTATCTTTGTTGTGTTACGTGTGCTCTGATGATGTGCTGACAAAATCACCCAGCAGTGCAGTTTGCAGAGTCTCGGCTGTTAGGAGATGTAGGACTCTAGCTCATTCCTTTGCTGGAGTTTACTGGTCCAACTCCCCTTGTACCCCTTGTGCCCCATCACCGTCCATTTCCTCACTACAGGAGCACAAAGCTGTCATTCCAGTCGAGAAGGGCGATTCTCTACACTGGCCTCTGAGAACAGCACGTGCCTGCAGCCACACCCAGGCTTAAATAGCATCCTGCAGACCCCAGAGGAGAGAGGCCTGCAGAGAGCAGGAGGAGGGTGGAGGACTGAAGTCCGTTCTTGACCATAGCGCTTGCCTAGCTTTCAGACTAGAAGCGAGAGGCATAAGCTGGGGCTGTTCGGTTTGGATTTCTGAAGGTCTAAAATGGCCTCTGGTTCGATCTGGCCTCACACCCTCCCGTGAAGAACCAGACTGAATGGCCTGATTAGGAGCGCGGAGCTGGGAGCGGTGTAAATGCAAAAGAGGGTGTGCAAGGGGGAACTATGCCTTTCTGTTTCAGGAAGCCTGCTGACGTAGGGAATGATGCTTTTCTGCAGAAATGCTGCCTTCGGTGGACAAAATTCATCCACAATCAAGCTAATTGAATGCACAAATGTAATATTTTTCCAGGGCACCTCCAATTTAATGCTTGACAAAATCGTGTCTTTCGCATATATTTACAAAAGCCTTTCTTCATCCAGAAATGTCTGTTAAAATTGCTTATAGATGCTGAGATAGCAAATCACTCTTCTAATGTAATGAGATAAGTCATCTCTGTAAACTTTGCTTGCTCAAATGTACTCGCATAAAAGAAATCAGGCTACAGGCTCTTTTCAATAAATAGAATGAACAACTAGAAGTTGATGGCTATAGCATGTTCTGCCTCATTGCTAAGGGATGTTCAAAATTGCTCCCTCTCTCTCTCTTGCAGTGGAGATTTCATTTTAGTAGTTGATGGAAAAAGGAGGTCAAATAAACTGATGTGGCTAAGAAGCCAAAGCCATCTGTCAAAATGTAGAGAGAAGCGTGGCGATGGGAATCATTTAGTGACTCAGAATTGATTTAAAAGATTTCTGTCTTCAAATCATTTTTATTGCTAAATGTAGTTACTCTTGTGAGTCTGGTTTTCTTTGCTTTAGCTATCTTTACTAATAATTTCCATAGTGGAGAAGACTCAGAAACATAGTTTCTTGTCTACAACCCAGTAAAATGGGTGGGAACCTCGAGGGGTTAATCTATTAGTGTCCAAGAAAGTTCATTTTCTTACTTTTTAATCTGGAAGCCAACTCCAGCAAAACATCTAATAGACCACCTGATGCACAACTACAAGTCACAATATCTAGCCATCGTGTTTGGCCAACTCTACAACTTTGGAGGAAATAACACAGAGACTATAATGTGGAGAGTGTGTTAGGTCATGCAACATGGCAGCCTTGCCCAGCACTACTACCTAGATGAGGGGAGATATCATGTTCCTGCCCACAGCATCACCGTGGCTATGCTGCACATCTATTGACTTTTATTCCTCCAAGAATAAGATCAAAGCTGGGCGTGGTGGTGCACACCTGTAATCCCAGAACTTGGGAGGCTGAGACAGGAGGGTTGCAGGTTCAAAACCAGCCTCAGCAACTGAACAAGACTCTGTTTCAAAATTAAATAAATAAATAAATAAATAAATAAATAAATAAATAATAAAATGGGTCTGGGAGTATAGTCTAGAGGTGGAATACTTCTGAGTTCAATCCTTAGTAACACACACACATACATACACATACAGATGTGCACACACACACACACACACACACACACACACACAACCAAATAAAATAAAATGTTATCAGCTCACAAAATGCAAAATCCTGCCCAACGCTCTTTCCCTTCTCTTTGCAAAGTAAAATTGCTTGGAAGAATATTCAAACCTCCAGATGGTTGTCATTGTTTCAAGAAATTGTTTGGACAGCTTGATAGAGGCAGACAGACTGGAATCCAGAAGAAAATGATACCAAATTCCATGTATCCTTGCTGTCAGTTTTGGAAAACATTAGACAACCGTGGCTCCACATGGAGGAGACACAGGAGGCAGCTTTGGAAGAGGTCATAGGTATAAAGGAGCCTCTCTTCTGCCAGCCTGCCCTGTAGAGTTTTCCTCGTACCTGCCAGAGAATCCAGGCCAGCCAGACTGAAGCTGCTTACCTTCCCCTTCCACTGCTGCTCCCTTAAAGCCTGAAAAGTGTGCACAAGTGTGTGTGTGTGTGTGTGAGTGTGTCCCTGGGAATTGAACCCAAGGACACTCTACCTCTAAGCTGCCTTCACAGCCCTATTTTAATTTTTATTTTGAAATAGGGACTCGTTAAGTTGCTGCGGCTGTACTTGATATTGCACTCCTGCCGTCTCAGCCTCCCAAGTACTAGGATTACAAGCACGTGCCACCACACCTGGCTCTGAAATGTCCTTTTTTGGTGAAAGGGAAGAAAGTCTAAACACTTCCTACTCTCAAACATTGCTCCTAACAGCCTCTGCCCTATCAATTTTGAATGTAGCACAATAATTTGGGGTTAAATAGAAAGGTCCTGCTGCTTCTGCAGTTTCTTGAACTCTGCCCCGAGCACAAGAAAGAGTATATTTTGGGATCTGGGGCATCAATTCTAATGTGCATAGAAGGCCACATTTTTGCATAACCTGTTTTTGAAAGAATATCTCAGTGGCTTTAAAGGGCCACTTAGTGACCCAAGAGCCACGCTCCTTCCAAATTTCCATCTAAAGTTTTCTACAGGGTCACAACAGCAAATCGGATGAACTTGGTCAACACAGTTGCTGCTACTGTAGTTGTCTTAACTGAACTTGAGTGTTCAAAGCAGGCAGGCATCCTCCATTTCCCTAGAGTCCCCACTTCTGCCCAGCTGGCCCAGTTCCCACATTTATTTCCATAACCTCCTGGTCCCCACAGACTAGTGAGTTCACTCTGCATTGGCCAGGGGTCAAGATTTAGCGGTTGACAGAGGATGCTCTGAAGGATGTGTAGTGGGAGATGTCACCATTCTCCTGCTTAGCCTTACTCTCTGCCTAGGGAAAGTCCACAGGGCCCCGGGCTAGCAGCTCATATAAAGCACCTTTGCCAGGTGTGGGGGCACACATACCTGTAATTCCAATACTTGGGAGGCTGAGACAGGAGGACCACAGATTTGAGAATAGGCTTAACAACATAGCGAGACTGTCCGCAACCTTCAAGAACCTGCTTCTAAACAAAAAATAAAAAGGGCTGAGGGTGTTGCTTGGAGGTAGAATCCCCCTGTGCTCAATACCCAGTACCACAAAAAAAGAAAAGAAGGAAGGAAGGAAGGAGAAAGAAAGAAGAAAAAAAAAAAGAAGAAACAACAGCCCAGCACCTTCACTTCACAGCCATGAACAGAGAGACACAAATGCACACACGTGCACACAGGCTTCTTGTTGCTGCTGTGCTGAGGATGGAACTCAGGGGGATTCTACCTCCAAGCTATACCCCCAGCCCTATTTTTATTCTCTATATTTTTGAGGGAAGAACTGAGGATTGAACCCAGGGCATTCTGCTCTGAGCTACACCCCCAACCCTATTTTTTATTCTTTATTTTAAAACAGGGTCTCACTAAGTTGCAGAGGGCCTCACTAAGTAGCTGAGGCTGGCCATGAACCTGTGACCCTCCTGTCTCAGCTTCCCAAGTACTGTAATTACAAGCATACTCTACCATGCCCAATTTCTATGTTTTTTTTTGTTGTTGTTGTTTGTTTTTGTTTTGTTTTGTTTTGGTGGTACTGGGGTTCCTGGAAACCCTTCTCCCTCTGGGCTATACTCCCAGACCTATTTTATATATTTTTTTAAATTTGGAAACAGGGTTTCTTAAGCTATCGAACCTGCGCAATCCTCCTGTCTCCGCCTCCCAAGCACGGGGATTACAAGCATGCGCCCCCACACCCGGCTCTATGTTTCTTTTAAGTTACAGATGTCCTTACTAATTAGCTGGGGCTGCTCTCAAACCTGAGATCCTCCTGTCTCAGCCTCCCAAATGCTGGGACTACAGGCATGCGCCACCAGGTGCAGATACACACATGATTATTATGTAAAGTCTATTCATGCACAGACACCAGACAGGAAGCAGGTGGCTCTAAGCAAGGCCACCAGCTGGTGCGGAGGGGAGTTGCAGGCACACATCCTCTGCATGGGCCACCATGCCTTTGGAAGGTGTACCAGTTGCATGGTGACCTATTATTTGCTGAGCCATAAGCATCTGCATGGAAAGCTTCCTCCCAGCTATCAAATCCCATCTTAAATGTTAGGGCAGAGCTCAGGTGTTTCCTTCCCGAAGCCACCCAGCAGAAGACGGCACCCCTCCCTGTGCCTCCAGCCCACTGCCCTCAGCCCTCCTTCACAGGAGCACCCCAACCTCACTGGCTGGCAGGCGGGCTTGAGGGCAGGGGAGACTGTTATTCACACCGACTCCTACAGACATGTACAATATTTACTACACAGACTCCTCCTCCCCAACCCCTCTCTCCATCTGTGGCCACCACACATGCTTGTTTTCATTTAATTTACCTACTGGAAGGCAGGAAGATGAGGAGCCACCCTAGGATGCCACCCCCCTTTTGCCCTCTCCTCCCCTGCACACAGAGGGCTCCCCACAGAACATTCTATTGTGATGGAAATGTTCTCCTCCTGCACTGGTCAATAAGCTCTGCTCACCAAGCATCTGAAATGGCTGGACTGAAGTAATGTATTTTTAACTTGACCTCATTTTTATGTATGTGTGTGGTACTGAGTATTGAACTCAGGGACAATTTCTATCTCCAAGTAGCACCTCCAGCCCCTTTTATTTTTTTATTTTGAAACAGGGTCTCACTAATCTAAGTTGCTGAGGCTGGCCTTGAACCTGCACTCCTTCTGTCTTAGGCATCCAAGTACTAGTATTACCAGTACATGTCACCACACATGGCTTTAACTTTTTTTCTTTTTCTTTTTCTTTTTTTCAGTACTGAGGATTGAACCCAGGGGCATTCCACCTCTGAGCTGCACCCCCAGCCCTATTTTTATTCTTTATTTGAAACAGGGTCTCACTAAGTTGCAGAGGGCCTCACTAAGTAGCTGAGGCTGTCCCTAAACCTGAGATCCTCCTATCTCAGCCTCCTAAGCACTGGCATTACAAATGTGTGCCACCATGCCTGGCTCTTTAACTTTCTATAATTTAAACTCATTTATACTTAAATAGCCACATCTGGGTAGTAGCTACCAGACAGCTCCATTCTAGAGCCTTCTCCTCTGGGGACAGCCACACCAGCCCAAAGGTACATCCCAAGCATGTCTGTGATATTTTTCATGAAATTAAATGGAAAGCAAGGCCAAAGAAGTACTTGTTTCTAAAGTAAAAATTCAGTTTATTCATGACACAATACACAAGATGCAAAATGTTTCACATCATAGACTCCACTTCCAACTCCTTGGAATGCTCATCTCTTTGGCTTAAGGGAGAGACTGGGTGGGAAGGAAGCCAGGCCATGCTTGGGCACCTACAATCAGGGCTGAGGGAGGCTAGCATATTTTCGCGGGCGGGCGGCACGGGGTCTGTTAGTCAAGCTGATCCTCTGGTACATTAGGGGGCACGGCGCCGGTTCCGAGCGCCCACGCTGGATTCTGCTTTAGTCGTCCCCACCACACAGGTACAGCAGCGCTTTCTGGTAGTCGCCCTTGGTGTCTTGCTGCAAGCGGCCAAGGAGAAAAGAGAAATGTATCAGAAAAAAGAGCAAACTCCAGGGTGATGCACTAGCAGCAGAGCCTCTCCCAGGACAGAGATTCTGCGGGTCTTCTCTTGGCCGCTAGAGGGCCACAGCCACACCCTGGAGAGCCCAGCTGGCTCTTTGGGGCACGGTCTAAAAGGTGCTTGAGAGATTTCAAGTTCCAGGGCAACCGTGAGAGCAGAGAGGTGCCGCCACTGCAGGATCTTCTTGCAGCCAGGTCCTGCAAGCAGCCCCACTCTCCTCTCCGGTCCTTCCCCGACACAGTGGACAGGTATTTCACCTCCTCACTCTACTGCTGTGTGATATATTTTTCTTCCTGATATGGGGATTGAACCCAGGGCCATTCTATCACTGAGCTACACCTCCAGCACCTTCTACTTTTTGAGACAGGGTTTTGCTAACTTTGCCAGTCTGATCTTAAACTTATCTTCCTGCCTCAGGCCTTCAGAGTCACTAGGATTACAGGTGTGCGCCACCACTCCCAGCCTGTTCCATGGATTCTTAAGGTTACGTGGAAATAAGCTAATGAGTTGGATTAAACAATTATTAAGAATCTAACTGGTACCTCAACCTTAAACATGCACCCTAATAAACCTGCGTCTACCAAACCCACCTCTAGACTTCTCCCAAGGAACCACACCTGTGCCTTTGGGAATTTCAGGACCATATACACAGGGGTTGCAAAGCCCAGCTGAACTATGCTGGTGATACTGCAGCTGCTGGAGCAGCAGCGCCTTCCACACTAATGTTCCCTCCTCCAGAAGGGACGAGGGCTAAACTGAGAGAAGAGATGGGAGTTCTGATTAACTGCATGTCTGTCAGGGCTTCTGAGGAAGCATCATGGAATGTAAGCCTTAATTGGCCTTCAAGCACCAATGGCCATTGCAGAGTAGCAAATGTGGAAATAGAAAATACTGGCTGGCCTGGTTCTACAGAGTCCAGGGCAAATCACAACTAATTCTTTCAAAATGAATCCTTGATATTTGATGACCAACATTTCCTCCCCCAGAGAATTGGAAAGCAGAAACATCTCCGCCTGGCCACTGTTCTGAGCAGACATTCCAGGCCCTGTGGACAGCAAGGCAAAGCCAGCCCAGCACCAGGGGCCTTACCTGGATGTACGAGTACAGGGACTTGCCGTACTTCCTCTTGAATTCAGACCGAATTTTCAACATGTCCACTTCACTGCGGGAGACCATGATTCTGATCAGGACCTTATCGCGAGTCCCTTTGCCCTGAAAGTCAAGTTGATGCTTCGGGTTAAATTCTCTTAGATTGCCAGAGAAAAGCACCTAGTAGGTTTTCTGGCACAGACATGGTCCATGATGCTTGTGATTGAAAACACAATGGTAACACCATACTGCAAGAAAAATGACCACCTTGGAATTCCAAACCCCACCCGATTTGATCAGAACAAACCCAGATCTGCACGTTCAGTAAATTATACCTTCTCCTGCAAGGCTCCGCTCAAGAAGCCTGCAAGTTCCCATACATAACTAATGCTCCTGACTCTCCGGGGCTTAGAGAGGATGACCAACAGTTTTTTGTGGCTCTGCGCCAATGGGATGGTGTGGGCAGTATGGACCCTTGAGTCTAATCCAGAGCCTCAGGCCCGCAGCATCAAGGAAGGGGTCCTTTCTCACACAGAACCCATGGGCAGAGGGCAGAGAGGCAGTGCAGATAGGAGGTGTTCCAGAGGGCAGCAACAAAGTCGTGGAGGCCAGGTCTGCGTGTTTGAGGTATGGGAGGTGGGATGGGTTTGCTGGCGTCAGCGAGATGCAGGAGCAGAGCTTCTGTGTAACCTCAAGCAGGTGAGGCCTGTGAGCGCCAGTTCCCTTCATACTCATTACATAAACAACCTAAGCCTCGCGGGGTTTCCTGCGGGATTTAAGGGAAAGTAAGGGGCACCATGGCTGCCGCACAGTGGGTGATTACCAGTTCCTCCTGTCCTTGCTTGTCTTAACTCTGGGAGTCATCTAATGAAATCAGTGAACAACCCCAGAGGAAGCAGATACCACTGCCACTCTGCACCTAGCACTTTCTCTTCTGTACCGAATCCATGCTCAAGCAACTCCAAGAAGGTGGACTCGTGCACCTCTCACTTGTCAGATCCAGCCACAGTTGGCTAGTGTACTCCTGCACTCAAATACTGGTGTCCCTTCCTCCATCCTAGCCAAAGGGTCTGAGTTTGGGGCACAAAAGAAGAACCCAGTGTGGCAATCTAGCCTATTGGCCAGCTGCCCTTACCTTCATGGAGTCGTACAGCCGATCAGCAAAATACAGGGGCTTGTTCTGAATGCACTGAACTGTGGAGAGAAGAAAGGTGTCAGGGCGCGGCTGTTCATCCCTAGAGCACCACAGGGAGATGGGTCCTGACCCTGGGGCACTAACCAAATAATGTTATCTTTGTGTGTGTGTGCATGTGTGTGTGCACAGGTACTGGAGTCATTCAACCTCTAAGCAACACATCTCCAGCCCTTTAATTTTTTTTTTTTTTTGGAAACAAAGTCTTGGCTGCTGGAGTTTTGCTAATTTGCTGAGGCTGGCCTCAAACCAGCCAGAGACCATCTGATGCAACAGACTGCAGAAAGAAAAACCCAGTGACCTGGCAACTCTGAGATACTGAGCCCCACTGTGGTGCTCAACCAGGGTACGCCAAGGGCCACAAAGCCCCGCGGGCACGTGTGAGAACAGAGGCCCTCTCTTTGCATAAGGTCTTCCTCCTGCCTCGCAATGCTCTGCTCTACCCACTGCAGCCCTTCGTCAATTCCATATCCTTAAGTTGATATAATTGAGGTAATAAAGATATAAATGTATGATAACTGATTATTCAAATCAGGCATAGAAGCCATACCTCCCAAACACACTTGACTTAGGAGGGGGCCACTTGTTCTTTCTGACTGTGACTGTCCACTGGGAGCTGAGGTCCACTAGGGACCAATGGGATAACTTACTTACCCAGGTTCAGGAAAGCATTTTCCAGGTCTCCCTTGACCTCCTTCTTGATGCTTTCTAACATGTCATAGGGGCTGTAGCTCTTGTACCTATCAAAGACTAAGGCAGAACAACAATAATTACCACAGAACCACTGGTCAAACCACCCGCATAGCTACACACCAGACAAGAAGAAGGAACTGGGCAGGCACCTGCCCCAGGTGGCACTGCCCAGGCCACAGACGCCACCATCACCAGAAAGAGTACAGAGCGCCCAGCCAAGTCTCCTAATTCAACAGATATAGTGAGATAAAATGGACCTCAGACAAGAAGAGGAAGCAAGCTAAGTGCTAATCATGGGAAACACCTCAGTCAAAGAAGGATCCAGAATGAGAAAAGAAGGCAAGTGGATTTGGTGAAGAAAAGCAGGGGAGCCTGCAGGAGCGCCAAGAGGAGAGTGAGCCTGTCCTCACAGCCCAGCAGACGCCCTCCCCGCCCTCCTGAGAGCCCCCAGGTGTGGACAGCGTCAGGGTGACACCCACCCACCTTTCTGCAGGTGGCACACGCTCCGCTCCGTCATGATGCTGATCCACTTGGGAACGTCGGTCCCTTTCCTCTTCACTCCAGCATCGTAGAGATCCTATGAGCACAGCCAACCAGGAAAGGTTAACGCACCATCAGAACAAGGTTGTAAGAGATGCCAAGCAAAGAATCCAAAGCTACACATTCAAAATGCCGAATGAGAAAGGGTGATTGCAGTGTAGGCGTGGTCAAAACCTCACTGACTAGGTAAAAAAAATCTTTCTTATAAGTGACCTTTCTTAAGTACGTACAGACAGACACAAAAAAATATTTTTCAGGAGATTGGGGCTGTGCAAATCTCCTTTCTTGAACATGAAAGACGAAAGCTTTTCATATGTAGGAAGACTAAGACACTCTATTCATACAAAGAAGACACCCCTACCCGGGCTTCTCAGAGACCCCGAAAATAATAGAATAGGGAAAGGAGCCAGTCCATTTGCAGTTTCTGGAAAATGTAAAAGCTGTAAGGTATGCTGAGAATTGTAAGAGGGTCAGCCAGGCATGGGGGCACATGCTTGTAATCCTAATTCTTAAGAGGCTGAGACAGAAGGATCACAGGTTTGAGACCAGCCTCAGCAACTTCGACCCTCAGCAACTTAGCAAGACCCTGTTTCAAAAAATAAAAATAAAAAAATAAGAAGAGCTGGAAGTATAGCTCATAGGTAGACTACTCCTGGGTTCAATCCCCAGTACCACAAGTAAAATAAATAAATAAATAAATACATCAGACATACACACATAAATATATAAATGCAAGAATGTCAAGAAGAAAAAAGGTTTATACAAGGAATCCGCCACCATCTTCAAACCCAGTTTCTATACTGTATTTAACACTCTTCTCTATCTCTTGCTGAAAGTACTGTGCAGACTATGTTTAATTTTAAAACTAAAATGAATTTAAATTCATCTTTTCTGCATTGAGATAACTGTTGACCCTCTAGATAAGGAAATAGTTCAGCGCTGTCTCATTTGGCCTCACAAATTGTTTTCAATGATTATAACAAAGATTTAGTGAGCGAAAAAAGAAGAGATCTCCGCTGGCCTCCTCTGCTCCCGCCACAGCGGAGCAGAAAGCCTCCCTAGCCCTGGCCCTGCCTTCCCCATCTGTGCCCCCCACTCACTCTGTTGGCTGCACAGGCAAACCCACCCTGTGGACACTGGGCTTCCATCCAGGCAAAGCCTGAATGAGTGTCTGAGTCAGCTATCAGTCCAGTAATTAGTGCCAGCATGATAAGGGAATACCTTCTAATAAATACTGTTCCCAGAAAGGGAAAATGAAACTCATATTCTCAGACTGTTGTGGGCTTAAAATATGGACATGAATTTTATTTTTTATTTTTTGGTGGTAGTGGGGTTCCTGGAAGCCCTTCTACTTCCGGGCTATACTCCCAGACCTTTTTTTGTATATTTTTATTTGGAAACAGGGTCTCTTAAGCCAGTGCGGCTGGCTTCAAACCTGCGCGATGCGATCCTCCTGTCTCCACCTCCCAAGCACAGGGATTACAAGCGTGCGCCACCACGACCAGCTAGGACATGAATTTTTTTTTTCCAGTACTGGGGATTAAACCCAGGGGCATTCTTTGACATCCTCCCTTCCAAGGTGGAGCCTAATTCCCTTCCTATTATCTGCAAGCTAGAGTCAAGTAAATGCTCATTTCTTTTTTATTTTTCTTTCTTTTTTTTTTTTTTTGTGGAACAGAGGATGGAACCCAGGGGCATTCTATCTCCATGCTACACCCCTAGCCCTATTTTATTCCTTTATTTGGAAACAGGGTCTCACTAAGTTGCAGAGGGCCTCGCTAAGTTGCCAAGGCTGGCTGTGAATTTGCGATCCTCCGTCTCAGCCTCTCAAGTACTGAGATTATAAGTGTGTGCCACTATGCATGGCTTGGGGGTTCATTTCTAATGAACAAAGTATGACAGAAGAGAGAATGTATGGCTCTGGAACTAGGTTATAAAAGACTCTGGGACATTCTTCCTGGACCACTCTGAGGAAAGCCAGCAGCCATGCTGTGAGAACACCCAAGCAACCCTGTAGAGAGGCCTACCTGGAGAGCTACGAATGTCTCCTGCCAGCATAGGACTCACAGGGTGAGCCATCTTGGAAAGAGATCCCCCTGACCCCGTCAAGCCCACAGTGACCACAGCCCTGGCCAACGTTTTGTCTGCAACTTCACAGACACTCTGAGCTAGACCCACTGGCCAAGCCACTGTCCAATTCCCAGCCCACAGAGACTCAGAGATAATAACTGTGGTTTTAAGTCAGTATGTTTGGTGGTAACTTGTTACACAGAAATAGATGACTATACAGATTTACCCGAAAATAAAATCCAAACCTTAGAGCTTGATACTTACCCGGGCATCCTGGTCAATCAGTTCATAATCAATGACAGAACCATCCTCTGCTCTTCTGCCCTACAGGGGAAGAAAGAGGACGTCAGATCTATTTATGTGTGTATTTTAAAACCGAAAGTGTTTTCTCTCCAATTCGTGTAAGCACTATTAATTTCCTGAACAAATACCCAACTACAACTTTTCTTTT
Source organism: Muscardinus avellanarius (assembly GCF_963383645.1). NCBI lineage: Eukaryota > Metazoa > Chordata > Mammalia > Rodentia > Gliridae > Muscardinus > Muscardinus avellanarius. The sequence continues at coordinate 125,957,551 of NC_137788.1, forward strand.
CACTTTGAATCTAAACGAGACCAACGGTTGTGAAACAGTCAAGGCAGTGAAGTGGCCGCCCCGCCTCACCATCACCCCATCACCGGCCTTCCTGGGTACCAGGCCTGGCCAAGCACCCTGCAGAATGCCCCTCCCCCAAAGAAAGCAGAAGACATTTAACCCTTTCCTTCAGAGACCTTGCAATCCAGATGGAGAAATGAGATTGAAACAAACGGTCGAAAAACAAGGCAAGCTCATGCATTAAGAAGCCATGAAAGAAGAGGGAAGGCAGAGCTCTCTCAGGGAGCAACATGGGCCAGGTCTGGGAAGAGTGGGTGGAGCCTGAGCTCAACCCAGAGCTGAAGAAAAGGCTGGTGAGGAGAGGCACGTTCTGCACACCACAGACAGCACGGGTAGAGGCAGCACATGCACTAGGCGGGCGTGGTGGCGCACTCTTGTAATCCTAGCATTTGGGAGGCTGAGACTGGAGGATCACAATTCGCGGACAGCCTCAGCTACTTAGTAAGGCCCTTTGCAACTCAGTGAGACCCTGTTTCAAAAAATAAAATACTAAAAAATATGGCTGGGGGTGTAGCTAGGAGGTAGAATGCCCCTGGGTTCCACCCCCAGTTCCACAAAAAAAAAAAAAGAAAGAAAGAAAGAAAAGAAAAGAAAAAAACGGAGAAGAGAAAGGAATAGGAAGGGTGCTTTCCTGTGGGCCTCGTGTGGCCTCAGGTAGAGGCAAAGTGACCTTCCCTAGGTCACACAGCACAAGTTGGCACATAAATCCAGTCTGGAACTTAGGATCTGCCCGTTCTTCCTCTGGCCCCCAAAGTCCAGTTGCCCACACAGTTTCTCAGGATAAGGAGCCCTATTATCCAAAACGACAGCTCTGCAGTGACGGTAAGAGCCCGCGGTTGGAAACGTAGGCAATTTCTGACGCAGGCACCAAGGCTTAGTTAATTTGCTCCTAAGTATAGAACGAGGCGTGAGGCTTGCCTTGGAGGCAGCAGGGCCAAAGAAACAAACCAAGAAACCAACCTTTGCGAGGGCGACCATCAGCTTGCGGAAGTCCCCAGACGTGTCAGAAACGATGTCCTTCTCCAGGTCAGTCTTGTACACTTGGGAAACGACACATCTGCTTTGAAGGTTCCTGCTGTGCAAACAGCACCCAGCCACCCTCCCACCCACTGAGGCCCCCAGTGCCACAGGAGCTCCGTACCCAAACCCGTGGGGAAGGCTCCCTCTCAGTCCGTTAGAGCCACGGTAAGGATCAGTGACAAGGGACAGAGAGGTCTAAATCAAATCAGGAGTCCTAAGGCTTAGTTTGACCAGGAACTCTTATAGTTAAAATATAGTTAAAATATGACAAGGGTGGTGTACCCTTGTCATCCCGGTACTTGGGAGGCTGAGACAGGAGGATTACAAGTTTGCAGCCAGCCTCAGCTACTTAGTGAGGTCCTCCGCAACTTAGTGAGACCCTGTTTCAAACTAAAGAATAAGAAATAGGGCTGGGGGTATAGCTCAGAGGTGGAATGCCCCTGGGTTCCATAAAAAAAATACAGTTGCTAGCCTTTTTGACTCTGAACTCATTTTAAACAAACAAAGAAAAAACTTGTAGAAACACACACTTATACTTTGTTATTAACAAACTGAGAAAACAAACCATGGCAAACTACTTTTGAATGAATTTGTATTTCATTATTTAAAATAGTTTCCACACAGGTGTAAGTTGCGTTATTTATTCTGCCCACTGCCTCCTGTGCTGCGGGGTACACAGAGGTCCACAGGTCCTCTGTAATCATTCTCCTACTATCCAGAGCTAGGGCTCACTCAGGCAGGCACTGAATGGCACCCAGTACATGGGACCCCAGTACAAGACCTCCTTCTCCCTCTTACATCTAATAGCTGGGCATGGTGGTGCATGCCTGTAATCCCAGTACTTAGAAGGCTGACACAGGAGAATCACAGGTTTGAGGACAGTTTCAACAAGTAGTGAGACTCTCATCAACCTATTGAGACGTTGTTTAAAAAAAAAAAAAATAGGGCCGGAGGAGTAGCTCAGTAGAATGCCCCTGGGTTCAACCTAGTACCATGAAAAAAAAATAAATAGATTTTGTTTCCTTTTCTTCCTATCTATCCTATCTATCCTTCTGCTAAAGTTCTAGTGAAATTCAGGTGGCAAACCTGGACCATGTCCAATCTTGCCTGAAAGGCAAAGATGCCGGCTACTGCAACATATCTAAAATCTGAGCATCCATCCCCAACATTAGCCCAGGACGCCATGATGGAGTCACAGGACCTGGGCAGAGAGGGGAACGCAGACATAAGGCTACTCACTTTCCTTATAGACTCTGTTAATTTCCTGCAGTTCCTGGTTGGTTCTCGAGCAGATGATCTCAATGAGGGAGTCCTCATCAGTTCCCAGCCCCTGTGAACCAAGATGCACAGACATCAGCAAACTTCCTCCTTATTGGCCTACTTTCTCATCTCCAACAGGTATATTGCAAACATGGATTGGGTCTGTTAGCATTTTTCTTTCTACAGTTCCATGGCATAATCTGTAATACATTCCTCTGCACAAAATAATATTTTCTATTCCTTTAAAAAATGCTTCCCAGCTGGGTGTGATAGCACATACCCATAATCCCAGTACTTGTGAGACCGAGAAAGGAAGATTGTAGGTTCACAACCAGCCTCAGCAACATAGCAAGGTTCTCAGCAACTTAGTGAGACTCTGTTTCAAAGCAAAAAATAAAAAGGGGTAGTATGCCTAAGGCAGAGACAGTATGCCCTTGGGTTCAATCCCCAGTACTGAGAGAGAGAGAGAGAGAAAGAACGGAGGGAGGGAGGGAGGAAGGAAAGGAAGAAGAGGACGGGAGGAGGGAAAAAATTTTAAAAATGCTTCCCCAGGACACAAGATGGTATAAGTGGCATGTTTGAATTTAACTGTGTTAAAACAAACAAAAAAAATGAATGAGAATGGGAATAAATAGCAACAAAATACACCAAAATATTGAAAGTGGTTGCCTCCTGATGATGGCTTTGTAAAGTAACTCTTTCTTCCTCCTAATTTTACTTTGTTTTTCTGTAATACTCAATCACTATTATAATAGCTGGGAATAGGCTTTCTACCCCCAGGCTACACTCCCAGAACTATTTTATACTTTATTTGGAAACAGGGTCTCACTAAGTTGCTGAGAGCCTCACTGAGTACCTGAGGCTGGCTTCGAACCTACATGATCCTCCTGTCTCAGCCTCCCAAGCATGGGGATTACAACCGTGCGCCACCACGCCTGGCTTTAGCAACTCTTTTTACTAATCTAAAATAAAGGAATACAAAAATTTGAATCTGGGCTTGGTGGTGCACCTGTAATTCCAGTACTTGGAAGCCTGAGACAGTAAGATCACAGGTTCAAGGATAGCCTCAGAAACTTAGTGGGGCTGCCAGAAACTTAGACTGTTTCAAAACAAAAAATTAAAAGGGCCAGGGTAGATCTTGGAGGTAGAATGCTCCTTAGTTCAGTTCCAGTGTCACAAAAATAAGAAAGAAGGAAATTTGATGCTGTCATTTGCAGCCAGCATCCATCTTCTTACCAGAGAAAAGTACAGCTGAGATAAAATTTTTAGCTTCTTGTCTTTGAAATGTAAAATTGGGTTAATGTTAAAAATTTCATTTTTGTGCTTCTATTTTTGCTTGATTATCATACACTCTTTGGGCATTTTAGGGAAGCAAAGGAAAATAATGAAGTGCCAAATAAACCTAGGTACCAACACTTTATTAAGGAGTAAGAGTTTGATGAGTGATTTAATATATACACTTTTGAGTATGCCAGACAGCTTGAAAGGACTCAGTGAAATGTGTATTTCAAAGCTGGCTTCATGATCAAAGTCAAGATTTAATAATCAGGATTCTCTAATACTTGTCTTCCCAAATATGAAAATATCACTTTGAACTAAGTAGAATTACAACTGTTTAAAATGTAAATCAATTATAAGGTGTTAATACAATGAGAAACTTCCTTATCCACATGAAAAGTATGTCAGCTATTAATTAAACTTATTGGAGTTTATAGGCCCCTGAAAATGTGGTTCGCAGCATCTAAGCTAAGCCTCAGGTGAATGGCTTAATTTTGAATATTATTTGTAATCTAATCTTTGAGCCAATGGCTCTTCTTCCAGGGTTTTTAATCGTGATTTGTAGAGGTTCCACCAAAGCCAAGAATCCTTCCCTTATTAGCAAAAGGTCCACACAGCATTCTACGTAGATGCTATAAAATGACTACCAAGCATCTCTGAATATTTTACGGAGGAGCAGTTTTTCAACCTCAAGGATGATAGAAATGTAGTCTAAAAGTAACTAATGTTTTGAAAGAAATGCTAAATCTTGACACTGTAGGAAGGAAAAACAGGCTTAGAACTATATGATTTGTTTCCTCGGTCAATGATATGCCAGTGTTAATATCCGAGAATTCTAACAGTAATTTCATCTCTGCATTTCAAGGTGACCTTGGTAATTTCCAAAACTCAGACCAAGCTTCCCTCAAATTACCCACGATTCCTGTCACAAGGGCAACTGCTCTTGGAACATATGGTAAATACTGCCACCGGTATCGCCACAAGTCAAAACAGACTTTTTTTTAACCGTAGTTCAGTAATGTCACTTCAAGCTCTATTCATTTCAGAGGGGTACTCAACTGTGATGGCTAATGGAAGAGCTGGCACGAGGTCAAAGCTTTAGCAGTTAGAGCACCTTTCACTGGGTCCAATTACATAGATTCCAACAGTGAATGACAGCGCAAATGGGTCAGCTTCAAGTCACGAATACCCGGTAATAGATACTAGTAAAACCACATCAATTGCAACTAGGTGGAATCTGGATGAAAATAAGGTAAACCCATCTGAAGTGTTGATGGTCAGGAGAAACTTAGGCAATGCTGGCTCCTGCGTGGCTCCAAAGGCCCAAGGACTCAGTATTCAGAGGCGCTCTCTTATCAAGCCACGTCATTAAGCGTTGCTGACATGTTACCTTTCTTAATTATATCTCTCCTGCAGTATACACTTCGTAGGACACCCAGAACAAGTATGCTCAAATAAAATGGGCATGAACTGAAGGAAGACAGAGATTTAACAGCAAATCTTGAAGCAGCCCTGAGCCATTGGGTCTGGGGCCCTTGAAATGTCCCGTGTGTGAAGCAGCCTCTCTCTCAAGGTGCTCTCTGGGAGAAGAATGACAACTGAACTGTGGCATTAGCTCTGGTGACAGGCTTACAGCTCGGTCTGTTCACAACTCAGAGACATTGGCATCACAGAAAACTCACTCAGAATAAAAAATCAAAACTATGACGTCCCCCACCCCCACCCCCCGCCACGAAGGCTTTACCCTGTTGCATCAGCAGAGGGCAGTATCAGATTACTCAAAGCAGCACAAACGCACACTGTGAAAAGGGTCCATATGCTCTGCAGTTACATACATTTATGCATCTACTACATTTAAAAAAAATCTGATATTTTAGGTATGAACAAAATTTAGAGGATTTCCAACCTAGAAATTTTGCTGATAACCTAAACTTCTAAGTTCAAAATAACTTCACAAAAGAGATAATATGCACTGCAAGACTGACCATTCACAATCTAAAATCACCTCTAATGTGCAGTGTGCTGCTCTGGTATTGCCAGGATTTGAAATAAACAATGAAATCTGACAGAGAAGGTCAGAGCTGAAAGAGAGGCCCATGAAAGCGTGGGCAGAATTCGCAAGCTCCTCCTAACAAAGCAATGAGTTTTTCTTTCTCTTTAATATCACAACACATCTTTTAAGGAGGAAGTGTAATCAAGGAAGTAGTTTTCCCAAATGGCATTCCAATCACCCAGGTGCCAAGTAGAAGCAGCTGGTAACTGGCTTCTCAACAACATGAAATTTCTTGCAGTCTTAAAAAAAAGTAATTGAAATATTTTTGGTACAAATCCTGAAACTTATAAGCTTCAGTTCATTAAAAAAAAAAAAAAAAGATTCCAAATGAGAATTCAACAAAACTGAAAATCACCTAATTACACTCAGAAAGCTATAATTCACAAATATTAGTAGCAGATTGACAAAGCTGATATCTCACATGTGTTTACCTTCATGGAGGCTTTTAGTTCAGAAGCATCGTACTGAGCAGGTGTCTTCAATAGCCCCAAAATCACTGTCTCCAGGTGGCCAGATAAGGCTGACTTCAGTGCTGACGGAAGTTCCTGTAGAGAAACAGGCAATCACATAGGAAACATCACTGGCGAGCAATATTCACTTTAAAACTGCCGAGTGAGAAAAACAAAGCAAGAGGACTGTTTGCAAAGCAGGTTGGGGGCCTTTGACCACGCTGGGGTCAGACTCCCCCAACGGCTTCCCTTCATTGGACACAGGTGACAGAAACCTAATGACCAGGTTTTGCTGTAAGCAAATCCTTTAGAAGCTGAGCTGACTGCGTCTTCCCTAATCACTCCAGCTAGAGTGGCACGCAACTCCTCAGGGGGTTCCAGGTGGGAGAGGGGACGGCAGCAAAGGGCATAGGGGTTCTGTACATGGACAGAAGTGAGAGAGAAACCCCTCACCTGTACACTCAACATGAGGTAATAAGCCAGGTGCTGGCACCTGTCTGTAATCACAAGGCAGAAGGATCACAGGTTCGAGGCCAGCCTCAGCAACTTAATATGCGCTAATAAAATTACAATTAAAAAACACATAACACATGAAAAAAAATAAGTAAAAAGAAAAATAAGCTCTGAGTGTGGAGGTCCCCAGGACACATGTGAGAGTGCTAGCACCTGGGGCAGAGGCACCTTCTGGTGTAAGATCCCGGCCAAGGAGGACGTGGCTGGAACTGGGGCCTCCTGGGAAACAGAGTCCTTGTGGCTGCTGAGAGTCTGCAAAAGTGCATTAGCAGCTGCCCAGGGTGGTGCCTCAAAGCCTCCAGAAGGAACCGCAGGCGCCAACATGGCTGGAGTGGGTTATGAAGCTTCCCCGGACAAAACACTCCATCTCATACAAGAAACATCAATTTGTCCATGCTAAATTAGGACCGTGTTAACGGAGACAATGGGGAGCCAAAGCCCTGGGGCCCCTGACTTCGCTGCTGCCTGCTCCATCATAAGGATTCCACTGTCATCATGAGCCCAGTGTTTAAGTAAGAGGTCTGACGCTCCTTATATGCAAACAGATAACTCTAATTCAATGTAGCTTTTACAGATGCTTCCTGGATGAACTCTACCACTGCAATTATTTTCTTCTGTCTTTCCACTGTTTTCTTCTCTCCCCACTTTCCTTCCCTCCTGCAGTAGCACTCATGACACCTATGTGTGGAGCCCCGGGAGGCGCCTCCTGAAAGCTCTAAGAAGTGGAGTGCAGCTTGCTGCAGAGACGGCCTTCTCAAGCCATGCACATGTCTCAAGTACGTTAGAACTGACGTGGACAGGAGAAACCGTGGCCCAGACCTTCCACCACCTACTTGTCTCCGTTACCCAGTGTCCTAAGAACACATGGCACCTAGGAGGGGGTTTTCAAAGCAAAACATCCCAATTTTTGCTCAAGTTTTCCAATCTGGAACTGTGAGGTCAGGGGATCCCACATCTAACCCACCCCTGACATTCCCCAGTGCTGTTCTCTGTTCAAACTTCAAATGGCATCTGGGCACCTACTGGCTTCCTCACTTCTGAAACCCTATGGGTATTCGACTTCTCATTTCTTATCATGGTCAGCACCAGGCTTTGTGCTTAATGAAAATTCCAGAAATGACTGATTAAAAAAGCATTTTCAAGCCAGGTGTGATGGCACATGCTTATAATCCCAGTGCTTGGGAGGCTGAGACAGGAGGATCACACAGGTTTGAAGCCAGCCTCAGCTACTTAGTGAGGCTCTCAGCAACTTAGTGAGACCCTGTTTCCAAATAAAATAGAAAATAGGTCTGGGAGTATAGCCCAGAGGTAGAAAGTCTCCGGGTTCCACCCCCAGTACCACCAAAAAAAAAAAACAAAACAAGACCATTTTCAACATAATAAAACCTTGCACCTGACATTTACTTAAACATGAAACAAGCAACCAAGCAAACAAAACTCCTCTTCTCTCAGCTCCTCTCCACGCCAGCCAGCTGTGCCCAGGTCTTCAAACTCACAACCCAACCAGGGCAGCCTGGTTCCACAGCATCACAGTGCTCTGCAAACAGCTCACAGGGCTTCCGGGATTTCCTTCAGAAGCTTTCAAGTAGTTATGAGTGTTTCTGTAAAAGTAAAAGTCTCCCTAGCCAAAGGCTGAGGGGCCACTAAGAATTCATAGGAAGCCGGGTGTGGTGGTGCATGCTTGTAATCCCCACGCTTGGGAGGTGGAGACAGGAGGATTGCACAGGTTTGAAGCCAGCCTTGCTGGCTTAAGAGACCCTGTTTCCAATATATATATATACATAAAAGGCCTGGTAGCCCGGAAGTAGAAAGGTTTCCAGGAACCCCAGTACCACCAAAAAAAAAAAAAAAAAATCCATAGGAAGCCAGGCATGGTGACCACGCATGCCTGTGATTTCAGCCCTTGGGAGGCTGAATATCACAGGTTGGAAACCAGCCTCAGCAACTTAGCAAGATTTCGTTTCAAATTTTAAAAGAAACACACACACACACACACACACACACACACACACACACACATGAAAAGGGCTGGGTAGGTAGAATGTCCCTGGGTTCAACCCCCAGTACCAAAAACAAAGGACTGGAGTGTAGCTTGGAGAGCAAATGTTCCTGGGTTCAATCCTCAATTTTAAAATAGAATCCATGGGCAGTGCACAGAAAAGCCTGTGTTGTTGCTAACCCCCACCAAGATTCTGGCAATATCTTCTATCCAACAGGGTGTGTAAGAGCTTTGTTCTCCATGTATCCCATCTGAAATCCAGATCCGGGCCTCCATGTTTGTGAATCCGTAAGGTGTTCCAGACCGCACTCTGCAAGCGTCAGGCTGAATGAGCAAGTATTTGCCTACTGTCCAAAGCGGTGGACCTTCTGCTCCAACAGAAACTTGGCTCTCCTAGCTCATAAATCCTTCGGGGAAGCTGCAGAAATAAAACACTCCCCTCTATGCCTCACTAAGGAAGATTTAATATAAGCCTAGTAGAAGAAGAATTTTAATTCTTATGGGATGAAAGAAGCCAGCTGCTTTCCTATTTCTGTCCTTTCCAACTGTGCTGGGGAGTGAAGGAGGGGGCTACGGCAAGACTCGACCTGCAGCTCCCAGGACGCTGGTGGCCGTGTCAATCCTCCAGACAGAAAGTCGCTTCCAGAGTCTTTCCAGCTCACCTCTAGGAGCTGGGAGTGAAAGCCCTCGTCAAACGGGAGCCGCAGGAAGCCACTCTTACTGCACCGCCCGAGAATAAATCAAAAGCTTTTAATAGCAAGAAGTTAAAAATAAAACAACATATCCTTAAAATAAAAATTCCTAGCACTGCAACAAAATAAGGGATGAATAAGCGCTGGCTGCTCCTTAAACACTAGTGGACAAGCAAGCACACAGAGTCTTTAAGTCGTGGAAGATAGTGTGTTGAAGACAGTCTGGTAAAGACCAAACAAATGCACTGCCAACTACACCCATCACGGAAAAACTCCTAAGCATTCAAGTGTTTTGTTTTGTTTTTAAGAATGGGAGGAGGTATTAGGATCAGAACTGGGGACAAGCTAGAGTCCTAAAGTTAAATTAGAAACAGCTTATCAAGAGTAGGCAGAAGCCGGCCATGGTGGCACATACTTGTAACCCCAGTACTTGGGAAGCTGAGGCAGGAGGATCGCAGTTCAGGATTACCCTCAGCAGCTGAGCAAAGCCTTGTTTCTTTTTTTTTTTGGTGTTCCTGGGGGTGGAACCCAGAGGCTTTTCTACCTCCGGGCTATATCCCCAGACCTATTTTATACTTTATTTGGAAACAGGGTCTCACTAAGTTGCTGAGAGCCTCACTAAGCAGTTGAGGCTGGCTTTGAAAACTGTGTGATCCTCCTGTCTCAGCCTCCCAAGCACGGGATTACAAGTATGCGCCACCGTGCCCGGCTGCAAAACCTTGTTTCTAAATAAATAAATAAATAAATAAATAAATAAATAAATAAATAAGGGCTGGGGTGCAGCTTGGAGGTAGAATGTTCCTGGGTTCAATACCCAGCACCTTAAAAAAAAAAAGTAAAAAAAGAAAACAGGAAAAGTTAAAGATGAAATGAGCTGGTACTGAGCACAATGCCTGGCACTAAGACACCAATAATTCATTCAATAAAAGGCACCCATAATTATCACTGTTGTCATTCTTTACTCCTTCCCAACTCTCTCTCCCCAGAACTGCTGCCTCCACATATGCTGGAATGGAATAACAGGGTGTTGGAATAAAGGGTACTGTCTTCATACACGAGCTCCCTCTTACAAGGATATAAGATAGATATCCACAGGTTCTAGAAGGCTCTGGCTGGTGTGAGTCACAACTCAGAAAAAGAAAAGCAACGTCTAAGGAAGTGAAATTCAGTAAGGCGTGCCCTCCAGCCCCCAAACTGCCCATACCTTTTTGGTCCTTCTCTGGTAGGCGAAGGCAATATCCTGTCTCTGAGCATTGCTGCGGTTAGTCAAAATGTTGACGATGGTGACCTCATCGACACCTACGGAAACACAAGTTGTAGAGAGTTACGCAACCATTATTCTTACAATTGGGCTTAGATAGAAGGGTGCAGGCAGAGTTTTGCAAACAGACATACCAGAATATCAAGATTAGTTTTCTCTTTTATGGTCAGTGCGCTACCACCTGAAATGTACACCCTCTTTTCATTTCTATTCCTGGAAGCCTCAAACCTCAAGCCTACATGGACCTTTTAAATATCTGTACTAAAAAACTTATTTTATTCATAAACCAGTTTCTAAAATCAACAGTAGGAGGAACATTTGTGCAGCTTTAGCGGTCAAATGGAACAAGATTTAGAAGGATTTTAAAGGAAGGTCTCCAAATTGCTCTTTAACTGGGGATTTAATAGACAGTAACTGCAAAATGAATTAATAGAGACAATTATTTATATTTATTACAGGATTATGGCTGTATAAGCAGCTAGGTATAATTTCTATAATTATAGAAACTGCGGTGACAAATGAGTCAGATTTAATATGACAGTTGTATTTTAAGAGCATAATTGATTAATGTAATCATGATTATTGAAGACTAATGTATTTTGTAAGGAAAATAAACGTTCCACTGCCTTTAATCTTCAATAGGCAATTTTAATAATCAATTTTATAACTTTATTAAAAAGAGTAAGTGTTTTAATCTAAATTAAATCTAAATTGGGAGTTTTGAAGTGCCACCAAAATATTTTAGTACCTATTTTAATTGGAACATGTGTATTTACAAAGATAAGCAATGCCTTCTGGTATCTGAAAGTTTCCAATTTTCTATCAGAAATACTCCCAACATGCATTTAACTTAAGAAAGCATGATTTTAGGGATTCGGAATGTGAAAGGTCTCTCTCCCGACTGATTATGAACTTTGTTTAATAAAAAGGAAAAGTCTTTGCAATAACTGGCTAGGTAATTCCAGGATGACAGAGCAGAGTCTCTAAGCCCACAAGGTCACTCGCAAACTGCAAATAGCCTGGCTTAAAGGAAATCAGAGGAGTCCCACAGAACAGAAAGGCCAGGACGGTAATGCTTTGAGGCAAAAGCAATGAGCAGACCAACAGAGGTTTCTTGACCTCTCAAGTATGTTAGAAAGATCAAAAGCACAAAGTTCAAATTTCTGGGTATAAAAATAACATTTAAAAAAATTATATACTTACTCATTTCAAAGTGAGTTCATACCAATATGTTGGTTATCTCAACTGAAACATCTATAATTTAGTTGTGATTTCGAGAGTAGCCAATGTAAACATTGAAATCCAACTGCTATATATGAGTCAGCTTCAAAGATGATTATTTCAGCCTCGTACATGGTATCAAAAAATAAAGAAGGGGGCTCTGTCCAGTAAGAGACCGATTAAATGTTCTTTTGTCCACATAATAGAATACTATGTATTTGTTTAAGATAATGGCATAGAGTTATTGATATAAAAATTATTCACAATATACTATTAAGTAGGCAAAAAAATCAGGTTGTAAAACAGTGTGCTTAGGACAACCTTAATTTTATAAAATTCATACGCATGTACAAGAAAATACGTGGAAGCCATTATACAAAAAAAAAATCTTTTTGGTGGTACTGGGGATTGAACCCAGAAATATTCTACCTCTGAGATACACCCCCAGCCCTATTTTATTTTTTACTTTTGAAACAAGGAGGGTCTCACAAAGTTGCAGAGGGCCTCACTAAGTTGCTGCTGAGGCTGGCTGTCAACCTGTGATCTTCCAAGTACAGGGATTATAGGCATGCGCCACCACACCCAGCTTATATCCAAATTTGAACTTGAGGAGCGAGATGATTATTTGTATTCTAAAAGTTCACCATAGTAACCATAAAAATGATTTTTTAAATACACAGTGAATGGCGTGCAGTCATTGATCTAGAATCAAGAAGTAACCTAAACCTCCCCTAGGAGACAGCACCCACTATATATAGTCTGAAGGAATCTACATGTGTTTTACTTAAATTATTTATCAAGCAAACAGCCACTGAGCTGCAGTATTCAATATGCTGGGACTCTACACATGTAACGTTGGATGCATTACACACATGCTCATGCCAGGAACTACTGAGAAACTGCCCCCCAAAAACCTCACCCACATTGGCTACTCCCAAACATGCATGTTCCAAATTGAGCTGGAAAGAGAAACTAATCAGCGAGCCTGGGACAAATGCCTACCTGAGGCCACTTAAGGGATGTCCTATGTTAAAACCAAGAATACACAGGCCTGCCATTGGACCTGAGCCATAGTATCTGCAAGACACTGCAGTGGGCAAGGCAGTATATTCCTGTGGAAACCGTTCAGTAAAGGCTGAAGCTGCGGGGGTCAAAGGTTTACTGTCCACTGCTGCCCGGATGCAGCTGTGTGAGACCACTGTCACCAACAACACACAGCCAGAGACAGTCATTAGAAAAGCCTTACACGCCTGGCTCCAGACACCCATGAGACACCTATGGCCTTCCTGGACTTGTACTTTCTGACCCCTCATTTTCCAGGGTTGAGGAAAGAGATCCAGACAGAATGATCTAGGATCTACAGGGAACTATGTGGGTGGCAGAAGCTTAGTGAAGAAACAAACTTGAACAATGCTGCCTTTTCTCTCTCTCTCTCTCTCTCTCTCTCTCTCTCTCTCTCTCTCTCTCTCTCTCTCAATGACGGGGATTGAACTCAGAGGCGTTCTACCTCTGACCTGCACTTTAGCCCCTTTTATTTTTATTTTTTTATTTTTTGGTGGTACTAGGGGTGGAACCCAGAGGCTTTCTACCTCCGGGCTATACTCCCAGACCTAGTTTATATTTTATTTGGAAACAAGGTCTCACTAAGTTGCTGAGAGCCTCACGAAGTAGCTGAGGCTGGCTTTGAACCTGTGCGATCCTCCTGTCTCAGCCTCCCAAATGCAGGGATTACAAGCGTGCGCCACCATGCCTGGCTTTTTTTTTTTTTTTTTAAACAGAATCTCACTAGGTTGATGAGGTTGGCCTCAAACTTGAAATTCTCTTGTCCCTCCCTCTCAAGTACTCTGATTACATGCACGCACCACCACATAAAGATCTCCTATCCCTCTTGCGCTAGGGGTGTTTACAAAGTGCTCTAAGCAAAGGCTCACAGGGGAACTGCTATGTGGGCAGGGATCCTGCAGAAGATGGGTGAGAGGTGCTAACTCCTGTGAACTAGGCAGACTTCGTAAACTTATATGTATTATTTATTTATTTTCGTCTAGGGGATTGAACCCAAGGCGTTATACCTCTGAGCTACACCCCTAGCCCTTTTCATTTTTTTTTTTTTATGAAATGGAGTCTCACTCTATTGCTGAGAGCCTCACTAAGTTGCTGAGGCTGTCCTTAAACCTGCAATACTCCTGGCTTCACAGCCCAAGCACGAGGATTACAAGCATGCACCACCACACCCAGCTTTAAATTTTATTTTCAGGACTGGTAGAAGTTATAGTTTTCTAAGATTGGCAAGGAGCCATGACGAAAATGTATGTATTTGACTCTTGATGGAAACTAGCACAGGAGGCTTTTAAGCATTTATTTATTTTTTGCCCCGATACTGGGTACTGAACCCAGGTTACTCTACACATGCGCTACATCCCTAGCCCTTCATTTTCATTTTGAGGCAGGGTCCTGCTGAATTGCCAAGGCACTCAAGGCCCTGGTCTCTAACCTGAGAGCCTCCAGCCTCACCTCAGAGTATCTGGGAGCACAGGCAAGCACCACCTCATCCAGCAACCATCTACTCTTTGAATGGAAATAGCCAGCTAATCTAATCGGCTAACTAAAGCAGTGCTCTGACAGTGGGAATCTGAAAGGTTATTCACCTTTCTACATGCCCCTCAAGTGGGGCCTGCTGGTGCATTCCTATAATCCCAGTCCTTGGGAGGCTGAGACAGGAGGATTGCAGGTTCCAGGCCAGCCTCAGCAACTTAGGAGGACTCTCTGCAACCTAGTGAGACTCTGTTTCAAAATAAAAACAAGGTATAACTCAGAAGTAGAATGTCTCTGGGTTCAATCACCAGTACCACAAAAAAAAAAAGGGGTGGGGGGGGAGGAAGAGGAGGCCATCCAAAATAATGGCTGAATCCCAAATCACAAACTGCCTCCTCGAGCTCCCTCCTCCTCTTTGTGGATAGAAACCCAAGTTAGCTCCAGGGCCTGGCATTCCATGGAAAATGTGTGTCTTTATTGTCCATGGCACAGAACCAACGACCATTTGGAAGAGGATGCTGACTCACAGCTGCCGAGACACACTGACTGCACAAAGAAAATGGATTTCCTTTGTGTTTGATGAAGGGCTCAGGAGGCCCCAGGGCAGGGGTTGACCAGTTGGAAAGGAAAGCGCAGTTGTCCAGATCTCTTCTTATCTAGATCATGGGAAAGCCATGACTCAGATTTCTGGGTGCACTGGTGTCGAAACTTGGAAGAAATCATTTTTACCATAAGGTCAGAGGCATGCCATCTTAGTGTAAAGACCCATGGATGTGTTCATGTGGACATATTTTACTTAGTATATTAACAGCAACATTTTACTGAGCGTCTACTATATGCCACGTATCTTCTCAGGTCCTTAGCACACATCCTGTGTGTTATCTTTACCACATTTAAATGAGGTGGGTGTGACTCTCTTCCCTGTAGTATTATGGAGTAAAAGGAGGCTCATTTAAGGTAGGTCAGCGGTAGGACTGAGGTTCAGGCCAGGGTTAAAGACCTTGGCTCACAGTACCAGGCAACCCTTCCTCCTGTCATGGAGATTTTTGTTCTGGATCCGTTTAACATGACGACCCAGAACTCACTCTCCAGGGCCACGTTCTTCCTTGATTTGCTACTTCCTGAGGACTGGGAAATAGCCTCTGAAGGGTTACCTGTTACCTTGTAGTTTATTTGTTTTTGCAGTACTGGGGTTTGAATCCAGGGGTGCTCTGTTTCTGAGCTACACCCTCAGCCCTATTTTTTATTCTTTACTTTGAAACAGTCTCACTAAGTTGCAGAGGACCTCACTATGTAGCTGAGGCTGACTGTGAACCTGCGATCCTCCTGTCTCAGCCTCCCAAGTACCAGGATTACAAGCATGCACCACCACACTGAACTACCTTGTAGGTTTTGGTCCAGTAGAAAATCTAACCCTAAAGATTATGGCTACACTGCTCGGTGGGACAGTAATAGTCTTGTATCAAACCCAATAATCTTATTTCAACATTCTTTTCTCAGTGCCTATAAACAACCTCTCAAATTTCCCTTTGAATTTGCTTAACCTCAGCAAGTTAATGTCTGACACAAGTTCATCCTACATTTATGAGCCATGTTTGTACTTGTGTGTGTGTGTGTGTGTGTGTGTGTGTGTGTGTGTGTGTGTGAGAGACACTGAGGACTGGACCTAGAGAGTGTAGCTGAGAGTGTACCTCTTACCTACACCCCAGCCCCCCCCCTTTTTTTCGGTGGTACTGGGTGCCTGGAAGCCCTTCTACCTCCAGGCTACACTCCCAGACCTATTTTTTTATATTTTATTTGGAAACAGGGTCTCTTCAGCCAGTGAGGTGAACCTGTGCAATCTTCCTGTCTCCGCCTCCAAAGCACAGGGATTACAAGCATGTGCCACCATGCCTGGCTCCCAGCCCTTTTTTAATTTTTTTTTTTAATTTTGAAACAGGGTTTTGCTAAGTTGCTGAGGCTGACTTCAAATCTGAGATCCTCCTGTCTCAGCCTCCCAGTGCTGGGATTACAGGTGTGCACCACCACATCTCGCTGTTGGCACCTTTCTGCGGTTATACTTTGATGCTGTTCATCACATTCCTCCATCTGGCTCCCAAAGGGGGTTCAGAGTGGCAATGTGGCCACATGTTTATAGAGCAAGGCTGACTATTTAGTGCATATAAATGCACTCACACTTAGCAACCTCTAAGTCATGATTTGCCACCCCAGAACAATTCATAGCTCCTGAAGAGATAACTCACTGAGGTTTACAAAAGAGCTGGACAGCTCTCTTCTGGATATAGCTGTTAATCACCCAGTGGAGGGAGGCAATCTTCCCCAGTAAGCCTGTTATGCCAACTAGTTATCTATCTATTGAGAGTGATTTTAGGATGAAGACACCCTCCCCAAACACAGACACATCATTGCCCAAGAGAACCCTCCCCATGGCCACAGTGCTGCCTCTATTCCTGCTCTCCCATCACTCCTCTGGGTCCTTCGCAGAAGCAAACCCTGTCTCCAGAGGGTCTCTCACCCAGGTGGGTGACAGACACGGACGCCCAGCTGAGTGAACAACTGTTACCATGTCTACTGGCTTCTCTTAGCTTCTGTCCCAGACCTATTTATTTATTTATTTAGTGTGGCATTGGAGATTGAACCCAGAGGCATTTTATCTCTAAGCTACAGCCCCCAGACCCATGTATTTATTTATTTATTTATTTATTTATTATTTTTGAAACAGAGTCTCTCTGTATTACCACACACTGGCTTTAAACCTGCAATCCTCCTGTCTGAGCCTCCCAAGTGGGACTGTCTGTATATGCCACAGGGCCCGGTTGCATTCAATTTTTAGTCTATGAATATACAGAATACAAAGGAGATGGGAAACATTTTTGCCATTAGCACACATCAGATTGTAGTTATAGGACCGACTGGCAATTTGCCTAAGAGATGGGACCAAAAAAAAACCCTACACAAGGCAGGAGAGCTAGGGAGCCCTGGGCCCTACCAAGTTTAGCAGTCAGGCAACATGGTCCCAACCCACTGAAAGCCTAATTCAACAAGAAGTTTGGGTCCAGAAATGCAATGCCTTCTTCCCACTCTGCTCTGAACTCACCTCAGCTAAGCTTCTCTGGAAGGATTTATTGGCATCATTTACTTGGAATCCCACTGGGTACCGGAATAATCTAGAACACCGTCTGCTTTCCATGCCTAAGGATGTTTCTGAAATACTCTTCAGAATCAGCAGGAGAACACAACTTGGAGATTCAAATCAAACCAAACTGTGAATGAAGGAGCATGCATAGAGCACACATGCCATTTTATGCCCTGACACTGCGCACCTCGGGAGACAGAAAAGGAAAACCCCAGAGATGCGAAGAAGCCCAAGTCCACCCTCATCTCAGCTACTCGGCACTGCGGACACGAGATAGAATCCGGTTACTTCCGCTGTCCCTGGGTGAAACTGGTGTTTGGTTTTCTGCAGGGAAAAGAGATAACAAAGGAGAAGAGCTGGGAGAGGTCAGCGATGAAAGCTGAAGCCAACAGTTAGAAAGGCGCCAGGGACTCCTTCCTGGCTGACAGCCACCTGGCCTGGGTTGCCAGCTCCAAGGCTACACAGACACATCCATTACAAAGATCTGTGCTCCCGAGTGAGGGACTAAGGGTGACCATGACTCAGCACTGGCCTCTGGTCCCAGCATTGCTGAGATGAGGACAGGGTGGAAAGGCAATCTGAGCACAGCCCAAGGCCTCAGTAACAGGTGAGGAGAAGGGCCAGTTCTTGGTGGCCCCTTTCCAAGAGGGGAGAGGGCGCCGGGCTGCGTAAGTCACCAAGGCTTCTCACTAGGCTGGCGCTCTCACCTACAGCTGGATCTTCCCAGACCTGGCTCCTCGCCAACCCTATTCTATAGGTGAGAGGCAGGTTTCCAGACAATCTGCCACCTGGTATCTCAAGAGAACATGCTCCTGCTTGCTGTGCTCAACTGAATGAATGAACACCTCCAGGTGTGCACGTGACACCAAGAATACATGTCCTGCTGGCATCCCAGTGGCAGGGGATGCTACTCTTTGGGCCATGTTGGAATCTCAAGTGGTTCTATTTTGAAAGCAGAAGAAAAAAGCCAAGTCGGGCATGGTGGCACATGCCTATAATCCCTGTACTCGCAGGGGATAGAGGACTGCAGGTTCTTGGCTGGCACGTGGTAACGTAGTAAGACCCTGTTTCAAAGATAAAAAAATAAAAGAACTAGGGGTGTAGTTCAGTGGTAAAATGTCCCTGGGTTCAATCCTCAGTACCACAAAAAAAAAGGAAAGAAAGAAAGAAAGGAAGAAAGGAAAGAAAAGAAAGAAAGTAAAAGAAATAAAGAAAGAAAGAAAGAAAGAAAGAAAGAAAGAAAGAAAGAAAGAAAGGAGTGCAAAAACTTGCCGCAGTTTTGCTTCTATACTTGTGCTTTGGGGGCGGGGTGGAAATCACCCACTTTTCCATCCCTTCCGGAGAACACAAATACTGCTAAATTCAAAAGTGGCAATAATAATAGAGCAAGTCACCACCCTCCCCTAGCAGAGAGAGACCAAAGCTGTTCCGGTTTATTGGCACTTACACTAACTCTGGGGTTGTGCTGCTGCTAATTACAATCTATTTTATGTAGTCTAGATTCATCCTTTTCTAATTTAGCTGACTTTCCTTTCTAGTTATTTGGACCCATATGGTAAACCACTCACAGCTGTGTTGTACACTCCACAGTATATATTTAACCCAAGGCCAATCTAGACCAAGAGGCTCCTATGGATTAAATCTCAGAAACCTCTTGTTAATTAAGCAATATTACTACTTTTGCATGGCTTAACTCCATTTCTAACTAGACAGAAATTAACATAAGTAATGGCATAGTCTACCTCAAGCTGGAGCATACACAAAGCAGCGTGCCTTGGCATAGGTGATGCCTCAGGACATACTGAGGTCCCTCCAACTAGAAACAAAGCCTACTTCGGAGAGAGCTCAGTTCAGTTAGTGAAGAAAACAGATGGAAGCTCCTGGGGGCTGCTGTCCTGGATGTTGTCCACTTCTGGAATCTGCTCCCATAGGTGTCCCAGCCCCCCTGTGTGTGCTGAGGCCTGCGTGCCGTTTCACTACAATCGTCTTCAATCTTCACCCCCACACAGGGTCCCCCGGGCCTGGGCATTAAACGAGCTTAATGCTATAAAATCCTTACCATTAGAGAGACAAGTCCAGTGGTAAATAATTACAACTCAACGTGACAAGAGCTATGCGCGAGGGTGTTAGTACAACGAGAACACAGAGTGAGGAAAAACCAACTCTGCGCCTGGAGAGGAGCGTGCGGTGAGGTGCTAGCAGTGTGTGAGTGAGGGAGTCTGGACAGGGACAGAGGCAGACACACACTCCTGGAGGAGCCCAGGCAGAGGCTCCATCATTGGGCTGAAGCTACAAAGAGAACCATGGGTGTGTGCAGGGACTTCCATTAAAGGCAGCTGTCCTAAGGGCCCACAGGGGAGACCTGACGGGCGGGAAGGAGGGTGAGAGCTGCCCGGGACCCTCTGGGCAGCATGAGGTGGGCCAGCCACCTGCTCCTGCATGGGCCTCGGGCATCACGGCAACAGATGAATGGATCTGCCACAGGTGACCCGCTCTCACAGAGGATCAGATGGGGCAGAAGGTGCCCGCATGCTCTGCTTCCCAGGTGGCACCCATGGCTACCATTATCTAGGGGAGAGGGGTGCCTGCCAGCCATCCTTCAGCCCTCTGGCTTGTGTTTGTATCAGCATGTGAGGGTGACACATTCTGTCTCCTTTGATGTCAAAGAAATGCCAACTCCCGATACAGAGTTTGCAATGGAAGTGGGTCAAGGTTTGGCAGGAGCTTAGTTACACTCAAGATCAGTTAGATCATGTTCTACATGATGTTATTTATCTTTAAAAAAAATCAAGGAAGAGCCAGGTGTGGTGGTGCACGCTTGTAATCCCCATGCTTGGGAGGCGGAGACAGGAGGACCATGCAGGTTCAAAGCCAGCCGTGCTGGCTTAGGAGACCCTGTTTCTAAATTTTAAAAAGTACAAAATAGGTCTGGGAGTGTAGCCCGGAGGTAGAAGGGTTTCCAGGAACCCCAGTACCACCAAAAAAAAAAAAAAAAAAAAAATCAAGGAAGGGCCGGAAGTGGTGGCGCACACTTTTAATTCCAGCATTCGGGAGGCTGAGACCTGGAGGATCCCGGTTTGTGGACAGCCTTAGCTACTTAGTGAGACCCTCTGCAACTTAGTGAGATCTGGTTTCAAAATAAAGAATAAAAAAAAAAACCAGAGCAGGGGGTGTAGCTTGGAGGTCGAATGCCCTCGGGTTCCATCCCCAGACCCCCCCCCAAAAAAAAATTCACGGAAGAGAAAGGAGTTAGAGGGTTGTTACCTTTCCTAACTTATCTTTTCATTTTGGTTAAGTTTACTGCCTTCCACTGTGAAAATAATACATGTCATTAGAAAAAAAATTTTAAATATAGAATATTCCAAAAGCACAAAAAAGGAAAAGAATCAATAATTCTACATTTCAGCAACTAAAGCCTTTACTTTTCTTTTACTTAATAGTTAATTATTACAGTGCTGGAGCCTGAACCCAGGGTCTTACACACGCCAGGCAAGCAATCTACCACTGAGCCACATCCCTAACTCTTTTTTTTTCATACTGGGGAATAAACCCAGGGGCATTCTACCTCCAAGCTACAACCCCATCCCAGATTTTTTTTTGAAACAGAGTCTCACTAGAGAGTCTCACCACTTGCTGAGGCTGTCTCTGAACCTGTGATCCTACTGTCTTGACTCCCAAGCACTGGTATCACAAGCCTGCAGCAGCAAGCCTGGCCCCAGCTCTTTAGTTTTTATTTTGAGACAGGGTATCACTAAGTTACCCAGGCTACCCCTGTACTCGTGACCCTCTTGCCTCAGCCTCCCTGGTAGCTGGGATTACAGGCATGAGCCACCATGCCTGGCTTATTCTTTCTTTTTGATTAAAAAATTGTTGTGGCTATCACCATGCAGTATAGTATACACTATCTTATGGGGTCAATTAAAGTAAGTGGATGTTCAAACCAGCGTACAGAACTGACCAAGGCAACAGTTGCACAAACGGTGTATTTTCAAGAGGAGAACAGTAAGGTATCTGAGTTCTATCCCAATTAAGATGTCAGAAACTCTTCATCACCTTTATTTCTCATGTCAACAAGACATTCTTCATAAGTGCCATGTTTTTCTTAATCATTCCTCAACTAAAAGACATATCTGGGTTTGCCACTATCACAGCCAAAATTGATACTAACATATAACAGTACACAGCTCTTATAGATACTATATTCTTTCTTCCCAACACTTTCCTAGAAAGATTTAAGGTTTTAAAAGATACTGACAATACAGAAATATTCTAAAGAACTAATGGAATTAACTCAGGAAAACAGTTACTCTCTAAAATCACTAGATACCAAAAACAAATAAGTATATAAACAGTGTTCCTAAACCAGGTGGAATTACATTCTCCTGTAATCCCAGAACCTGGAAGGCTGAGATAGGGGGGCTGTGGGTTCAAAGCCAGCCTCAGCAACTTATCAAGACTCTCAGCAACTTAGCGAGACAAAATAAAAAATAAAATAGGGCTGGGGGAGTAGCTTGGAGGTAGAATGTCCCTGGGTTCGATCCCCTGCACAAAAGAAAGAGAGGAGAGAGAGAAAAGAAAAGAGGGGAGAGGAGAGAAGGGAGAGGGAAGATGGAGAAGGAAGAGGAGGAGAAGAGAATAAAATAAAAGTGGTCCTAAGTGAAACTAACTGAACATGAAATATGTCTGGGGGAAAAAAGAGAGAAAGAAAGGGAGAAGGGCAGTGGAGGGGAGGAGAGGGGGAGGAGGAGGGAGAGGAAGACGTGACCTAACTAAAACTAGACCACAAATGTGATACATATCAGGTGACAATATGATCATAGTTAGCCAAGGTTTCTCATGCCTGAAATAGCTTAAGGCAAAGAAAACATTCAAATCCTAACAGCTGGGTGCTAAAACATAACAGTGCCTAAGAACTGCCCAGGGCTGGGCAGAGCTGTAGTCAAATCCCAGGTGAACCAAGACCAAGAAACGTGGAGCACAGTCATCCTGAACTGCATCATCCATAGCCTGGGAATGACGGCCCATCCCATCAGGGTGAGTGTGAAGTGTACCTAAGCTGCTGGTCCTGAAGCGCCGGTGAGGCATCTGCCCAAAGTAGCTGCCACCATAACAACCACTTCAAGCTGCTCTGTCCTAACCGGAGCCCAGGGCTCCAAATCTTAGCCCTGCAGACACTCCTGCTGGGAAGCACAGAATTTTTCTAGCTTGGAAGGGGCCTGAAGGTATTTTTATTAATACGAGAGTTTCAACTGTGACCAGAGTTCGTTTTCACAGTCCTTACATTCCAGTGGGCTAGAAGCTCTCTCATGCAGGGATAAAGGCACCCTTTGTCTTGAGCTTGTAAAAAGGCACCATCTTTGTCAAATGAGTTAACCATTCAACTTTGAGGGTGTTTCTGCAACAGCATGTTTGGAAACCACAAGAATGCAGGCACACCCAATAGTGAAAGAGGTTGAAAGTGGGCCGTGTGTGTGAGTGTGTGTGTATTTCACATTACACATACATGTACTGTCTTAAGGCGTGTATGTTTTTGTGGGTATGCATGGTACTGAGGATTGACCAAGAGTGCTCTACCTCTGAGCCTCAGCCTTATTTTATTGTTTATTTGGAAATAGGGTGTCACTAAGTTGCTGAGAGCCTCACTAAGTAGCTGAGGCTGGCTTCAAACCTGTGATCCTCCTGTCTCAGCCTCCCAAATGCTGGGATTACAGGCATGTGCCACCACGCCCTGCAAGGTATGTATCTTGACCACTGTCTGTATGCCAGGAACCATGTAAGTGCCTTATAGTTTACAAGTGGGAACTTGTTTATGACAAGTGTGAACTTGCATTAGCAACATTCTCTCCAGAGGTAAGGAACCGAGTCTTAGCAAAGTCCTTACCTCTGTTTTCTCAGTCAGATCTGTGACGGTGAGAGGCAGAGCCAGGACCTGGGCCGGATTCACACATGTCCCCACCAACTATGCTTCACTGACTAGAACTGGCCTCGGTGAGCCCGCCCTGCAGACTTTAGTTTCCCTTTAGTGACTCTGGGCATGACTGGTCACTTAAAAGCACTAATAGAAGAAGACTTTTTAAAAGCCTAACAGACCCTCCACTACTCTCTCTTGTGCTGTCCTGCCTGTCATTCCCAGGTGGCCCCCTGTCTCCCCAGAACATCAGACATCGTGTTACAACCACAGCACACAAAAGGATCTTGGTCCTCCCCTTAACTCTGGAAACAAGTCACCAAAAAAATACCTTTGGGCCCTTTCTGAGTTCAAAAAACCCTGCAGTTCCCCATCAGAAATACCTGGGGAACTAAGGCTGAGGGCCAAGATTTGGATTCCTGGGGTCCGGTTTGCCAGAAGCAGCTGATATGATGGTCACTGTGTTGTAGAAATGGTGGTCGTGTGACTCAGCCTCCAGAACCAGGCAGTTCAGTGACTGAACTGGGTGGCAAATGGCCCTCGTTCTAGGTTGCCAGGTCCTCCTCCCTGGTGTCTTGATCCTCCTGTGAACTGCATGTGAATTGCGCCAGTAGTGGTGTAGCGCTTCTCTGGGGGTGTGGACTGGCAGCCTCTGCAACTGCTAGGTCTCAGCCATGTCTAGCCTCATGGTCTAGCTTCCTGGTGGAAGGAAGTGCTTTGTCCAAGGCGGAGGTGGAGATACAGAAGAATCTCCATCATGACCGCACTGCCTCTGAGCATCCCAGGGATGGGGTAACCCCGGAGGCTGAGTCACTAACATAAGCCGCAAAGTCTGAACACCCACTTTTGTAGATCCAGAGAACACCATGACCCCAGCATGTCTTGCTCAACTCCATCCCATTAAGTGCTTGATTTGCTTTGCTTAGAAAGAGAGGCTTTTATGTGTCCTGGTCCCTCCCACCCGCCCTGAACTCACAGGCATAGGACAGCCAGCCTCCTAGGCCTGGAAAGGAGCACCATTAACAGGGCCAAACAGAAGCCTCGGGTGCTGAGTCATTACATCAAGCCGAGAGCAAAGCAATAAAATCCCAACAAACAAAATGAAATTCAAGGGGATTCAGAGCAAAAAGGGCCTTTGGGATAGATGGCCACATCCTTCCTTACAGGAGGAACTGAGTGTCAATGTGAAGAACCCAGCCCAAGCCAGGCGCGTGGCACAGGCCTGTGATGCCAGTCCTTGGGAGGCGGAGACAGGAGGATCACAGGTTGGAGGCCAGGCTCAACAACTTAGTGAAACCCTATTTTCAAAATAAAAACATAAAAATGGCTGGGGATATAACTCAGAGGTAGACTGCTCCTGGGTTCAATCCCCAGGACCCGTCCCCCAAAAATTTAAATTAAAGCCGAGTCCAAAGTACACGCCTATGGATCAGTCCTAGCTCTAAGCCAGCTTCCCTTTTATCATGAAATTTGGTTAAAGCATCACCTCAGGTTGTAGAGCAGACAGGGCAGGAAAGGGAGGAAAGAAAGAAGGAGCAGGATGGGGCTGGGGCTGGGTTAGGTCTGGATCCACTTCCTTAAAGCATGGAGAGACTCAAACGACCAGAGGAGGGAGGTGTGCTTCTGAAGACCTGCAAGAGGACAAACCCATCACCTACCTTTGGTCTTGATGGCCGTCTCGATGTTCAGAGCGTCCCGCTCTGCGTCGAAGTTGTTGTAGGCTTTGACTGACCCATAGGCACTTGGGGGTGTCGAGTGCTGAGATTCAAACACAAATACACTCAGTGACTTCTGTTGAAATAATTCCTAAAAACTGTGCTTTTAGCAATTCAAATCATTCTTATACTTGGTAGCTAGGTAAGTATTACCATACTACCATAGGTTGGATAAGAATTCATCTTCTCTAGTTTTCTTTTTTGGTACTAGGGATTGAACCTAGGGGTATTCTATCTCCAAGGTATACCCCAAGCTCCCTTTTTTTAAAAATTTGAAAAGAGGGTCTTGTTAAGTTGCTGAGGCTGTCCTCAAACCTGCAATACTCCTGGCTCAGCTAGGATTACAGGCATGCACCACCATGTCTGGCAGAGAGTTTGTTTTATGTGTGTGGTACTGGGGATTGAACTCAGGAGTGTTCTGCCTCTGAGCCATACCCCAGCCCTATTTTTTTTTTTTTTTGGTGGTACTGGGGTTCCTGTAAGCCCTTCTACCTCCAGCCTACACTCCCAGACCTATTTTTACATTTTTATTTGGAAACAGGGTCTCCTAAGCCAGCGCGTGTGGCTGGCTTCGAACCTGCGTGATCCCCCTGTCCCTGCCTCCCAAACGCGGGGATTACAAGCATGCACCACCACGCCCAGCACAACCCTATTTTCTAAATTTTGAAACAGAGTCTCACAAAGTTGCAGAGGGCCTCACTAAGTTGCTGAGGCTGTCCACTAACCTATGATCCTCCTGTCTCAGCCTCTCAACTACCGGGATTACAGGTATGCACCGCCATGCCCACCTTAAGAGAAATCTTCAAAGGCTCAGCCAGTTTAGAATATGCTATCTACATTTTTACCTTTCATCTTACAATTAGTGAAATCTCAAAAGCAGACAATGCCACACAAGGGATCTAAGACTAACATTTAGGAAGGCTTTGAAGACCATTAAACTGACCTAGCAACAATTCAAAATAAGTTGGAAATGTGGAAATGCCTGGATAAGTATGTTTAGCCAGGTTTTTACTATAGGCACAAGTATGTCTACTGGGCCTATATTGCTGAGCTCTGGATTCTTTGAAAAGCAAACGCAAAACACTTGTTCATTTGTTTGTATCAGATAAGTAAGGGAAGTATCTTCCTCCACCTACATGCCTCCACTGTGGCACCAGGGTGGCCTGGCCCACATCCTCTTGGTTGGTAAAGTTCCTGCTCCCCTCTGGCCTCTCTTCTCTGTGTTTGCCTCTGCCTTCTTCAGCACTATCTCTTCTGCCAACTCTCTGCCTAGCATCTTTTTCTGTTGCCTTTTAACTATTCCCTCTTCCTTTTCTGATGCTTTTCAAAGCCTAAAACCCTTCCTGAGCTGAAGGATGGGAATTTCTCCCTGCCCACTCAGTCCAGACTGAGGGAGGGCAAAGGCCTGCTCCTCCCCCTCCTCCTCTCCCCACGACTCAAGTTCCCTCCCCCTTGGAAAACTTGTGCAGCCTTCCTCTCCCCAAGCAAAGTGCACACAGTACATACACTGTGAGTTTAGTTGGCTGATGGCCACAGAACCAGCGATCAAATGCCCACCTCCATGGCAAGGCTCCCTATCCTGCAAGGCTCCCTCCACCCCACCCCGGTGCGCAATGCCCATGTGCTATGATGGTTGGGCCTTGGTGCCATTTCTGTGAAGGGTCAACAGACAAAGGTGTCCCCACCTCCCTCTCTACCCATCACACCAACCCTCCCTGCACTCACACCATCTGACTCCATTAGTGAGTTTCCCAGGCAATCAACTATGATGCCATCCTGTCTGCCAGGGCATGTTAGAAACCTAAGCTCTGGATTAGACACATGTTTCAAAATGTACTTGAGAGGAACATCTTGGCCTAAGAGTAAATATGGTTAATGCTTTTAACTCTGAAATACAAATGCATTATTAAAATATGTTTCATCTAGGGTGTGGTAGCCACAGGTGGACAAACACTTTATATTTGCTTTTCAAATAATTGAGAGCTAAGCAGTACAAGCCCAACAGACATACATGTGCCTGGAGTAGGGACTTTGGAGACTGAAACAGGAGGATCACAGGTTTGAGGCCAAGTCTCAGAAACTGAGCAAAACTCTTTCAAAATAAAGAACAAATAAAATGGGCTGGGGGTATATCTCAGAAGTAGAATGTCGCTGGGTTCAATCCCTAGTACCCAAAAAACAAACAAACAAAAAAACAGAAACCTATTTCACCCAATTTCACTACTTAAACTTTCATTCAGATTAACTCAATAAAAATGGAGCATATACAATGTGGGCAGGCATCCAAGGAGAATGTTAGTCCCATTTACGAACAGTGCCTTAGTTATTTGTTTACAGACACAGCCAGTCTGGCCATTAAGCCATATCACTCATGGCTCCATGTATTAGGCATCCTCCCATTCTATTCTAAAATAACAGTGAGTGGGAGAGAGTTTTAAGTAATTTTATAGTATCTCTAGAAACAAAATTAAATGGACAATTGAACCTCTGTTGCCTATAAAATCCACTTGTCTGAAAATTAAATTACTGGGCAAAAGTGATCTTTCCCTCCCTTAAAATATTAGGCAATACAGGACATTTTTTATTTCAGTCCCATTTCTCCACACAGAGAAACGTGTCGCACTGGAGTGACTTCAAAAGCTACATGCAAAGCCCATTCAAGCAACTTGATACTAAAAACAAATCTAATGAGCAAATTCATTAGAGAAACAAATTATTTGGCACCTGGACTTGTCTGGGCCAACATGCAGCTCATATCGCCGCCAACCATAGCGCGCACAGGTTCCAAGAAAAGGAGATTTAAAAAACAAAACAAACCCTTGTACAGGCTTTAACCTCACACAGCCTGGGCTTGTGCCGACCTGTTCATCTGAGTGTGTTGACAGCAAGCACCACAGACCATACAGAGGACTGTGTACCATGCAGTGAGCTGCTGGCACCCCTCCAAGTGCTTCTCTGATCCATCCATCCATCCATCCATCCTTCCTTCCTTCCTTCCTACCTACCTTCCTCTCCTCTCTCTCTCTCTCTCTCTCTCTCTCTCTCTCTCTCTCTCTCTCTCTCTCTCTCTCCCTCCCTCCCTCTCTCTCTCTCTTTCTTTCTTTCTTTCTTTCTTTCTTTCTCTCTCCCTTCCGTCCTTTCTTTCTCTTTCTTTCTTTCTCTCTTTCTTTCTCTCTCTTTCTGTCTCTCACTCTCTCTCTCTCTCATGTGATACTAGGGAATGAACCCAGGGCATTCTACCTCCAAGTTATACCCTTGGCCCATTTGTATTTTTTTTATTTTTGAAATAGGGTCTTACTAAATTTCTGAGACTAGCCTCAAACCTGCAATCCTCTTGTCTCAGCCTCCTGAGTACAGGGATTATAGGCGTGCGCCATCACACCTAGCTCCAAAAAGTTATTAGTGCCATGGCATTTCTTTCTAATTTAAACTACTGCAAAGAGCTAACATGACGAGGAAGAGGAGGAAATAAAATGATGATTAAGTTTTACCCCCATTTCCTTTAGATATGCAGGAGAAAGAGTATCACCATAATGCAGAGATATCCAATTTACAAAAATTATACAACATGAAAAATTATATACTTACATCACCCTCCAAGCTGAGCTTGCACAGAATTTCGTGAACAGTAGACATTTTGAAAGAAGCTGGGGAAAGAAAAAATACAAAATTATTTACAAAGAGGCTTTTCTCCCTCCCCTTTGCACCCCAGGAACAGCAATTCATTATACTAATTTCAACTTCTTGGACCATTTTATCTGAGGATATTAGAGCAATTTTTTCAAACAGGTGCAATTTCCATTTTATAATTAGGGGAAAAAGCAAAGCTTGGAGATGGTTTGCCTACGTTTGGGGTGGATGACTAATCTAGCCAGTCTTTCTCTTGCTTTGGTTAAATAGGACGCAGGGAGGGTGAACAGTGAGTGCTAAACCCAAACGCTCCTGAGGCCAAGGCTGATGAGGACAGAGCCGAGGACTGCACGGCTCATAGAAAGTGAGAAGCGCTATCCTTAATGACTCCAGTATTTATCACAAGTAACTCTGCATATTGAGAAAGCTTGGGGAAATTATGTCCATGAAAGAAACCAATAGCATTTCTATGTTGGCCCATTCCTAAATAGACCCCTCATTAAGTCCATAGTTATGTCCTTAGTTCAGTAATGCATAGAAGACATTAAACTATTCATGAGAAAGACAATAGACTGACTTTCTCACATTAGCTTTTGCATTTAAGATTCAAAATGGTTGAAATAAAGTCATCTTCTCCCAGGTGGTGAGTGCACTTAGTCAGCCGTAACACCACAACCTGACCAACTGGTTTGCCAGCTTTGTAGTCAGTTCCCGAAATTGATACTCGCAACCCCGCCTTGAGGAGAGCGCTACTGGCAGCAAATCTATTTCACCAGAGAGAAGAAGGGCCTTCCCGCAGGATCACTCCACAGCAGAGAAAACAGAGCAGGGCCACCTCTGGACAGAGCCAGGAGTAACATTTAAACCACAGCAACTGCTGCTTCTGCTCTTTTGCTTCGTATCTGATCAAGGGAATGATGCACATGGAAACTCATCTTCCTGGTCTCTTCCGACAGTTGGCTTCGTCTCAATATTTTCATCAGACTGGTTTGGACCTAGTATTTGACACAGACATGCCGACTTAGGAGCGTGTGGGCCTGAGCGGATTCCAGGCCCAATAAGAGGCGAGGATTCACCTCTGTCACGGTTATGGTTGTGTTCCTGCAAGAGCTTCCTCCTAGACCACTTGCTCTTCTGGTCCACAGAAGCTCTTTAGGATGAGCAAAAAGGAAGCTAGGCAAAGCCGCTCTGACTGCCCATTCCCACCACTCTCAACCTGCCCCTTCCCCCTGCAGACCCAGCACTGGGCTAGAATTCTGGTTTCTACAAAGTTGTGCTCTATAAATAAACAGTGGCCCCTTTAGAAAATAGAGTATCATTCAGTGCTAAGAAGAAGTGGCTTATCACACCATGAAAAGACATGGAGGAACTTTAAATTCCAACTTTAGGACATTCTGGAGAAGGCAAAATCATGGAAAAAGTTAAAAGATCAGTGGTTGCCAGAAGTTGGGGGAAGGAAGGGATGAAGAGGTGGAGCAGAGAAGGTTTTTAAGAAGATTTTTAATAATGCCTTCTCATTATGATATGAGAAAGCATTTTTAGAAACCATAATGGCAGATACATTGGCCACAATGTACTGAAGGTCTGAGACCCAGAGTGAACCCTAATGTTGACCATGGACTTGGGGTGACCGTGATCCTGACCAACGCACTGCCGCGACATGAGATGCCAAGCGTGGGAGGGCTCTGCGCGAGTGGGCAGAGGAGGACACAGCAGCTCTCTGGACTTTCTGTTCAGTTTTTCTGAACAGAAAACTGGCCCCCAAAATAATAAAATCTGGCTTTTAGTGTGTGTGTGTGTGTGTGTGTGTGTGTGTGTGTGTGTGTGTTTTACTGGGGATTGAACCCAAAGGCATTTTATCTCCGCGATACACTGCCACCCCTATTTTGTTTATTCTTTATTTTGAAACAGGGTCTCACTAAGTAGCCGAGGCTGGCCGTGAACCTGCGATCTTCCTGTCTCAGCCTCACAAGAACTGGGATTACAAGCATGCCACCATGCTTGGCTAAAATCTTTTTTTTTTTTAAGTCTTGCTCTAGAGCTCTACTGTCCGATATACTCGCCACCCACCTCAGGTGGCTATGAAGCATTTGAAATGTGGCCAGTACAAACTGAGGTGTGCTGTAAGTAAAAAGGACATAACTGATTTTTAAGAATTAGTATAAAAAAGTAAAATCTCTCAATAATTTTTATACTGATTATACATTATAATTATATGTTGGGTATGTCACACTAAATAAAATATAGCTGGGTGCAATGATGCACGTCTTTAATCCCAGTACTTGGGAGGCTGAGACACAAGGATCACAGGATCATGGCCAGCCTCAGCAACTTAGTAATGCCCTCCATAACTTAGTAATACCCTGTCCCAAAATAAAAAAAAAAAAAAAAATCAGGCTGAGGATATAGTTCAGAGGCAGAATATCCATGGGTTCAATCCCCAGTACCGCAAAATAAATTAATTAATAACTTGAATTTAATTTCATGTTTCTTTTAATTTCTAATGTGGCTACTAGAATATTTACTATTGCAGCCAGGCATAATGGTGCATACCTGTAACCCCCGTACTTGGGAGGCTGAGATAAGAGGTCTACAGGTTTGAGACCAGCCCTGTTTCAAGATAAAAAAAATAAGAGCTGGGTGTGGTGGCACATGCTTGTAATCCCAGTACTTGTGAGGCTACTTAGTGAGACCCTGTTTCAAAATAAAGAATAAAAATCAGGGCTGGGGATGGAGAAAGCCCCTGGGTTCAATTCCTAGTACCACAAAAATAAATAAATAAATAAATTGATTAATTAAAAAATTGGGCTAGGGTTTAGCTCAGAGGCGGAATGCCCTTATGTTCAATCCCTGGTACCAGATGATGATGGTGATGGTGATGATGATGATGATGATGGAGGATGAAGAGGAGGAGGAGGACCAAGATGAGGACAAGGAAGAGGAGCAGGAGGAAGAGGAGAAGAGGAAGGAGAAGGAGGGAGAAGGAGTAAGGATTTGCTATTGCATATACAAATCACATTCTATTTCTGCTGGGTGGTGCTGATCTAGTGGATCCCAGAGAGCCATGGTCCAGTCTTTTTTCTTTTTTAATATGAAACTGGGGAATGAATCTAGGGATGTTTTACCTCTAAGCTACTCCAGCCCTTTATTATTATTTTTTTAAGAAACAGGGTCTCATTGAGTTATTGCACTGGCCTAGAACCTGCCATCCTCCTAGCTCAGCCTCCCAAGTACTGGGACTACAGCTTGTACCAGCACAGCTATGGTCCAGTATTAACCCAAAACCTTTGCAGTAGCCCAGCTCAAGTGAACCTTAAGTTTGAGATTTCTTGTCAAAGAGAAGTTAATGTCTTCTTTGACAGAGCAAGAAATCTACAACTTTAACGTGTACCAGGAAATGCACCAGCCGACACTACTACAAACAACTAAAATAAAGACACCAA